>NC_134565.1:36613147-37247729 GCF_025594145.1 Primulina tabacum | reverse complement strand
ATGTGGATGGGATTCGAGAGGAATCCTGGGGATTCTTCGGTTGGTGGCGTCGTTCGTGATCATTCTGGGCGGGTCTTGCTTTCGTTCAGTGAGTTCATTGGAGCTGGGTCTAATATCCGGGCGGAACTCTGGGCGGTCTGGAGGGGGTCTTATCCTTTGTTCTGATCTTTCTCTTTTCCCTCTTTTGATTGAGGGTTGATTCCCAGATTTCTATTCAGATCCTCCGATCTCGTCAGTGTTGTTGGGGTTGGATCACATTATGTCTAGGATTTTTGGTTCTCTTGAGGGGGCGTATGGTTCATATCTCGCACATATACAGGGAGGGTAATTCGGTGGCGGATGCTTTGGCGGCTAGGGCTCATGACCTTAGGCAGTTTACCTTAGAGTTAGGTCCTTCCTTACCCAGACACATCTCCATCCTTGCCGTTCTGATCATTCAGGGCTTCCATACCTCAGATCCAGATATTCTTAGCCATTTGTAGCCCCTCTTCCTTTGGCTCTCTTTCTTTATCTATATATATGTATATTTTTTTCTTGCAGGTCTTTTGTGCTTGGAGGTTGTTTTTTATATCACATTTGAGCGGTGCAAGTTGGCCCAGACACTTGCACTCTTCATATTTTGTTCCTTTGGATTTGGGTGGGTCCCAGCACTTTCTCCGTCGGTGCTTTTCTTTGGACCATTCCTGTTATTCGGCTGGCGCTCACTGCAGACTTCTACTTGACCGCCGCTTTCTTACTTTTATGCTCTCTTGTCGATTGTTATGGTGGCTCTGGATGATATATTTCGGTGGTCTCTTTAGCCCGGAGCCTCATTCATCTCGGGAGTTATATGGTTTCTACTTCTGCTCCGTGCATTGGTGGCTCTGGACGTTCACTATTGGTTGCCTCTTATTTCAGAGTTACAGTCATGCTTGGATTTCTGATTTTATGAGCTCCGTCAGTTGTCCCCCTCTCCTTGGGTCTTTGAGATTTTCTGACTTGAGCTGGATTACGGTCCTCCTTTTGTGTTTCGACCATTTTTGCACAGTATCTTTCCAGCTGCATATTATTTTGACGGCCAGATCGTGTATAGCTGCCCGTTCTTGGATTAGGATGTACTTTTCAGATTGGCATTACATCGACAGACGGCTCAGAGATGGGTATCATCGATGGTCTTTTGCACCTACTTCTGAGCTGGATCACTACTGTTTAGATATGTTTCGCTTTGTTTTCATATATTTAGCGCTGATCATTTGTGTTTATTTGTATTATGCATTTTACTTAGGGATTAGTTTTTGGCTTGTGTATTTGCCACCCTAGGTTTCTGTTTTTCTATTTGTATGACTAGCCTTTTGAGAGGTGTTGATTTTATCCTCCTCTCTTTGGGTTTTATCTTGTATTTTGTGTTTGATGATATATACAGGTAGGGGTCTGCCTAACCCCCCCGCTTCCGGCGGTGTTTATTATTAAAAAAAAAAAAAAAAAAAAAAAAACCCTAAACCCTAAACCCTAAACCCTAAACCCTAAACCCTAAACCTAACCCTAAACCCTAACCCTAAACCCTAAACCCCAAAAAAAAAAAAAAAAAAAAAAACCCTAAACCCTAAACCCTAAACCCTAAACCCTAAACCCTAAACCCTAAAAAAAACCCTAAACCCTTAACCCTAAACCCTAAACCCTAAACCCTAAACCCTAAACCAAAAAACCATTTGCCCCCAAAAAAATTTTCTCTGAAAAAACACACAGTAAAAGGTGAGAAACACACACTAACCCGTCACTATTCACGCCCTACCCACCGCCATGCCACCCGCCGCCGGATCCCGGCCGGCCAACCACCCCATCTGAACCGCCACCTCACGACGACCCTCCCTACCAAATTTCAGCTCAAATGGAGTCCGATTACCCACTCATCTCTCCGGTCAAAATCGCGGCGGTTTCTTCCCCGTCGTCGGCGCCGGCAACCGTCGCTCCTCCTGGTACGGGCCATACATCATTCTCTTTGCCTCACCCTCCCCTTTCATTTCCGGCACCTGCGCGACCGTCCAGTTTCCCCGTTCCGGCGCCATCTCCGTTCAAAGCTCCGCAGTTACTGTTCACTGCGCAGCCGTCGCTTGTTTCGTCGATTCCGGCCAACTCCGACATCCAATGTTCCATCCCGACCCCGATCTGTGACCCTCTCGTCCAGACGATTCCAATGGTTCAGGAATCACTCCAATCGGAGTTCAAATCAGCCGTGAATTTCAGATCTAAGAACACGCCGTTCGACGCCTCACTGCCGTCTTTCTCACCGCCGATTTCAGGCACTATTCCGGCTTCTTTCTTCAATTCCTCTTTAGGGGTTGATCGTCCAGGTATGGGTCGCATTTTGCCATCTTCAATTTCTGGTTTCCGGCCACCGGTCGGAAACGCCCAATTTCTAGGGCAAAATCGAACTTCTTCACATACTTTGGTTAAATCGGACCCTCCAATGCCCGAGTCTGCACGAATTGGTCCCGGTTCTGGACTCCCCTCACCGTCGCCGGTCCATGGTGGTGCTCCGGTAGGTGACTCACGAGTCAACTCGGTCGAGTCGAATCACCGTGAAGGACGAGTTGACTCGGCAGTCAACCCTTGTGCTGAAACGGTCAAACCAGGTACGCGTGTTCCTATTCCGCTTACTGTGTCATTTCGTGATATCCTGACTCCACCATCCCCTCGGACGGCCAAAAAAAGCTTTGATGAGTTGCACAACTCTATGAATGACATGCCTGTGCCGACTCTTCGAAATGGAAAACCGGGTATTCTCTTCCCGGATGAGGTTATTTCTACCCTCGCAGAACCTTTCAAATTTGCTTTGGTTGGAAAAATTTCAGGGAATCGATCTCTAGTTCCAAATTCTGGTATTTCTGCGGCTTTTGCTAAATTGGGACTAGTTAGATCTTTTGACTTAAAGTTCATGCCTCGGGGTTTTCTTGTTCTCACTCTTGCTTGTGAAGAAGACTATGCGTTCTTTTGGACCAAGGGGGTTATGCAGGTTGGACCTCTGTCGGTCCGCTTCTCTAAGTGGACGCCAGAGTTTAATCTTCAGGAGGAGTCACCCATTGCCCCAGTTTGGATCCGCTTCCCGGGTCTTCCCCTTCATTTGTTTTCTAAGCAAAGTCTCTTTGCTTTGGCCAAAATGTGGGGAAACCGGTGAAGATGGATGATCATACTGCAGATTCTTCTCGAGGCGCTTTTGCTCGCGTCTGTGTTGAAATTAATGTGCTCGAACCGCCAGTCAAAGAGATTTGGGTGGGTTGGGGTGATCATGCTCAAGAAACTGAAGTCATTTATGAGCGAATCCCCGGGTACTGCATGGATTGCAAAATGCTGGGTCATTCGACCAGTGTTTGTTATTCCCATGGAAAAAATCCCAAACCTGTTCGTCCTAAGCCTGCTGACCGTGCTTCTGGCCAGTCTCCCCCATCTACAGAGTCTGCCCCTCCAGGGGGTGTTAATTCTGGTTTTAATTTGGGGACCCAGCCTCAGCTTCAGAAAACTGGCACGGGTCCCAGACGTAGAGGGAGAAAGAGGCCAGTTCGGCAGGTTCTTCCAAGAAAGAATCCTCTTGAGTTGAATCCTTTTGAGGTGCTCTCGCATGGCAGGACGCGGAGCCTGATCCTGTTGGATTAGATTGTGTTGATATGGACCCTCCATGTGGTCATCTGGAGGATGCCGGTGTTGGGTCTTCTGGAAAGGATCCTTTGGAGTCTGTTCTTGTTGAGGGTGTGATCCTCAGTGATGAGGTTATTGATGGAGGGTTACAGTTGGATGATTGTGTGGATGGTATTGGGGTCCCGTCTAATAGTGAGTTGCCTGTGTTTGGCTCTCTGGGGCCTTGTACTTTGAATCACAGTAGTCATTCCATCCCCTCTGTTCCTTTGTCTCCTGATGATGCTTCCTCTACGGTAGAGGAATTGGTTGCTAGGCAGGGTCCTTCTGTCAGTGAGCTGGTCTTCCGGCTGGAATCTGCTGGAGATACTGATCAGGAATTCGATCGGCATTCTGAGTCGGGTGATGGCTGTAGGTCTGAAGGTCGTATTCTGGATGCTGATATGGGGGATATTAAGAAAAGGAAGGAGAATGCTTTTCATAGGTCGCGTAAAAAGCGACAGGGCGGTTCTGGTGCCCATTCTCCATGAATTTTCTCATATGGAATGTCAGGGGGCTCCGGAGCTCGGAGTCTCAACAAAGGCTACATGCCCACGTTAAAGATAAGAGAGTCAAGATCTTGGCTATTTTGGAACCCATGATTGATCTGGATGTTCGTTTTATGACTCGTCGTTTTGGTTTTTCTCGAGTTATATCGAACTCCTCGGGTCATATCTGGGTTTTCTTTGCTGAGGATGTCATGGTTGAGTGTCTTTTTGATCACACTCAATTCCTTCACTTCCGGGTTTCTGCTACTTTTTTGCCGACCACTGTCTTTTGTTCCTTTGTTTATGCTAAGTGTGACTACATTGAGCGCAGACAGCTTTGGAATTCTTTGCTTCAGGTTAAGCCTGCTCAGGGTCCTTGGCTTGTTGGTGGCGACTTTAATGTAGTCAGGAATTCGTCGGAGTGTTTGGGTTCTTCTGGTGGGCGGTTGCTTCCCATGGAAGAATTTAATCACTTTATTTTGGATTCTGGGTTAGTAGATGCTGGTTTTGAGGGGTCTTCGTTCACGTGGACGAACAAGACCATTTGGAAGCGTCTTGATCGGGTTTTTGTGTCTGTTGATTGGGGTGACCATTTTCATTCTATTCGTGTGGAGCACCTCATTCGTACGGTCTCTGACCATTGTCCTCTTTTTGTGTCAGTCCCGGTCTTTGCTAGTGGGCCGAGTTCTTTTCGCTTTCAGAGCATGTGGCTCAGGCACCATGGTTTTTTTGCAGACGGTGAGGCTTAATTGGAATTTACCGTGTCATTTGAACGGTATGCCCCGTCTTTTTGTGAAGTTGAAGCGCCTCAAAGCCATCTGAAGTGGTGGAATAAGAGTGTTTTTGGTGATCTTTTTTGCCAAACTTGCTGAGGCGGAGCAGGCTGTCCGGATTGCTGAGGCAGATTGCGAGGCTGCTCCTTCGGATTTGCATTGGACTAGTTTGTCCAATTGCAATGCAGATCTTGCTAGGGTTACCGCCATGGAGGCGGATTTTTGGCGGCAAAAAGCCGCTTGTAGGTGGTTAGAGGATGGTGAGAGGAACACCAAACTCTTCCACAATATGGTCAAGAAAAAAGGGTGGCTAATAAAATCTTTCGTATTTGGGATAATGGCTCTTGCATTACTTCCCCTGAGCTTATTCAGCAGTCTGGGGCCGCCTTTTTTCAAAACCTGCTTACTGGGGATCCTTTTGTGCTTTCTTGCCCGGATTTTTCTGATTTCCCCTTGGTGATCTCGGATTTGGAGAACGCAAATATTGCTGCCCCTCCTTCTTTGGAGGAGGTGCGGGCGACTGTTTTCTCCATTCACCGTGATAGTGTGGCGGGGCCTGATGGATTCTCTTCGGCCTTCTTTCAGCATTGCTGGGAGATTGTCCATCAGGATGTTTTTGATGCGGTCCTGGATTTCTTCGGGGTAGTCCCTTGCCACAGGGGTTTACTGCCACCACGATCACATTGATCCCAAAGTCATGGGAGCTCAGGCTTGGTCGGACTTTCGTCCTATCAGCTTGTGTAATGTGACTAATAAGATAATTTCCAAACTTTTATATTCTCGGCTGAAGGAGGTGGCGGAGAGGCTGGTTTCGTGGAATCAGAGTGGCTTTGTTCCAGGGCGGGTGATTTCGGATAATATCCTCCTTGCTCAAGAGCTCACTCATAGTCTTTCTCTCCCCACCCGTGGTGGCAATGTTATTTTGAAACTGGATATGGCGAAAGCTTATGATAGGGTCCAATGGTCTTTTCTGTTGGATGTCTTGAGGCATTATGGCTTTTCAGAGCAGGTAGTGTCGATGATATCTGCCTGCATTTCTCATTGCCAATTTTCAGTTAATATCAAGGTTCACTCACTGGATTCTTTGGATCCATAGGGGTCTCCGGCAGGGCGACCCTTTGTCCCCACTTCTTTTCATTTTGGGGGCAGAGTACCTTTCGCGTGGTCTTGATCGTCTTTATCGTCAGTATCCTGCGATTAGGTACCGATCTGGTTGTGATCTCCTTCTTTCCCACCTGGCCTATGCTGATGATATCATTATTTTTGCCAATGGTGGGACTCGTGAGATGAACAGTCTCATGGATTTTTTGCATCACTATGAAAACTGCTCGGGGCAGTTGGTGAATGCAGTTAAGAGTGTCATTATTTTGCCTCCGAGGTGTTCTGGTCGTACTCGTTCCCGTCTCCTTCGTATCACTGGGTTTGGGGAGGGTTGTTTTCCTATCAAATACCTCGGAGTTCCTTTGTTTCGTGGGAATAGAGTTTGCTCTCTTTTTGATCCCCTTGTGCAGATGGTGAGTAAGAAGTTGGAGGGTTGGGAGCTTAAAACTCTTTCCCCGGGGAGCCGTATGACTCTCCTTAGGAGTGTCCTCCTTTCGGTTCCCATTTACATGTTCCAGGTAGTCCAGCCACCTCTGGCAGTTATGGAGAGGCTTGAGAATGTTTTCAATGGTTTCCTGTGGGGATCCAGATCCTTGGATAAGAATGGCATTGGGCGAGGTGGTCTCGTGCATGTCTTCCTGTCTCTGAAGGGGGTCTTGGATTTCGCAGGCTCAAAGATATTGTGGATAGCTTCTCCATTAAATTATGGTTTCGTTTTCGTCAAGGTTCATCCCTATGGGCCAAATTCATGATGAGAAAATACTGCCAGTTGGTGCATCCAGCTTATGTTTCATCTGCTGGGTTCATTTCTCCCACTTGGCGTCGTTTGCTTAAGATTAGGGCTCGTGCTGAATCTGGCATTCGATGGAGAATTGGGGTGGGAGATGTTGCTTTTTGGGATGACATCTGGTGTGGGGATGTTCCCTTGTCTAGTCAGGTCCTGCTTAGGGGGGATCGGGGTGTCCGTGTTTCTCACTTTCTTTCAGATGGGGCTTGGGATTTTGACCTTCTCTGCTCAGTTGTCCCACCCTCTGTTGCTGAGACTATTACTCTGATCCCTATTGCATCGGGGGAGCCCGATTCGGCTATTTGGGTGCATAGTTCTGACGGTGTTTTTTCGCTGAAATCCGCATGGGAGCTTGTCCGCTTGAGAGACCAAGTTTCTGATATCTTCACTCCTTGCTGGGGCAGTTGGCTGAGGCCTACTATGTCTTTCTTCCTCTGGAGGTTTTGGCATCAATGGCTTCCAGTTGACGATGTGCTCCAGCGTCGTGGTTTCGAGCTGGCGTCTAAATGTCAGTGTTGTGAGATGCCTGAGACATTCACGCACATTTTCATTGATAGCCCTCTTGCCAGGTCTGTATGGCATTACTTTGGGGCTGTTTTTCATGTCCGTATTCCCCTTACCAGTGATTTCAGACTCTTCCTCAGTGCTTGGAAGAGGCATCCGGGGTGGACTCCTAGGGGCCACGTGAAGGAGTTTTTGCCTTTCATTGTTTTATGGTTTCTCTGGACGGCTCGTAACGATGCGAAACACCGTCATTTGCACATTTCCGCGGAGACTGTTAAGTCTCAGATTTTGTCTTATTTGCGCCTCGCTCACGCTGCGTCTACTGTTAAGCCCATGCACTGGCGGGGTGTTTTGCAGGCTGCGAGGGCTATGGGGATTTTTGTTCAGTTGCGTAGGGCTCGTAAACTGACGATTGTTCGTTGGTTGCGGCCGCCGTTCGGGTGTTTTAAATTGAATGTAGATGGGAGTTCGAGAGGTAGTCCTGGGGACTCTACTGTTGGTGGGGTTGTTCGTGACTCTTCTGGGCATGTGGTGGTTTCTTTCAGTGAGTTCATTGGAGTTGGGACCAATGTCCGGGCAGAATTATGGGCTATTTGGAGGGGTCTTCTCATTTCTTCTGATCTTCATCTCTTCCCTCTTTGGATTGAGACTGACTCTTGGATTTCCATTCTTTTACTTCGTTCTCGTCGGTGCTGCTGGGATCTTGAACATTTTGTTACACGGATTCTTTTGTTGATGAGGGGGCGATCTGTTCATTTATCGCATATTTACCGGGAAGGGAATTCTGTGGCGGATGCCTTGGCGGCGAGGGCTCATACTTTTAGGCAGTACACCTTAGAGTTAGGTCCTTCCCTACCTCCAGACATCTCCACCCTTGCTAGATCTGATCATTCTGGGCTTCCATACCTCAGAAACAGATCCTCTTAGCCATTTGCAGCCCCTTCTTCTTTTTTGGATCTCTTTCTTTATGGTCTCTGGCTCTATATCTATTTATATTTATATACATATATATATATATATATATATATATATATCTTTTATTGCAGGTTAGTGTACTTGGAGGTTGTTTTTCACTTCCGTATGGTCTGTGCAAGTGGGTCCAGACACTTGCACATGATGTGTGTATTCTTGTTTGTTCTGAGTGGGTCTCTGCCCTATTTCTGTTGGTGCTTTCCTTTGGCACATTCATGGTTCCTGGAGGGCGTTTACTGCTGGTTCTCCTTGGCCGCCGTATCAGCTATTGTAGAGGTGTTTGCTGGATGTCATGGTGGATTCATGGGGTGCTTTCTAAGGATCCTCTGCTTCTTATGACATGTTCGTCAGACTCCTACTTCATGGGATCGAGATCTCTGCTCTTTTGATTCAGATGCTAGATATCTTTTGTTCTGGCGGGATTGCGATCTATATATTACTCTGTGATCGCCATTATTGGACTCTCCAGGATGATAGCTCCGGGATGAGAGCTTTTGCATGGACTCTGCGATCATCTCGCCATTATCATTTTGTCTTCCTCAGCATGCGGTTCATAGCGCTTCTCCTTTTTGATTAGTTGTTGCCGCTTATTTGGTAGTCTTCTAGGGTTCGTTTTGCTTTTGTAATTCCTTCCCTAGGTTGCTTTGTATTTATGTTTCTACTGCTTTAGCCTTTTTGAGGAGGTTATGGTTTTATCCACCTCCTCTTTTAGGTTTTTTTTTCTGTATTCTGTATTTTGTTACTGTTTATTTTGTGGATATATACAGGTAGGGGTCTGCCTAACCCCCCCGCATCCGGCGGTGTTTTCCGGAAAAAAAAAAAAAAAAAAAAAAAACCCTAAACCCTAAACCCTAAACCCTAAACCCTAAAACCCTAAACCCTAAACCCTAAACCCTAAACCCTAAACCCTAAAACCCTAAACCCTAAACCCTAAACCCTAAACCCAAAAACCCTAAACCCTAAACCCCAAAACCCAAAACCCAAAACCCTAAACCCTAAACCCTAAACCCTAAAACCCTAAACCCTAAACCCTAAACCCTAAACCCTAAAACCCTAAACCCTAAACCCCGCTTTCGGCGGTGTTTTATTAAAAAAAAAAAAAAAAAAAAAAAACCCTAAACCCGAAACCCCAAACCCCAAATCCCAAACCCTAAACCCTAACGACGAATTTTGAAATACCGTCGCAATATTTTTGCGACGATGACTTTAGCGACGGTGTTAATTTCCGTCGCTAAGCTGAATTTTTTTTTTTTTTTTTTGTACTGATTGTTGGCCGTGGAAAATTCTTTTGGATTCGTAACAAAGCATGGTCTTATAATAGATTCCATCTACAAAACATTCTTGTGTAAAGAAAATGGGACAACTTTCTCTTTCAGAAATTAGAATCTCGAAAATGAATATCCACATCCTAAGTAGCATCTCAAACATGTGAATACATGTACCAAAAACCCAATAGGTTCTTAACCTCGCAGAGTTCACACATATGATACCATCGTGCTTCCATAATCAACAGATAATGTGGGATGTCAGTTCAAATATTTAGGTGTAGGTCCTCAAGAAGTGTATTTGTAAGCTCTAACCGAGTCAAATGAATCTTAAAACATAAAATCAAAACAGAATATATCACCTCAACGTCAGCAAAATCATCAGTCAAACAGAGCTCCCTCCTCAAATTATGAGGTGGTCTTCCCGCGGATGTCTCTTCTGGAATAACATACCACCATGCCCGGAACCAATAATTACCGTCCACATCTTTCCACAAACTACTCAACCCCCAAACATCATAAATGAATACCATTAGCAAGTAAATTTCAAAATTTTTACAGAATAAAAAAAAATGTTACGTACCTTTCAATATGAGCAGCCCAAAAATCGCTCGAAATTATCTTCTCCCTTGCAGTCCTAGCCGTCTTTTTCCCCTGAGGCGGCTCCGGGAACTCCACCTTTTTCCGTGATTTCCTCGCCTCTCAATAATTACAAATCCAACTTCCCAGTAGAACCCACTTGTCTAATTTAATATTAAATTTTAAAATAACCCAAAAAATTATGTGTAACGGTCTCGTGGGTCTATTTTGTGTGACGGATTCCGATCCGATTCATAAAAAATATTATAGTTTATGCTAAAAAAATTCTTTTAATTTAAGTATGGATCATGTTGACTCGTCTTACGATAATAAATTCGTGATATCATCTCACAAGAAACCTACTATTAAAAAATCGTGGAGTCGTATAATTTAATTCACAAAAATTTTTTGTGATAATCTCACGGATCAATTTATGATATGGATATGTTTTCCGACCAGGCTGATAAAAAATATTAATTTAATCTTTAAAATATGATTTTGCATTCTAGATAGATATCTATTCGACCGGTCTATTTAATTTATATAAAGTAAAATTACTTCCAAAATTTATTATCTTTGGATAAAAGTTAAATATTTATAAAATTTCATAACAAAACTGTTACTAGTTCAATTATCTTATGAGCTGTGCTATCATTTTTGTCTCGATTTTTTGAACTTAAGAGGAAAAAAATTTAATCCAAATACATTGTTACCGCAACCAAACCAGAATTGAAATCAATAGGGCCGAAGATGGAATCATATCAAAGCAATTGGGGTTTCATTTGAACAAAAACCGAAACAAGTGGTTGATTTGATTATATACATGGTGGTTTAATGTAAAACCCGAAATATCCACTGATATAAAGGTATTCTAAATAAGTTTACTTAGTTGAAATAGACTGATTATTTTTTAATAATAAATTGTTTGATATCAGTATAGTATTACATTGCATTTGCCCCGTTAAAAGTAAATCATACCTACGAAATGCTTCCACAATCACTTTAGTATTCCTAAGCGCCAAAAGTCCTTTGTTCGGCTTTCCCGTCATCATTCTTGGGGTATTATTATTAACGTGTCACATTTCTATTTCCCCAAGTTTCCTGTCCAAGGCTCCAGAAACAAAAACAAATACGCCTAGCTGTTTTTAAACCATCACAATGCATACGTAACACATGAGGCCTAACCGAGATTTGTATCAAAACTGTCCGTCAGCTATTACGGGGTCATCGATCTCAGATTTCTCCAGGTGTTTGCTCCAAGTTGGCATGTTTACTCTAGCGCATTGCATTTCTCGAAAGAAACAACCATATTGACACTGGTCACTTGCTAGCAGCACAAACTTCATTCGTATTCAAACCAAATCAACTTGATGATTCCTTGAATGCCCTAAAATGTTGTCCTCAAGCTGTCGCAACCATTTTAGAAGATAAATGACTTTCTTGAGCTTTGGGACACCATGCCTTCACTGGAGACCCCAGTCTCAGTATGGTGTGATATAACATTAAGCTTCACGTGTACTTTCTGCAGAGATTCCTCGTCCATGCTCTCTGTTCCTTTCACTTTAATCTTGACAGGTTTCCCAAGTTTTGATTTGTCTTTCATTCTAGAAATCTCGAGTGCTCTAGCACAAACAGGAAAGCCTTGGTCGTCCCATGACTCCAAAATCACACCAGATCCGATGCAGGTTGAACCTTGGTAAAAGGCGGTGAATTGCCCAGCAGCCAGACCTTGATCATCTTCAGATAATTTGACTATTGCAATTTCATGGCCATTTTTATCAATTTCTATTGCCAGATCACAATTGTAAAAACCAGGACCATGTCGGACCTGAAATGGTTCAAAAGTCACTGGCTGCGATGATATCTCATCAATTAAAAAATATAGTCCCAATCTTGTCACAAAAAGCTCATGTATCGAAAACAGCCACTCTAAAAGAATAAATTGTCATGAACTAGTGCGCGGCCACCACTCCGCACATGTAACGGAATAGACACAATAGTCAACTCCAAGCTAAGAAAATCATGAGGCCAGTGGCAACTAGTTGGCCAACAAAAGGAATTAAGAAAATCACATTACGGGATTTGATAATAGTTCACTTAATTATTTTAATACTAAACTAAATTACCTTTAGCTTTCATAAAACTGGCCTACTTACTCGATCACATCAAAATATTGAACGCAAAATTTAAAAAATAAAATCTTATTTTATTTCAATAATGATCGAAATAATCAAATAATAGTTTTTTATTATATAATCCGACAAGGTCCTTATCAGTTAATAGTTTTCTGAAAACAATAATTAATTAAATGATTCTAACATCATGGGATTATGAGAAAAATCAATGGAATTGATATTTTGGATTATATTTTATAACTCCACACGATCTCTGTTAATCCTTAAAAAGTAGTCATGTTCATAAAACATTGACACACCACACTAGTGACTGATCTTTGATGTTCTATGAAGGGGACTGAGAACATAATGCAGATAAAATGTCCAAAAAACTGACAGAACATCGTACCTTGCATCTGAGTTGAGGGATCTGCCTTGAAGGAGAACCATTAAACCATCTTAAGGATCCTACACGAAATATGCGCCTTCTTTTGTCAACTGAAAAGTAGTTTCTCGACACAAATACCACATTATTTTTTACGTCTTTCTCCACAACATACCTATATAATAACCAAGCCAATTTTCAGACCTACTAACTTTACGTGAAAGGAATATGTTGTACTGGTGTTACAATGTAAGCACAATACAGCACTAATCTAGGATATGAAAGTAGTAAAACATCACAGAAAAGTTATACCAAGGTCCACCAGGAAGTCGTAATCCTTGACGTTGGCCAATTGTGTAGAACCAAAAGCCTCGGTGTTTCCCAAGGAAATCTCCTGTTTCAGCTTCCAATATCACACCTTCTTCTTCCCCTATATGTCTAGCAACAAATTCACTAAACTTTATCTGTAACCAAAACACAGATGGATATTTAGATGCCAGAAATCAAATACCGTCAAAAGAGTCAGAACAGCAAGTCTGATATATAGAAATATAGCAAGAAGTTTTGTCAGAGTTTGATGAGTTAAATGGTTAAGGCTCAGAAAATTTAAATCCCCATCGGTTCTGAAGCTATTTTACATATCATCATTCATTGCCATGTTGGGTGGTGGCAAAACGAACCTTTCCAAGAAAGCATATCCCCTGTGAATCCTTTCTATCTTGATTTGGTAATTCAAACATTTTGGCGAGTCTGCGGACTTCTTCCTGAAAAATTGACGTTGAAATGAATTTAAGACCTGAATATACATCTATACTAAAGCAATTGAAGGAATCATAAGAAATCTGATCCATAGACGCTAATATCCCTTATATCATATTTTCCAACAAACATGGAGAAGGATAGACAGTTGCTGGCAAAAAAAAATGCACCAGCTTGCTCTTGCATTAAATTATTCATAAAAATCCCCAGCTGACCTTTGAAATACACCCAAGAGGGAAAATGAGTCCTTTAAGCTGGGACTGAGAAAGGTGAGAAAGAAAATAAGTTTGATCCTTGACCTGAAACACCGTAATCGGGTGGCTTCATGGTCATTCAAACAGCAATGAGAATATGAAAATAATATTCAAAATGTCAGAAACATAAGAAAGAAAAAATGATGCTGCTTATGTACCATATCTTTTGACAGTTCCAAAGTAGAAGGCTCGTCTTTACTACCACTATCTGGATGGACAACCTTTGCATAGTGTCCAGAGGCAACAAAGTCAAATTTCCTGCCACCAACGGCATCCACAAATGCACCTATCACCAAAAAACAGACAGCATATATATGACTTACACAATACGGCCAAAGAGAATATCTGCTGAGGATTTAAATTACTGACCAAATTTGATTCTTGTATTGCAAAGGACATCTGGATTTGGAGTTCGACCATGTCGATACTCCTCGATGATATATGATACCTACAACATCAAACCAGAAATAAAAAAATTCCTTTGCCTGGAGATCAATTTGCCTTAGATATCCATAACTTAAGTTTATATTTTTCCTGTTGTCTGGGAGATAGAAACATTTGAAGATGAGAGGTGGCAAGTGTATAAACGACTCGACCAAAATTTGAATTTATGATGCGTAGATAAAACACTGCAAGTGTCGCACTAAAATTATCCTATGATTTAACATAGATTAGGCTAGATGTTGAGTGGACCATAGCACATAACTTGCGACCGAAAGAGAGTGCCATGGAATGGAAATGATGAGCCTGAGGAAAGGAAACCAAGTCCAAGCTGTAAGAATGAAGGTGCATGACAGCAACAAGTGCGCAGCTGCGTGATGTCCTTGCGCAACCGCGCGCCTGAGCTCCCAAGATGAAGCAAAACACAGTGCGCAGCCGCACGGTTTCCTTGCGCAGCCGTGCGCACACGATGAAGCAGCGTAGCACAGGAAGAGGCGCGCAGGTGACGCGCAGCTGCGCGGCACAAAGAAGATGCATGCACAGAACAGAAAGATGCGTGCAGCTGTGCGTTCTCCGTGTGCACCCGTGCGCGACGCAGACCTGCAGAACCAGAATTCTCGAATTTTGCAAGCTTTTCACGGATATAAAAAGACAAAGCCCTAGCCTCACAGGAAAGAGAGGAAAGCCGCAGAACACGCCAAAATATAGAGAGCGATGAAGAACGAAAAGCGAGGAACGAAGATGAAGAGCTCATCTTCCAAGGACGGAGTCGCAAATTCGGATTCGATCTTTCTCCTTCTTTTCCTCTTAGTTTTCTGTTTAATTAGTTGACGTTGAGAAACATGATTTATTATTGTTGTTATTGTGTCATTGACAAATTTTATTATCTAAGGGACGACGTAACTTGGTCAAGACTATCTTTTGAATCGTTGATTTATATATTCAATTTACTTCTTGGTTTATTTGTGTTTTCTTGAATTAATTGTGTCCAATTACTTGATCACTAATTGAATTCTGATATTTATTTGAAGTCTATCACTCGAGAGAGGGGATTTTGAATAGGACCATAGGAAAATACATCGTTGGTGTTTATAGAGTTCGAGAGGTTTATAAATCCATTGAAAGAATTATGGTGCAGTTTAAATTATTTGATATTTGATTCTTAATTCGGATATTGGAATTAATATTAGATTAATTGATAATTCTTGATTAGTAAACGGGTTGAATTTATGATCATAGATGTCAATATTAATCAAATAGAGTAGAGACCAAGTGAAATCGCACCTCTAGATTCTTTCTCTCGTTGATTTTTCAGTGTTTGATGCACTTGACTTTATGTTATTCGTTAGTTAATAATCAAATCATATCCTAATTGAATTCTCTAAATAAAGTATGACTATTATGATTACGGTACTAAATATAATTTTAAATATTCACTCTCAGTGGGAACGATATACATACTCAATCAAGTACTAAAACTTGACACAATATACTTGCAGGTAAGCAAAACATGGAAACGAGTTTTTGACGCCACTGCTGTGAAGTGTTTTATTATCATGCATAGCCGAAAATATGCCCGAAAGTACTAAAGGATACTGTGCTACATGATTCATGCATAGCCTTAACTTGGTTATTATCATTGGCAGTTAACGAGAAAACCAGGGTAGCACGTGAGTTGCATGAATACATTCATGCTATGAGATAGCTGGTTTTATTATCATGCATACCCGAAAATAAGCCCGAAAGTACTAAAGGATATTGTGCTAGATGATTCATGCATACCCCTAACTTGGTTATTATCATTGGCAGCTGAGGAGAAAACCAGGGCAGCACATTTGTTTCGTGAATACATTCATGCTATGGGATGGAACATTGATGATATAAAAAGAATTGAACTCATAGCGATGGAAATAATGAAGGAGATAGCCGTGGTATGGCAGGAGGAATGAAGGAGATAGTCGTGGTATGGCAGGGAGGTTACACCATGACACGACATGATCCACCTTCAATATAAGGGGATAGTCAGGCTAACTACTTTGAAAAAAGCGCAATGTGTGAGGCAACCCATTAATTTTATTTTATTTTTTCCTTTAATTTTTGTTAGATTTTCAATTTTATAAAAAAATTACTTTATTTAGTCAATTACATGTTTTCAAGCCAATAAACTACGATAATATCACTTTCTGTAAGAGCGGCAGATGAAAGTTCGGAGTTGAACAAAACCCCATGGAAGAAGATGATGAGAGCAATGAATTATGCTTTTTCAATACATCGAGGGTCATGCATGTTTTAAGTATGGGGAGTAGCTTAAAAATTGTGGAATTTTAATGTCTCAATTTGTGAAAAAAAAATTGGTCGGACAACGATGAGAATAATTGCGAAAATTAGGTTTTAAATCAATTTATTGAGTCTTCGTGCATTGTTACAATTGTTTAAGAATTCATATCAATTTATGCACTATTGTTAGGATCATTGATACTCTCGATAAGGAGAGAACATATATTGCATGTGTGGTGATACTAAATGGATGACCTAATTTTGAGACTTTTTGTGTGATCTCTGCTTGATATTGAGATGTGTGTTACAAGCACAGACGTGATCTAGGCAGTCATTAAATTTGTTTGGGCCTGTTTTATTGCTTATATGCTATAACTTGACACTCGTTGAGCCTAGATGAAAAAAATACATGAGATGTGTATTCCATAATGCATTCTAAACAAGCCATTCAAATTTTTTTTTTTGTGCACTTGGTCCATCTGTAGCAGAACTTTGTTTGGCACTCTTCAAGGCAAAATACGGATATTGTGTGACTTACGGATGATTTAGGCGATCTTTGGATCCGTTTGAACTTTTCGAACCAACCAATTGCATCATAATTACCCCTATACAGTAAATCCTACCGAAAGCTTGAGAGAAATAAGTCTCTTTGTGCTTTGAAGACGAAAAAAAATCCTAGATGTTGACATGAAATGAAATTTTTGGGAGGTCAAGGAAATATTGAAAGTATTGAAGGGGGATAAAAAAAATTAGGGAGAAAAAAGTGTATGATTTAAGATTTGATGAAGTGAAAAAATTCTTGGAGTCAAAGATAATAATAATTCAATAAAAAGATAGGATCGAAAGTTGAAGAAGTGAACTGAACAAAAATTTGTTCGTTTTCTCTCAATTTTTTTTAACGTCCATCCTTTATTGTGGACATGAGTCGTAGCCAATGTTCTAAATTGCGGCCGCTAGGCGGAGGCCAGCCGCACCGATAAGGCGCTAGGCGGCCAGTCCAGGCGCTAGGCGGGCCTGGGCGCACCTAGGCGAAGGCTGGGCGCCTAGGTGAGCCTGATTTTTTAAAAAAAAAATCGGGCTTCTAAAATTTAATGATCCGCTAAGAAGGCCATTTAAAAAAATAAAATTTTGGCCCACTAAGTCTGCTGCTTTTCTTTCTGGGCTGCTGCGTTTCTTTTTTTCTCCTTATTTTCCAGAGGCTCCTCGACTACTCGTTCCATAAACAGAGAAACTCTTCGTTCCATGAATCCATCTCGTTCCAGAGGCTCAAGTTATTCTTTCTTCTCACTTTCTTGCATATATATTTTCTCTGATTACTGTTCCAACACTGCATCAAGGTGTTTGTTCTATAACAGACAAATGAGTTGCTTCTTTAACCAGTGGGTGTAAATTAAGTCATAGGCGGCATCACAACCAGGCACGTGATTTGTTAGTTATTGGTGAGTTCTAGGGGTGGGTTTAACCACTGGCTAAATTCGTCTATAATGAGATAGTGTCGGTCGTATTATGTTCATAGAACAATTTTGTCTGCAGTTCAAAGGTCTATACCATGTTCTCACTTATCAGGGACAGCTCAACGTGAGCTAAAAGCTGAATCCATAATTCTACAAGAGGAGTAAACTTACAGCTTTCATCACATGATCTATTAGTTAAATATATTCAGCTATTCATTTCTTCCAAAAACACGAACTCATGAAAGGTATTCTCATGATAGTTTAACACTTGACACTCCCCTTCCTGCATGAGCCAAAGATGGATAATATATGTTTCTAACTTGTGTCCAAAGTACATGCGCACATAGGCTAAGTATTTCACAATAATGGCGCCTATAAATAAGCACAGGAGACCAACTTTACATGACTTTTCAACCTTGATATTATATCAGTAATCACTTTACACTTTCTTATTAATATGTTGTTATAGACACTTGCAGGTTTAAGTGTCTCGTATTCAGCAACGTTTGGAGGGTAACAATGGCAAGCAATCCATCGACTGCATACGTTACTCAGCCTGAATTTGAGATTCTTAAGAGAAAGTCAAATGACATCGGATGAGAGTTTGGTATGTTGATTGATCCTAAAAACCTTGACAAAGTTAAATGTAAGTTGTGTTGGAAAATGATGTCTGGTGGAGTGTATAGAATTAAGGAGCACATAGGAAATATACCTGGAAATGTATCTGGTTGTCGAAATGCATCAAAAGAAGATCGTAATAAGTGCAAACAGGCTATTTTAGAAGGTGAGGAACAAAAAGAAAAACAAAATACTGGAGAAATATACCTGGAAATGTATCTGGTTGTCGAAATGCATCAAAAGAAGATCGTAATAAGTGCAAACAGGCTATTTTAGAAGGTGAGGAACAAAAAGAAAAACAAAATACTGGAAGAAAAAAGTTGTAGAGCAGAGGTGAATATTTTTCTAGACGAAGAAGAAGATGCTGAAATTGAACGGATAGATGGAATTAAAAAACCTCATCTACTTGGCCCCATGGATAGATATGCATCAATGATTGCTCCAGAAAATGTAAGTTCAAGTGGGAGTAAAGTGTTTCGCCAAAAAAATATAAATGAGGCTCTTTTCAAAGAGAGAACTCAACAAGTTCAACAATATATTGAGAGATGGGCTTATGAAAATGGAATCTCATTCAATGCTCTGACTTCAAGCAACTAATGGAGGCAGTAGGTCAATTTGGGCCAGGGTTCAAGCCTCCAACTCAATATCAACTTAGAGAGCCACTTTTGAAAGCAGAAGTTGAAAGAACAAAGCAACTGTTGAAGAAGTACGAAGAAGAATGGGCAAAAAATGGGTGCTCGATTATGACAGATGCATGGAGTGATAGAAAAAGAAGAAGCATATTAAATTTGTTGTTAATTGCAAGGAGGGTACTGTATTTTTAGAGTCTAAAGAGTCTTCAGACGAGGCACATACAGCTGGACTTATTTTTGAGTATGTTGACAAGTGTGTTGAACAAGTAGGAGCTCAGAATGTTGTTCAGATTGTAACAAACAATGCCACCAACAATATACATTTGATCCATGTACATGGTGGAGGACCTACGGTGCTCACACACTCAACTTGCTAAGAGTGGCCTTGAGGATTCTTTCATTAACTACAAGTTCATCTAGGTGTGAAAGAAATTGGAGTGCATTTGAAGGAGTAAGTTTAAACTTTACTAAAATAATTTATTAATAATTTTTAAAGTGTATGTTGATTTTTTTTTATCGGAAACTATCATTTTATTATAATAATAATTTTTCAGTTTACAAAGCCAGTGGATGAGCGATCCACAATTTATTAATAATTTTTAAAGTGTATGTTCATTTTTTTTTTTGATCGAAAACTATCATTTTATTATAATAATAATTTTTCAGTTTACAAAGCCAGTGGATAAGCGATCTGCGATTCACACACTCACGTGAATTGTTGAGCAATTGTGGGATGGATCGGATTTGAAAAACTTGAAACGTGATCTCGGGAGACCTGTGATAATTCCTCTGTCCATGACTTGAGTCACCTATTTTTATTCCGTCCTTTTGTGTCTAGGTTATCTTTTCTTCTATTTTCTTCTTTATTTTGCTTGAGACTAGCAAACTTTAAGTTTGGGGGATTTGATAAGTGTGATTTTTGCACTTAAATTATCATATGATTTAATATGGATTAGGCTAGTTGTTGAGTGAATTTATGCATTTTGGTAATAGTTATGTCGTTTGCAGGAATCATTAACTGACCGAAAAACAGTGGCATGGGATGGAAACAATGAGCCAAGGAAAGAAAACCAAGTCCAAACTGTAAAAATGAAGGTGCATGACAGCAACAAGCGTGCAGCAGCGCGATATCCTTGCGCAACCGTGTGCCTGAGCTCCCAAGACGACGTAAAACACAATGCGCAGCTGATCAGTTTCCTCGCGCACCCGTGTGCACACGATGAAGCAGCCAGCACAGGAAGAGGCACACACCAGCGCACCATTGACGCGCACCTGCGCGGCTCGAAGAAGATGCATGCACATAATAGAAAGATGAGTGCAACTGCGCGTTCTCCATTCACACCCACGCGACGGAGACCAGCAAAACCAAAATTCTCGAACTTTGCGAGCTTTTCACGGATATAAAAAATGAATCCCTAGCGTCACACAAGAAAGAGAGGAGAACGACCGCACCAAATACAGAGAGCGAGAAATGTGAGGAACGAAGACGAATAAGGCATCTTCCAAGGACGGAGTCGCAAATATGGATTTGATCTTTAACCTTCTTTTCCTCTTAGTTTTATATTTGAGTAGTTGATATTGAGAAATATGATCTATTATCGTTGTTATTGCGTCATAAACTAATTTAATTATCTAGGAGACGTCGTAGCTTGGTCGAGACTATATTTTTGAATCGTTGATTTATATATTTAATTCACTTTTTGGTTTGTGTTTTCTTGAGTTAACTGCGTTCAATTACTTGATCACTAATTGAATTGTGATATTTATTCGAAGTATATCACTCGTGAGAGAAGATTTTGAATAAGACCATAGGAAAATACATCGTTGGTGTTTATAAAGTCGGGAGGCCTATAACTCCATTGAAAGAATTATTGTGCAGTTTAAATTATTTGATTCGTAATAGGGATATTGAAATTGATATAAGATGATTAATTTCTACTTTATCACTTGGGAAAAGATGTAGGAAGAATTGAAAATTCTTGTTTAATAAACGGGTTGAATTTATGATTATAGATGTCAATAATAATTAACTAGAGTGGAAACTAAGTGAAATCGCACCTCTAGATTCTTTCTCTCGTGGATTTCTCAGCGTTTGGTGTGCTCGACTTTATTTTATTTGTTAGCTAACAATTAAATCATATCCTTACTGAATTCTCAAAATAAAGTGTGGTTATTCTAATTACGGTACTTAATATAATTTTAAATATCACTTTCTGAGGGAACGATATTCGTACTAAATCCAGTACTAAAACTTGACACCGTACACTTGCGGGTAAGCAAAACATGGCAACAATGATCAATCCTAGTTTCATCGGCGTATACCGCATCTGGTACAGTAACAATCACTTTGAAGAGAAATGACTAGATAAATGACATATTTCATTTATATGGATTGCAAGTTAAGGTCTTATTACATCCATGGATAAAGGCAGCCACAAGAACTAGTTTGGAAGCACAACTAAGCATAAAAATTTAGAATTGGAAACCTATGAGGCTGTTGTTTCAAACACGGACACGTACCAGACCACCTGGTAAAGTCAGACATCTCACCAGTTAAAGGAGAAGACAAGAAAACCAATTTGATGAGCGGCAGGTAGAATAATGAGAAGTGCAAAGTGTAAAATATTGCATTTGTTCTGTAACAAATTCTCTAATTTTATTTTTTCCCTTCCAGCTTCCTTCAACCAGCACCAAGCTGAACACAAGGATCAGCTGTGTTTTGGGTATGCCTCAGTTCGATGGTTAAAAAGACTTTAAAAGTGGATGGCAAGGCCAAAAATGTAATCAAAATCAAGATTGAAGTGTTTAGAATCTCAGGAAATTTTTATCATGACAATCAGTTGAGCTGGTGAAAGCGAGCAAATATTTACCACATGACTCCAGTATTCATCTGTTAAATGCACAATTTCCAGAGGAACATCAACCTGCAATAAACTAAATGATTAAAATTGGTGTCATTCTAAATTAAAAACTGAGTTGAAACAATCGACCTCGAACTATATCAATAGTAGCACAAACACTGATGGGATTTGTTGACATTGATTGATAACCGACTAAAGGATTACCAAATGTGACTTTTTGGACCCCAATGGGATACTTTCAATTTCAACACCACGGTTCACATTTAGCATAATGAACTTATTAGATAACCATTGAAAGTTATTCCATCATTTCCTATTAATATAATTATACATTTTCTAGGTCAAGTAGCATATTGAATTGTTCATGTTGTTGATATAATACATCCCACTACAAACAAGAAATGGTCAAATTTCATAAATTGTAGCCACAAGCAGAGTATTCAAAGATGAACAAATTTATTTTCCAGTAGCATGCGAAGGACAACTTCATTTCGTTGGAAACTTGGGAAAAATCTGAAGATGCACAAATTCACAAATGGAAAAGGTATAACCTGATGACAAACGGATTTTGCATACTTTAAATCTTCTTCCCATGGGCATTCAGACCAAAAGTTCTCAAAGTCTTCCTACAATAACGTAGTGATCACAAGATAACTAGAGTTTACAGTGTTGAATAACGAGCCCAAAAGAAAATTACGATTCCATGCTTTTCTCTGCATTAAAAGTTCTGATGTAAAATTTAGACAGTTTCTTCCTCTCAGAAAAACCCTGTTCGTCCTTCAGATGTTTGAGACCATCAAGAGATTCAATCATTCTTGACCGACCAACAATACACAGGCATATCATTTACATATGGTAAAATAATGAATTTGTTTACTTTAACAGATATAACTCAACTGAGCAGCAGTAACACTAAAACTCATAACGGGTTTCAGTCAAGCTTCTGTATAAGAGAACTGCTTACTATCAGCAGGTTTTATACACACTCTCTCTCTTTTTTGCAATTGGGTCTATACTTGGACACTTGTATACATGGAAAACTTATTATGGTTTCATTTGGATTGAATGATTAAAATTTGAGAAAGTACCTATATTTTGAAATCCACGGCAGTGACTCTGAGTATTTGAAATCAATTCTCGTCCAAAACAAACCAATAGATTTGTTATTATAGAACCAGATGCAACCTATACCTATTTTCACGAACAACCAAGGGATAGATAATTGGATCACCCCTCTTTAATATTACAATACCTTAACAATATAGTTACAATGCCTCACACCATATCAATTACCACAATATTGAACTAGCTGAACCACCAAGACACAAGACCACCTTAAATAAAGCACAAAAAAGAGAGAGGGAGAACACCTGGAACCAAATTTTAAGATAGAAAGCCGTGCAGGAATGACCGGCGGCGTGGAGAAGGCGGAGGGCGACGCTACTGTCGACGCCCCCACTGAGAAGTAAGGCCACATTGAGCGGTTTCTTGTCGGGTAAGGAACACGACAGGTATCCGGGGTCAATCGTCGTAGGATTCCAGGCACAGGGAGCAATTAGTGATGAAGACAAAGATTCTGAGCTGGAGAGTAAAGAAGAGAGCGGCCTAAGTGTCGCGTAGAGAGGTGGAGATTTCTGAGCAGTGAGAGAAACAATTAGCCGGATAAATGCAGCGGTGGACGTAGATATACGGCGGCGGTATGGCTTAGGTGGAAGGGAGTAGAGAGCGAAGGGGAGTGTACTTCTCAAGAGCATGTTTGATGTTCCATTCAAGGTTTAGGTCCAGGCTCAATTACGAACCGTGAATAAAGTTGCATAGCACTCACATGAGACAAAAAATGTGGCATTTACTTCAACAAACAAGTATAAAATTGTTGGATAATTACGTCGAAATATGACGATCATAATAATAATAATATAATATCAAAAATTACGGATAAAATAGTCAATAAAAATACAAAAATTTATGTGATTCATCAAATATAGGCTACGTCCACAGATCTACAACAAATCTTTATTGTACGAAGAAAATATTACAATTGTATACAAAACACTTTATATTTTACAATCTTAACCCAAAGTATAATCGAGAATATATATTTATCTAACTCATAAGAAAATCTCACACTCAAGAATATAACTCTTTTTTTCTTTGATCTCTCTTTTACAATGCTGAAAAGCTTGTTGGGATGATCTAAATGAAGTGGTAAGCTACATATTTATGGGTCAAATCATATGGTGAAATCATACAAGATTTTCCATCAAATACGGCAGCTTTAGTCAAGAATGATTTGCTGCATGTTTTGTTTAAAATTTTCTTCATCAACCATGTCATCCGCCTAACATTTCTCTCAGTTGAAGACTTGATTTCAATAATGTCTTCACAACATCAATGCAGCAACTCGAATCTCTTCTCTTATACTTGCAGTCCGGCTGAAGTTGAACACAACTTCATTTTGTTAATTGTTACTCACTTCGTGAGCATATCAGCGAGATTTTACTTCCAAGAATCTTCTCAAGCATTAAGATTCTATCTTCCAAAACTGATCTGATGAAATGGTATCAAATCTGTATATGTTTTGTTCTAGCATGATAAACATGATTTTTTTAAAATGATCTTATTATCACGATAAAATGTGTTCCTCTCAAGCTTCTTACCAATTTCTCTAGAAAGGATTTCAACCATATCATCTTCTTGCTAGCTTCTGTAACTGCAACATACTCAGCTTCAGTAGTCGAAAGCGTAACTATCTTTGCAACTTAGATACCCAGATTATTGTCGTACCACCTAATATGAACACATACCCAGTGGTACTTTTCCTACCTTCCAGTCACCACCCATGTCGGGATGGACAAAACCTTATAAGCCCAAATTTGACCTTTTGAAGCATAAAGATAAAATAGTAGTACCTTTCAAGTACCCCAGATTCGATTTAACTACTTCTCTGTGCTGTTTTCCTAGATTGCTCATAAATCTGCTCACAACTCCCACTGCATGTGCTATATCTAGTCTAGTGCACACCATTGCATACACGAGGCTTCTGACAGCAGAAGCATAAGGGACTTTGTTCATATAAGCTTGCTCCTGCTCTATCGATGGCGATTGTGCTTTGGTTAGTTTAAAATGACTAGCCAAAGAAGTACTCACATGTTTAGCTTCATCCATGTTAAATCTTCTAACGACCTTTTTCACGTACTCTTCTTGAGATAACTTCAATATTTCATTCACCTTTTTCATCACACCATAATAAGTTTTTATGTATGAATTGTAGGGAAAAACAAGTGAGATTTTTGTGTATTTTCGTTTTGTATATCACATGGAATTTCAAACATGAGTTTGATCAAAAAATTTGTTGTTTACATTCATGTAGAGGGCTGCCATGATTAGGACACAATCAAGCATTGTTTTACATGGGTATAGGGTCCTAGAACACCACCAAATCATTGCACAAACACGAAACACGCAAGTAAGAACCAACTTTCTGTCAAGGGGTTTTGTAGGGCTCGGTTTAAGGGAGTTAGCGGCTGGGCTTGGGTTTGATTGGACCAGGGCTTGGCTAGGGGTGTGTATGAGTCAGGGGTGGAGTCCTAGCCACTCTAGGACTCGGACACCAGGGTTGGGAAGGAGTCCTAGCCAACCCGAGAGGACAGCGCCTTTGTGCGCGAGTGCGCAGCAGCACGCAGGGGAGGGGCTCGACCTGGGGGATTTTGGGCTGGGTTAGGTCAAGTCACTAGAGTCCTAGTAGAGTGCACACGGGTTTGGTTCAGGGGCTGGTCCAGTGGCTAGGTCCTAGGGGCGAGTTCGAAGAGTCCTAAGCTAGGAGGTGTCTCGGCCACTGCATGCATCAGCTGGTGTGGTTTGGTTTTGGGGCTAGGGTCAGTTTCCTTGGGTGCTTAGGGTCCAGTATGGGTCAGGGGGAGGCTGGCTCGAGTTTGGCTCATGGTGGTTCGAGCTGGGCTCGAGAAAAAATTAAAGATGGCTCGTGGGTTCCAAGTGTGGCTCGACTAGGGTGTTCTAGTAGTTAAATAATTCGAAACACGGCTCACGGGGGGTCGAGTCGTGGTTCACAAGGGCTAAAATAATATAAAAAGTCTAAGTTTTGAATTTAGAAATTTTATATTAAATTTTGAAATTTTTCGGGATTAAAATGTCTTCAAAACGACTAATTTCGAATTAATTAAAAAGCCTAGTATTTAAGCTAAATAAAATTATGAGAATTTTAATTTAGGCTTAGATAATTATTGGGGACACGTTAGAGTCAATGAAATTAAGAAAAATTAAAAAACGTGAAATTTTACGTCCAGGGGTGAAACGATAATTTTATACCCGAAAATTAGTAAACGTCGTGGCAGCTGCTTTATTGCTGTTTTATATGTTAATTTGATTATTTAAATGTTCATGGATTGTATATGTTAAATTGTTTATTGATTTCATGATTTAATGTGAACATTAAAAGACATGTTGCATGCATTGTTTAAAAGAAAAACGTTATATGCATGCATGTTTAAATTTTATAAAGTGATGAGAATATGAAACGTTGAAGGAAGTGAAGTAATTGTGACTAATACGAGGATATATTGGAGATATCATGAGGGTGACGGTCCCAGTGGGAGCCCGACGATCGTATCTCCGTGGATACGAATATGTAGACGATGATATGTTAATACGTAAGGTCAGGGTTGTGGGGCCCTTAGCTCCTAATCGTTATTACAATGCACTTTCATTAGGGTTAACTAATTACAGCGGAAAACGGGTTTAAAATTTCTTTACAATGAGCCCAAAATATTTCTTCTATAATTTAAATACTAAAAATAGTATTTAGTCTCACATCATAAACATGCCCACACGTAATCAAAATCAATCATATACAAACAACTCATATCCTCGGGACATGCCCCGGTATATAAATACATATACATATATACTGGGAACAAATTATAAACCTCAACTCAAACTGTGACTCCCTCCAGAAGTACCCTCTCTGGTCTCCTGATATCCTGGAGTACCTGTCATTGACCACACACAAAGACAACAACAGCCCCCCCTTGGGGGTGAGCAAAGCTCCGTATGGAACAACCATCATATATACCACAAGTATCTAAACAATTATATATGGTATGTAATGCATGTATGTCGTGGAGGTATCAGGTCAAATGCCCATCCACTGAGCACATGTCAGAATCAAACGAATCGCTATCAAATCAATGCTCGAGCTGGCACACCGGCCTCAATAAGGGATACTCGTATGATAGCGTCGACGAAGCGCCATCAAGTCCCAAATCTCATATCAATCGTCGGGGCCACAAATGTATATGCTTTAAGGGTCATGTAATACCAAACATAGCATTATGTTCACAAACCCCAGAATCCAATCAAATCATATCAGGGTATCCAAGGATCATAGCTCAACGTGCATGTCATGTATCGATGTATGCATCAACCGATGTGTGTTAACAAAACATTTATTTTATACATCGATATCCAAATCTCAATGTCATGTATGCCACATAAACTCAACAAATAAGGCATATAGACACATTCTCAATCCAATCAGTCAAAATCAATCCAACATATATCATATAATACAGATACCTGTCGTATGTTACCCGGTCGCAACATACCTCAATTCTTCGTTTCCAGTTGATGTAGCCTGAAGATATCGGTATAATACTTTATCTACATCAATAACATACTCATTCCAATCAATAACATGATCCAAAATCAATAATATGAGTTTCAAATATCTTTTTAAACTTCAAAAATTCATATCAAATCATAATCATATCATAATTCAATTCCGACTTCGAATATGAGTTTATTGTCGGTTATTGTACCACATATAGGAATTTCAACTTCAAATACATGCTATTCCAACACTTTGATATTTAGAGCTGCTGGAACCAGAAGAAAATTACATCAGTCAGAAGCCCTCGACGCGAAGATCACAAATATATAATTTGTTTCGCGTTTAGACAGCGTTTCGAAGTCGATTTGGACGAAAGAAAATCGAAATCTCGAACTTTCCTCTCGAAAATACGGTGAAGAAATGAAGAAAGAATAAAACAGAAGTCTCGTTCTTATCACCACCGTTCTCGCGCTCGGGCGGTAGAATTCTCGCGCCCGAGCGCGAGACATTCTGTCCCCGAGTTTCAAATGCACCGCGCTCGGGCGGTCACAAATTACCGCTCGGGCGCGGCATGTTCTGTCCGAGAACATACCTTATTCCACACTGGCGCTCGGGCGGTCATTTTCTACCGCCCGGGCGCCACACGTTCTATACCAAATGTTGGTTTTGGTATTATGTTGGCGTCCGGCTTCTCCAGTCGAGCTCTTACAACGTCAATTATATTCATTATTCATTTTCTCAATTTCATTGTCATAATATACATCAAATGCATAATCACATATCAAATTCATGAATTATCGATAATCACATAAGATTTACGATAATACGATACATGGTCCTTACATTTCTCCCCCTCTTAAAAGATTCGTCCTCGAAATCTCAAACGTCTCTATATACATAACATTGACAAACATATATATGTCATCAGTTATAGTACATATCAAAACTAAAATCAGTAAACGGATCAGTATATATTGAATACAATGGAACATATGACATAGAATCAAACAAATGCGGATATGAATCTCGCATCTTGCTCTCCAATTCCCACGTCGACTCTTCCACACCATGTCGTGTCCATTGTACTCGAACCAACGGAATCGATTTATTTCGCAATATCCTCTCCTTTCGATCCATAATACGAACAAGTTGTTCAACATAGGAAAGAGAATGATCCAGTTCAACCTCATCAGGTGCAAGCACATGCGATGGATCTGGTTCATATTTCCTCAACATAGAAACATGAAACGCATCGTGAATAGCAAATAGAGCTGGTGGCAATGCCAATCGATACGCAAGATCACCAACTCGATCAAGAATCTTGTATGGACCAACATATCGAGGAGATAATTTCCCTCGCATGCCAAATCGAACAGTGCCTCTAAAGGGAGATATTTTCAAAAACACTCTGTCATCTTTCTGGAATTCCAAGGGTCGTCTTCGTTTGTTCGCATAACTCGTTTGACGATCCTGAGCAGCGCTCATCCGCTGCCGAATCAACTGAACCTTATCGTTCATTTCCTGCATCATTTCCGGTCCAGTCAATTGTCTCTCACCAATTTCATCCCAGAATAACGGTGATCTACATCGTCTCCCATATAGAGCTTCAAACGGTGCCATACTGATACTCGTCTGAAAGCTATTATTATAAGAAAATTCAACTAATGGTAAGGCATCTTGCCATCCCATTCCGAAATCCATCACTATCGCACGTAACATATCTTCCAACGTTTGAATCGTACGCTCGGTCTGGCCATCAGTTTGAGGATGATAGGCAGTACTCATAGCCAAACGCGTACCCATCGCTTCTTGGTAACTACCCCTGAATTTAGAAGCAAACCTGGGATCACGGTCAGATACAATTGAGACTGGCACATCATGCAGTCTCACAACATTCTCAATTTATAAACGGGCCATTTTCTTATAAGGATAAGTCCGTTCATACGGAATAAAATGTGAAGATTTTGAAAGCCGATCAATAATGACCCAAATAGCATCACAGCCCTTGGGCGAACGAGATAAATGAGTCACAAAATCCATAGCAATATGTTCCCAATTCCATTTCGGGATTTCAAGACTATGGAGTAATCCTCCAGGTTTCATTCTCTCTGCTTTCACTTGCTGGCAGACAAGACATTTAGAAATAAACTCGGCAATGTCCTTCTTCATACGTTTCCACCAGAATTGAGGTCTCAATGTCAAATACATCTTTCGACCTCCATGGTGAATACTGTATTTGCTACAATGTGCTTCTCGAAGAAGGGCATATTTCAAATCAGAATCATCAGGAACTACCAGCCGACCATTAAGTCGTAAAGAACCATCAGAAGAAATTTGAAATGCAGATTGATGTCCAGCAGATACAAGTTCTTTCGACTTTTGGATCTGAGCATCGCTTCGTTGGGCCTTTCGTATTTTCGATATCAAGTTCGGCTCAATTTGCAATGCTGAGACATTGACAGAATTCCAATTCGAGTGAAAACTCCAACCAGAAGTACATATATCCTCGTGTACTTTGGCGACACAAAGAGAAGAAAGAACAGAATCGTGAACTTTCCGACTGAGGGCATCCGCAGTGACATTCACCGATCTAGGGTGATATTGAATCTCACAATCAAAATCCATCAGGAGATCCATCCACCTGCGTTGCCTCATATTCAAATCAGATTGAGAAAAGAGATATTTCAGACTTTTATGGTCCGAATATATAACAAACTTTTCTCCATACAAGTAATGGCGCCAAATCTTCAAAGCAAACACAATGGCGGCCAATTCAAGATCATGAACATGATAACGTGTTTCATGAGATTTCAATTGACGAGATGCATAAGCAACCACTTTGCCATGTTGCATCAGAACACAGCCCAAACCTTTACCAGACGCATCTGTACACACTACAAATCCTCTGGTACCTGAGGGAATAGTAAGCACAGGTGCTGTGGTCAATCTCGTCTTCAATTCAAGAAAACTAGCTTCACATTCATCTTACCAAATGAATCGCTGATTCTTCTGTGTCAGTTGAATAATAGGTTTAGCTATTTTCGAAAATCCTTCAATAAAGCAACGATAATATCCAGCTAAACCCATGAAGCTACGGATCTCAGGAACATTCGTAGGTCTCGGCCAATTCAATACAGCTTCGACCTTCGCAGGATCAACAGATATGCCATGTCTCGAAATGACGTGGCCCAAAAATATCACTTTGTCCATCCAGAATTCACATTTGGACAATTTAGCATATAAATGTCCATTACGAAGAATTTCAGTCTCAGATGTTCAGCATGCTCCTTTTTCGATTTCGAATAAACAAGAATATCATCAATAAACACAATAATGAATCGGTCTAGATAATCTCGGAAGACACGATTCATTAAGTCCATAAAGATAGTAGGAGCATTCGTGAGACCAAAAGGCATAACCAAGAACTCATAGTGGTCATACCTGGTACAAAAAGTAGTTTTGGGCACATCTTCGTCTCGAACTCGTACTTGATGATACCCAGAACGAAGATCAATCTTCGAGTATACAGAACTACCCTGAAGCTGATCAAATAAGTCATCAATACGAGGAAGTGGGTACTTGTTTTTCACAGTAGCCCGATTCAGTTGCCTATAATCGATACACATTCGCATAGTACCATCTTTCTTCCGAATAAATAAGATCGGAGCTCCCCAAGGTGATACACTCAGTCGAATATATCCCTTATCGAGAAGATCATGTAATTGTTCTTTCAATTCTTTCAATTCCAGAGGTGCCATGCGATAAGGAGCTTTAGAAATAGGCGCAGTTCCCGGGACAAGATCAATACTAAACTCAACTTCTCGATGAGGAGGAAACTCAGGAATCTCATCGGGAAATACATCCGGGAATTCTTTCGCAACAGGAATCTCAGATAGAGAAGGCTCCTTCTTAGAGATATCAATAGTGTAGATAAGATAACCCTCATCTCGGCTAGTCAAAATTCGAGACATTTTCAAGGAAGATACCAATGGAATTTTGGCTTGGGAACCCTTGCCATAAAAATTCCTCTTGGGTCCATCAATCGGTCGAAATCGAACCACTCCATGACAACAATCAACAGTAGCTCGATTCGTCATCAAGATATCCATGCCAACAATACAATCAAAGTCGTGCATCGGGAGGACAATCAAATTCAAAAATACCATATTATCCTCATATATCAATACACAATTATGCACAACTTTCTCAGACAAAATAATATTCCCTGCTGGCGTGGCTATCGACGAAGTATCATACAACGGGGTACACTCAATATCGTGAGATGCAACAAATGCATGAGATATGAATGAATGAGATGCTCCTGTATCAAATAAAACACGTGCAGGATAATCGCAAAGCGTGCAAATATCTGCAATCACGCCACCAGGAGCTTCTCTCGCCTGATCCTCGGTCATGGCGTACACTCTCACTTGAGGAGGAACTTGGGCACTCTGACCACCCGGTTCTCGATATCGTGGGACACTCGACTGCTGAAAAGATGGAGCAGGAACAGCAGGTCTCATCATACTAGGGCCACCTCTAAATCCTGGCTGGGGTTGGGAAGAGGTCGTACCCCGGTTCGGACATACTCTAGAGAAATGGCCTTCCTGCCCACACTGGTAACAAGTAACAAATATACCGCGACACTGCTCGATAGTATGTTTACCCCCACAATGGCTACAGTAAGGAGCAATCACAGGACTCCCTCTCTGGGATCCACTAGAACTCGAAGAAAACGAAGAAGCAGAACCAGTCTTCTTGAACTTCTTACCTCTCGGCCGCAAAGTAGGCTGCTGAGCTGACACTGGAGGTAGAGGAGTATACTGTGGACCTCGCCTAAGTCCAGCCTCGGCTGCCTTGGCTCGTTCAACTGCCTCCGCGTAGCTGGTAGGCAATCCAAAAACAGCATAAGTATATATAGCAGGATGCAATCCATTCACAAACCTGTTATATTTTGCCTTCGCATTCCCAGCTACGTGAGGTGCATACTTCAACATAGTAGAAAATTTCGAAGCATATTCTGCAACAGTCATCGTTACCTGCTGCAGATTATTAAATTCATTCTCATGAGCAGTATAATAGGATGGAGGGGAATACTGCTCCAAAAACTGGGCCTTGAAGACATCCCATGTGACTTCAATCACGGCCTCTTTCAATCCAATCTCAGCGGCTTCCCACCAAGATTTTGCTCGGTCTTTCAACTGATAGAGAGCAAGTTTCAGTCTCCGAGCCTTGGAATATTCAACAATATTAAACAAATGCTCAATATCCTTCAACCATGCATCTGCTCTTTCAGCACTCTCAGTGCCAAAGAACCTCGGTGGTTTCAAATCCTGGAATCGAGCCATCACTACATCCATGGACAATCCTTCAAATTGCCCAACTTTCCTTTCAGTACTGCTACTCGCAGTTTCATTTGTGTGATCCATCTACAAATCAAAGGATGAATATCACAAATCAATATCAATTTGACATCATCATCATCTCATATCATCAATCTCATCAATAACTTACTCAAACTAAATCAAGTAGGAGCAAGTAATACAAATAGATCAAACACAAGCGCACAATTCATTTGTGCCTATTCACGTGTACACAAAACTCAATCGAGCATTCCAAACTATGCTCTGATACCACTATGTGTGGGGCCCTTAGCTCCTAATCGTTATTACAATGCACTTTGATTAGGGTTAACTAATTACAGCGGAAAACGAGTTTAAAATTTCTTTACAATGAGTCCAAAATATTTCTTCTATAATTTAAATACTAAAAATAGTATTTAGTCTCACATCATAAACATGCCCACACGTAATCAAAATCAATCATATACAAACAACTCATATCCTCGGGACATGCCCCGGTATATAAATACGTATACATATATACTGGGAACAAATTATAAACCTCAACTCAAACTGTGACTCCCTCCAGAAGTACCCTCTCTGGTCTCCTGATATCCTGGAGTACCTGTCATTGTCCACACACAAAGACAACAACAGCCCCCCCTTGGGGGTGAGCAAAGCTCCGTATGGAACAACCATCATATATACCACAAGTATCTAAACAATTATATATGGTATGTAATGCATGTATGTCGTGGAGGTATCAGGTCAAATGCCCATCCACTGAGCACATGTCAGAATCAAACGAATCTCTATCAAATCAATGCTCGAGCTGGCACACCGACCTCAATAAGGGATACTCGTATGATAGCGTCGACGAAGCGCCATCAAATCCCAAATCTCATATCAATCGTCGGGGCCACAAATGTATATGCTTTAAGGGTCATGTAATACCAAACATAGCATTATGTTCACAAACCCCAGAATCCAATCAAATCATATCAGGGTATCCAAGGATCATAGCTCAACGTGCATGTCATGTATCGATGTATGCATCAACCGATGTGTGTTAACAAAACATTTATTTTATACATCGATATCCAAATCTCAATATCATGTATGCGACATAAACTCAACAAATAAGGCATATAGACACATTCTCAATCCAATCAGTCAAAATCAATCCAACATATATCATATAATACAGATACCTGTCGTATGTTACCCGGTCGCAACATACCTCGATTCTTCGTTTTCAGTTGATGTAGCCTGAAGATATCGGTATAATACTTTATCTACATCAATAACATACTCATTCCAATCAATAACATGATCCAAAATCAATAATATGAGTTTCAAATATCTTTTTTAACTTCAAAAATTCATATCAAATCATAATCATATCATAATTCAATTCCGACTTCGAATATGAGTTTATTGTCGGTTATTGTACCACATATAGGAATTTCAACTTCAAATACATGCTATTCCAGCACTTTGATATTTAGAGCTGCTGGAACCAGAAGAAAATTACATCAGTCAGAAGCCCTCGACGCGAAGATCACAAATATATAATTTGTTTCGCGTTTAGACAGCGTTTCGAAGTCGATTTGGACGAAAGAAAATCGAAATCTCGAACTTTCCTCTCGAAACTACGGTGAAGAAATGAAGAAAGAATAAAACAGAAGTCTCGTTCTTATCACCTCCGTTCTCGCGCTCGGGCGGTAGAATTCTCGCGCCCGAGCGCGAGACATTCTGTCCCCGAGTTTCAAATGTACCGCGCTCGGACGGTAACAAATTACCGCTCGGGCGCGGCATGTTCTGTCCGAGAACATACCTTATTCCACACTGGCGCTCGGGCGGTCATTTTCTACCGCCCGAGCGCCACACGTTCTGTACCAAATGTTGGTTTTGGTATTATGTTGGCGTCCGGCTTCTCCAGTCGAGCTCTTACAACGTCAATTCATATTCATTATTCATTTTCTCAATTTCATTGTCATAATATACATCAAATGCATAATCACATATCAAATTCATGAATTATCGATAATCACATAAGATTTACGATAATACGATACACGGTCCTTACAAGGGCTCAGTTGGCCGGTGAGAGTGTTGCTGATATCCATGCCGCCTAGTGCTGTGGCTACATGTAGATGGATCCATCGCCCAACACGTTGACGTAGATGAACACGAAAGTCACAATTAACGATCTGAATTCAACAAAAAGGAAAAAAGGAATACGTATATGTTGATGATAATATGTATATGAATATGTTGAGGATGATATGAAAATGTTTATGAAAATGTTCTTGTTTTGAAGTTTATGCATGTCATGAAAATGTTATTTTTATGTAAAAGTATTTTTCACTGTTGCTTGTAGTTTTATACGTATTATTTGGTATCAAGAATATGATGTGTTGAGTCTTTAGACTCACTAGGTGTGATTGATGCATGTGAGTATGATAATAATGTTGAGGGAGGCTTGGATGCCTGATTTGACTGGACTGGAGGTGCACATGACCCGAGGACCAGTGCTTCTACTTTTCCGCAATTATGATTTTAGGTTTATGATTTACGTTGAATATTTTTAAGACTATTTATTTATGCTCTTTAAGAGATTTAGTGTGGGCTATACTTTTCAAATTTATTGCTTTTTAGGTTTGGTAAAACGTTGGACGATTTCATGTTTTGACGATTTCCTTTGACTTTTCAAATACTAGTTGGTTGTTTTATTTTAAAATGGTGTCAAGGTATTTTAAAGCACATATATGTGTATTTTTGAATTATCAAGGGGGGAAAAATTTCTAGTACTTTTTAATCAAAACGAATAGCAGACGTTTCACCCGATCTTTTGAATCAAGTGTGTGCGTGATTTTCACCTCAAAACTATGAAAATCTTAGCAACAAATAATCACAAGTAAACAATCAAAACTCGAACGAACCTTCAAAGAACTCGGCTTTGACAATCTGCGTAAGAACGATTGAAAAACGTCATAAAGCATAAAATTTGATAAGTTTGATTTTTGATACAAAGCAAGAAGTTTGAGAGAAAACTCAAGAACAAGATTAATTCAATCAATAATGTAAAATATGTTCAAAATTTCGTCCATATATTTTAATAAATAAGAAAAGGTTTGAAATCTAGTTACCTAAACAACTTGAACTCTAAGCTAGGAAACTATGAATTCTTCTCACAGACGGCGCGCTGGGTGGGAATGTTTGGCCGCCCTAGCGCGAGACTCTCTGGAATTCACCGTCTGGGGCAGTACATGGCGCGCTGGGATGAAAATGTTTGGCCACCCTAGCGTGGGAGCTTCTGGTCCGGGGTCATTCTCTTCATACTTTAGCCCTTGAACCACGGAATCTCAAACTTACTCCCGTGACTCACGAACCCCTCGGGACTCGGTTCCTTACTTGCAAGTTCTTATTAATTGCTCATAATTTCATGCAATGATTCCTTAAATCTCTTCAGTCGTCCCCTCTTGATACGTCCCACCGGCAACTCTAACGGGTTCCACGTCTTCCACGCCTTCCTCGGAGCTTGGCCTACCTTGATTGCATCATCAAGGAAGTAAGATTAGTTCTAGATTTGAAAAGAAACTTAATCTCTTTACGTAGCCTTGACCAGGCTGGATATACCTTCAAGGCCGAGAGAGGAAAATTGACAGTCTACAGAAGTGCACTAAGTATGATGAAAGGACAAAGATCAAATGGACTATATTTCTCTTAGGGAACACATTGTAGGCTCAACAAGTGCAGTTGAATGACAACAAGATAATTACAGGTTATGGCATCCCAGACTAGCTCACATAAATGAGAAAGGTTTTCTTGAACTGCATAAACAAGGTTTACTTGGAGAGAAGCTACTGAATCAAATGGAATTCTGTGAAGATTGCATAAGAGGAAAGTCTACAAGGGTTAAGTTCAACATGGGAAAACACACATCTACTGTGCCTATGGATTATGTTCATTTAGATCTCTGGGTCCGTCAAGAATACCATCGAATGCTGGAGCAAGGTACTTCATGACAATGATTGATGATCATTAAAAGAGAGTATGCTTACATACTCTGAAGAATAAGAGTGAGGCATTTGAAAAATTCAAGTAATGGCTCACACTTGTAGAAAATCAAACTGGTAGAAAGTTGAGGACATACAATGGGCTAGAATACTCCTCAAATGAGTTCCATAAATTCTATAAGAACAAAAGGATATCAAGTCATTTTACAGTATCTAATACTCCTCCAAAAAATTGTCTAGCCGAGAGGATGAATAAAACCATTTTGGAAAGAGTTAAATGCCTTTTATCATATTCAGGGGTACCAAAACCTTTTTGGGCCGAGGATGCCAATAAAGTTTGTCACCTAATAAACAGAATCCCCTCGATTCCACTTGGATTTAAGACCCTAATGGAGAGTAATGGCAAAGGGGTTCTCTCAAGTGAAAGGAACATATTTTCGTGATGTGTTCTCACCTGTTGTTAAACAGATCAATGAGATATATGTTAGTAGTAGTTGCAAAAGAAAACCTGGAACTTGAGCAACTTGATGTCAAAACAGCCTTCCTCCATGGAGATCTTGATGAAAGAATTTATATGCAACAACCCAGATGTTTGAGGACAAGTCAAATCCACCCTTGGTATGTCTACTAAACAAGTCCTTTTATGGTTTAAAACAATCCCCTAGACAATGTTATAAACATTTCGATGACTTTATGATAGCACACAAGTTTACAAGAAGTAATTATGATTTATGTGTATATCATAAGGAAATCAACACTGGAAAGACCATGTATTTACTATTATATGTGAATGACATGCTAATTGCAAGTCGAGACATAGTTGAAATACAATCCTTGAAAGCTGAACTTAGTGCGGAATTTGAGATGAAATACCTTAGGCATGCCAAAAGATTTTAGGCATGGAAATCCAGAGAAACAGAAAGTTGAGGGAACTATTTCTGACTCAGCAAGAATAGTCTCAGAAGATATTGGAAAGGTTTGAAATGCAAAGTTCAAAATCAGTATCAGGACCTATGTCACAACATTTCAAACTTTCTGGAACCCAATCCCCAAAAAGTGATCACGAGGAAGAATACATGAAGCGAGTTCCCTATGCAAGTGCTGTTGGGAGCCTAATGCATTTGATGGTATGCACAAGGCCTGACTTGGCCTACTCGGTCAGTGTAGTAAGAAGATTTATGGCAAATCTTGAAAAAGAACATTGGCTGGCATTAAAATGGATACTGAGAAATATAAAAGGCACAATGAACTCTGGACTGATGTACAGAGCCGGCACAATGAATGGAAATCTGGTTAAAGGCTATGTGAACTCTGATTATGCAGGGATCATAGACAATAGTAAGCCCTTGTTAGGGTATATATTCATAGTGAATGACACTGCAGTGAGTTGGAAAGCCACTCTCATAAACACATATACGAGATATTTTGTCAACATGATTTGATATAATATCATTCAATTTTATTATTTTTTAAGTCATTATTTTATGTCACTTCAGTGATATTCACATAATGTCCACAATGAAGACGGAAGAAATGAAACATCTGGTACGAGTACTCTTGTTTGGTTCTACCATATATGAAGTCAACTTGCCCTCAATGAGATGTCTGGGTTGCTGGAGTAGGACGTTTGATGAATGATCGGGAGTTCGATTCTCCATATCAACACTTTTTTCAGACGAATTTGTCACACAAAATTTGTCTGATGTGATTTTCTTAAAGAATGTAATTTTCAAGTTGTTGTATTAGTTCAAAATTTACTATGTACTCACCAAATAATAGCACTTGTCAATTCACAGTCATTTTAAAAAAACCAATCAACTTAATTTCTAGCAGTTAAATATTTTCTAGCAGTTAAATGAGAATGAGAATGAGAATATATGTATTTAAATGAGGGAAAATAACCTGCATATGAAACACACTTGCATTCGTCGGTTTGACTACGTGTAAGTTTTTTTAATAATCATAAAAAATGGTAAATTTATTATAATAATTAAATTGATAAATATTTTTTGAGAAGTTTTCTACAATCTAATTTTATTTTGATAATATTTATTTATCTTTTATATTTATTATAATAATCTTCTAAAATTATAAATGTCAAATTCCAAATCTATCCTTAAAACTTTCTTTTTTTCTCCATCTTAATAATTGTGTATTCTCCCATCAATTTTGGAATGAGAAAGCTCTAAATTAAAACACTATGATCGATATATATGTCATCAAACGTACAGGTGTGGATTTTTATGTATGCAGAAAATTTTGGTTCTTGTCATCTTACGTTTAATTTGTTGGGTCCAATTAATTGTTATAATTTTGTTTGTTGTACTTGATTATTTTCACTTTTCTCTTATTATTTTAAAATTTCTTCTTGTGAAGTTAAGTTTAGTGGATGATGATACGATTTGTAGCAGTGCGGTACTAAAGATATGCATCATTTTTTTTTAATGATTGTTAAAGAACTTTCACTTCAAACCTATAATATAAATTTATTTACGTACTCTAAGTTATAGTAATACATTGAGATAAAGAAAATAGGAGAAAATTGTTGGAAAATAATATTTAAAATGTGTGTATTGAATATTTGAATGTTGAATATTTGAATGTTGAAAATATTGAAAATTAGTGTGTGATGATGTAGGTAATGATGTATTTTATTTTTGAATTATTTGTAAAGAAATTCTATAAATAGTCTCACCATTTGTGAAGAAATTTACAAGTGGGTAGAGAGAAAAATTTTATAAAGTGTGTAGTTTGGTAAATTTTGAGAGTTTGAGATTTTTACTTTTTACCATAAATTTTTACTTTTTCACAACACGTTATCAGCACGAAGCTCTAAAAGTCCTCCATACTTTTCCAAGTTCCAAACAGAAGAAAAAGGTAACAAAAGTAATAATATTTATTTTACTGTTATTTATTTATTGTATATATAATATAATGTTATTATATAATAAAAATTAGAAATAATAAAAATAACTTTTTTCAAAAACTTGTTATAAATCCTGGGAGGATGTTAAGACGACATCTCACACTTCCGGTAAGGGATACGACAAGTATAAAAGCCTATAACGTTTTTAAACAAAATAACTTATGACACCTCATTATAATAATGTGATATGATATATATAATTATTTAAACATGACTAATATTATATACATCATATTATTACCATAAAATTGTACAAATACATACATTTATTTCTTGTACACCAACGGTCATAAACGGTAACAAAACGGCTAGTTTTTGCCCTATAAATATGATCTCACAAACACATTCAATCACTTCAACTTTCACTTCTTCTCTAAAAATTATTCTTCTTCAAATTTTCGAAGAAAAAAGAAGATGGCTTTCTCAAGGATATTTTTAATTATTTTGGTTATCATACTCACGAGTCTTGTATTTATTGGAGAATATCCTCCTCATGTGTTTTTTTTATTTTTACAAATGCTTGTACTTGTTGTTTATCCATTACTTTGTATTGCAATATTCATTAACTAATAAAATACATCGTAATTTTTTTTAGTACCACCATGTCAAACTTGGCAAAGCTCGAATTCATTGCTCTTGATATCACGGGAAAAAATTATATGCCATGGACTTCGATGTAAAAATGCATCTTGAGTCAAACGTGGCAATATAAAAACACGTAATTAATACAATCATTATGATCATCATCACAAGGGAGAGTGTTGGAAAATAATATTTAAAATGTGTGTATTGAATATTTGAATGTTGAAAATATTGAAAATTAGTGTGTGATGATGTAGGTAATGATGTATTTTATTTTTGAATTATTTGTAAAGAAATTCTATAAATAGCCTCATCATTTGTGAAGAAATTTACAAGTGAGTAGAGAGAAAAATTTTATAAAGTGTGTAGTTTGGTCAATTTTGAGAGTTTGAGATTTTTACTTTTTACCATAAATTTTTACTTTTTCACAACAAAAATAAGCCTTTTAAGATTTGGTAATAATTTAAGCCTATTTTTAAAATAGGGGTTCTAAATTCTCGTGTGATCCAAAATAATAATAATCTCTTTTTGAATATTTAATTGACAAGTCCATGCTCAAAATTACCATTTAGAAAATAAGATAATATAGCCTAGCTAATGAATGAGTTTTCCAAAAAACTGTAGAAAATATTATTATTTACGAATAATTAAAAAGGTCAGTGGCCCAAAAAAAAAGATCTTTTGCTTAAGTAAAGATAACTTACCCGTTATCAGAAATGGCGGTTGGAAAAGCACGACACGTGACATAATACGTACTTTGACCGAAAAAGGAGTTGATTTCTTTTTATTATCATGAACCACATTCCATTCCGTTTCAAGCAAAATAGTAATATTAAGTTAAATACAAATTAGTGCATAACTGATAATTATGTATTCTCTTTTTCAATGAGAATTTTTTGAAAAAATTATAATTTTATGTTCGGTTCTCATATCGTTAAGCATTTATCAATTGAGAGTTATCAACTAATTGAAATAATATACATATATCGCCAACATATGTCAAGAAAAGACGAACTTAATTATTAGAAAATGTAAATTGCTCATTTAATTTTGTGGAGAATCAAATATTTAATTTCGCTTCCCTCTTTCCACACCAAAACAACATGTCACTCAAGAATTCAAGAAAATTGTCGCCTGCAAAGTTGGTGAAAATTCCCCAAGGAACCCAATTCCCTGTTTCGCTTATGAAAAATCCTGGACCAGGTTCCAAATGGGATTGTAGAAGAACGAACAATATATTGTTGGAACCTATATGGTAGCACTTCAAAAGTCTGAAACTGATTCACGAAAGCCTTTAATTTGATTTCTATCTTGTCTGAAACTTCAGCTGTCTGAATAACTTTTAGAGCCTTTTGAAGTTTCCTGCAGTACTTAAGCCATTGATTTCTTCGATCAAGCTCAGTAATGGATAACAAAAAGAATTGGAGAATACCTCTCTCCATATTCTTCGAGGACGCGCGGTATTAATTCCTTTCTTTTTAATCTACCCTGAAATCTCTCAAGTTCTATGAATTTGTAAATGACGAGTTCTAATCCGTTTAGAAAGTCAAGATTTTGTTCAGACAAGCATACATGGTCATTCGAGCTGATGAGTTTCATGTGTATTTTTTTTAATTATGGTTCCGCATCTTGGAATCAGAAAATCTCAGGACTCCTGAGAAGTTGAAGGATTTTTCTTCATTCTCGTTTACCTCGTGGGATTAGAACATGATTTTTTCGTGTACGTTTTCAAGCAGATCAGTGTTTAAATTGGATGATCTCGGTACAGAAATAGCAAGAATCGCTCTCCCTGCAGCACTAGCTTTGACAGCTGATCCTATTGCATCACTTATGGATACAGCATTCATCGGCCAAATAGGTAACAACTTCAAGATAAAATTTAATTTCTGCATATTTTTAGATAGAAATGGTCCGGAAAGAGTCGTCCCTTGAATGAATATATATAATCCCGTTTCTTGAACATGATTATTGGCTCTTCTGCTTGATTTGAAAAGTGAACTAAAAAAGTTTTTCCCCTTAATGTACAGGTTCAGTTGAACTTGCTGCTGTGGGAGTTTCCATTGCTTTATTCAATCAAGTATCAAGAATCGCTATTTTCCCTCTTGTCGGTGTAACAACCTCTTTTGTTGCTGAGGAAGATACAATAACAAAACCCATTCACGACACCCATGATTGTGAAATCTTGGAGAACGGTTCGTCCAAAATTGACCGTGAAAATAAAATCTTGATACCACACGAAGGTACTAAACTAGATTACTAGAAATCACACAATTTTCCGAAGTTCTCTAAAAATTTTGTAGCATGTTTCCGCATTTAGATTCGGATGAGAGATTGTACAATATGCAACAAGAAGACAACTTTCAAGCAGTGGAAATAAAGCAGCAAAAGAAGCAGATACCCTCGGATTCTTCAGCATTGATTATTGGTGGCGTTCTAGGTTTCATTCAAGCTGCATTTCTCATTGTTGCAGCGAAACCTTTATTGAGCTTCATGGGAGTCAAATCTATAAGTAGAAGTCAAGAAAAAATTGCTATCAAGTTACTTCACTAATTGTATACAATTAAATAGTATCTATTTGATTTGTGTCGTTTCACGTTCCCTTGAACTTTTTTTGAAGAATTCACGTTTCTTATTTAGGACTCAAAAATGTTGTACCCAGCCGAACAGTATTTGAAACTAAGATCACTACGTTCTCCTGCTGTGCTATTATCTTTGGCTATGCAAGGCGTTTTTCGGGGATTCAAGGACACAAAAACTCCACTTTATGCTACAGGCAAGCGTATTATAAGAATAAAACATCATTTTATAAGATCACCGAGTCTGGTTTTATCAATCTTGAAATGATGCTCGAATTTTGGATACAACATAGTGGCAGGAGATATCACTAATATAATATTGGACCCCGTATTCATATTTGTATTCAAAATGGGCGTGAGAGGTGCCATTTCACATGTTATCTCTCAGTAAGTACTCTCCCTTCAGACCAACCTCAAGAACAGTTATTCGGGTGCTCGCTGTACTATAAACTGAATGATAATCTTACAATGTCACTGTTTTTTCAGGTATTTAATTTCATTGATACTCTTCTGGAGACTGAAAGAACAAGTGGATCTTATTCCATCTAATCTCAAGTACCTTCCATTTTGTCGTTTTCTCAAAAATGGTAAAGCTAGGGTGTGATCTCTTATTGCTTCAGACTTGGTATTAAGGCACGTTTTATGTTATTGTAACATTATTGTATAAATTTCCAACATAGGATTCTTGTTACTTACAAGGGTCATAGCTGTTACATTCTGTGTAACTCTCGCTACATCAATGGCTGCAAGAATGGGATTGACTCAAATGGCCGCGTTTCAAGTATGCTTGCAGATCTGGCTAGCCACGTCTCTTCTAGCCGATGGCTTGGCCGTTGCTGGACAGGTGATGCTGCAGCTTTCATTTAGAAATGCTCGGTTACAGATCATTTTGTGTAAATAAGAAACGGTAAGCATGAAGTGATCTTGATTCTTTCAGGCAATTCTTGCAAGTGCATTTGCAAGAAATGATTACACTTGTGCAGCTGTCACTGTAGCAAGAGTCTCGCAGGTACTCATCAACCCCACGTCACCAACTAAATTCTTGGCCATGACTAAAATATATTGTCGCAGTTGGGACTAGTTCTAGGATTGTTTCTTGCTGCATTTCTTGGAATTGGTCTACATTTCGGAGCAAGATTGTTCACTGATGATGTTGATGTTATCCATCTTATTAGTGTTGGAATCCCGGTACATATTCAACTACCCTATATGATAATTTAACTTTACTCATTCAGTAGAATTATAATAGAGGAGAAACGATACAGTTTGTCGCAGCAACACAACCAGTCAACGCCTTAGCATTCGTTTTCGATGGTGTAAACTTTGGAGCATCTGATTTTGCATATTCTGCACACTCAATGGTATGTTTTCCAGTTGTTTAAATAGGAAAATAACAAAAATTTATAATTGAAGCTATTGTCCTGCAGGTCACAGTAGCAATATTCAGCATTGTGTTTTTGCTCATTCTTTCATCGAGTAATGGATTTGTGGGAATTTGGATTGCTCTCACCATTTATATGTGCCTCAGAGCGTTTGCTGGATTTTGGAGGTGAGCTGTTTGCACAAAACCAGCATGTTGAATTTTACTCATGAAAACCGTTCTTCTGAGATCCCATTAAAACTATATATTTAACATATATAACTTTTGATGTATGTGATTCAAATAAATGGATTTTTGTGTAACATCTCTTTTGTTATGTTTGCATAATAGGGACGGGAACAGGACCTTGGAAGTTTCTTGGGAGGTGATTAATTGTTTTTTTTTTTTTGGGTGATAGATGATTAACTGTTGATTACAAGTTACTACATATATGTTTAGTGCAATGGCTATATATTCATCGAATTATTATTTGGTGTCCCCAGTCCAAAATCAATCAGTTTATAGCATATCATTGGAAATACCTGGAGTCAATCCAACCTAAGAAAATTTTGAATTCATGTAAGTGGTACTCTTGTTACAATAATTGACGCTTATACCTTACCTCAAGACCTAATTCAAGAGAAATCATTGTATAAGTTCATGCATATAACTCCCAATGACTTCCCCGTCCATGAATGAACAATTGAAATATGACGTTTACAAGATATTATTGGGTGACCCATAGAGTAACTCAATTCATAACGGTTAATTTTGTCTTTAAAATTAAGATTTGTAACTAACGGAACCCAAAAAATATTTTTAGAAGGATGATTGTTCAAGTCTATATATATATCTCAATAATTTAATTTTAAATCATTTAAATTTATTTATAAGTTTAATTATATTTACAATAATAATAATAATGTCACCAGTTGTGTAATCTCAGTTCTCACCTTGTTTGTATTAGTTGGACCCGAATCCAGCCATTGCCATTTACGTACGGTTATTAATTCTACAGTTTTGTACTTTAGTCGGTGTGAGCTAATCTATAACTCAACACGGCAACCTGCGGAAATCCAATGAGGGAACACGATTTTCCCTATTTTAGGCCAAAAAACATCAATAGCACCAAGGAACAAACAGAGAAACCTCGATCATCTCTACAACTTACACCCCCTTAATCTCAACCTCCTCGCGGCGGCTCCGCCGTAGCTCAATTGCCCTTCGCGGCATTTCATTCCAAGCTTCTACCAATAGCATTCCTGCACGATATAACCATCGGCGACGATGCCCACCTCTGCGCCGTCGAATCATTCCAGTCATCCGGAGTACTTGATCGGAAGGCTAAATTCGGCAATCACTCCGTACGAAGCTAAGCTGAAAGCTTTGAGGGACTTGAAGAACCAAATAATAGGCAATCGTACAAAGAAGCTTGCCTTCTTGAAGCTAGGTGCCGTACCCTCCGTCGCCTCTATTCTCTCCGATGCGGCGGCGGCGGCAGAAGGAAGCGTTGGGGATGCTCGGGAGCTTCACGAGTCCGTGTTGATTCAGTCGGCCGCTGCAATTGGGAGCTTTGCATGTGGATTAGATGCTGGAGTCAAGGCTGTTTTGGATGTGGGGGCTTTCCCCCTTTTGTTGAGTCTCATTTCTCATGTCAATGACAAGGTATACTTCTTTTCTCGTTTGCTTTTCTCTTAATTATTGTGAATTCATGACACATTTAACTACTTTTTTTGGGCTATTGTCTCTATTCAGTGTTGTCCTTGCAATTTATTCTTTTTGCTGCTTTTATAACTCTGCTGTTTCTTATTCTTTCTTCACACAGAAATTTCCGTTGCTGTAAAAATGTAGTCAACGTTGAAATTTGTAAGATGATTTTGTATATAGTAAATGTATTAAGCAAAAGATGTATGCATTGAGTTGTAGCATCACTGGGCTACTGTTCTTCAAAATCTGTGTTTACGTACTTCAAGTTTGGCAGCTGTCATCACTTTTCTGTATCCCCTCAAACCGAATTGGACGGCTGATGTTATAATGATTGTTGTTACCTACGCGCCTCCATTTGAACTAGGACGCAGGAAATTCTGAACAATTCTCATCACATTTAAATGTACAATGCATGATAATATAAGTGAAATGTCAGCACAATTATTTTAGTGGTGACTAAAAATAAAGTTCAATTGTCATTTGATTCTTTTTTGTTAGTATTTTTCTGCTAAATGGAACCTATGCATTGAAGATAGAAAAGATAATGTTAGAGGTGTGATCATGAACTTTAAGATCTTGAAATATTGGTCACATGTTTGAAGTGCTGACTGGCCTCCTATTTTGTCTGTCTATTAAATGATTCTTTTTTTGTGTTGGCATGCAATCTTTTATCATCACCCTATTATCTTAGAACTTTCAATGCAGGTTGTTGATGCTGGTGCTCGTTCTCTGAAATTGATTTATCAGTCAAAATTGGCTCCGAAGTACGATTTTATTCAAGAGAAAAACATGGAATTCCTCCTTTCATTGCTTAACAGCGAGAATGAGAATGTTACTGGTCTTGGTGCAAGTATCATTGCTCACTCATGCCAAACAATTGTTGAACAGCAGGCACTGAGCGAAACTGGAGTTATTAAGAAGCTTGTTAGTCTTCTCGGAGGTTCTCTAATTCAGAGAGATGCTAGTTTAGAATCTCTGGCTGCTGCCATTAAGGATAATCAAGAAGTTGCTTCCAAGTTTGTGGGAACCGAAAATGGAACAGCACTGAATGTTGTGATTGAACTAACAAAGGATAAGTATCCTCGAACAAGATTGTTAGCCTGTATGTGTTTGATTAGCATAAGCAACACAGTTTCACCATATCTCCAAGACATAGGAATCAGAAATAATTTGGTAAAAATATTACTTGATCTCCTTGATGATCCAGGTCAAGTTGGAGATGAATCTCCCTTTCTTTTGTCTAGTTTGATAAATGAAAAGGAGGATATGCAAAAAATAGCATTTGATGCCAATGCTGTTGAAAAAATGCATGAACACTTGAAGAAAGGTTCATTTCAAGGCAAACGATTGCAAGGAATACTATTGGCACTGGCTGATCTATGCACAAAGTTGGAATGCTGCAGGAATAGGGTACTACATTTGAAGGTATAGTGTTTCACGCAAACATTATATTTTGTTGTTTCGGTTTCCTCCTATGTGCAGGTGTATGAGTTATCTATTCTATCTGTTTAGTCTGTCTTATGAAATAATTCAGGGAAAGAAATTGCATAATTAGTTTGTTGAAATCTTTGAATACTGCAAAAGGTTTACCTTAATTGTTAGTGAAGATTTAAATTATCAGGAAATCTTCTACACCTTTTTTGATTAAACCAAGAGAATATATATACACAGAGATTGACAGGAAGGATAAAAGCTGACTCCTAAAGTTTAGCCCTAATTGATAGACCATAAAATTAGGAACTGGTAACTTACCTAGAATAAAATATACACATGCTAAATATAGCCTAGATTACAAAGATACTAATCCCTAACTTCTAGTGATATAATCGACACTCCCCCTCAAGTTGGGTAGTACATATCGTACATGCCCAACTTGTTACATATTTCATCAAAGTTAGGACCTAGAAGCGGCTTTAGTGAGAACATCTGCAAGTTGCTCTCGAGTAGGTGTGTAGAGAATCTGAACATCGGAGTTCTTGAGCTTCTCGGCAATGAAATGTCGGTCTATTTCGACGTGTTTTGTACGGTCATGATGAACCGGGTCTTTCGCCATGCTAATGGTAGCTTGGTTGTCACATCTGTGGGTTACTGATCCTTCCTGTTTTATTCCCAAATCTTCCAAGACACGACGTATCCATATTCCTTCACAAATAGCTAATGCTAGAGCCCTAAGTTCAGCTTCTGCACTGCTTCGGGAGACCACCGGTTGTTTCTTGCTTCTCCAAGTTACAAGATTTCCCCATACAAATGAACAATACCCCGTTGTTGATCTTCGGTCCGTGTGGCTTCCAGCTCAATCCGCGTCGGAATACAACACTTCTATCTTCGTGTTTCCCAAATCAGATTCCCTTACCCGGGCACTTCTTCAAGGATCGGAGAATTCGATATACGACTTCCATGTGTTTCTGAGTGGGACAGTTCATGAATTGGCTCACATAACTCACTGCGAACCCGATGTCTTGCCGTGTATGAGACAAATAAATAAGCCTCCCTACGAGCCGTTGATACCTCCCTTTATCGGACAAGATCTCTTCATCTTTTTTTCCACTTGGTTTGATAGCTTCCATGGGAGTACTTGCTGGTTTACAGCCAAGCATCCCTGTCTCACTGAGTAAATCCAAGACATGTTTGCGTTGTGACAAATCAATTCCCTTCTTTGACCTTGATACTTCCATACCCAAGAAGTACCGCAGCAATCCAAGGTCTTTCACCTCAAATGACTGAGCCAATGACCGTTTAATATTCACAATCGCCTCTTCATAGTCCCCGGTCAAGATAATGTCATCCACATAGACAATGAGGATGGCAACTCTATGATCGGTAGATCGTTTGACAAAGAGTGTGTGATCGGATTGACATTGCTGAAACCCTTGTTCCTTTACCACAGTAGAGAACCTCCCGAACCATACCCTTGGTGATTGTTTCAGCCCATAAATCGATTTCAGCAACTTACACACCTTATTGCTACTCTCATTGACAGAAAGCCCGGTTGGAATTTCCATGTAGACTTCTTCCTCCAATTCCCCATTAAGAAATGCATTCTTAATATCAAGTTGTTGCAGCTTCCAATCTAGATTCGCAGCCACGGACAAGAGAATTCGCACGGTGTTAAGTTTAGCTACAGGTGCGAATGTCTCCTGATAGTCGATTCCTTAGGATTGAGTAAATCCACGAGCCACTAGTCGGGCCTTTAACCGTTCAACACTTCCATCCGCCTTGCATCACGGTGAATAACCATTTACAACTCACGGTTTTCTTCCCGGGAGGTAAATTTGTGATAGTCCACGTGTCATTCTTTTCCATAGCCCTCAATTCTTCTTGAACCGCCTGAGTCCATCCCGGGTGCTTCAAAGCTTCTTGTATTGATCCCGGAATAGGTACCGTGTCAAGGTTTGTGATGTAAGCCCTGTATTTCTGTGACAAACCACCATAGGAAACAAACCTCTGTATTGGATGATTAGTGCAACTCCGGGTACCTTTTCGTAGAGCAATAGGTAACTCTTCGGACTCTTCGAGAGGTGGAAGTTCCGGTGTGTGTGGCTCCGTGCTTGGAATCGGAACCGAGTTTGATGACGGCTCAACAGTAGGATGTGTCAGTGGCTCACTTATTCTTGGAGTGGGTCTCGGCCGATGGGTGTATACTTGTATGTCTGGCTGGGGTTGTGGGGATTGGACCTGGTCATCAACAAGTGTAGCAGGTGGATTCGAGTCATTTTGTGGCATATTTGGTGTAGTAATGAGGAGAGAATCCCAAGACCAAGGCTGTACTTCCCTCGAGTTCTCCCCCTGAAGAACAATTTTGGTGAAATAGGGAGTCTCTTCGAGAAAAGTAACATCCATAGTGTTAAAGATCTTTCTAGTCCTAGGACAAAAACACTTGTACCCTTTCTTATTGGAAGAATAGCCGATAAAGACACACTTAGTGGATCGAGGATCGAGTTTGCTACGGTCGTGTGGATAGATGTGAACAAATGCGGAGCATCCGAAGATTTTTGTTGGTAAGTTGGAGGATAGGATGGCTGCATGGGGATAAGCTTTGATTAGGGTTTGATATGGCGTAGCAAACTTCAAGACTCGAGATGGCATCCTATTTATAAGGTAGGCAGCAGTCAACACCGCCTCGCCCCATAAATATTTTGGGACACCAGTTGAAAACATAATGGATCGGGCAACTTCTAATAGGTGACGATTTTTGCGTTCGGCTATACCATTTTGTTGGGGTGTATTTACACATGAACTGATTTGAACTATCCCATGTTTAGAGAAATAGTCTCCTAGAATTAGGTTGAAATATTCCCTGGCATTGTCAGATTTTAGTACCCGGATTTTTGACATAAACTGAGTTTGAACCATGGCTTCGAATGCTAGAAAAACTTTTTCAAGTTCTGATTTTTCTTTCATGAGAAATACCCATGTGAGCCTAGTGTGGTCATCGATAAAAGTGACAAACCATTTGGCACCATTTATATTAGCTATCCTTGATGCTCCCCATATGTCACTATGGATTAAAGTGAAGGGTTGCGATGGATTGTAAGGAATGCTTCGATAAACTGAGCGTGTATGCTTTGCAAGTTGACAAATTTCACAATGAAAATGTTGTGGTCTTTTATTCATAAACAATTGAGGGAATAACTTTTCAAGATAATAAAAACTTGGATGTCCTAGTCGATAGTGCCAACACATGACTTCAGTATCCTTATTGACTCTAGAAACTAAAACAGATTTTGAAACCTTGGATTTGATTGACTCATGATTAGGCTGACTAAGGGTGACATGGCTTGATGTGGATTCCGTTGGCGAGTTAAGCAAGTAGAGTCCTGAGCACACCCTAGCACTGCCAATCATCTTCCTCGATCCCAATTCTTGAAAAATGCACATATTTTGGAAAAATTCAGCGGAGCATTTATGATCAGATGTTAACTTATTTATTGATAACAAGTTGCAATCTAATTTCGGAACATGCAACACAGATTGTAGGGTGAGAGTTGAGGTTAGGCAGATTTTTCCAATCCCGGCAACTCGGGATTTAGAACCGTCAGCAATCCGCACGGTCACTTGGGTTTGGCTCGGTTGGTATTCTTGAAACAGGGACCGGTCTCCCGTCATATGGTCTGATGCTCCTGAGTCAATAATCCAATGACGAGATAGAGTATTCCAAGTAGACAAAGCATAATACTTGTTACCTTTATTTGCATGCAAACTGACAGGTTGGCTCGTGGTATCGTGGTGTGTTAGAGTGGTGGCTAATGCCTTCTGTAAGGCCTCGATCTGCTCCTTTGAGAATGAAGTGACTTCCGTGGAAGTGGCTGAATTTGCTCGGCTATTTCGCTCATTGAACGATCTAGAAGGCTTCCAATCAGCAGGTTTCCCGTGAATCTTCCAACATGTGTCTTTTGTATGGCCTAGCTTGGCACAATGATCGCAGTATGGTCGAGTTTTGCGCTGAGAACGAGTATCCTGTTGGCTGGCAGGATGTGCACCGTATGATGCAAGTGCAGATCCTTCTACGCTGACCGAGCTATTCTGAGTGCCCATCATCACCCGCTTTCTACTCTCTTCCCTTCGAACCTCAGCAAATGCTTCTCTCAGGTTCAGGAGTGGCTTTCCACCCATTATTCTGCCTCGGACTTCATCTAAGTCTTTGTTGAGACCTAGTAAGAACTTGAATGTCCTCTTCTGCTCCTGAATTTTGAGGAATCGCTGACCATCCTCGGCACACTTCCATTCATGGCTTTCAAATGCATCGAGCTGCTGCCACTGTCGGACAAGGGCGTTGTAATATAGAGTGACTGGCTGATCTCCTTGCCGCAAGTCATATAGTACCGATTCTACAGCGAATAGCTCTGAGGTATTATCTGAGCTAGAGTATGTTTCCCTTGCGGCCTGCCACATCTCAAGGGCTGTTTCATATAACAGGAAATTCTCTCCAATTTCCATTGTCATAGAATTGATAAGCCACGCCATAATCATGTGATTCTCGATGTTCCACTTCTTGAAGCCTGGATCCGTCTTCTCTGGGATGGCCGACTCGCTCATCAAGTACTCCTCCTTCCCTCTACCGCAAATAAACATTCTAACCGACTTAGACCACTGAAGATAATTGTGGCCATTTAATTTGTGGCTTGTGATGACAAGGGAATTGTTTTCGGTGGGGCTAGGGTTTAGAGTTTCTGATTTTGAGGTTTCGGTAGCCAGGCCATGTTTCACCATGGTTGAGGATGGCTACACGAGAATGAGGCTATAGGGGAGGAGATTGCGATTTGAGAGAGAAGAGCCGTAGCTCTGATACCATGAAGATTTAAATTATCAGGAAATCTTCTACACCTTTTTTGATTAAACCAAGAGAATATATATACACAGAGATTGACAGGAAGGATAAAAGCTGACTCCTAAAGTTTAGCCCTAATTGATAGACCATAAAATTAGAAACTGCTAACTTACCTAGAATAAAATATACGCATGCTAAACATAGCCTAGATTACAAAGATACTAATCCCTAACTTCTAGTGATATAATCGACAGTTAGCCTAGTTGTTAATAACTTGTCATTTATATGCCTACTCTTCTGTCCAGGTGTTAGATTTTGCAGTAGATGCACTAGCTCATGATAGTGCTGAAGTGCGCGCTGCAGCTTGCGTTTTCCTGAAGAATGTGTCTCGTTCTGTGAAGGTTTGTTGCACAAATTTGAATTTAAAGTTGCCCGAATCTCATTACCACCTGTGTAGGCTTCAATAACAACATGTTATTCAGAATTTGAGTGCAGGTCATTTTATGAACGATACTGTCGCCCTTCCCTTGGTTGAGCTTTTGTGTGACTCCTGCACGTCAGTCCAGGTAAAAGTTGTTTCTTGATGAGTTGAGCATAGGTGGCTTGTTGGCCCCTTTTGCTATGATTTCTCTGTATCATAAGTTCTCACTTCTCATCCACATGTTTGTCTCAAATGAAATTAATATGGATGGATTTTCTGGATGTTGTATTTGTCCTGCTTTCAGCAGCTTCATTGCTGTCAGATACGTACGTAGTTTTATTTTCTTCTATTTGCCTGTCTCAGGAGAAGTCTAGAAATTAATCCCTTTAATTATTTCCATGTTTATGCAAAATAGCTTTTATAACCGTTTGTTCTCAAAGCTAGTGAAATACTAATTCCTTGAAATTTTACTTTTTCCAGATTGCTGCTCTGCGGGCAATCAGCAATGTGGTTGTTGATTTTAAGGCACATAAATCACTATTTACACAAAGTGGAGGTGTGAAACAGCTAGTTTTGCTTTCAAAGTCAATGGAATCTGCCATTAGGGTCAATGCTGTGTGCGCCCTTAAGAATCTGACATTCCTCGCAAACAACAGATGTAAAGAAGAAATTCTTTTGGAATTGACAACGTCCACACTAGCACGCCTTATTAGTGGTAATTATTACCTCTGCTGATGTACAAGGGACTAATTAATATATAGGATAATATATTTTACCTTCTGCTGATGCATTGATTTTGGTAGACCCGGAGGCCGCAGTCCAGGAGCAAGCTTTGGCTTTGATTCGCAATCTCATCAGTGGTACTCTAAATTCCATTGAGTATGTATTTGGGGAAGATAGTCTTCTCCTGCATGCTATTGGAAGGCAATTGCAAAGCTCTTATGCATTTGAAGTTCTTATTCAAGTAAAGTGTTTATTTGCCATGCTCAGTTTTAGGTGTTTTAGGAGGTGGTTGCTTGACAGTAACATATCACCCCTATGGCCCTCTTCCATTTTGTTTCACAAGAATCAATGATGTTATGATAGCTAAATAGTAATCACGAGCAGTTTTCATATTCATATGGTATGCAATATAGCAGACAGTGTTAGTAATGGGAATGGGCATGTTATAAACATTGAAGGAGAATTGTTAGTGGTCATTTTCGTCTTTACTCATCATGAGTTGTGGGGATCGTTTTTGTCTCCCAGGGCATGTACACTCTCAGCAATGTTGCTTCGGGCAATGAGTTCCATAAAGAAGCTGTAATGAACCAACTTTTTCCATCGGCAGGCAATGACACAGAATCAATTTTGACCAAGTTTTTGCAGAGTACTGACTACCGATTAAGAACAGCTGCTATTTGGACAATTGTAAATCTAATATTTCCGAGCTGTCCAGGTGCACGTGGTCGGGTTACTGAACTGCAAAATGCCGGCATAATTTCAACGCTAAAGAATATGACCAATGACCCTTGCCTGGATGTAAAGGTGACTTAATAAAATCTAGGTTATCGTGTGTGTTATTTAATTTGTTAACTAAAGTATCTTCACAATTCTTTATTGAAGCTTCGAGTGAGAATGGTTCTTGGACAATTACTGATGTTCGGCGATGCATCAACATGAATTTGTAGAATCATACAACAAATTCACCAGTGAAGGAACTAATAATGTGAAAGAAGGTGCTTGTGCATTTTTCCAATTTTGTAACATGTATCACTTCGTCAGGGACATTTAAGAACTGGTATGCAAATTAGCATCAACTTACTTGTGCATATATGTCTGGATGAGATTTTTTATGTTACTTGAGAACTACTGTGTTTCACTTAGGCTTTGATTTTCTGTGAATAATTAGATTTTAATGTTTTAATGTGCCCCCCTTTCTATCATGATATGGAAGCAACTTAGTCAAATGTCAAAATTTGGGCTGACCTTCGACGCCATTAGCGATATTCTGTATCTAGTTTTGCTTATGTTATTTGAACCCGTTCTTGCATTCTATACAACTTAAGGCATCACACCTCCTGACAAGATCGGCTGACTTTTTACTTCGTTCCATTGGCCATATATGATTTGTTGATTTCATGCATCACGGTGAACTAGGTTAACTTGTATTTCCAGCTGAATGAGCCGCAATTTCAGTTTTGGAGTCTCATTTTTAAGTCTCTCTTTATTGAGAGCAGTGTAATATTCTAGTTTCCTTTTGCGTTCCCTCTCACGATATGGAATGTCTAGATTCATGCAACCAACCTCAACTAGTTTGATGACCGTGATGATAACTACATCACAGGTTTTAAAGAATATTGTACAGTACTCAAGTTTCATTCACAGTACAAATATTAAATGGTTTTTTTCTTTGGGTGGGTAAGATCTGAACGTCTCTTTGAAACCCTATTTCTTACCCTATACGTGAACAAGCTTCAACCAAATGAAATACCAATTTCTAAAGAGTTCCCTCCGAACCTTCTTACATCATGTAACAAACGTTATATACAAATATATGAATATGAATCGAAGCACAATGTAAAAAAAATGTTTTACAAATCTGTAGCCTCAGGGAGACCAACCCAGAGGCCAGAAACCGTAAAGGTCGTGTTTTCACCCAACCACCTCCGAGCTCGTGTCATCTGTGGGCCATATCACAGTCTCAACAAGCCTTTCGCGCATCAACTGCAAATTCTGATCTGAAATCCTCTCATACATCTCCGCATGATCACATTTCTAGAGATCAAATAGCATATAATCATTGAACAAAACATGCAAAGAACCGGTCAGGCATCAGAGTCATTTCTCATACCTTGATCCATTTTCCATAGAGGTGGAGCCGAGTAACCATTACTCTTTCAGCAAGGTCATGTTTCTCCTGTTACAACCAATTTGTCAGTGATTGGCACGAGTAGAGAAAGTAGGCCCTCAAATGAAATTTTTTTTAACCTTTCCTAGGTTGCGAATAAAGCTCTTCCCATAACCATTCTCGTTTGATGCGACAAAACTGAAAATAAACAATGTAATCAAGTGAACAGCCTTATGCACATATGTTGTCAACACTTGCAATTTTGCAAATGCACATCAACACAATGCCATTTTTATACACACGAAAACAAATTGCGAACGTCTACAATTTCAAACTTGACAGTTTGAGAGTTGAACTTGTATTACGAGTGCATGGTGAAGATGAGCAGACAATCAGAAGCCCGAACAAACTAGAAGTGCTTACTCGTAGAACCACCGATACTGAGTAGGATTCATCTCATACAGCTGATTCAAGACTGTCCTCACCGCTTTGTACGTGAAATATGTAAGAATTTGCTGCACGAAAGAGAGACGATTGGTTTGCATCGCGTTCAAGTCACTTATTTGCTGTTTTAACTCTAGACTAGACTAGATGGATAGGATAGTACACAATTCAAGGAGATTCAATCACAATGAGAACCTTTTGTAAATTTGGACCAAATAAAAGTAAAATCACAAAACCATATTTATCGCATAAATCTTCAAATTTTCGCGTAGTTAATTAAACCAAATATTTTTCTTACAGCCTTCACGTCTTCAAAGGTGTCTTCATACTGTCCAGCCAATTCATTCACTATCAAAATACTCTTATTTATCCTCTGTTTCTTCAAATTCTTGGCACCCGAAAGAGCTTTAATGGAAGAACAATCAAGAAATGAGCTACTCAAGTCCAACGAAGACAAACGAGGGACATGATTTTTACCAATCAAATTCCTTTGGAATACCAAATCTCCACCACTCAAATTACATGAAGACATAGCATCCAAAAACAAGCCAGGAGTGGTATGGGAATCAACCACCGATGGACCCACAAAGGAAACAGCTCCCACCATCCTCCAAAAAACCTGTTAAAAATTGAAGTCCCAGAAATAGATTGAATTTTGATTTACCAAGAAAGGGTTTTGAAGTGGAAAAAACAAGATAATAAGAGATTCCCACTAATGCAAAATAAGAAATAAATAAAGGGAATCCAAGAAAGTCGGAAGGTTTGGTAGGATTCAAAGATTCATGTACGTGGATCAAAAGGGTGTTCAAATTCACTACGCAGCTCTTGAGAAACGTGTTCGAGCAGGTCAAATGCGAAAATAGAAAGGAGGAGCCGCTGATTTGTTCAACAGGGTGATCATAACTCTGACCAGAAAAAATAAATAAACAAATAAAAAGTAGGCCCAAATTTCTCCCACATACTAAAACTAAAAATAAAAATAAAAATAAAAATAAAAATAAAAAACTCTCTATGGTGGGAGAAATATATATATATATATATATATAATTATAACAACCTTCAAACATGATACATCGTCCTAAATGTAGAATTATGTGTATAAAGTGAACACTAATCAAAGTTTGTTTTTTATCTTTTCTCGAATTACTCGCACACAAAAAATATTAATTTTTTAAACAACCTTCAAATATGATACATCGTCCTAAATGTAGAATTACGTGTATAAAGTGAACACTAGTCAAAGTTTGTTTTTTATCTTTTCTCGAATTACTCGCACACAAAAAATATTAATTTTTTAATAAAAAATTACAGACGTGATACTGAAAAATATTGATTTGTCTTACATCACCAAATACCACCAAGTCAATATTTAAACTAAAATAACTAAAAATTAAAATTTAATGTATCAAAATCAAAATTTGACAATTTAATATGTTAAAACTCCGAAATTGAATAGACTAAAAAATTAATTTATCATCTATATATATAAAAGCAGAGTTTTTGCTAAAAATAGTAATTTTTCGCCAAAATGTCATTTCTAAAAAAAGGAAAGATATATCATGAATATTGACATATATGTATTGCAATAAATGATCACCTCAACTATTGTTTGCATTGATTATTTCAATTCATTTAATTCAATTTTGAATTTAATTAATTTTTATATAATTCAAATGTAATTTATGTATTATATGTTTTTTTATTTTTTTACTCAAATTGAAACTAAACTTTATTGAAAACGTAAACTATATTAAAATTTTTACATTGATTATATCAATCAATTTAAATAAAAATTTTATAAATAAATTAAAAAAATGATTGCAATGTTCAGTATCACTCATGAGGTAAATCATTCAAAAATACATTTTGCTATTTTAAGTAATTTTCTCCCCAAATTACTTAGTAAAAAAAAAAATAATATTTAATTAGTTTATTTAATTTTTCTAAAAATAAAATTGGTTGAGTGTTAAAATTTATCACTACAACAAGGTTTTCCAATAGACATAAAATTACAATTTAATAATCATAATTTTTTTTTAATCCCAAATGCATATTATTTAGAAATTACCTTAATTTTAAAGAATTAATGGATTGTAGTTTTCTTCCAAAACCATATGTATATTGTATATCTTGAATTGTCTTCTTAAAAATTCAAAAAAGATAAATTACATTTAAGTATCTGCATTGATTATATCTTTCTATTTAATTCCAGTTATGTTTTTAAGTTGTGTGTTATTTTATATATTTAATTTTTAATACTCTATATCATATTAAATAAAATATAAAAATTTTAATATAATATTAAATTTTTCAACTTTTTTTAAAAATTTCATTAATTTTTTGTCTATTGACTGCCTGTGAAATGTTATTATTATTATATATCTTAATAGAACTTTAATATATGTATCTTAATAAAAATTTAATATAAATATTTTTAACATTTTCAAAAAATAAATTAAATTTTAATCAAAATTTATTCATCTGAATAAGTGACAAAAAATTGAATTTTGAAAAAATATTTATTTATTATTTAAAATTTTGATAAATAAATAATGTATGATTTTTTAAATATCTTGTTTTATTTATTTTTATTAATAACAATTTTATTTAAACAAAATAAATAAGTCAATTTAATTACAAAATATTGTTATCATTATTTGAATGCTATCTCAAATGACATAAATATTTTGATATGATAACTTTTTATAATAATATTAAAAATTTAAATATATTCATTATATTATATCAATTATTTTAAATAATTATTCAAAACATTAATACTTAATAATTTCAATCGTTAATTTTATAAAATAACACTCCGTGCGCATGGTTGAAATATTAGTATTGATAATTAACAAGATTTCGGTTTCGGGCTTGGCCTTTTGAATACAGTATTGGAGGCTCTCTCTTTTGGGCTCATTATAAAATAGTATCGGGCCTAAAACTATAAAAAGATGATTATTTATTTATCATAAATAAAAAATTATATGATCAAACACAAACAATAAAAAAATAATTCCAACCCTCTCTTAAAATTATTTTTCAAAAACTTTTATTTGAAGGTATTTATTAATAACTGTTTTCTCAATTGAAGGTAAAACGACACTGTTTTGGTCAAGGCTTTGCCCCGCGTTCTCCACTCGATTCACGGCTTTGTTACCTGATTTCTCAGTTTTCCGGCAGAGCCCAGAAATATTTCAAAATGTTCTACCGAGGGTAAGAAGTAACAATTTTGAATTCTGTTTAATTTTGTGTAAGTATTAATTTTTAGCTCATATAAAGTACTTTGAATCTTCACCCTATGAATTCTTATCGTGGTGTTCGATTTGCTTCAATCAGCAATTGCTCTGATATGTGTTTTATTTTTTCTATTTCTTTTTTTGGTTGACGCGGCTTAAATATGTATTGGCGTTATGTTTTTCTTGTTACAGTTTGTCGTGTCATTTTGGGTTTTAAATTTCGCTAATTTAGATTTTCCTTTCTTATTGTTGCATTTCTGAAATTTTGCTTTCTATAATTGTTCCATGTCCCAATAAATTGCAATTTTTAATGTTTTAAATTCGGGCTCCAATATTAGAATTTGTACCACTAGTAGGAAGGTTGTTTGGTTATTATCCTTTTTGATAGCTTGTTATTGATTAATGGGTATGAAATACGAATCTTTATGAAGAAAATAAGAATCAAGATATAATTGTATCCCGGGGAGGAGCCCTTGGTTGGAAAAATGGTTGAACTGGCTATTTGTCAAATGATTATTGGACAGGATTCTATATGATGTTTTTTTTAATATAATACTTACCTGGTGAATGCCTTTGTTCTTGTGTGGCTATGAAGTAAATTTGCAGACACTGGTGATGCTCGTGAAATGGGTGGTATGAAACGGCAGCGGCTGATGGATCAGGGGTCTTCATATTATGGTGCTCCTGGTACAAGTTATATTAACAATGCTCCACCGCCTCCGCCTCCCACATATTCTTATATCCCCCCACCTTTTCCTGTTGTTCGACTGCGAGGCCTTCCCTTTGATTGTGCAGAGGCTGAAATTGTTGATTTCTTCCATGGTTTAGATGTTATTGATGTTCTGTTTGTCCATAAGGGTGGCAAGTTCACTGGAGAAGCTTATTGTGTTTTAGGTTATCCTCTTCAAATTGATTTTGCGCTACAGAGGAACAGGCAAAACATAGGTAGGAGATATGTTGAGGTTTTTCGAAGCAGAAAAGATGAATACTATAAGGCTGTAGCTAATGAAGTTTTTGATGCTCCTGGTGGCTCACCTCGTCGTGGTGCACCTAGGGCAAGATCTTCTGATGAGACGTGGGACTTGTCAGAATTTAAAGGGGTGTTACGGTTGAGGGGTTTGCCTTTCTCTGCCACCAAGGATGAAATCATGAACTTTTTCAAGGATTTTGTGCTTTCAGAGGATAAAATTCATTTAATTTCTAATTCTGAGGGAAGGCCAGCCGGAGAAGCTTTTGTTGAATTTGCAAATCCTGAGGATTCGAGATCTGCAATGTCCAAGGATAGGATGACTCTAGGGTATCGATACATAGAACTTTTCCCTGCTGCACTTGAGGAGTTGGAAGAAGCAATTTCAAGGGGGCGGTAACTATTTCTTACTCTGGTTTCTATCCTTCTGCCACTTTAGGATCTTTCTACTTTTTGTTCTTTAGTTATTTGGAATTTGGATATATATCTTGCTAGTACATATTAGCTTTATTAAATGTGTGTGATTATCTGTTGGGTATGTATTAGTTGCATATCTTCTCTGTGCTTTTATTCCTTTATGTATTCAATAAGGGGCACTGGTGTTGTCCTCCATCTCGTGTGTCACCTTTGTCGTATTCAGATTGTCTGCATGAACATGTTCTATTACTTGGACAGACACAATGTGTGGTATGATTCGAGAAATCAATTTCACAGAATTTTTTTTTGCATTATTTATTTTTTTAGCGATGTTCTTATTCTAATAACATCAAAGACTACAACTTTGAAATGGAATTACAAGCTGCCTTTTGTGTCTGTATCATTGCTGATACAGACATATGTTAAGTTCAATTATTCAAGTCACATGATCTACATAAATGTTTTTTATCCCTCTCTTCAGCTTAGTTATCTCTCTCCGGTGACTCTCCAAATATTAATTCCAACCTGTCGTTAATGTTTTTGAAATTTCTTTTGGTCAGGAAAATATCTTGTGAATGACTGCCTATAGTCTCAAACTTTTGGAAGCTATTGATACATGGAATATATTTTGTTTTAGGATATTCTTGGTGGATTGTGGTACTAATTATATGCATCTCATTCTCTTAATTTTCATACTTTCGAGGTTCTTAAATTTCCTTGTGATGAATTTGTGCAAATGACTTGTGTCTGCAAGATGCTCCTGAAAGATTAAGTTATAGGAACTTATGTTTATCAGGATATTACCAAAATCCTTTGAGGTGAAGGACCCTGCGGAGCCTACGCCTGTACTGCGGATGAGGGGTTTGCCATTTTCAGCTGGCAAGGACGATATAATCGATTTCTTTAAGGATTTTACTTTAACAGAAGAGTCGATCCATATCACCTATAATTATGAAGGGCGACCAACTGGAGAAGCTTTCGTGGAGTTTGCTGGTGCAGATGAAGCAAAAGCAGCACTGGCTAAGGATAGGATGACACTTGGTAGTCGTTACATAGAGCTGTTTCAATCATCGCCAGAAGAGTTGAACGAATCAGCTTCAAGGGGACGGTAACAAATTTTGGCCCTGTTTTTTTTGCGCTTAGAAATAGCTAGAGTTGCAGAATGTAGGAGCCTTGTGCTTCTGTTTAGCTAAAAGTTGTGGGTGACTTATATAACTCATTCTATTTTGTTATCATGAAAACTGTGTCACAACTCTGATTTTTACACTTGATAATGCAATAACATATGTGAGATTCTGAGTCCGAAATTCGATGGATAAGGTTTTGTTTATTATTCTTCAAATGCATATAATGAAGCTCATGAAGTTCTTAGGTTCACACGGACTGATGATCTCGTACTCGATTCAATCAGTTGAGTAGCATCTGTTTAAACTTGCTAAAGCTCTGATATAGTTTTGGGAGAATGGAAATGACTATGGTAGTGTAGGTCTCGTTCATGTGTTCACCAAGTAATTTATGATATTTTAAAACATAAATTACTTAAAAGATAAAACATAAATTACTTAAAAGAAAAACTTAAGAAATATAACTTTAACCTGTGTTCTGGTTTCTAAACAATCGTTATGTTGCTCGAGCAGCTCAAGTTTGGTTAAAGACCGAGGCTGAGTCGCGCCTTTGTATATTATGTGTTGTTGGTCCTACGTGCGGAATTTGAGATAATAAAACCCGAAAATAAAGAATAAACTGGACACCGAGATTTACGTGGAAAACCTCTAAAAATTATTAGGGTAAAAACCACGGGTAAGATGAAAAGAATTCCACCATAATATTTTGTGGTGTAGAAATCACTCACTGTGTTTTCAAAGAGAACACACACTCTCTTAATACAGGAGAACAAACACCTCACAAATATTATAGAACTAAGCACTCAAATGCTTATAAGATGAGAGAAAACTCGAAGAAGGGATGATTTCAGAATGAAGGGGAGCTCTATTTATAGAGCCTCTGTCAGTGTGAATACGCGTTCTTATTTCCACGAAATTTCCTGCAGCACGTTTTTTTTTCTTCTCAAAGTATGCAATTCAAATTTGCCAACTTTGGCCCCACCTATTAACTTTTTTGTCGACATTTCTCCCACTTGGAGATTTGATTGAGAATCAAACACATCTCCACACGTCCTTTTAATCTTGTCATTCCCTGCTGCTTACGTTTCTGCTAGACCACTTGAGGATCTACACCACTCAAACTTTTCAGTGTTCACTGGCTTGGTCAAAAAACCAGCTATGTTATCCTTTGTATGGATCTTCTGCATATCTACGCTTCCTTTTTCTACTACTTCCCGTACAAAGTGAAATTGTACTCCAATGTGTTTAGTTCTGGAATGAAAGGCTGGATTCCTTGCGATGTGCAAGGCACTCTGACTGTCACAAAACAAAGGAACATTATCTTGTTTGTGTTTGATCTCCTCCAATAACCTTTTAATCCATATTGCCTCCTTGCAACTTTGAGTAGCTGCCATGTATTCTGCCACTGTTGTAGATAACGCCACAACTGTCTGCAATTTTGAAACCCAGCTTACTGCTCACCTCGCAAGTGTAAACACATAACCAGTAGTAGATTTTGTCTTATCAGGATCACCTGCATAATCTGAATCGACATAGCCCCTGAGTGTAAAATCCGATCCTCCATAACATAATGCATCATTCGAGGTACCCTTAATGTATCTAAGGATCCTCTTAACAGTGCTCCAATGCTCTCGTTCAGGATTCGCCATATACCGACTAACTGCTCCCACTGCTTGAGCAATGTCCGGTCTTGTACAGATCATAGCGAACATCAAACTTCCCATTGCTGATGCATACGGTACTCGAGACATCTCCATCCTCTCTGCTTCACTGCTAGGACACATCTCGGAGGATAACTTGAAGTTAACAGGAAGATGGGTCGAAATTGGCTTACTATCTTGCATGTTGAAGCGTTGCAAGACTTTCTTCAAATAATTTTTCTGCGAAAGCCAAATCTTTTTGTTACTTCTGTCTCGATGAACTTGCATCCCTAGAATCTTGTTTTCTGGTCCCAAGTCCTTCATATCAAATTCTCTAGCCAACTGTGTCTTCAATCCTTGGACCTGATCTTTGTTGGGGCCTGCTACCAACATGTCGTCCACATACAACAGCAAAATGATATAATCATTACCAAACCTCTTGAAATATGTACAAGGGTCTGCACTCAATCTGTTGTATCCAAGGCTCATGATATAGGAATCAAATCTCTTGTACCAACACCTCGGCGCCTGTTTGAGACCGTACAGAGATTTGTTCAACCTGCAAACCAAGTTCTCTTTGTCTTTTTCTACAAAACCTTCTGGCTGGAGCATATAGATTTCTTCTTCAAGATCTCCATGAAAAAATGATGTTTTCACATCTAGCTGTTCTAAATGTAGGTCAAACACCGCACACAATGCCAACATTACTCTGACTGTTGTAAGCCGAACCACACGAGAAAATATCTCATTGAAGTCGATGCCTTCTTTCTGAGCATATCCTTTTACCACCAATCTAGCACGATACCGCTCCACTTGGTTATTGCCATCACGCTTGATCTTATAGACCCATCTGTTTCCAATGGCTTTCCTCCCTCGTGGTACTGTAACAAGATCCCAAGTTTTATTTTTTTTCCAATGCCTCCAATTCTTCTTGCATTGCTATCATCCACAAGGATACATCCGAGCTTTGAGTAGCTTCGTGAAAACTCAATGGCTCACAATCCTCTGATAATAGACAATATGCAATATTGCTTTCAGTGACATAATCTGAAAGCTAAACTGGTGGTCTTCTGTCTCGAGTTGACTGCCTCACATTAGAAACCTCAGACTCAACATGTTCTTGTTCTTCGTGCTCTGGTACTGCTTCACAAGAAACTTGACCTTCGTCTGTCTTATTTTCTACCTGAAAAATAGTAGTTTCTGAATTCGGTGTGCCTTTGTTTCCCTTTACTTTATCTTTCTCGAAGATAACATCCCTGCTGATGACAAGCTTGTGAACAGTAGGATCCCACAAGCGAAACCCCTTTACTCCATCAGCATATCCCAAGCAGATACATTTTCTGGATTTCGAATCCAACTTCGATCTTTCTTGCTCATTGTACAGAACGTACACTGGACTTCCAAATGTATGCAAATGAGAATAATTTGTCGGCTTCCCAGTCCACATCTTCATCGGAGTCTTCAGATCAATCGCCACTGAAGGAGAACGATTGATAATATAACAAGCAGTTTTGACTGCTTCTGCCCAAAATGACTTTTCTAGACCTGCCGTCCTCAACATAGCTCTTGTTCTGTCCAACAAGGTTCTGTTCATCCGCCCCGCCACTCCATTCTGTTGAGATGTGTAAGCCGTTGTGAATTGTCTCTTGATGCCCTCATATTGACAATATGCATCAAATTCATCACTGGTATATTCTCCTCCATTGTCAGTACTCAAACACTTGATTTTCTTTTTAGAATCAAGTTCAACTCGCGCTTTGAAATCTTTGAAGATCTGGAAAACATCTGATTTCTTCTTGGTTGGATACACCCAACATCTCCTAGAGAAATCATCAATGAACGAGACAAAGTATCTCGCTCCTCCTAGGGATACAACTGGTGCTTGCCAAACATCCGAATGAATCAGCTCCAATATGCTTTTGCTCCTGGCAGTAGAAGTGCCAAACTTTAATCTGTATTGTTTACTGGTAACACAATGCTCACAAAAGGGTAGTGACACTTTTGTAAGTCCCGGCAGCAGCTTCCGTTCTGAGAGAATTTTCAACCCTCGTTCTAACATATACCGAGCTTTCTATGCCATAACACTGTTAATTCTTCTCCTGAACCAATTGAAGCAACAGCTAGTTCTGCCTCTTTGTGTGTTTCTCCCAAAAGTACATACAGATTTGCAGAAACTTTTTCCGCCTTTATAACCACAAGCGCGCCCTTCACAATTTTCATGATCTCGTTCTCGATACGAGTTTTGCACCCGATGTCATCCAATTGCCCCAAGGACAAAAGATTATTCGTCAGTCCTTTCACATGTCGTACCTCCTGTATGGTGCGAATGGTGCCATCAAACATTTTAATTTTGAGAGTACCGACCCCAGCGATTTCCAAGGCATGATCATTTCCCATGAATACAGATCCTCCTGAGACTGGTTCATAATGATCAAACCATTCTCTCCGAGACGTCATTGCCACGTCGCTCCTGAATCCATAATCCATGTGTCACAAAATTTGTGTCTGCATTCTGCAACAGTTGCTGCTTCGCTGAATAATATTTCACCACTGCCTGAAATACTGGCCACATTTCCTTGAGAACTTTTATCAATACTCGTACACTCTTTCTTGAAGTGCCCTTTACCGCCAAATTTAAAGCAGTAAATATTTTTCTTCTAACTTCTTGACTTTGATCTATCTCGTCTTTGGCTCCCACTGGAATCACGGTCCATAAATATTCCTCTTATCATCGGTAACGCCTCTGCCTGCTTCGAGGTTACCAACCTATCTTCCTTATTCTTGCGCCGGCTTTCTTCTCCGAGAACCGCAGTTAAGACATCGTCGAATCTTAGAAAGCCCATAAGAATATTGTTGGTTATGTTGATGATAAGTTGATCATATGAATCTGGTAGACTTTGAAGAAGAAGCTCTGCACGTTCATTTTCCCCTATTTTATGCCCCATGGAAGTGAGTTGAGCAAATAGAGTATTTAGTGTGTTGATATGGTTGGTCATTGATGAGGATTCCGCCATCCGAAGAGTATAAAGCCTTCTCTTTAGGAAAATCATGTTGTGTAGCGACTTGACCTCGTACATCTTTGTTAGAGTATCCCAGATAATTTTGGCTGTTTTTATCTCAGAGATACTTGACAAAACTTCATCTGCTATAGCCAATTGTAAATTGGCAACAATATTATCATTCATCTCAGTCCACTTTCCATCATCCGCAATTTCCACCGGTCTATCTCCAATAGCCGCCAAGCAATTCTCCTTCCTTAAAACTGCTTGTATCTTTATTTTCTACAGCATAAAATTGCTTCCATTGAACTTTGCTATCTCGTACTTTTCCGTCATTATGTCTACAACAATTTTAGTAGACTGTACAAAATAATCTCGCCTTAAATAAAAAATCTCAAAAAAAATCTTTTCTGATTTGGAAGATCAGTCTAGGCTGCAACCACAGAGCATACTCAAAATTTTAAGAAATTTTAAACCAATGCTCTGATACCACTTGTTGGTCACACGTGCGGAATTTGAGATAATAAAACCCGAAAATAAAGAATAAACTGAACACCGAGATTTACGTAGAAAACCCCTAAAAATTATTAGGGTAAAACCCACGGACAAGATGAAAAGAATTCCACAATAATATTTTGTGGTATAGAACTCACTCACTGTATTTTCAAATAGAACACACACTCTCTTAATACAGGAGAACAAACACCTCACAAATATTATAGAACTAAGCATTCAAATGCTTATAAGATGAGAGAAAACTCGAAGAATGGATGAATTCAGAATGAAGGGAGAGCTCTATTTATAGACCCTACTTATTAAGTTCTTTGTCGACATGTGTCAGTGACGTGTGCTCGCTGAAAGCTGCATGATCCGCGGTTTTCCCCCAAATCAAAGAATATTTTTTTGTATTTTTAAAATCTGATTACTACACTCGATTAATATTATCACTGGGAGGAAATCCGACACGTGATCAAGGCACAAAGCTCCATATTTTTTTTTTTGAAATACACAACAGCGCACACAAATTCAAAGCTCAAAAAATTCAGTGAAAAACTCATGCACGTGTGTGTTACCCATTTTACATCATACCTTATTTATGTGGTATCAAAAGCTCAATATCCCAAGTAAGATGAGATAGATAATAAGAGATGTTTCGTGTATGAATAATGATAAATGGAAAGATATGGATTCTAACGTCCCCAAAAAATTGAAGGTCCACGTGAACAATACGTATGCAAGTTATCAAATTTTTTATATATTTTAATTAAATTGTTTTAATTGCATCTAGTAAATATGGTTGACATGTTTAAAATATGGTTTTCAAGTAGAATGCATAAAACCGTGTTTTAAAGATTTCTCGAGAGGCGATCGATGATCGGAGACCGGGGACCATAGGAGGGAAAATATTTTAATTAAATAATTATTTTTAATTTATTAATGTATGGTATATTTTAAATGATATTTTCGAAAATGACAACTTTTGGGGTGTTTTTATACGTCGAGACGTATTTTTAAACGGTATTCGATTTTCGAAAAAAATAAAGATTTTTTGAGAACTCGGCTAATATTTTTACAAATTTCACTTAACAAAATATTTTAATTATTACTTAATGAGTCTAATGGGCCTAATATACCATGATAAATGGGCTTAGCTTGCTACACAAGTACATATATCAAATTAAAAGCCTTCAAAACCTTATTTCTACTACAGAAAACCCACGCACACCACAAGGAAAAATACTAGGACTCTTCATCAGCCATCACACGACTACACACATCACACACCAGCACCTTCATGTGATTTGGGCAAGGAAAAATTCAGCAAAGCTCCCTCCCCGTCGCTCCGTCAACGTCCCACGTGTCAATGAATTGTTTCCGGGTGTAAATTATGCAAAAGCACGGCCTTAACTTTCTTTCAAACATCTTTCACACCATATTATGTTTGTTTGATTAAACTTTGCATGAAAAATATGTGGCACAACTTTTATTTTCGTTTTTATAGGCATACATGCATATAACTCATGTTTTATGATTCAAAAACTCATGTTAAGGATACCTAAAAGGTCTGCCATGGTAATGACACCAAAAGGTATGAATTTCATAGGGTTTAGGAGCCACTTAGGAGTCGGCACAATGACGTGAGAGCTTCATGGATGAACGAAAATAGACTCCTTGGGGACTTGAACTCTTCGACTAGGGTTTCCTAGGGCATGCGGCCGGTAGCTGCTGATAAGGGCATGTCCAGGGGTCTTAGGAGGGTCGAGCCAGGGTCTTATACAGGTTGCACGATGAGAGAGTCTAGGGCAAGGGTGATCGCGCGCTTATAGGGTCGCACATGCTAGGGAGGTTGCGGCTGTTGGGGGGCTGCGACGTCTGGGCGGGTTAGCGTCTGTCCAGAAGCTTAACTAGGGTCCGGTTAGGGTCTTAAGATGGTGGCCAAGGGTCTGGTCGTGTGGCTAAGGGGCTGAGGTCGAAGCTAGCTTAGGTTCGAATCACACTAAAACTAGGACTCTTGTGCAGAAAAATACAGCAGCTTCCTAGGCATGATTGAAGGTCTTGTTCGGCTTGAATTGGGTTGAAAATGGTTTATTTAGGTGTTATTAAGCTTTGGTTCAAATTTGGTAAAGTTTAGTTAAGTTTCGAGTCAATACGAGTCAAAACCAGGATGTACGTCTAAATTTAAAAACGAATTGAGGAAATTATCAGAAAACCTAAATTTTAAGCCTAAGAAATATTTATGGGAGTGTTTTAAGGTATTAGGAGAAGTTTGGGATGATTTGGGACGTCGTTCTAAGGTCTAAGGATAAATACGAAAAATTATGCTTCTAGGGGTAAAACGGTATTAGTTGAGACCAGCACTCCTCAATCAGCTGAGCAGGTTCAGCCAACAGTAGATAAGTCTGAACCAGTTCAGGAGCCAGTTGCTGACCAAGGTTCTGCACAAAAAACTGAATCGGTTCCTGTGGTAATCCACCCATTCACTTCTACTGCATATCCAAGATCTTCACCAGCTGGACAACCTTTGTACACAGACGCTGAGTTATCACTGGCCAACGTTGACGAAGTGGCAGATCAATTGCCACTGATATCCAATTGACCTTCGACTTTGCAAAGCCAGCTGAGCAGGATTTAGAACCAAACACATAAGAACAAATAGCCTTGGAGGCTATGTTGAAAATATTGAAGACGAAGTTCAGTCAGTTGTCATGACTGAACAACGATCTGACGCTACCCAATTGCATCCAGAACCGATACTTGATATGCAAAAGCCAACTGATGCGCCGTCCAGTTCAACTGCTCATCAGCACTATACTTCAGTTTCCAACCTATAACAAGATGCAGCTGAAGAATTCATTGCTGAATTGGAGCAACAAACTGAGAGTGATCCCAAGCCTTAGCCATGGTGACTTTCAGTGAGAATGACAAAGGCAAAGCACCGGCAGTAACTGAACCTCTCTCTCCTGAAATCCCAATTGCTACTGACATTATGATCGAAGAAATTCAGTCCAGTTTGCACAATCTCATATCAACAGTTTCGGAAGTCAAATCTACTCAATTTATGCATACACTGAGATTTGATTCCATCAAGGAATATACCATGAAGGATCTGAAGAAGATCATCAAGGACATAACTGATCTGTTCTTTGTCGTTGACAAACTGAAGAAGGACAGAGTCACGGTTCCAGCTTTGTTCCAAACCCAGGATATGCTAACAGAATCAACTTTGTGCATATAAGCCTCTCCAAGAGAATGGACGTAATGCAAGCACAAATGCTTGATGCAGTATCCTAAGTCAGTCCGTCATCTTTCTCTGGCAGGTGTTGACAAAAAGAGGGAAGATGAACATAAGAAATATCAAGGTCAATGTGGTACTTCAAAGAAAAGAACTGAACATCCAACTGATCAAGGACCAACTGAGAAGAAAGCTAAGAAATGATGTACAGTCCAGTCAGTTAGATACTTTAGCAGTTCAAGGATCTTATTATGTACATTTATAATGACGACTATTTTATCTACTATCGGTTTTATCAGTTCTTAAAATCTAAGTTTTGTCAAACACCAAAAATGGGAAAATTGTTAGAATTACAAGTTTTGGAGTTTAACAAATAAAGCATCGAAGTTTGCAGAACCGATCAGCTCAACTGAAACCACTCACTGAATTAAATCGAACTGAACAAAGTTAACTGAATATGTAAAGTTAACTGAACTATCAGTTGAAACTGATCAGTCATATATTCAGTTCAACTGATCAGTCAAATAGTCGAACTGCTGATAAGTTTGACACGTCATCAGTTATCTCAGCTACCAACCGACAAATCTTATGCAGCAGACTGCAACTAACAGAAGGAGCGACACATTAGCAGACTGCAATATCGTACTATTGTCAGAATAATGTTGACACATTCAGAAATACAAATCAACAGACAAATATTAATTAATGCATTCAATGTTACCGTTGAAAGCAAAGCCCATAAATAACCGAGGAGTTCTGCTGAGAAGATAACTTTTTTCATCATTATTCTGATTGTTTTTCGAATTTGAGAACATCTGAAGAATTCAGTTATACACGATCAGTTACAATATTCACACAGAAAAGTCTCACACTTCATAGATATATTCATAGCATTCAGGCTATTATTCGAGCTAAAATACACATTAAATTATTGTATTCAATATTTTGAGATCAGTTGTGCTACGAAATATAATCAGTTTTTGTAATGATAAGTTGTAAGAAACTAAGAGTTTTAATTTGACAGTGTTTAAGTCCAAATTAAAGTGGTTTATTACAGTTTCTGTAATCAATCAAAGTTTTTTAATAAAACATATCTTTGTAATAGAAGGGATGATGCAGGAGTGTTTGAAGTCTCCGAACATACATAAAAATCTTTGTGTTCAGCATTTCTTTTATTCTTCGAGTATTCAATTTATTAGTTAGTTTATTTTCGCACTTCAACTAGTTAACTGACTGATATCGACAATAAGATTCTTGAATTTAGTCTGTCACTAAACTGATTCATCATTTCACAAAGAGCCAAAAATTTTAAAGTGTTTATTAAATCCCCCCTTCTAAACACTTTGACCCTTCAAGCCCATCCTAACTGACACATTATTGTAGATTGTTTGAAGCCGCCAACAAAGCAACTTGACCCGACAAAGGAACTGGGCCAAACACGGGAGCAAACCCTAGCAAGACAAGAGAGAACAAGTCGAATGACCAGGAGTTTGCCATTACACATGAAGAGGCAGACGAAGCAAAAAAAATCGTGTCAAATACCGTCTTAATCTACCTAGTACCTTCTTATGTAATGTTTGTGAAACGTCTATTACTAGTTTTCTTTAAAACGCACTAGAATGTTTTTCCCAACCTTGCTTCGGCTGAAATGGATACATACATACATATATATATCTTTAAAATAATTTTCACCATTTAAAATAAACTCACCAACTAATTATTTGAAAATCCCAAAACGCAATTCAAAACACAAAATCGTAAACGTCAACCAAACCTAAAACTAGCATTTCAAAATAAAGTATAAGCATCTTAAATCCTCTCAAAACCACTCAAAAGCATAAGGTCATAAACGTCATAAAATCTCTAAAGTAATCTTAATGCGGAAAACTAGCAAAGGTCATCGGGTTATATGCACCATCAGTCCAACTAGTTCAACCATCAAGTCCTCCATCATCAACAACATAATGTTCACCTGCATCGATAACACCTAGTGAGTCTATTGACTCAGCAAAACTTAAAACCATGATAGAAAATAATACATATATATTCACAAACAACACTGGAAGATACTTTTAACAAAATAACTTTTCATGAATATGCATAACTTTAAACATTTCATTATAAACATTTTATTTCATCATATACGTATATGTTTTCCCCTTTTTATTGAATTAAGATCGTTAATTGTGACTTTCGTATAAGTTGTAATTAAATGAACCAATCTACGTATAACCATGGTACCATGCAGCAGGGACATTAGCGACACTCTCACCCGTCAACTGAGCATTGGCCTTACATATCATAATATCATCGTATTAGTCACAATCAAGTCAGCTCTTTCAACCATTCATCACTTATAAAAATCCATGCATATGTATATTATATATATATATATATATATATCATTTTTTTAAACCAAGCATGCAACACGTCTTTTAGCATTAACGTTTTTCATCATAAAATTCCATAAAAATTTAAAATAAACAATTTAACATTCATTACAGCATTCAGGGCACTGCCAGAACGTCTAAATTTTTTCAGGTGTAAAATTAATAAACATTTTAACATTCATTACAGCATTCAGGGCCCCTCCAAACTTAACATAACACTTTAAAATACACTCATAAATATTTCTTAGACGTAAACTTACGTTCCTCGACTAATTTCCAAATTCGTTTTACAACTTAAACGTATGTCTCAGTTTTAACCCGAATCAACTCGAAATTTAACCTTACCAAACTCGAACCATAGCTTATTAATACCTAACCATACCATATACAACCCAAACCAAGCCAAATAAAATCCTTGAACAAGCCTAAACCTTGTTGGAAAATTCTACTCATTTTCCAAAAACTCTAGCTTGTACCAACCCTCAACCCTTTGAACCTAGCCCCTAACCGCCATTTCCAGCCCCTAGCTGACCATCCTAGGACCATGACCGAACCCTAGGGATGTTGCTGGACCAAGCTTAAAGGACCTAGAACCACAGCCCATCAAACCCGATCCATTTCATGCCTAAGCCATCCCAAAACGGTGTGCAGCCTATGTGCTCCCTTTACAGCCCTTTCACAGCCCCTATACAACCATGACTAGACTCCCTTAGGACCCTTGAACACATCCCAAACATTAGCTAGCCGTCTCCCTCGCCTAGGACTAAAAACGCAAACTCTAGCCCATAGAAACCCAATTTTCGTTCATCAAGGTGCCCTATCTTGTCCAGCCCTTAAACATACACCTAAGGATCATTAAACATGTTGAAAAACGTCCCTTCCCATAGCCCTATCATGGCAGCCCCTTTGTACATCTTAATCAAGAGTTTTAAAAGATGAAAATTCTAGTTTTGTTCATGTATAGCCATAAAAACAAAAATATAATAAGTGTATCATGTTTTTCATGCAAAAATGTATAAATATATATAATATGGTATGAATTATGAGTGAAGGAAGATTAATGTATGCCTTTGCGTATTTTACGCTCAAAAAATAACTTGTGATGTGAGGAACGTTGACGGAGAGAAGATCTTGCTGAGTCCCCTTCAATATTCACGTGAACTCCTTCGAACAATGTGTGGTGTACTGGTGTGTGTGTTTGTTTGTGTGCTGATAGAAAAACCCTAGGACTCTTTGGAGATTGAAGTTAATAAAATATTTTTCAATTCGTGTTCCCCGGTTTTCATTCGTCGATCGCATCTCAAATAACCTTTAAAACACAGTTTTATGCATTCTAGTAGAAAATCACATTTTAACATACCTATCATATTCAATAAATTCAAAAATAATTTAGTTAGACATTTTTCATTTTTTCTAGATTTGCATATAGTTGGATTATGTTATCGTATTTTAGACCTTACATTTTGATTGTGGTGCTTATCATTTTTTTTGTATCTAAGAAATTTGCTAAGAAATTAAGATGTAAACCCGAGATATTAGTTGAACCTTTCAGAGTAGCCACACCTACCAACAAAGCTATTCAAACTTATGATATTCATAAAGATTGTAGAATCAGTATCGACAACCAAACTTTCAATGCCGACCTGATACAACTCTTATGGTCGAATTTGAAGTCATACTAGGAATGGATTGGTTAGCAAGAAATAAACCAATGGTAGAATGTAAGGGTAAGAGCGTCGGACTCCAAACCCATAATCAAGATGAGATCTTATACGATGGCAAATCCAAGGAACATAAGTCATTTTTCTCCACTTCCCAAACATGGAGAGCTAAGAAATCTAGAGAAAAAATCTACCTAGAAATGATAAGTGAAGTAAATGAGGAAGTTGACCTCAAACTAGAGGATATCCCAAAAGTACGATAATTACCATATGTTTTTTCTGGAAAGATTACCTGGGACAATCCCGAAACGCGACATATAGTTCGAAATCAATTTGGTTCTTGGTGCCGCACCAATATCAAAGGAACCATAACAAATGGTGCTGGACAAACTCAAGGATCTAAAAGAGTAGCTCCAAGAATTTCTAGAAAAGAAGCAAATTTGACCAAATGCGTCTCGGTGGTGAGCTCCAATACTATTTGTGAAAAAGAAAGATAAAAATATAAGATTGTATTTAGAGAAATGAAATATATCATAATCAAGAATAAATACCCCTTTTTGAGGATAGACGACCTTCTTGATTAGCTTAAGGGAGCTCGATCTTTCCAAACTCGACCCGAGGACATGTTGCCACCAATCTAAGGTCAAGATTGAAAATACTCCCAAAACAGCTTTCTGAACAAGGTACAAGCATAATGAGTGCACCGTAATGCCTTTCATTTGGATGAACACTCCAGCATAATTCATGGATCTAATGAATAGAATTTTCAAGACATTCCTTAACAAATTCATAGTGGTATTCATCGATGACATTCTTGTCTATTCTTCCAGCAAGGAAGACCACAAAGAGCACATCCATCTAGCTATACAAACATTAAAGGAGAAAGAGCTCTGTGCCAAGTTCAAGAAATGTAAATTCTGGCTAAGAAGTGTGTCTTTCTTAGGTCATGTGATGTTGGAAACATGAATATCATTGGATCCAAAAAAGTGGAAACAACTTTAGATTGGCCAAGACCTGAGAATGCAACAGAGAACATAAGCTTTTTAAGATTGGATGGCTATTACTGGAAGTTAGTCGAGGGTTTTTCTTTGATAGTCGTACACTCGACAAAGCTCATACCAAAGAACTCCAAATTCAACTGGAGGGAAGGATACGAGAAGAGCTTCCAAATTGAAGGAAAAGCTCGGTATTGCCTACCAATGATAAAGATTTTACCATCCACAGTGACACATCAAATGATGGTCTAGGATGCGTACTCATGCAAGAAAGAAGAGTCATTGCTTATGCATCAAGACAACTGAAACGGTATGAGAGGAACTATCCCACTCATGATATCGAATTAGCGGCAATAGTTTTTTATTTAAAAATTTGGAGACATTATTTCTATAACGTAAAATGCGAAATCTTCACAGACTACAAAAGTCTCAAGTATCTGTTCACTCAAAAAAAATTGAATATGAGACATAGACGGTGGATGGAGTTACTTAAAACTATGACTTGATTATAAGCTATCACCCCAGAAAGGCAAACAAGGTAGTTGATGTTCTAAGTTGGAAAAGTATGGTAAAATAACTATACCATCACTTTCAGCACAAGTATGCTTTCGGGAGACACTCAAGCTAAATCAGAATCGAGACACGACACTAGAAAATTTTAAAGAACAAGCTAAAAAGGGAAAGACGTCATATTTTTTAATAGACCAAAACAAAATTATGTGGATGAAATGACGATTGTGTGTGCCAGACATCGAAAATATTTGACAAGATATGGTGTCAGAGGCCCATAAGTCAAAATTTTCAGTTTATCCCAAAAGTACAAAATGTATAGGGATTTGAGAGAGTCTCTGATGGAGTGGAATAAAAGAGATTTCGTCGAATTCGTCTCTAAGTGTCAAATATGCCAACATGTTAAAGCCGAGCACCAATGGCCTGGAGGACTAATACAATCCTTAGAAGTTTTCGAATGATAAGTTGGCTACCCTATACATGAACATCATTGTCACGCCCCGAGACTCGGGATTGACACCGGCTTTATTTAACAATCACACAATCGAAAAAATAAGCCTTTGTAGTACAGTGTAAACTGAAACCAGTTTATAAATCATAATTTAACGTAATAACAACTGTCTTTACAATACCGAAATCCAAACGAAATAGTAATTAATGCGGAAGCATCTTATAATTCATTAAATCATAAAATTCGAAATAATATCTATTATTGGTCTTGCACATCACCAGCCCCAAAAGTGTTCTGATTCCTCCTCCTCGAGTTCCTCCTCGGATTTCTCTAGAAAAGGTTGTAAGGGGGGTGAGTATTTTGGGAAATACTCAGCAAGTGGGGGCGTATCGAGCACAACACAAAATATTTAAACAAGTTTCGAAAACAACACATACATACATCATGCTTTTCGTACCGTAACATCATATTCATAACATAATAGCACTGCGATTTTTCCACCTTCTATGGTTTACTGACGTCAGTCCCTAAGTTTTAATCTTCTAAGAGGGCGAGGTCATAAAACGGTTCTATCCCACCGTGAATGGCCATATGTTGGAATTCCACCCATTTTCAGAAATCCTCACAGTGCCAACACGTAACGTACCAAAATTTCAAAAAAACGTATAGACGAAAAACGGTGCTCGACCGAATTTTAAAAAAACAAACACATGCAAAACCAAAAAATTAAACATTTAAAACAGCCCACTAACGGTATTTTTAATTGCTAAAAACGTAGAGTGCACGATGCTAGACTTGGATCACTTCTTGTTCTTCGATCGGGCAGCACTTCGGCTTGAATTCTTGGACGAATTTGGGACGATTTTCGAGCAGAGTTTGGCTATGGAGAAGCTGCTGAATTTCGTGACTTTCAGCAAGAAATTTCGAAAATAAAGTGTAGGGAGTGCTAGGCTTTGATGTGGTATTTATAGGGGAGGAGTATGGAGTTAAATTTGATACTCAAATCCTACCAAAAATCATGCCAATCTCACAAATTTGATCCTAATATTCTGTCACGCCCTGAGCCCGGGCCCGCGGCTGCGTGACTGCACAATGGGTCCCTATAGCGACTACTTCGTATTCGTCCTTGCTTTACGAAAATGATTAACCCAAGTTGCTATAGAAGTCCATTGTAAGCCATTATAAACTCATTTTAAATCTTTCATTTTTAAGATATGAGACAAGGGTATCACAATCACCCCTCCTTCAGAACATGACGTCCTCATCGCGGCCTGACCCCTCGATCCACCAGCACCAAGAATCTAGAGGTGGCTCCTACAGGTTCAAGAGGTGGCTCCCGTCATGTAGCACTTTGCCCCGCAGGTTCAAGAGGTGGCTCCCATGCACGTAGTACTTTGCCCCGCATAGCACTTATTTCTCGGTGTTCTATGCCGGTGACCGGCTCTGATACCATTCTGTCACGCCCCGAGCCCGGGCCCGCAGCTGCGTGACTGCACAATGGGTCCCTATAGCAACTACTTCGTATTCCTCCTCGCTTTACGAAAATGATTAACCCAAGTTGCTATAGAAGTCAATAAGTCATTATAAAGTCATTTTAAATCTTTCATTTTTAAGATGTAGGACAAGGGTATCACAATCATTTTACGACTACACGAAGTTCCAACAAGCATATTGTCTGATATAAACTTGAGATTCGTTTTAAGTTTTTGGAGAAGCTTCTAACAAAAGCATATTTTAGTACAACTTATCACCCACAGATTGATGAACTAACAGAGAGAACGATCCAAAAGCTACAAGATATGCCGAGGATCTTTTATTAGACCCCGGCCAAGGCCCAAGCCCGTGCTCGTGCCTGCGGTATTACACAATAGGCTCATATAGAAACTATTTTGTATCTGTCATCGCTTTACAAAAATAATTAACTCAAGTTACTATAAGAGTCTATTGTAATCCTTTATAAAGCATTTTAAAATTTTATTTTCAACTAATATGGGACAAGGATATCACAATCACTCTTCCTGTAGAACACAGTATCCTCATCACGGCCTGCTCCTCGACCCACCAATGCCAGGAATCTAGAGACTTTTATAGGTTCAAGAGGCGAATCCCGTAATGTAGCACTTTGCCCGTAGGTTCAAGAGGTGACTCTTATCCATGTGTCACTTTGCCCTACATAACACTTATTTCCTGGTGTTCTTTATGGTGATCGTCTCTGATACCCTTATGTCAAGCCCTAGGCCCGGGTTCGCGTGACTGCACAATATGCTCCTATATAAACTACTTTGTATATGTCCTAGCTTTACGAAAATGGTTAATCCAAGTTGTTATAAAAGTCTATGATAAGCCCTTATAAAGGAATTTAAGGTTTTATTTTCAACCAACGTGAGACAAAGGTATCGAACATGTGCTCTAGACTTCACTGATAATTTTAGTGAACATCTTCCCTTGATTGAGTTCCCTTACAATAACAGTTTCCACATCAACATTGGAAGGGCACCGTATGAAGCTATGTATGAACGAAAATGTCGATCACCTCTATTTTGAGATGAGATAAGAGAGGACCATCATCAGGACTGAACTTGTCGAAGAAACACTGGACAAGACAGTAATCATCAAGGAAAGGCTCAAGGCAAACCTAAGATCGACAGAAAAACTAGGTCGATCTGAATATTAGGCCAATGGAGTCAACAATTGGTGAAAAAGTCTATGTAAAAGTCTCACCTACTAAAGGAGTCGCTCGTTTCAATAAAGTTGGAAAACTAAATCCTTGACACATAGGACCAATTGAAATTCTGGATAGAGTGAGCACATTGGCATACAAACTCATTGACACCAAACATGTCAAGGATTCATAATGTCTTCCACATGTTCCAACTAAGGAAATACATCATGGATCCAAACCATGTTCTGGAAGTTGGACCGCTCATAATCGAATATAACTTGGGAGAAGAACTGAAATATGATGAGGTCCTTAGTCGGATTGTGGACACAAAAGACCAAGTACTAAGACGAGGTACCATTCTCTACGTCAAGGTGTAGTGTTCTAACCACACCGAACCATAAGCTACATGGGAGATGGAAGAAAAAATATGCAAGCAATATCCCTACTTTTTCGAAGATCAAGTTAACTCAAAATTTGATGACAAAACTTCCCATAAGGAGAGAGATACGTGAGAACCACGATTTTAAGTGCATATAATTATTTATTTAATTATAGACCTGCATATTATTGTATTTTCGAATTATGGTATTCTTGTAAAAATAATAATTTCGAAAATATTAAATAATAATACATGATCTCCCAACCAATAAATATATTAAATTCAAAAATCAAGTGCAATATATTGAAAAGATTTCAAAATTAAAGGTTATTGCCTAAGTGAATTTGCTTGCCGTTTGAATCCTGATTTCCACCTCAGCATTCACGACTAAACACTTGAACACACTCTATAATTAATATGTTTACTATCACATGAAAAGCGAGTAATTTAAATAAGAATGTGAGGACCACGGATCATATAATTTTCTTAAAGAAATTAACAAGGCTGCATTTGGATTCAAGCATTTCGTTTCAACAATTTATTTGAGTTTGGATTTGAAACGGCTCCAACAATTGAGAATTTCAAATATCTTCGTTTTGAAAGTTTAAAAGATAAATATGAACGATAAGCCATAGAACAGATACATTCTTAAAAACCAGCAGGATATCCACCCTTTCTCGGGTCACTTACAGCAATTAGCTGCCCAAGATTTGATTTACTCAATTCTTGAACTATGAATTGGCATATTGATCCACCTGCAAGACTTTGTAGAACATGGCCCTTCTTCTCTAGAGCAGCCCTGATTTGTTCTGAAACTTCAATGTGATCACCTATTGGCGTTGTCCAGTTCTCGAACTGCACTACATTAGGGATGAGCTACAGGAACAATAAGAAAAAAGTCTTATATCTATTTGGGAAAATATAATTAATTATTAAGTAATGACGATCATCAGTTACCTCATGATAGCATCTTGGATCCATAACAGAAGAGAGAGGATCCATTCCCCTCACAAAATGATTCAAGAAGACTTCTGTTGTTGCTGCAATTATCATTGCTCCTCCACTTGCCCCAGTTACTGCTTTTAGTTGTCCATCCTGTGACACACAAAATATTAAAATTGTAATATTTGCGGTATTGAGAAACACAAAATGTGACAATGTTATAGGATGTACATTGATTTTATTCGAAGTCTGCAGATGATATATATACCTTAAGGATTATAGTTGGTGCCATTGATGATAAAGGTCTTTTACCAGGGACAATGAAGTTGGCAGGAGCTGGCGGTGGAACAATATTCGAACTATTTGCAGGCATCGAGAAATCACCCATTTCATTGTTTAGAATAATCCCTGTGCTTGTTGACATCAATTTAGAACCAAAGTATGCATTGATAGTGGTAGTCAAGGAGACGGCATTGCGTTTCCTGTCCACTACAGAGAGGTGGCTGGTGCCATGGTCATGGATCTGGTTCCACCTATTAAAGAGAACAATAGAATTTAGAATGAAAATTTGAAATGACATTTGGTTCCAGAAGAAAAGATAATAATCTCTACCTTTCTTACCTTCCACCATAATGGTTGGAATTGAATGTCATATTGTCCAAGATAGTTTTTTTTAAGTCTGCAGCAAAATCTTTCGATACCATATCTTTCAGGACATCTTGCACATTGACGAAGTCAGGATCGCCAAGATTCATCCTCACCGCAAATGCATGCTTCAGAGCTTCAATTACTCTATGGGTCATAAGGGAATCAGAAATATTCGACAGCCCTTGATATCGATCCAGGATATTTAGAATCTGAATTAACAAAAATGAGAACTATATTAATAAATTTCGAACGACTGTGTCAAAAAAATGCCGTGGTTAAAAAATTGACACTGCTTCACTTACAAGTGACATTGCAGCACCACCAGAAGAAGGTGGAGGCATGCCAAGTATGTTGACCCCAAAAACTTCAATAGAAACTGGTTCTCTTATTTTAACTTGGTAATTCTTCAAGTCTTCCATTGTCAATATCCCTCCAGCTTTCTTCACATCTTCGACTAGTTTTAGCCCAATGGAGCCGTTATAGAAAGCTTTGATCCCATTTCTTGCTATTTCACTTAATGTTTTGGCTAGTTTCTTGTTGTAGCATGTATCACCTGGCTTCAGGAGAGAACCGTTTTTCGTGAATATTTTGCGAAGCCCTTTATCTGCCATGATTCCTGTCTCTGTTTTTGTCATCTGCATGTATAGAAAAGGTGATATTTTGAATCCATTCTGTGCCATTTGAGCAGCAGGTGTCACAAGTCTGTTCCAAGGAATTTTTCCATATATTGTCCAGACTTTATGAAGGCCCGCAAGTTCTCCTGGAACTGCTACAGAGAGGGCGCCGGTGTCTTTAAGAGCAGCATTTCCTGCATACATATTCTACAAGAAAAATATATGGTTCTTCACTGCATCGAAATTTAAATTTCATTCGCATTTAATGTTCCTCCTAAAGAATTTGGATCTAACTAGGAGTCGAGTTTTGTGTTGGCAAGCACTTTGCAATGAAGTATCAGGTACAGTACGGATATTTATCTTACTCAAATGACAAAAACTGAAACTTTTTTGTATATTATAAAGAAGTAAAGGACTAAAACAAAATGAAATTTTGAGAGGCAGAAGTCACAAGATTACTGACTTGGGAAGCTAACTTTGGTGCGCTCTCCCTCATATCGAATGCTTGTGTCGTGCCATCAGCTGTTCGAACGAGCATAAACGCACCACCGCCGATGCCGCTAGATCCAGGGCTTACAACTCCTAGGCAGAGCGCAGCAGCCAGCGCTGCATCAACAGCATGGCCGCCTATGCGGAGGATCTCCACCCCAATAGTGGAGCATTGGCCATGATCAGCGGCCACAACGCCATTATGTGCCATGATTCTTTGTCGTCTTGGGCTATCTGCACCTGAACTTAGTCTCACAAATGAAGGAGAAAATAAAAGAAATTGGCATAGTGAGACCAGCCACGGCAAGAACAGAGCTGCAAAGAGATAAATTCGTGAAAGTATTCAGAAAAAGAACTGTTACTGCACTCAAATATCATATATCAAGAATTACAGATAATATTATTTATAAACCCTCACATGCCATGAGAACACGAAAATTGATATGAACAGGGCTTGATTTATCAATTTTGCAGCATCAATGATGAAGACATAGCAGTGTGTGTATGCGCACTCTGCAGTTTATCAATGGCTTGTTTTTTGGACCAAAAGATAGTTGACTCGTGCTCACCACAAATAGATACAGTGAACTTTTGTTAAATATAAATGTAATGATTTTGACTTTTGCAAGGAAACTTACAAACCAGTAAATACAAAGAATGTTTAAAAATAAATGCAAATATATAGATGGAAAGAAAAGTTAAAACAAAACATATTGTATATATATATATATATATTGATGGAAAGAAAAGTTAAAACAAAACAGTGTTTGACTCTTTCATTGAATTATTCATTCTCAGTTGTATTAACTATATATCAGTTCCCTTCGTATAATTCAAGTGACAATGGTACTGCCTGAGTTAAAAAAATGAGCCAAAGGTTGATAAATGATGCAAATACTTGCACATGATTAATGGTGAAATATTCATGATATGTCCTGTTTTCACTTTCGCCCCACTTGCCATTGATCATTTTTGTTTGGGGAACGAACCCGGTTCATTTTCTTCACATTTGACATGCCTAATTAGCGCCTGTTTTTTTATATATTTTCGTGAAAGTATGGATGATAGACAAAGTTTTTGTATTGTGATTGTCTACATTGTCAAAAACTTATGCATTATTTGTATAAATTCATGGACATTTGTGGAAAAAATATATATAATTTACGGTCAAATTTAAGATATTGAATTTGTAGAAATCAATGTATTGCTTATTCATTTAATTGGTTCATTTATTTTTTTGAACTCATTAAATACATGAAGACCATAACAGTGTTTTCATTTTTTTAATAGAAAATTACAAATAAAAAACTTTGAAAATAATGTTACATAAAAATTGAATAGTTATTTGATAATAAAAATACATTAGAGAAATAACATTTTTTTGATACATAATTTTTAGAAAAAATATTAAAAGAATATATTTTAGAATAAAAACATATTTTTCATTAAAAATATTAAAAGAGAAAAAAACAATTATAAATGTTAATATATTAATAATATCATAATATATAGATCTCTTATAAGAATTCGGAGAGTTTGACTATAATAAAAAATTTAAAGATTATAATAGCATTTTAAAAAAATTTATTTATCATACAAATGTGTAAATTCAATAAACAAAATTTTGTAGTATTTGAAACATCTACTAAGAGTGTTTAATATTTAGGCACCTGACCATGATTTTCAAGAACATTGAAACCAAAATCAGAATTAAATTTTTTTCTTGGCTTCAGTTCTAAAATCAACTCTCATGATATATAAATTTAAGACATAATTGTTAAACAATTAGTTTTATTGCGAAACAATTAGTTTTATTGCTTCATATATTGTATGATTATTTTATTTGATATTTAAAAATGGATCATAGAAGCAATTTTTAAAAATTATATCTCAAACAAATTTATAAATTCAAACACAAAATTTGGTAGTATGTGATCTTTTGATTATAATTTTTAATTTTTATATATGTTTTTAAAATTATTTATAAAATTTTTAAAAAATAAAAAATATTCATTGACATAAATATTGTGTATAATTTGACTATGATATAATTCTATAACCTAAAAAGCAAATAATTTCAAATGGTCAATACTACGACCTATTTGATATTAAAAAATGGATCATGGAAAACAAATAATTTAATTGAAATGCCCAATGTACATATATATATAAGCACTAAGTACATACAAATACATAAAATACATATAACAATGATTCGTATATGAAGACTTGACGAAAAATATAAATTATATATTTTAAAAAAATATTAATTAACTAATGTATATGAAAATTACTTGATTGTAAAAAAAATTATGTATTGACATCTATTTTTCTTTCAAGTGTGTTATGATCAAGCGTTTACCACTAGGGGTGATCACAGTGTGGTTTTGCTGTTTTTTTTATATATAAAAAAATCAAACCGAATTGCCATATGCGGTCGATTAATATTTTAAAAAAATAATCGCGGTTTTACATCTAGAATCAGTATTACGGTTTTGAATGGTTTCAGGCGGTTACGATCGGCTTACGGTTTTTTTAATGAAAAATATTATAATATATATTCTAATTTATTTGAAAACAACAACAATATATCGTCTTCAAATATAAAATATAGTTCAAATCATACAAAGATAAAACAATAATCAAGATTCAAAACTAAATTAATAATTTAACAATACAATACAGTCACAACAGAAATGACATTTATACTATTTTTTATTTTCAAACTTTAAAAAAATATTGTGGTAAAATAAATAAATACTCTAATAAAATACTAATATGAAAATAATTAAGAAGAAGATACGTTTTCTTTGTAGGAGTAATAATTTTGAAAAGAATTGAGATATAATGAATGACGATTTCTTTAATTGAATACATTGTTTACAAATTATTATAATATCATGCTAAATATTATGGCAAGCGATTTAGATGGTGGGGTTCTGACAAAAAAAAAATAACCGAACCGTGCATGCGGTGCAGTTTATGATTACTATTTTTAATCGCGGTTTTTATAAAATATTAGGAAAAACAGTGCGGTGCAATTTGGTTCGGACGGTTAATAAAAAAAAATTGATCACCCCTACTAACCACTAGGCCAAAAGTTATAGCTGTTAGCCAAAAACACAATTTTATTTTCTTATATTTGTGGCAGTGCAGAATGCACCTGCTTAGGTGCTAATGAGTCGAGATGTTAGGCCCATAAGTCCGGAGAGGTGCGTGTCTATCTGCTGGTGCTGTCTCATATCTCTTAGATATCAGTGTTACCATTTCACTACTGTCGATCATGTCCCCAGCAGAGAAAGTATTATCCGTTAAGATCTGGTGTCACTCTTTTACGTCTCACTTAGCCAACAAAATCAAGAGACGCAACGTCAACAGCTTGATGCATGAGAACTTTTTACGATGTCACCCATCACAGTACTACTCTCACTCATGCGCGCTGAACCCAACATCCCCCAAAAGTATAGAAATATGATTTTTGGAAAACTTATATAACCAAAATTACAAAGTTATAAAAGAGAGACAAAAAAATTTTCTTAGTGAAATAAAGGTCAGCGGGCATTTGAAACATAAGAGTATTTAATTTAATTAGTTAAGATGAAATAAAGGTTTGTCAAAGGCTCAAAGCAATAAAATGAATTCACAAAATCAATTAAACATAGTAAACCATTATAATTTTATTCTCCTAGCAAATACTTAAAATATAACCAATGAAGTGAAAAATAAAATATTTAAAATACTGAATTTATTCATTTATTACTTCTAATTTTTCTATTATAGCTTCTTAACTACTTAAAAATAAAATGGAAAAATGTAAAATAAGGAAGAAAGTCGTCGTTTAATTATGTGAAAAATGATAATAAAAACTACAAATGAAGTAAATGAATTATAGTATATGACACCCTATGAATAGGCCCTCAAGATCAGGCCCAAACCGCCCGGCCCATCTCTAGCCCAGGTGGAAGGCCCATGATAGACTCATATATTCTCTTATAAATACCATGTTTGAGTGTCTAATTCAACATTCACTATATATTATTTTTCAGCATAATTCAGCATTCACTATATATTATTTTTCAGCAGCACCATTAGCTTCTCTCCCCTTATATCCTCATTCTCTGACTTGAGCGTTGGATGGACTACGCCAGGACACGCTCGTGGCCCCCTTCTAACAATCTTTTTCGTGATTTCAGGCTCAAAGCAAATTCGAAGCCTGCGTCTGGACTAGTGTCACTTGCTGGAATCAAAGCCTAAATTTTCAATGAGTATCACTTGGCGCCGTTTATGGGACATTGAGATGGTAGGCCAAAAAGGAAGCAGAAGAACTAATTCAGTATCGACGTCCTCGGACGAGACCCGAAAAATATCGTCCTGAGACGAGACATGAACAACCTCGTCCTAAGACGAGAGCCGAACAACCTCCTTCTGAGACGAGGGCCGAACAACTTCGTCCCGATGAGAATATGGGGAACTTGACCCTGGAACAATTGGGCCAATTCATTAACAAGACAGTAGGCGAGATCATGAAGAAGAACCAATAATTTATGTTTGTCGAAGAGCAGGCCAATCGCCAGGAGCGAGAGGAGAATGCGGAGGGTTGTCAGAGCAGGGTCGAAAAGACGCAGCCTCTCCCAAGTGGGGAGAATCCAGAGATGAAGGAGATGTAGAGGGAGATAAGAATGTTGAGACAGTAATTGGGAAACAGAGCTCTAGCGCCCAAGAAAGAGAGTCTCTTTCCCCCCGCCATTTTGGAGGAAGGGCTTCCCCCAAGTTTTCAACAATCAAGGATGGGAGAGTATGATGAGCGTACTGACCCAGAAGAACACTTGAAAAGATTTGAGAATGCAGCTTTGTTACATCAATACTCAGTTGGAGTTAGGTGCAGGGTGTTCCTGGGCACGTCGATGAGATCAGCCCAGTAATGGTTTAACACCTTGCAGCCCAACTCCATACGGTCTGAAACGTCTACCGTTTTAAAAGTGCGGAAATAATTTTTTTTAAAAGCTCGCAATTACAAAATAATATTTAAAATAATCGTATTTATTTGCCAACAAGAATGACGCAGTTTAAAAATAAATAACGTCATCCAAAATCAACGTAAACGTAATCGTATAAAAATCATAATATCATCAACATATAAAAATGTATAACTCCTCTCAAAAAACATTAATCAATATGCGGAAAAATAATGGTCCTCGGGTCCTGTCACCGCACATCCCGCCTGTCTACTCAGTCTTCGGCACCTCCGGTCCCCTGATCAAAATGATCACCTGCATCACACACGCCTAGTGAGTCTAAAAACTCAACACACCTATATCAGTAATAACAAGTACATATACGTAGCACAGAGTAGTGAAAAATAGCATAATCAACATACATTTCATGAGTTTAAAAACATGAACATCAGCGTGTCGTGTAAAATCGTAACGTATCAAAACATGGTAATTGCATGTATCATCATATCAACGTATACGTTTTAAAATCTTAATTTAAATTCCGTTCTTTAGCTGTGACTTTTGTATCATCATGTTAGTCGATGGATTCATCTATGTGTAACCGCGGTACCCGGCGGCGAGGATCATCAGCGACGGCATTACCCGCCCACTGAGTCCGGGCCTTACATGTCATCGTGTCATCGTGTTAGTCACAACTAAATCTCTTCCATCAAAACGTGTCAACATATTCATCACTTAAATAAAAGTAGCATATACGTAATTTTTCTTTTAAACCAAGCATGCACCATATTTATCATAATTAAGTAAAAATCGTAAAAATGATGTATAAAAATTTAAAATATCATAATTTGTGCTCAGGACGCTGTCAGGACCAAAATCTCACCTTGGGTGCAAAATGACCATTTTGCCCCTAGAAACACAAAAATTTTCGTTTTAACCCTGGACATCTAAAATTGACCCGAAGCTTACCAAACTCCTTAAAATATCCCAAAACATATTTTAAAAGTATTCTTAGACGTAAAATCGAGCCCAACGCCAAACTTATTCGATTCGTTTTAAAACTTGGACCGAGGTCCCGGTTAAAATTTTAACCTGAATCGAACCAAAACTCAACCAAATTTCTCCCAACTTTTTATCACACGTAAAAACACTATAATGCTCCTAAAACAATGTCATTAGGTCCCTAAACCCATGGCTGGAAATTCCAGAACATAACAAACTCTCGGCCCACCCCCCACTAGTACACTTATATTCCAACACTTGTCTCCAAACCCTTACATATTCGGTCCACCTCCTACCCTCACGTGTCCAGCCTTTAAGGCTCACCGTTTAGTCCTTAATGACCCTCCTAAACCAAGCCTAACCGAATTCTAATGTTGCTGCACAAGCCAGACTCTGCAAACGACCAAACCTAGCATATCTTCTCTCGGTCAAGCTAAATTCCGAAGGATCGATTTTCTCCCTCGACCAAACATCCATGGCTCATTCCTAACATCTTACTAGACTCTACAAGGTCTGAAACACAGCTTGGTTCGAGCCCATGCATCGCAGCCCGCCCCAAAACCTTAAATCTTGCCAAACCGAAACACCCTACAACAAACACCGATCGGCCACTCAAAGAAACACACCTAGATCGATCAAGCTTCGACTCCAGCTACTAATCCCCATCCCTCTCGACAACAACAGCTCCCTGATGAATCTATACAGCAGCCCCCTTACACGAAAATTCAGAAAGATCATGAGCACAACCGAGGGAAATGAAATAGACTCGTAAATATTGTAAATCTTTAATGCTCATGGCTGGATCGAAACTTTCAATGCAAGAACACATTCAGTAGCATATTAAACGAGTGTGATGCAAAGGAAATGATACAATGCGTGCCTTGATGATGTAAATACGCGAGGATATCGAAGAACGATGGTCGGAGAAATTTCTCTTTGCAAGAAAATGGTAGCCGAAGCCTTCTTGAATTTCCTGCTGTGAAAACCGAGGGGAATGGTTCTGAAAATGAGGAGTGTCGGCTGGTGGGGTGGGGAATGATGGGTTTAGGGTTAATTAAGTAGTATTTAAATAGTTAACAATTAGCTAATGGGCCTAAGTAACTAATTAAAAGTTAAAAAATGATTTTAAGCCCAACACGCTTAAATGTAGGCCCATTAAATCCAAACTCACTCTCGAAAAATATTTTGTATTGGAAAGAATTTGGAAATATTAGCCGAACCCTTAAAAAGTTCCTCAATTCGATAGAATTTGCGTACCGTATAAAAATAAAATCTTGCAGGTAAAAATACTCAAAAATTCCCATTTTTGAAAAATACATTTAAAAACGCTTTAAGTTAATTTATAAAAATAAATCGTGTAATAAAATAAATTTCCTGAAAATTCTCCGTTCTCCGTTCCTCGTTCGAGCGCGAAATGCATATAGAAACCCTAATACATGAACTTTTAAAATTTCATGAATTAAATCCTGTCATGCATAAATTATGCATAAAATGCACAAAATAATTAAACACATAATTTATAATAAACCCTAGATTGCATGAACTTTAAATAAATAATGAATTAAACACAAATTCATGGAATAAACATGCATTTAAATGCTTTAAAACAATTTAATAAAATACCAATGAATTTAATAACTTGCACGCATGTGGTTCACGTAAACCTTCAAATTTTCGGGACGTTACACGGTTTTCGAGGAATTTTCTACGGCTTTCTTGTACCGATTTCTTAGCAGCAAAATGCACCAGAAAAATTATTTGAGCATGTTCGTGATGAAGCAGCAAAAAGCTGAAATATTGCAAGAATTTATCCGGCGTTTCAACGATGCAGCACTGGAGATACCAACTGTTTCCCCTGACATTATGATAAGTGCATTTACCCAAGGACTGAGAGGAGGGAAATTCTTTAAATCACTAGTCAAGAAACCTCCGTTGTGGGGACCCGGACGCTAACTCATTCTTTTCAATCTTCATTAGGATTTAATGGATCAATTAAGTAAACTGGATCGTAAATTTTTTTTTTAAATGTTGAACACTTTATAAACAAGTGTACAAAGTTCTACAACAAGTTAGGTCCCATTTCATTCAAATTACAAGATCAAGTTTAATATTTACAACATGATCTAAAGTACAAGTCTTGTACAAAAGAAAGCCATAACAAACTAGTATTCAACAATTACATATCAAGTGTTGAAATTCAATTCTACTTCTAGGCCCAGATCTCCAGTCTAATCTCGCTCTTCAGGTTCTTCTCGACCCTGATCATGTCCCACCTGTTGTCATTCATACATACAACCACAACAACAGCCGGATAACTCCGGTGAGAAATATATTCCCAGTATAAAAAACGTATACATGCAGTTATATAAACATATATAAAAGCATATAACATTTGTAAAACAATATGCATCGTAGTCTACGAAAGCATAAATCGATACAAAGCAATAAATCAAACTCTTTGACTCATAATCTGGACTCGACTCTTATCTAGAGATCCCGGTTGAATAAGAACGTAACAAGTCTCCCACCTACTCTTCCCAGCTAGATGGTTGTACGTTCTTATTCTCAGACTTTGGCCTTCTATATTGAATCTTTACAATAGGAGTCTATCTACTCCTAAGCAACATCGATATAAACCAAATGTCCAGTAACTTGGCACCTCTGCCAAAGACATGGCACATCTGCCAAAGACTCAATACATGCTTTGCTATAAATCAATAGATTAAGCAAATCAATCTCATGAATTGCAAACATCAAAGCAATTAAAATAAAGTATGTGGTTTTGGGAAACTCAAGCCATCTCTTACTCGAGTCGTATCTTCCCGGTTTAACATTGATTTATAGCTTTCTTTTCTCGGGGTTTGGCTTTGTTCTGTCTTTGAAATCTTCAATACCAATCTGGAATGACATTTGAGAAGTACAACATCAATATACAACTCAATTCAAGACACGAATCGATCAATCTCAGTCTAATTCTGTTTCGACGGCATAACATCACAATCTCGAGATACTGGCAATACAATACCAATAGATACCAATCTCAACAACTCATAATCGATCGATAAACACAATTCCAATACCAAATCTGTATATTCTCAATCAAGTCAAATCTGGAAAATGATAACAATTTCATATGGTGTATGTTCTTCGATCCGGTTTCGATTATACAATTATCACAATCTCAGGAACAGATAATATGTAAGGTCCAAAATTAAGACGACGTAATCCAACTGCATGCGAATCTAGGAAATTATGAAAAATTGAGTAATTAATTGATTTTAGATGCTAATTAATTATGTGACGTACTTGTTTATATGCTAAATGAGATTTATTTGTCATCATGCATAAAAAAATGTATTTTAGGAATATTCAAGTGACGATCGAGGAACGGGGACCGAGGGCTGAAGAAAACGTAAAATATTTTTATTAAATAATTATTTTTAATTATTTAAAAGATGGTCGATGGTTTTTAGTATTTTTGAAAATAAAGGGTTTTTGAGGTGATTTTATACGCCGGGACGTAAATTTTATCGGTGTTGGTTCTTCAACTAAAATACGAACTTTTTGGCAACCCGGCTAATAAATTCACATGTTTAATTAATCAAAACTTTGGTTAAAATTTTATTAATCCTAATTAAAGCTAATGAGCTTGAATTTTGTGGCTTAATAGGCCTAAAGCCTACTTAGTTAATGAATTAGTAGTTAAAGTGTTAATTATATCAAAACCCTATTCTACTTCATGATCATAATCGGCCACCAACTCTCAATAATCTGAAACTCTCCACCACACACACACAACCTCACGGCACTTCACTCAATTTGGAGAGGATTTCGAAAAGGCAAGCAAGATCAAGCCATCGTCGCGTCCCGTTCTTCGTCTTCAACGGATTTTCGAGCGTATAAAACGCAAAGGCACGCCATACATCTCCTTTTCTCATCCATCATATCATATTATTGATTGAATTATTGTGTGCATGAAGAACATGAAATATTTTTCAGAATTTTCGGTTTATGGCATGTATAAATGAGAAAACATGATTTTTGAATCCAATAACTTGTATATTATTTGGTTAAGGGGCTGCCATGACATAAAGAAGGATCAAGAGTGGTTTACACTTGTTTTAGAATCACACCAACTCACCCTAATCACCACCAAAAGTTACGGCAGAAACAAAACACCAAGCAGCGCGAGTTGCTGTCTTGGGTTGAGGGTTCGGGTTTTCATTGCAGGGGGTTGGGGTTGGGTTGGCTGGTTCCAGGGGCTATCCAAGGTCACGAGAGAGTCAAGGAGGGAGTCCTAGCCAAGCTAAGACTCACGGTCTGGGCTGGGGAAGAGTCCTAGCTATGCTAGGACTCCACCCGAGAACCATACACAAGTTGGTGCAGGGTTTACGCACAGGTCCAGGGGATGAGGGGCTCAACTCGAGGTTACGGGCTGGGCTAGGGTTGCTCACTAGGGTCCTAGCGTGGTGCACAATAATTTGGTTCAGGGGCTGGGGCGTCGGCTTAGGGTCTAGACACCAAAATCGTAGAGTCCATGAAAGCTGAAAGTCTCGGCCAGCATGGGGTTACTTAGGAAGCTGTCGTTTTTGTGGTTTGGGCTGGTTTCTTGGTGAGGTTAGAGTCCAGTAGGGTACTTCAACATGTTGGGCAGGTTCTGGTTCGATATTGCTTGGGGGTAACTCGTGAAAATCGAAAGTTGGCTCGGGGTCGAAGTTTAGGTGTCGAATAGGGTATTTAAAATAAGAAAAATTGGAAAACGGCTCACGGGGGTCGAGTCGTGGTCCACAAGGGCTAAAATAATATAAAAGGACTAAATTTAGAATTTAGGAATTTTATATTAAAGTTTGGGATTTTTCGGGATTAAAACACCGTCAAAATAATTAAGAAAAGATAATTGAAAAAGTCTAACATTTAAGCCAAATAAAATTATGAAAAAATTCACGTAAGCTTAAATAATTATTTGGGACATGTTAGAGTCATGAAATTAAGGAAAAAGTCGAAAAGGTAAAATTTTACGTCTAGGGGTAAAACGGTCTTTTTGCACCTAGAGCATTAGTAAACGTCATGGCAGTGCCCTAAATGCTATTTTTATGAAAATATGATTATTTTTAAATGTTTATGAATTATTCATGATTAAATGATGATTTTTAAATGTCTAAGGGATTTTTATGATTTAAGAAGACATTTAAAATACATGTTGCATGCTTGGTTTCAAAAATGAAAAACGTAATGATATTCATGAATTTTTTTAAGTGATGCGAATGAAAAATGTTGAAGGATGTGAAATAATTGTGACTAATTCGTTAATTTTGGCGACGTCGTGAGGGTTATGGTCCCAGTGGGAGCCCGACGATCGTGTTTCCATCATTGCGAATATGTGGTAACGGTTTTGTGGTAACGGAAGAATGGGAATATCGTGAGGGGAAAAGGCCCCAGAGGGAGCCCATTTATGGAAAAAGGCCCCAGAGGGAGCCCCGACGATCGTATTTCTATTCGAATCATGATAGGCCAGGGCCCAGTTGACCGGTGAGAGTGTTGCTGGTGTCCCCCGCCGCCCAGTACTGTGGTTTTATGTAGATGGATCCATCGACCCTCATGAGCATGATCAGGAAAGTCACAATTAACGATCTGAATTCAACAAAAGGAAAAGGAAAAGGAAAAATGTTTATGATCATGAAAAATGTTTTATGTCATGTCATGTTGAGGAAAAAGGGAAAAGGTTAAGGTTTATGATTGCATGTCATGAAAAAGTATTTTATGAAAATGTTTATGTTTAAAGTTTTATGCATCATGAAAATATTTACAAAAATGTTTATGTTTATGCATCTTCATGAAAATGATATTTTTAAGTACAAATATTTTTCACCGTTATATGTTGACTGTATTACGTATTACTCGTTATCAAGATTATGGTGTGTTGACTCTTTAGACTCACTAGGTGTGATGGATGTAGGTGGTATTGAGGGAGGACTTGATGAGTGATTTGACTGGACTGAAGGCGCACATAACCCGAGGACCAGCGCTACATTTTCCGCATTATGCTTTATGATTTTATTTAAAGATTTTAAGACGATTTACTTATGCTTTTGAGAGATTTTGAGAGGTTTAGTATGGGCTTTACTTTTCAAATTTATTGCTTTTTAGGTTTGGTAATCATGCGACGATTTTATTTTATGACCATTGCACTTGATTTTTAAAATGCTAGATGGTTGGTATTTTATTTTAAGGGTTAAAATATTTTATAAAAATATTGTAGTGAAAGCCGAAAATTTTAGAGAGAGTAAAAAAAAAATTTCTAGTACTTTTAAAGCAATAAAAAGAGCAGGACGTTTCAGTTGGTATCAGAGCAAAGGTCCTGTAAAGGGTTGTGCCACCATCAGCGCCGGGAAGATCAGTCGTCAAGCCTCAAGTTGTGAGTTTTACTTGCTTTATATGATTCTATATGATTTAACCTGCATGACGTTATGGATATTATGTTTATGATACATGTTTAATAGCTTCTTGAGTAGTATTGCCTTGCATGCTTAAAATGCTAATTAAGTCAGGATGTGTTACATGATTAGAGAACTTAGATTTAAATGCATGTTGGTTACGTTAGAATTTGGAAAACATTCAGATAAAATGCCTCCTAGATGCGTATCCGTTATCGAGAATCAGGCAGAGAACAGTGTTAATCGCCGAGGGAATAGTCAAAGAAATGCACCACCACCACCACCTCCTCCAGGGGATCCTGCTACTCGTGCATTAGAGGGTATGGCTCGTCTCTTCGAGCAACAGTTACAGCAGCAGCAGATACAGCAGCAATAGCTACAGCTGCAGTTACAGCAGATGCAGCAGCAGCAGCCACAGCAGCCACCTAGGCCACAACATGATATTTATGAGCAGTTCCGGAGGCTAGGGCCGAAGGAATTTTCTGGCACCACCGATCCATTTGCTGCAGAGAGTTGGATCCGATCACTCGAGGTACATTTTCGCTATTTGGACATGGGAGACGCCGACCGTGTGAGGTGCACTACTTATCTGCTTAGGGACGACGCTTCTTTATGGTGGGAAGGAGCCGAGCATGGTGTTGACCTTGCTACACTCACTTGGGCACAGTTTAAGACGAAATTCTATGAGAAATACTTTACTGCTGATGTCAGAAGCCGGATAAAGAGGGAATTTATGACTCTCCGCCAGGGAGACATACCTGTTGCTGATTTTGTGAAGAAGTTTGATAGGGGTTGCCACTTTGTACCCCTTATTGCTGGAGACGCGGAAGAAAAACTTAGGCATTTCAAGGATGGCCTAAGACCTACCATTCGGGATAAAGTTATGATGATGCGTCCGGAGAATTATGCTATGGCAGTTACTTATGCATATCAGGCTGAGCAGTCCTTAAAGGACATTGACTTTGAGATTCAGCGCAAGAGACAACATTATCAGAATAACAATCAACCCAACAAGAAGCCAAATACGGGTCCTCCTAGACCTCAAGGGCCTCAAAAGCCCCAAGGTCAAGTCAAGAAGCCAGCGCCACCAAAGCCACAGAATCCGGGAGCACCAAAGCCTGCTGAGAGGCAACCATGCAAGGAATGCAACCGTCTACATCTTGGCAAATGCGAGTTGGGATCATATAAATGTTTCTACTGCAAGGAGGCCGGTCACAAGGCTATTGATTGCCCAAAGAGGAAAGCAGCTGCTACGGCCTGAGCTTATGTTATGAACGCCGAGGAAGCTGAAGGAGAGGCAAACACTACACTCATCACGGGGAGGATCATCATCCTAGGCGTAGCTACCTATGCTTTGCTAGATTCAGGAGCTACACACTCTTTCATATCAGAAACCTTCATCAAAAGACTGAATATTACTCCTCAAGATATGGGTTTGGGTTTCAAAGTTTCGATTCATTCCGGTGATCAGATGCTCACATCTAAGATTGTTAAGAATCTGGAGCTTCGTTTATTCAGAGATGTTGTTCAGGCAGATCTTATTGTGCTTCCTATGCCCGAATTCGATATTATACTTGGGATGGATTGGCTATCAGCGAATGGAGCTTCGATTGATTTTCGTCAGCGATCAGTAATTATCAGGCCACCCAGTGGTAAATCTTTTGTTTTCGAGGCGGCAAGAAACAAGCAAATGCCGCACATTATCTCTTGTCTATGTGCGAGGAAGCTTATTAAGCATGGATGCCAGGCGTATCTAGCATGTGTCACTACTACACATGAATCCATCAGCCAGAAGTTAGAGGATGTTGAAGTTGTGAGAGATTTTCCTAGCGTCTTTCCCGAAGACGTTTCTGGCATTCCACCCGATCGTGAAGTGGAATTCTCTATTGATCTCATGCCGGGCACTGTTCCTATATCTAAAGCACCTTATCATCTAGCACCTGCTGAAATGAAAGAACTAAAAGATCAAATCCAAGAACTGCTAGATAAGAGTTTTATTCGCCCTAGTTACTCTCCGTGGGGCGCACCGGTTTTGTTTGTGAAAAAGAAAGATGGTAGCATGCGTCTTTGTATTGATTATCGGGAGCTTAATCGGGTCACTATCAAAAATAAGTATCCACTGCCAAGAATTGAGGATTTATTTGACCAGTTGCAAGGAGCTTCGATATTTTCTAAAATTGATCTGCGATCTGGGTACCATCAGTTGAAAGTCAAGGAGTCTGACGTGCACAAGACAGCATTTCGCACAAGATATGGGCACTATGAGTTTATGGTCATGCCATTCGGGTTGACCAATGCGCCAGCGATCTTCATGGATCTCATGAATCGCGTATTTCAGCCGTATCTGGATCAGTTTATTATTGTCTTCATTGATGACATATTGATCTATTCCAAGAGCAGAGAGGAGCATAGTCGCCATTTGAGGACATCACTGCAAGTTTTACAAGACAGAAAGCTTTATGCAAAATTCAGCAAGTGCGAGTTTTGGCTTAATAGAGTGGCGTTCTTAGGCCACATCATTTCTAGTGATGGCGTGGAAGTTGATCCGAGTAAAGTTGAGGCAGTAAAAGAGTGGCCAGTACCGAAGAGTGACACCGAGATTCGTAGTTTCTTGGGATTAGCCGGCTATTATCGCAAATTCATCAAGGGGTTCTCATCATTGTAGTGCCTTTGACATCTTTGATGAAGAAAAATGCTAAGTTTATTTGGGGATCCGAGTGTCAAGACAGTTTTGACAAGTTGAAGCAAGCCTTGATATCAGCACCAGTGTTATCCATGCCATCAGGGCAAGGGGAGTATGTTCTTTATACCGACGCTTCTAAGCTAGGTTTAGGTGCAGTTCTGATGCAAAACGACCGAGTTATCGCCTATGCGTCAAGACAGTTGAAAATTCATGAAAAGAACTACCCTACTCATGATCTTGAGCTTGCAGCAGTAGTCTTTGCACTAAAGATTTGGAGACACTACCTTTATGGGGAGAAGTGCAAAATATTCACCGATCATAAAAGTTTGAAATACTTCTTTACCCAAAGGGAGTTGAATATGAGACAGCGCCGATGGCTCGAATTGGTAAAGGACTATGATTGTGACATTAGCTACCATCCGGGGAAAGCTAATGTAGTGGCAGACGCATTGAGTAGAAAAGCAACAGTTATCACTCATTTATCACTCCAAAGACCGTTGCAGTCCGAGATACAGCGGTTTGAGCTTGCTGTGTATGCTAGGGGCGATGCCCCTATTCTTGCCACATTATCAGTGCAGTCGACTTTGAGAGAGAGAATTCGGGATGGACAGTCTACTGATGAGCAGTTGCAAAATTGGAGAGCAAGAGATGAAGCCAAGGGCCGGAATTTATATTCAGTGGTGGATGGTTTAGTTCGTTATCGAGACCGTCTATGGGTTCCTAGTGATGATTCTTTGACAGATCTTATTATGAAGGAAGCCCATGACACGCCATATTCCATTCATCCGGGCAGTACGAAGATGTATAGAGATTTACAGTTGTTATATTGGTGGCCAGGCATGAAGAGGGACATTCTGAGATATGTATCCGAATGTTTGACTTGTCAGCAAGTCAAAGCAGAGCATCAGAGACCAGCGGGAAAATTGAAGCCACTCCCTATTCCCGAGTGGAAATGGGAAAATGTCACCATGGACTTTGTTGTGGGATTGCCAAAGACGGTTAAAGAATTCAATGTCATTTGGGTGATAATGGATCATCTTACGAAATCAGCGCATTTTCTACCTATTAAGACGACATTCACCATGGTTCAGTATGCCGACTTGTATATTCGGGAGATAGTTCGGCTGCATGGGATTTCTGTATCCATCGTTTCTGACCGGGATCCGAGGTTCACGTCGTCTTTTTGGAAAAGTCTGCATGCAGCGATGGGGACCAAGTTATTGTTCAGTACAGCAGTTCCACCCTCAAACCGATGGTCAGTCAGAAAGGGTTATTCAGATTTTTGAAGATCTACTGCGAGCATGCGTCATTGATTTCCAAGGCAGTTGGGAACAAAAATTACCTCTAGTGGAGTTCACTTACAATAACAGCTATCAATCATCAATAGGAATGGCTTCTTTTGAGGCACTCTATGGAAGGAAGTGTAGATCTCCTATTCATTGGGACGAGGTTGGGGAAAGAAGAGATATTGGTCCAGATGTGATTGAAGAGACAGCTGAGCTGGTAGTCAAAATTCGTGATAGAATGAAGACTGCGCAAAGCCGAAAAAAGAGTTATGCGGATAAAAGACGAAGGGACTTGGAGTTTGCAGTAGGCGACCCACGTGTTTGTGAAGATAGCACCCATGAAGGGTGTTATGCGTTTTGGCAAGAAGGGCAAGCTTAGTCCTAGATTTATTGGCCCATTCGAGATTTTGGAGAGGATTGGGACACTAGCTTATAGAGTGGCACTGCCACCCGCACTTTCTGGAGTTCACAATGTGTTCCACATTTCGATGCTGCGGAAGTACATGTCGAATCCGTCACATGTGCTTAATTATGAACCTCTTCAACTAACTCCAAATATGACATATGAAGAAAGACCCGTTCAGATATTAGCAAGACAAGAAAGACGATTGCGTAACAAAGTCATTCCAATGGTCAAGGTCAAGTGGCTGAATCACTCGGAAGAGGAAGCTACTTGGGAAATCGAGAAGGACTTGAAGAGTCGCTATCCGGATCTATTCGGTAAGTTTTAATTTCGAGGACGAAATTTTATTTAAGGGGGGGGGGGAGGAATTGTAAGGTCCAAAATTAAGACGACGTAATCCAACTGCATGCGAATCTAGGAAATTATGAAAAATTGAGTAATTAATTGATTTTAGATGCTAATTAATTATGTGACGTACTTGTTTATATGCTAAATGAGATTTATTTGTCATTATGCATAAAAAAATGTATTTTAGGAATATTCAAGTGACGATCGAGGAACGGGGACCGAGGGTTGAAGAAAACGTAAAATATTTTTATTAAATAATTATTTTTAATTATTTAAAAGATGGTCGATTCATTTTAGTATTTTTGAAAATAAAGGGTTTTTGAGGTGATTTTATACGCCGGGACGTAAATTTTATCGGTGTTGGTTCTTCAACTAAAATACGAACTTTTTGGCAACCCGGCTAATAAATTCACATGTTTAATTAATCAAAACTTTGGTTAAAATTTTATTAATCCTAATTAAAGCTAATGAGCTTGAATTTTGTGGCTTAATAGGCCTAAAGCCTACTTAGTTAATGAATTAGTAGTTAAAGTGTTAATTATATCAAAACCCTATTCTACTTCATGATCATAATCGGCCACCAACTCTCAATAATCTGAAACTCTCCACCACACACACACAACCTCACGGCACTTCACTTAATTTGGAGAGGATTTCGAAAAGGCAAGCAAGATCAAGCCATCGTCGCGTCCCGTTCTTCGTCGTCAACGGATTTTCGAGCGTATAAAACGCAAAGGCACGCCATACATCTCCTTTTCTCATCCATCATATCATATTATTGATTGAATTATTGTGTGCATGAAGAACATGAAATATTTTTCAGAATTTTCGGTTTATGGCATGTATAAATGAGAAAACATGATTTTTGAATCCAATAACTTGTATATTATTTGGTTAAGGGGCTGCCATGACATAAGGAAGGATCAAGAGTGGTTTACACTTGTTTTAGAATCACACCAACTCACCCTAATCACCACCAAAAGTTACGGCAGAAACAAAACACCAAGCAGCGCGAGTTGCTGTCTTGGGTTGAGGGTTCAGGTTTTCATTGCAGGGGGTTGGGGTTGGGTTGGCTGGTTCCAAGGGCTAGCCAAGGTCACGAAAGGACTCACGGTCAGGGCTGGGGAAGAGTCCTAGCTATGCTAGGACTCCACCCGAGAACCATGCACAAGTTGGTGCAGGGTTTACGCACAGGTCCAGGGGATGAGGGGCTCAACTCGGGGTCACGGGCTGGGCTAGGGTGGCTCACTAGGGTCCTAGCGTGGTGTACAATAATTTGGTTCAGGGGCTGGGACGTCGGCTTAGGGTCTAGACACCAAAATCGTAGAGTCCATGAAAGCTGAAAGTCTCGGCCAGCATGGGGTTACTTAGGAAGCTGTCGTTTTTGTGGTTTGGGCTGGTTTCTTGGTGAGGTTAGAGTCCAGTAGGGTACTTCAACATGTTGGGCAGGTTTTGGTTTGATATTGCTCGGGGGTAACTCGTGAAAATCGAAAGTTGGCTCGCGGTCGAAGTTTAGGTGTCGAATAGGGTATTTAAAATAAGAAAAATTGGAAAACGGCTCACGGGGGTCGAGTCATGGTCCAAAAGGGCTAAAATAATATAAAAGGACTAAATTTAGAATTTAGGAATTTTATATTAAAGTTTGGGATTTTTCGGGATTAAAACACCGTCAAAATAATTAAGAAAAGATAATTGAAAAAGTCTAACATTTAAGCCAAATAAAATTATGAAAAAATTCACGTAAGCTTAAATAATTATTTGGGACATGTTAGAGTCATGAAATCAAGGAAAAAGTCGAAAAGGTAAAATTTTACGTCTAGGGGTAAAACGGTCTTTTTGCACCTAGAGCATTAGTAAACGTCATGGCAGTGCCCTAAATGCTATTTTTATGAAAATATGATTATTTTTAAATGTTTATGAATTATTCATGATTAAATGATGATTTTTAAATGTCTAAGGGACTTTTATGATTTAAGAAGACATTTAAAATACATGTTGCATGCTTGGTTTCAAAAATGAAAAACGTAATGATATTCATGATTTTTTTTAAGTGATGCGAATGAAAAATGTTGAAGGATGTGAAATAATTGTGACTAATTCGTTAATGTTGGCGACGTCGTGAGGGTTATGGTCCCAGTGGGAGCCCGACGATCGTGTTTCCATCATTGCGAATATGTGGTAACGGATAAGTGGTAACGGTTTTGTGGTAACGGAAGAATGGGAATATCGTGTGGGTAAAAGGCCCCAGAGGGAGCCCATTTATGGGAAAAGGCCCCAGAGGGAGCCCCGACGATCGTATTTCTATTCGAATCATGATAGGCCAGGGCCCAGTTGACCGGTGAGAGTGTTGCTGGTGTCCCCCGCCGCCCAGTATTGTGTTTTTATGTAGATGGATCCATCGACCCTCATGAGCATGATTAGGAAAGTCACAATTAACGATCTGAATTCAACAAAAGGAAAAGGAAAAGGAAAAATGTTTATGATCATGAAAAATGTTTTATGTCATGTCATGTTGAGGAAAAAGGGAAAATGTTAAGGTTTATGATTGCATGTCATGAAAAAGTATTTTATGAAAATGTTTATGTTTAAAGTTTTATGCATCATGAAAATATTTACAAAAATGTTTATGTTTATGCATCTTCATGAAAATGATATTTTAAGTACAAATATTTTTCACCGTTATATGTTGACTGTATTACGTATTACTCGTTATCAAGATTATGGTGTGTTGACTCTTTAGACTCACTAGGTGTGATGGATGTAGGTGGTATTGAGGGAGGACTTGATGAGTGATTTGACTGGACTGAAGGCGCACATAACCCGAGGACCAGCGCTACATTTTCCGCATTATGCTTTATGATTTTATTTAAAGATTTTAAGACGATTTACTTATGCTTTTGAGAGATTTTGAGAGGTTTAGTATGGGCTTTACTTTTCAAATTTATTGCTTTTTAGGTTTGGTAATCATGCGACGATTTTATTTTATGACCATTGCACTTGATTTTTAAAATGCTAGATGGTTTGTATTTTATTTTAAGGGTTAAAATATTTTATAAAAATATTTTAGTGAAAGCCGAAAATTTTAGAGAGAGGAAAAAAAATTTCTAGTACTTTTAAAGCAATAAAAATAGCAGGACGTTTCATAATATCAATCATATCATGATTTCTTCAACATCAAACTTTTGAACCATGCAAGAACATAAGAAAACTTACATCCTTTTGAAGCCCTTGACGAAAGGAGCACGGAACTAAAGTCGGATTGAAATTATGACGGACGGATCTCGCACAAAAATCGAATTTCTAAAATATGTAAAGCTTGAGGATTCTTGGGAAAAGTCTGAATAAGGAATGAGAAGGAAGCTTATCTATTTATTGCATGGCAGAAATGTGGTTTCTTCTAAATTTTTGTCTAGAATTTCTCGCGCATATGCGCGTCCCATGCTCGCGCATGTGCGCGAGACCTACTGTCTCGGCACATTCAAGTTCACGAGCTCGCGCGTATGCGCGCCTTGTCTCGTGCATACTGTCTCTGCGCTTTAACATAAATCTTGCTCGCGCATATGCGCACCTAGTCTCGTGCATATGCGCGCCTCATCTCCGCGCATGTGCGCGATACCTTCTAGAATTCACATATGCAATCCACATGTTTTCCCAAATCTGGTCTCGGAGTGGTCCTTCTATAATCACATTAAATCATCAGTTAATAATCTCGGATTAACAGGATAAAATCTCGGGGCATTACATCCGTTGAGCTATGACGATCTTTTATCACGGGCAGAAAAAGTAAGTGAATCTGGAAGATGCACAACGGCACAAGAGAATGTTGCAAAAACCTAGGGGAAGTAGAGTTGAGGGAGCGGAAAGAGGAGGTAGGAAGAGAGGTGCGGGCGAGGGGAAGAAGGATAAAGCTAGGGACATAGGACAATTCTCATCCCATGTTCCTCTGAATAGGAATCGTGACAAGGTGATGGAAGTGAGGGAGCTCGAGGGGAGGTAGGAGAAGTCGTAAAGGGTTGAGGGCAGTGCTAGATTGCCTCTGTGAGACAGACAAAAATGATCCTCATCCGGGAGTCGACCGAGGTATCGCCCGTCCCCTAAGCGTGGTCGAGGCCCTCCATGGATAAATCAGGGGGTCGAGGAGCATAGATGAGAAGGTCAAGATGTCACTCAGGAGCCCGTAGAAACGAGGAAGAGAATGAATGAAAATAGTCATCCTACGAGATGAATGATACATATGATCTCGGGAGGTGCTACTGATGGAGACTCTGGGCGAGATCTGAAGGCACATGGGAGAAGATTGGAGAACTTTGAGATATCTAGGGGTGCAGACTTACCACAAGACCCCCTCATCAGCTTTGGGCTGGAAGACCTCCAGGCGTTGTGACTCCACATAACGATGCATTGGTGGTGACGGCCACCATTGCTAATTATGATGTGACGAGGATATTTATTGATAATGAAAGCTCCCTAAACGTCTTGTTCAAGAGAACGTTGGATCAAATGAATGTGGAAATATTTGAGTTTGAGTCGATCTCCACCTCGCTGTATGGATTTGCAGGACACGTCATCCCGCCTTTGGGTCGTATTGGTCTTCCCCTATCCTTGGGGACTGATCCTCAGCGGGTAACAATAATGATTGCCTTCACCGTGGTGGATACCCCGTCAGCGTATAATGGAATTTTAGGACGGTCAGCCCTGAAGGATTTCAGAGCCGTAACTTCCACTTATCATCAGAAGCTTAAGTTTCTTGTGGGAAAATGAGTTGGAGTCTTGTGCGGGGACAAAAACGTCGCGCGTCGGTTTTATGAAGAGGTAGTGAGAGAGGAGGGAAAAAGATCGCGTGTGGAGGTTAACATGATTAGGAAAGGAAAAAGTGGGTGACTTTGTCTTGGTGAAAGTACAAGAAGAGCAGAGGGGAAAGTTGGACCCAAAGTGGGAGGGTTTTTTCAGAGTGATCAAAAAATTTAATTTTGGAGCTTATTACTTGGAGAATGCTCAATGCAAATCTTTAAAGAGGGCTTGGAATGCTTACCACAATAGGAAATATCATTCGTGATTTTATCGTTAGTATTTCATTTTTGAATTTGTCATATGTAATCAGTTGAATTCAATAAAGCCACGTTCTTCTATTCAGTTAATGGATGTTGTTGCATTATGAGGGTAATATAAATTAAATTTTACCTACTTAGGCTGCGCCTAGTAGAGGAGAAGAGTTGATAAGGCTGAAAATTAAATTTTACCTACTTGGGCATAGCTTAGTAGAGAAGCAGAGTGAAGGAGAAAAATTAAACTTTCCTACTAAGGCATCGCCTAGTAGATGAGCAGAGTGGATGAGAAAAATTAAATTTTCCTGCTAAGGCATCGCCTAACAGAGGAGCAGAGTTGGGGAGAAGAAAAATTAAATTTTTCTACTAAGGCATCGCCAAGTAGAGGAGCATAGTGAAAGAGAAAAGTTAAATTTTTCCTACTAAGGCATCGCCTAGTAGAGAAGCAGAGTGGAGAAGAAAATTTAAATTTTCCTACGAAGACATCGCCTAATAGAGGAGCAGAGTGGAGGAGAAAAATTAATTTTTTCCTACCAAGGCATCGCCTATTAGATGAGCAGAGTGGATGAGAAAAATTAAATTTTCCTGCCAAGGCATCGCCTAGTAAAGGAGCATAATTGGAAAGGAGAAACATTAAATTTTTCCTGTCAAGGCATCGCCTAGCAGAGGAGTCAGAGGGTGCAGAGACAGGAGTTTTATTTTTCTGTTAAAACATCGCCTAACAGAGGAGTCAGAGGTTGCAGAGGTGGAAGTTTAATTTTTCTGTTAAGAAATCGCCTAGCAGATGAGTCAGGGGTGAGGAGGTGAAGATTTTATTTTCCTTCTAAAGCATCGCCCAGCAGATGAGTCAAGATGAGGATGTGAAACTTTTATTTTCCTTTTAAGGCATTGCCTAGCAGAGGAGTCATGGGCTGAGGATGTGAAAATTTTATTATTCGGGCAATGCCTAGAAGAGGATGCTTGACGATTCGTCAGGCGAATGGCGAAGGGCGAGGGTGTGCGGGCATGGACAGCGTTGCGTGGAGTGAGTGCAGGGGCTATGGCTAGGTGCTTGCGGGCGAGAATCTGCCTGGCTGAGCGCTCCAGACTGGGCGAAGGGGAGACTTGGCGAGGTTGGGCGAGGGGAGAGGGAAACGAAGATGTGGCGAGGGCGAGGGCGAGGGCGTGGGATGGCGAGGCGAAGGCAAGCGACGGGGAGGCTTGGCGAGGCTGGGCGAGGGGAGAGAGAAGCGAAGGCGGGGCGATGGCATGGTCTGGCGATGGGGAGGCTTGGCGAGGCTGGGCGAGGGGAAAGGGAAGCGTGGGCAGCGAGGCGATGGATGGGGCGAGGGCGAGGGCTGGCTAGCGAGATGCGTGGAAAAGGTGAGACAAGAACGTGAGTAAGACGAGAGCGCTAGGCGTGGGTATGGAGGAGCCCAACACAGATTTGGCCCTTCAAAATGGGAAGGTGGTTCAATTTATTTCTAAATTTTTGGAGGCTAATGAATAGTATGGAAATGGCACACAACTCACATAATGTAAACCAATGGCAACACAATTAATCGAACTTCGAACTTGCGATTCAGTTCGATTTAGGAGTGGGAGACTTGAGATACCCTATGAATAGGCCCCTCAAGATCAGGCCCAAACCCACCGGTCCATCCCTAGCCCAGATGGAAGGGCCCGAGCGCGGCATGTTCTGTTCGAGCACTAACATTCTCAACACTGGCGCTCGGGCGGTCATTTCTACCGCCGGGCGCCACACGTTCTGTACAAATATTTGATTTTGTACTATATTGGCGTCCGGCTTCTCCACTCAAGCTCTTACAACGTCAATTTATATTCGATACTTATTTTCTCAATTTCTTTGTCACAATATACATCAATTGCATAATCACATATCAAATTCATGAATTATCGATAATCACATAGGATTTACGATAATATGATACACGGTCCTTACAGTATTTCATCTCACCACATCGTAAACATGCCCACACGAACTCAAAACCAATCATATACAAACAACTCATATCCTCGGGACATGCCCCGTTATATAAATACATATACATATATACTGGGAACAAAACTTAAACCTCAACTCAAACTATGACTCTCTCCAGAAGTACCCTCTCCGGTCTTCTGATAACCTGGAGTACCTGCCATTGTCCACACACAAAGACAACAACAGCCCCCCTTGGGGGTGAGCAAAGCTCCGTATGGAACAACCAATCATATATACCACAGATATCTAAACAATGATATATGGTATGCAATGCATGTATGTCGTGGAAGTATCAGGTCAAATGCTCATCCATTGAGCACATGTCAGAATCAAACGAATCGCTATCAAATCAATGCTCGAGCTGGCACACCTGCCTCAATAAGGGATACTCGTATGATAGCGTCGACAAAGCGCCATCAAATCCCAAATCTCATATCCAATCATCGGGAACACTAATGTCTATGTTTTTAAGGGTCACATAATATCAAACATAGCATTGTGTTCACAAACCCCAGAATCCAATCAAATCATATCAGGGTATCCAAGGATCATAGCTCAACGTGCATGTCATGTATCGATGTATGCATCAAACGATGTGTGTTAACAAAACATTTATTTTATACATCGATATCTCAATCTCAATGTCAAGTATGCCACATCAATCAACAAATAAGGCATATAGACACATATTCTCAACCCAATCAGTCAAATCAATTCAACATATATCATATAATACAGATACCTGTCGTATGTTACCCGGTCGCAACATACCTCAATTCTTCGTTTCCAGTTGATGTAGCATGAAGATATCGGTATAATAATCTATCTACATCAATAACATACTCATTCCAATCAATAACATAATCCAAAATCATTAATATGAGTTTCAAATATCATTTGAAACTTCAAAAATTCATATCAAATCCAAATCAAATCATAATTCAATTCCGACTTCGAATATGAGTTTATTGTCGGTTATTCTACCACATATATGAAATTAAACTTCAAATACATGCTATTCCAGCACTTTGATACTTCAAGCTACTGGAACCAGAAGAAAATTACCTCAGTCAGAAGCCCTCGACGCGAAGATCACAAATATATAATTTGTTTTGCGTTTAGACAGCGTTTCAAAGTCGATTTGGACGGAAGAAAATCGAAATTTCTCAAATTCCCTCGAAATTATTGAAGTTAACTGACGGAGAAAAGAAAGAGAAGAATTTATTCTTATCCCACCGCCTCTCGCGCTCGGGCGGTAGAATTCTCGCGCCTGAGCGCGAGACATTCTGCCCCCGAGTACAATTGCACCACGCTCGGGCGGTCAAAAACTACCGCTTGGGCGCGGCATGTTCTGTTCGAGCACTAACATTCTCAACACTGGCGCTCGGGCGGTCATTTTCTACCGCCCGGGCGACACACGTTCTGTACAAATATTTGATTTTGTACTATATTGGCGTCCGGCTTCTCCACTCGAGCTCTTACAACGTCAATTTATATTCGATACTTATTTTCTCAATTTCATTGTCATAATATACATCAATTGCATAATCACATATCAAATTCATGAATTATCGATAATCACATAGGATTTACGATAATATGATACACGATCCTTACATTTCTCCCCCACTTTAAAGATTTCGTCCTCGAAATCTCAAACATCTCTATATACATAACATTGGTAAACATATATATGTCACCAGTTATAGTACATATCAAAACTAAAATTAGTAAACGGATCAGTATATATCGAATACAATGGAACAGATGGACTAGCATCAAATAAATGCGGATATGAATCTCGCATTTTGCTTTCCAACTCCCACTTCGACACTTCCACACCATGCCGTGTCCATTGTACTCGAACCAAAGGGATCGATTTATTTCGCAATATCTTCTCCTTTCGATCCATAATGCGAACAGGTTGTTCAACATAGGAAAGAGAAGGATCCAGTTCAACCTCATCAGGTGCAAGCACATGCGATGGATCTGGTTCATATTTCCTCAACATAGAAACATGAAACACATCATGAATAACAGATAGATCTGGTGGCAATGCCAATCGATACGCAAGATCACCAACTCGATCAAGAATCTCGTATGGACCAACATATCGAGGTGATAACTTCCCTCGCATGCCAAATCGAACAGTGCCTCTAAAGGGAGATATTTTCAAAAACACTCTGTCACCTTTCTGGAATTCCAAGTGTCGTCTTCGTTTGTTACTCATTAAGAAAGATGGTACTATGCGAATGTGTATCGATTATAGGCAACTGAATCGGGTTACTGTGAAAAATAAGTACCCACTTCCTCGTATCGATGATTTATTTGATCAGCTTCAGGGTACTTCTGTATACTCGAAGATTGATCTTCGTTCTGGGTATCATCAAATACGAGTTCGAGACGAAGATGTGTATGTTTTTAATAATAAATTCTTCTCTTTCTTTCCTCCGTCAGTTAACTTCAATAATTTCGAGGGAATTTGAGAGATTTCGATTTTCTTCCGTCCAAATCGACTTTGAAACGCTGTCTAAACGCGAAACAAATTATATATTTGTGATCTTCGCGTCGAGGGCTTCTGACTGAGGTAATTTTCTTCTAATTCCAGCATCGTGAAATATCAAAGTGCTGGAATAGCATGTATTTGAAGTTTAATTTCATATATGTGGTAGAATAATGATAAGGCCAAATCTTGAAAAGATTTTAGGGATTTGATTTAATAATATTTGCCCTTATCTAATATTTTTTATCCCTAATTATGTGCTTAATTGAATAATAATTGTAGATTTGAATAAAAGAGGAAAATGATTAAATTTGGAATAAAAGTTGAATTTACAAGACTTCAAAAAAAAATATCAAAAGAAAGGAAATAAAATATTTTTATTCCTTGATGATATTGAAATCTTGAAAAATTTATGTGAATCTTGATAAATATCGTATCACTTTCTTTATTTGACATGAGCTTAGAATGAAAGGAAGAAGGAGGCCCATTAAGAGTGAAGGCAGAAGCGTACAAAAGAAGGAGAGCAGAACGTAACAGAGGGAGAAAAAAAAAGACAGAGCGCGGAAGAAGAACATAAGAGAGGAAGAGTGAAGGCAGAAGCAGGAGGAATTCCGCACACACGCTACAAATCATTGAGAATTCTTTTCCTTCTTTCTTAACTATGTTTTCTCCATTGAATTTAAACACTGATTTTGACTTTTATTTTAAGTTTATGGAGTAGATTTTTATAGACTAAGGTCATGATAGGGGCCGAGACATATTATTTTTTGATGTTTTGAGTTTTATTCAATTAGATTATTTATTTTATTCATTGATTGATGTCGTTTATCACGTGTTCTTTTAATCTGGCCAATTAAATTGAATATTTGTTGGTTAATCTAAAACCGGAAGGCGATAGATAAATATTTGCTTCACACATCAATCAACACATGGTTAAATTGACAAGAAATATTATTCGATTTCAGTGTGTGACTTTAGGTTGAAAAACTGGAATTTCACAGCGATCTAATGCGGTTGAATCTAATTAAATTCAGTTAGGAATAATTGGACTGTTAGATTTAATTAGGTTTATTAATTCGAGGAATCGTTTAATAAATAATTTTGGAAATTTCCGTCGTGAATTAAATAATTAATTTATTGAATATGAATTTGACACGTAGATTATAAATTGTCTCGGTACCGTTGTGCGCCTTAGTCGTTTTTAAATAATTTGAATTTTCGTCTAGTTTAATAATTTGGATTTTTTTGCTTTAGTTAATTTATTTAAATTGTTTATTTTAGTTTTGATTAATCTATCTCTCCCATCATTTGAACTTTATTTAGTCTAAATTAGGAAAAATAATTCATATTCTAGTAATTAAACATCGATCTCTGTGGGTACGATACCTGGACTCATCTCCAAATACTATTACTTGACCTAGTCCGCTTGCTAGATTTATTCCCAACCGAAATCGTCGGTCAAGTTTTTGGCGCCGTTGCCGGGGATTGAATTGTTTAATATTAGAATTTATTATTTTCTTGAGATTAGGTTTTTATTTATTTTTTTGATTCTACGCATATTCGTACTTTTGAAGTTTGTTCTTATCTTCAGAATTTATCTAGCTGTGCATGAGCCGTGCTAGAGGAGACACAGAATTAGAGCCATTTGATCCATAGATTGAGAATACTTTTCGACGGAGACGTAGAGCACAAAGGGAGAAATCCTCAGATTCTGACGTGGAAGAACAATTAAAACAAGAGGAGAAAGTTGAAACAGCAAGGATTGAAGCAATGGAGAACGAGGAGGATGATCGCACTGTCTATGATCTTACTAGACAAACTACTGGAGGTTATGGTTCTAGCATTACTCGCCCTACTGTGGAAGCAAATAATTTTGAGTTGAAACCATCCATCATTCAAATGATACAATATCAAGTGAGATTTGGAGGATCGCAGACCGAGGATCCTAATGCACATCTGGAGGGATTTCTATCTATCTGTGACACAATCAAATTCAATGGAGTAAGCACGGATGTCATAAGATTGAGACTATTCCCTTTCTCTTTGCATGGTGAAGCAGCAGAATGGCTTAGAGATCTACCAGTTGGCTCTATTACTACATGGAATGGTTTGGTGGAAATGTTCATGAATCAATATTTTCCACCCACCAAGCTAGCACAACTGCATATGGATATTTCATCTTTTCGCCAGAAGGATGGGGAGACATTACATACAGCTTGGGGAAGATTTAGAAAGATGTTGAGGAGGTGTCCTCAACATGGTTTCTCTTCATCTGAACAAGTTCAGATTTTCTATAACGGAGTAGATCCTTCTGTGCGTTCCATGCTAGATGCGGCAGCCAATGGTAGCTTATACAGGAAGACTCCACGAGTTGCACTTGAAATAATTTCAAATATGGCTGAAAATAGTGCGGGTTGGCCAGATATTAAACGAGAAAAAAAGGCCGGAGTTCTTGAAATGGATGTCTTGAATGCACTTACTGCTAAGATTGATGGGTTGGCCCATAAATTCTCTCAGCTGCAATCAAATCAAGCAAATCAAGTCCAAGGAATAGTCATCGAGGAACAACCCATTTTTGATGAAGAAGCAGTGAATCTTGTGGGGAATCAATGGAGACAGCAATCCAATCCATACAGTTCCACATACAATCCAGGATGGAAGAATCACCCTAATTTGTCTTGGAAGAATACAGAGAATTCCCTTAATCCAACACATATTCCTCCACTGCCCATTCCTCAACAAGTGAGACAACAAGGATTATTAGTACCTGCAGCACCTCCAGGATTCAAGCAAGAAGATCAAAGACCAATTTATGAGGATTTTATTATGAAACATGTTGTGGGAATGGAGACGAGACTGCAGAATCATGACGCTATCTTGCGAAGGTTGGATGCTCAAATGGGTCAAATAGCCAATCAATTGGCAAATCGACCCCTTGGAACACTACCAAGTGATACTGAGAAAAATCCGAAAGGAGTGAATGCAGTGAGTACAATGGTCAAGGCCGAGGAAGAGGAGCCAAAGAGGCAGAACTCTACAGATATGGAGGCAAAGAATGATGGAGGAATGAAACCAAAAATGGAAGATGCTAAGGAACAGAACACTCAGACTACACGGAAGACAGGTAAGAAAGGTAAGGAATTTGATTCTAATGATAATATTGATATTAATACACTTCCTTTTCCTCAAAGAGCAAGGCAACTACAATTGGATCAACAATTTTCAAAATTTCTTGAAATTTTTAAGAAATTGCACATAAATATTCTTTTTGTAGAGGCTTTGGCTCAAATGCCTTCTTATGCTAAATTCTTGAAAGATATTTTGACTAAAAAGAGGAAACTTGTTGATTTTGAAACTGTTAAGCTTTCTGAGGAATGTTCAGCTATTTTGCAAAATAAATTACCTCCAAAGCTTAAGGATCCAGGTAGTTTCTCCATTCCTTGCACTATAGGTAATTATAATTTTAATAAAGCATTGTGTGATCTTGGTGCTAGCATAAATCTTATGCCTTATTCCTGCTTTGAGAAATTGGGGATTGGAGAAGTTAAACCAACCACTATTTCCCTTCAACTTGCTGATAGGTCTATTAAATATCCTAGAGGGTTATAGAGGATGTTTTGGTTAAAGTTGATAAATTTATATTTCCAGTTGATTTTGTTGTGCTAGACATGGAGGAGGATTGTGAGATCCCCCTAATTTTAGGTCGTCCTTTCTTAGCTACTGGAAGAGCTCTAATAGATGTGCAAAAAGGTGAGTTAGTTTTGAGGTTGAACGATGAGAAGGTAACTTTTAATGTCTTTCGTAGTATGAAATATCCTGCTGGATCTTCTGATTGTTATAGAATAGATGCTATTGATGATATTGTTGAGTGTAGTGTGCAGGATACTTTAATTGAAGACCCACTGGAAAAGCTTTTGGTTATCCCAAAGTCCACGGAATCCGGCAGAGAAGAGGTGGAGGAATGTATGAACTACTTGGAGGGATCAAAGCCTCTGCCAAGATCGGTGAATTCGAAGATTGGGGAGCTTGGACATATTCCAAAATCACTTAAACCTTCCATAGAAGAACCCCAATTCCTCGAACTCAAATCACTTCCTCCTCATTTAAAATATTTATTTTTGAAGGAAGAACAATTATTCGAGGAATTCCTATGCGAAGATGAGGCAGAAGAGAAGTTGGAGGATGTAGAAGAACACAAGTCGAAGGATTTGAACTCATATATGGTCTTAACATATATTCCACCAGCAGATTATTTATTTTCATCAACATAAACTCAAGAATATTACACCCTCTACGAGCTTTATCATAGATTATATTGTTCTTCCCCTAATAATCAGTCTTTGCCGAGTGTTGTTGGAGCGACGAGCGTGCAATGTCAATATCATGCCAAGCTTGATGGCACATATAATCAAGACACATATGTAATATTGTATGAGATTTACTATGGGCGGAAGCCGCTATTTGATGGATGCTTCTCCGTAGTCAAGCTATAGACAAGAAATTTAGCGCTTGCTGGGAGGCAACCCAGTGATTTATTTTATTTCGTTTCATTTTTTTTTTACTTTTTCATTCTATTAGGTTAATTCTCTGTGATTTTGGTGTGTGTAGGGAATATTGGAATAAAGGAATATGATTTAGATTCTGGAAAAGCTAAACTGTTGAAATAAAAGATTTCCAGCATTGAGGAATTCCACCATCCCCATGTTGTACTCCATGGATATTAAAGCACACTGCCAGGGAAGTGTTCTCTTACTATTCTACATCCAAATTCTATATCCTTTTTGAAAGGCATGACACTGAGGACAGTGTAAATCTAAAGTGTGGGGGGGATTTGATTTGTGTTTGTTTCACGTCACCACACTTAGCATGTGCTTCAATGTGTAATCCTCGAGCATGAAATTTTTTTTTTCTGGTTATTCTTTGAGAAACTGTACTTGTGATTACATGACACACTAATTGACTTTCTAGATTTTTGAACACTCAAGAAATTACATCACACGTAGAATTGATTGAGATGAGCTGTAGTTGTAGCCGAAGGATTTGAGCACAAACTAGTTTTGTATCATGTTTTGAGACATCATCTATGCACTTTGAGTCATACTTATATGAATTAATCGTGAATTGGTAAAAGGTGAGCTCATGAAAAAAAATCGAAAAAAAGAGAAAGAAAAGAAACAATCTAGAACTTGTCTGATTATCTTTCGAGGCGAAAATACAGAGGAGAATGACTTAGGGATGATTTAGGCGATCTTTGGACCGTTTGAGCCTTTCGAGCCTACCCAATGCATCATTCATATCCCTAGTATTCCCTTTTGAGCCTAATAAATCAAATGGAGTGTGTCAAAGACATACAATTAGCCACCATTCGTATTTCTTCAAAATCCCACATCAACTACCCAATTTTAGCTCATACAATATTCCTCTACCTTAATTTTGAGAGAAATAAATTCTTTAGCGCTTTAAAATTTTCAATAACTCTCATGTGCTGATTAATAAGAAAAATTGGAGGAGTTTAAAAAAAATCATGAAGAATAAGAAGGGGATTGATGAAAATATATATATACATTAAAAAAAGAGGAAGGATGAATATTGATGTGGTGATTGAAAAACCTAAAAGTGAATGTTGTTAAGGATTGAAAAAAAAAAGACTGAAGGAAAAGAGAAAAATAATGGGGGAAGATGAATGAAAGTTGAAGGAAGATGAAAAAAAAAAATTTGATGGAGGATGATGAAACTCAATAAGGAGGAAGATAAGAAATGAAGGAATGCGCTGTATGATTAAATTGTTTATTTTCTCTCATTTTGAATCTCCCTACCTTTATTGTAGCCGTGAGCCGTGGCCTAACGTTATAAGCTTAAAAAGACCTATTGACTGGGTCATATTCCTCCAACATTTAGTGGAGAAAGATATGAAAGATAAGCTTATGGAGAGTTTCTTTATATATAAAAAAAATTCAGAAAATATGTGCACTCCTTGAACTAAAACACCTTTGAGGAATATGAGTTTTGACTTCCACACTACACACATCTCATTATCTTGATCTTTTCTAGTGAATGCTTGAGTTTTAAAGTTGCAACGAAAGTGAATTTTACGATTTTCAAAGTGTGATCTTTTGATTGAGTGTGAAGGAATTTGGTATGTTGAAAAGTGTTGATTGTGTCATTTTGTGTGGTGAATCATTGAATATTCCTTCATAATATTTTTATTCTTTTGATTTGCTCGAGGACGAACAAAGGCTAAGTGTGGGGGGATTGATAAGGCCAAATCTTGAAAAGATTTTAGGGATTTGATTTAATAATATTTGCCCTTATCTAATATTTTTTATCCTTAATTATGTGCTTAATTGAATAATAATTGTAGATTTGAATAAAAGAGGAAAATGATTAAATTTGGAATAAAAGATGAATTTACAAGACTTCAAAGAAAAAATATCAAAAGAAAGAAAATAAAATATTTTTATTCCTTGATGATATTGAAATCTGGAAAAATCTATGTGAATCTTGATAAATATCTTATCACTTTCTTTATTTGACATGAGCTTAGAATGAAAGGAAGAAGGAGGCCCACTAAGAGTGAAGGCAGAAGCGTACAAAAGAAGGAGAGCAGAACGTAACAGAGGGAGAAAAAAAAAGACAGAGCGCGGAAGAAGAACATAAGAGAGGAAGAGTGAAGGCAGAAGCAGGAGGAATTTCGCATACACGCTACAAATCATTGAGAATTCTTTTCCTTCTTTCTTAACTATGTTTTCTCCATTGAATTTAAACACTGATTTTGACTTTTATTTTAAGTTTATGGAGTAGATTTTTATAGACTAAGGCCATGATAGGGGCCGAGACATATTATTTTTTGATGTTTTGAGTTTTATTCAATTAGATTATTTATTTTATTCATTGATTGATGTCGTTTATCACGTGTTCTTTTAATCTGCCCAATTAAATTGAATATTTGTTGGTTAATCTAAAACCGGAAAGCGATAGATTAATATTTGCTTCACACATCAATCAACACATGGTTAAATTGACTAGAAATAATATTCGATTTCTGTGTGCGACTTTAGGTTGAAAAACTTGAATTTCACAGCGATCTAATGCGGTTGAATCTAATTAAATTCAGTTAGGAATAATTGGACTGTTAAATTTAATTATGTTTATTAATTCGAGGAATCGTTTAATAAATAATTTTGGAAATTCCGTCGTGAATTAAATAATTAATTTATTGAATATGAATTTGACACGTAGATTATAAATTTCTCGGTACCGTTGTGCGCCTTAGTCGTTTTTAAATAATTTGAATTTTCGTCTAGTTTAATAATTTGGATTTTTTTGCTTTAGTTAATTTATTTAAATTGTTTAATTTAGTTTTGATTAATCTATCTCTCCCATCATTTGAACTTTATTTAGCCTAAATTAGGAAAAATAATTCATATTCTAGTAATTAAACATCGATCTCTGTGGGTACGATACCTGGACTCATCTCCGAATACTATTACTTGACCTAATCCGCTTGCTAGATTTATTCTCAACCGAAATCGTCGGTCAAATAACCGACAATAAACTCATATTCGAAGTCGGAATTGAATTATGATTTGATTTGGATTTGATATGAATTTTTGAAGTTTCAAATGATATTTGAAACTCATATTAATGATTTTGGATTATGTTATTGATTGGAATGAGTATGTTATTGATGTAAATAGATTATTATACCGATATCTTCAGGCTACATCAACTGGAAACGAAGAATTGAGGTATGTTGCGACTGGGTAACATACGACAAGTATCTGTATTGTATGATATATGTTGGATTGATTTGACTGATTGGATTGAGAATATGTGTCTATATGCCTTATTTGTTGATTGATGTGGCATACTTGACATTGAGATAGAGATATCGATGTATAAAATAAATGTTTTGTTAACACATCGTTTGATGCATACATCGATACATGACATGCACGTTGAGCTATGATCTTTGGATACCCTGATATGATTTGATTGGATTCTGGGGTTTGTGAAAACAATGCTATGTTTGGTATTATGTGAATAGACCATGTATTCTCCTATAAATACCAAGTTTGAGTGTCTAATTCATCATTCACTATATATTATTTTTCAGCAGCACCCTTAGCCGCTTCTCTTTTATATTCCCAGTCTCTTACTTGAGCGTCGAAGGGGCTACGTCGAGACACGCTCCCAGCCCCCCTCTAACGGTCTTCTTCGGACCCTAAAATTTCATTGAGTCAGTATATATATAATTATATAAGATGGAATAAAATAAAATAATAAAAGTATATTGGCATTAATAATACGAGTCAATTTTAACTATATTTACAATAAAAATTAATATTTTTAACATAAAAAATAAAATTTTTCATGAATGATCCAAATAAAATATATATCTCATATAATCGAATTTGTCTGTCAACGTATTGACACAACAATTAACATCTGAGCTCTCTAATTTTAAAATGTTATAATTATTATAAATGGAAAAACTAAAAATGATAATAATAAAAAGATGACAAGTGGGCTGTCGTGAATCACGTTGATGAAAAGAATATAATATAACCAAGGTCGGCCCATTTCCATTGATGTGATTGAAAATTGATATATTATCGTCATCCATCACCGTGGTTACGATTATTATACGAATATGTTTCCATTTGAAAATTGTATTTCAAGGTTTCACGTATCATGATTGATTGAAAATTGGAACGAGGGAGCTGCAATTTTGACTATTTTTCTTTCTCTTCCCGTGCCCTTTTATATTCCTTGCACGTCTCATTTTCGTTCTTTTCTTCCACATTGCCAAGAATTCGAAATTCAAGGTGGGTTTTTCTTCTTTTCGGATTACGGGTTCTATTTATGATATGATTCCAAATTGTCCATTCGTTTGGGGTTTCTGTGTATGTTTTAATAAAAATGAACCTTTTTCTTCGTTCAAAGAATGTACATGAATTTGTTCAATGTGTACGCTGTTCTGTGATGTTTTTTTGGGGTATACATGTAGCAAGATCAAGATCTGATCAGTTGTTTCCTAATATGATGTTTGCTGAAATATTTCAGGGCTTGTGTTTATTAGCAAATTGTAAAGATTAGGTTATTCCGACATAATGGGAAATTGCTGCGTGACTCCTGGTTTTTCCAAGAAGATAAAGAAGAATAAACCGAACCCGTATTCGATTGATTATGGGGGGAATTATGGATCTAAGGATACGACCAAGCTACTTGTGTTGAAAGATCCTACTGGGCATAACGTAACTGACAAATACGATCTTGGCCGCGAGCTTGGTAGGGGTGAATTTGGAATCACATATCTGTGCACTGATTTGGAGACGGGAGAGAAATTTGCCTGCAAGTCTATATCGAAGAAGAAGCTTAGAACTGCCGTTGATATTGAGGATGTTAGAAGGGAGGTTGAAATCATGAAGCATATGCCTAAGCACCCAAATATTGTGACCTTGAAGGACACTTATGAAGATGATAGTGCCATAAATATAGTAATGGAGTTGTGTGAAGGAGGTGAACTGTTTGATCGAATTGTGGCGAGGGGGCATTACACGGAGCGAGCAGCTGCAGCTGTCATGAAGACCATTATAGAAGTTGTTCAGGTTAAATTGCAATGACATACATATTATTTCTTATAGCCAATGCTTAATCTTTTAACATCCTTTTCTTTGATTATTTTTTTATGCCTTGGCTTCTTGAGAAGGATATGGAAGTGTAATGTCGATTGGAGTTAGCTATGTGTACTTTTTTGCCGTTGCCCTTCAGTTTGTGACTAATCTATGCAATTTTTATAGCCTATTTAATAAATTATCTATATTTTTCAAGTTCTAAAACCTTACAACTCATAAGTAATCTTACTCCTATTTTTAATCAGTACAGTTTCTGAACAGGAGTTGGTTGGCAATAATTTCTGTATAGCTTTATTATTGAAATTCTGCTGTTTGCATCCAATTTTTTTTGTTTTCTTCTGGTGAATCTGGGTTACACCTATTCTTCAAACCACACGAATGAATATTTGGTGATACACACATTTTGCAGCTTGTCCTACCAATCGCTTCGATTGAAAGGCTCGTAAATATGAAAGCTCTCCTATCTACAAGACTAGTGTTCTGGGTTCGGGTTATATTCTCATATTGCCTAATATTAAAAAGTACACATATAAGTTTTATTTTCGATTGTGGAGTAATTAATAAGTTCAAGAGATTTTCCATCTACAAGATTAGTGTTTTAGGTTTAGGCTCTCTTCTTGTGCTTATGGCAGATGGCTTACCATATTTCTATTATGCTCCGTCATTTAGTCCTCTCATTGACATCTACCTACGGTTTTCCAGATGACACTGATGTTTGATATGACTTAATAATTTCTATTATGGATGTCATTTAGTTTTCTCATAGACATCTAGATATTGTTCGGTAAATGACACTGATATTTGGAATTGTTGTCTCTTTTGAATTATTTCATTTTCTATGATCTCCATTACTTTCTTCCATTGCTGTGACCATGGTTTTTTTGCTTCTTACTTGTGTTCAGATGTGCCACCGACACGGAGTGATGCATCGTGATCTCAAACCAGAAAATTTTCTTTTTGCAAACAATAAAGAAACATCTCCCTTAAAAGCAATTGACTTTGGATTGTCAGTATTTTTCAAACATGGTATGAAAAATGGTTATTTAAGTTTCTTTCATGCTAATATATCCTGCTTTTCCTCGTCAATAAGGGACTTATATAATTTCATGTCCTCAATTCTTTAGGTGAGCGATTTAATGAGATTGTTGGAAGTCCTTACTACATGGCTCCAGAGGTTCTGAAACGCAACTACGGCCCAGAGGTTGACGTTTGGAGCGCTGGAGTTATCCTATATATTCTTCTTTGTGGTGTTCCTCCTTTCTGGGCAGGTTAGTTGTCGAAATTTTATCCGTACTGATTTTACAATCTTGATCTACGTATAAAATGACCATTAAGGCATGATTTAAATTTTAATGCCATTTTAAATTAATGAAATAGTGTACTTAAATATCTAATATACAGTGTTGGTGTTAATGAACCATTATCATGTAATTAGAATAAGTGAAAGAAAATACTGTTAAGTAGATCCGTCATCTGAGACCCAGACATCATGGCATTGTTTTTCTCTCTCTTTTTTAGTTAGTTTTACCGAACAACAGTGTATGATAATGATCATGCAGAAACTGAGCAAGGGGTGGCACAAGCAATTATTAGATCTGTAATTGACTTTAAAAGAGATCCTTGGCCTAAAGTATCCGACAATGCAAAGGATCTTGTAAAGAAAATGCTTGATCCTGATCCTAACCAGCGCCTAACAGCTCGTCAAGTACATGGTAATACTTTATTACATCTAACTATAAGTTGTAAAATAAAGAAACGATGTGTTTTGCTAATTGTGCTTGCTCGAATTCAGAGCATCCGTGGTTACAGAATGCAAAGAAGGCACCTAATGTTTCACTGGGAGAGACAGTCAAAGCAAGGCTCAAACAATTTTCCGTGATGAATAAGCTCAAAAAACGAGCTCTAAGGGTACTTCAAACTTCACTACATGTCTCATCAATAATAAAAATCCTCTCCATTTGACATGTTTCTTGACTTGGATTGCTGCTTGTGCAGGTTGTGGCTGAGCACTTGTCTGTGGAGGAAGTGGCTGGAATTAAGGAAGCATTTGATATGATGGACTCTCAAAAGAAGGGTAAAGTCGACCTCAAAGAACTTATAGTTGGTCTGCAAAAGCTTGGTTATCAGATACCTGATGATGATCTTCATATTCTAGTGGAAGCTGTAAGACTCGTTTTAATCCTTTTATTGAACCTTCTAGGTCACTATGGTTACATCTGATGTTTGCAGCTCATCTATGAATTATGATTCTTTATTTTATTTTTTCTTCTCATCTCTATAGACTTTTAGTAGCAGTCTTCATATTATAGAAACTCAGTGTTTCTTTTGTCACGTGTTGAAAATATATTCGGTCTTATAGGCGGATGTTGATGGAGATGGAACTTTGGACTATCGAGAGTTCGTTGCCGTGTCCGTACACCTCAAGAAAATGGCCAATGACGAACATTTACACAAAGCTTTTTCGTATTTTGATCAGAATGAGAGCGGATACATAGAGATTGAAGAGCTCCGGGATGCTTTGAGTGATGAAAATGATGAGAATGATGAAGAAGTTACAATCGCTGTCATGCATGATGTCGACACAGATAAGGTCAGTCAGTTATAGGCGTGTGCATAGTTATATCCATGCGTACGCCCGCGCACACACGCATATATATATATATATATATATATATATATTCAGGACCAGAACTTATAGAATTTTAATCTCTCTCATTTTGTTTGACGTGTAGGATGGGCGTATAAGTTACCAAGAATTTGCTACGATGATGAAAGCCGGTACTGACTGGCGAAAAGCATCCAGACAATATTCTCGCGAGAGATTCAATAGTCTTAGCTTGAAGTTAATGAGGGATGGTTCTCTAAATTTGACAAACGAGGGTCGATGAGCTTCTTAATGCAATGCAGAGGTTTTCAACAGTTGAAAAAAAAATGATGTAGATTTTAGATTAAAGTACACGGAATTGTTGTTCCATTCATTCTTTAACCAGCTATTTTTTTTTTTTTTTACATAAATAGACCAGATTTGTAATCTTCTATTAAGGTTGAACTGTTCGTAAACTAGCATAGTTGTCGTCTGAAATTCTGACCAATTAACAACCAAATTTAATATTTTTTTTAAACAATACAAATTTTACCTTCTTATATATCTAATACAAACTTACAAAATTTGAAATGCTCAGTTCTAATCAATCAACTTTAGTTTTCAAACAAAAGAAATCGTTGGCGTTTTCCTGCAGTTCTCTATACATATTTGTCCAGTGTTGTCTTAAGTACTTCCAAAAAAAAAAAATTTTTGAACCAACTGCGTCAGAGAATTTGGCTGTTTCTGACTATGTATCAGATTGACTTGCTTCAACCACGCCGACCCTCCTTCAGTCACAAATATATAATTTTACATAATGTATTATTGAACTTAATTTAATTAATTCGATAAACTTGAAATAAATTATATAATATATTAAATAACAATGTATTATATTATTAAACATAACACAACTAAATATGTATTAGACTTGATTTATTTAAATAATGCATTTGTTTTGTCAACAAATTGCAAACAACACACAATATAAATCATACAAACATAACATATAAATTAAGACAAATATAAACGACACATGTGGTTTAAAGAACAACACAAATTGACCATTAAAAATACTAATATTACGAATTATTGTACTACTCCCACAAATTGTCAATAAAAACATCCCGAAATGCATAGTAGGCAGACTTATTTTTTATTTGACGATTGTGTGCAAGAAACTCTTAAAATTGGGCATGCTCATCATGCACATTTCAACATCTAGGATTGGTGGTTCATGATAATCAATGACCGACAAATCCTCTACATTTCATATTCAATAATCATATTATGCATTGTAATGTATGATCTTGTTCATTATTTTCATTTGGTGTTTATTATAAATAGTAAAATTACAATTAATTAATGGAAAAAAATAAAACAATTAAAATAAATTAATTAGAGATAAAAAAATATTAACACTAAAATCAAATAAAAATTCAAAATAAAAAATATATGAAATAGAAAAAAAATATTAAAAAATACGGAAGGATCTTTTGCAATTTTCGAAAACGATATTTTATAATTTATGATATCCTCTTATTTGGTACTCTAAATGTAAAGTGATCATCCATATTTTGATGATCACTGCAGCACTCTCCAAAATAGAGAGTGCAAATAGATGTGAGTTGGAAGAGTTTTCCTCTATAATGGAGAAATCTTCTAATCTTGTACAGGCAAACGAGGAATAATCTTTTTTCCGACTCATGTAAGCCTCCAATGACTGGAGGTGGTTGAGTCGTTGTCTAAATTTAAATTATGATGGGTTAGCAATGAAAAGACATTATATGATTTGTTATTATGGTCGAATCAATTAGTTTGTGAGTCCCACTCGTAAAATTATAATTATTTTATACTTATAGTAGAAGAAATTTGTATAATTTTTACGTTACAAAAAGTAACACATATTATCAGTACAATCTCAAATGAAAGACAAATATAATTTTAGAGTCTTGTTAAGTGAACATTTCAATTTTCATAATTCTCTTTCTATTTGGAATCCTGAAATCTTAAATCTGAAAGTCACAATAAATAGAAAAAAATTAGATGTCAAGTATTTGGGGACTTAGTGAGGAGGTAAACCGAGTTTATATATTTATAACAAATTAAATGATAATTCATCAGTGCAATAATTCAACGTGAGATGATATGTATCAATAGTAATATATCGTTACAAAAATATTTTGTAAATTGAAATTTTGTGTTTGTTCAGGTCTGAAGTGAATATCGTGGGATAAAAATGTGACTCTTACCAATATTTGGTGTGATATTTTTCTCCACGTACATACAATCCATTATTTACGAGTCAATGTGAACTCACATTTTCGGAGCAAAGTTTAGATGAACCATATACCAAGGTTTAAAATCGTTGTTCATTGAACTCACTTTATGACCCTAAGCTGTGTTGTACAGCGGACTATAAATCTGGTATATAGATCATTATCTTGAGAATATACAATAATTACGATAATCAAAGATGCATAACAATAAGACCAATATCTTGAGAATATACAATGCATGATGCAATATATATGAATTAAATGGTAGTTTATAAAGTTACAGTAAATTTCAAGCCAAATGCAAAAATACCATAATTAACAAAAACTGATAGTGAACTTGCGGTAGAAACCTCACTTTAATAACTTACTATTTCATCTAGTTGATGAGCTCAATCCAATATAATTTCTATAAATTTAATTCTAGTAACTTTTGACTGAATATGATCAGAAGTAGATGTTGGAACATTTTAAAATTCATTTTTGTACAAAACATGCACTAGATAAATTTGGTTAAAACTTTATAAATTCATATTAAATCAAAGACATGTCCAGAAAATACGGAACTTCATCAGATGGACGAAATCATGTCGTAAATTGATAAAAAAAAAAAAAAAAAGTGGGAATTGAATTCTATTTGATGCGTGAGGTACACGCGTGAAACGTCTCTCACCTCTTACTTTAAATAAACAACTCTACTTTTTTAAAAAAAAAAAAACCGAACCATACCAAAACATAAATCCATATTTAGGAAAATCGGAATTTGTGTTAAAAAATCCGTAAATCATCAATCAAACAAAATCCAACATCTAAATTTTTTAAAAAGAAACATAAATTTTTATTTAAAAAAATCCTCAAAAACTCTGATTATCATTATATTGTGGAAAATGTAAGGTCTTCGAGAGTGTATTATCATGCCCGATCCACTTAAGTGTCCAGGCCTCCCACAACATCATTCCACAACAACTGAAATTCCATTTTCATATTTGTACTCCCCGGATGTATTGAATAAGGAGTATTATGGGCTTCTGTCATGATTTCAATCCTAAGTGACTCCACACTAAGAACCCAAAGTCGGCATCGACATTTGACAAACCATCCTCTATTGAATATAGCATCCAGCCCTTAGATTCATCCCTCTGTCTCCATTTCTGTAACTGCTCATATGTAGTCTGTTCGGTTCAAATTCTATCTCTCAAGGTAGATTGCAATGTCAGAGTAGATAGATTAAGAGCATTGCCCTTAGTACACACCTCGAGATTGAACCTCTGAATCAATGTCCAAAGAGGTTCTTGTATTGATAGTTGGGCGAAGACTGTTTTTTTTCTGCTCAAAGCATCTGTCACTACATTAGCTTTTCCGAGATAGTAGCTAAGTCACAGTCGTAATTCTTCATAAGCTCTAGCCATATTCTCTGTCTTATATTCAGCTCTTTCTGGGTAAAGAAATACTTGAGACACTTGTGATCGGTAAAGATTTTGTACTTCTCGCCATACAAGTAATGTCTCCAAATCTTTAGAGCAAAAACAACTGCAGCTAGTTCGATGTCATGCGTCGGATAATTCTTCTCATGCACTTTCAGCTGTCTAGACGCATATGCAATAATTTGATCATGCTGCATAAGGACTACGCCCAAACCTATCTTTGAAGCATCTGTGTACGTCGCATACTCTCCTTGCCCTGATGACATAGCTAAAACTGGTGCTGTAGTAAGAGCTTGCTTCAATCGATCAAAGCTGTCCTGACAATTAGCTCCCCATACGAACTTGACATTCTTCTTCGTCAGAGTTGTCAAGGGTACTGCAATAGATGATAACTCCTTGATGATCTTGCGATAGTAGCCGGCTAAGCCTAAGAAACTGTGTATCCCAGTTGCATTTCTAGGCACTGACCATTCCTTGACTTCCTCGACTTTAGTTGGACCGACCTCCACTCCATAACGTGTCCGGAATGTCGTCTTATGCACATCTGCCTCCTTCACCGTTCTTTGAGAATACTGAAGTTACTTGCAATTGATCGAATAAATCTTCAATTCTTGGCAAGGGATATTTGTTCTTCACTGTCACCCTGTTTAGCTCTCGATAATCGATGCAGAGTCTCAAACTTCCATATTTCTTCTTCACAAAAAATACTGGCGTATCTCATGGAAAGAAACTAGGGCGAATAAGCGATAAGGTGCCTTCGACGATACGATGCTCCTGAAACTGATCTTTCAACTCCTTTATCTTAGCAGATGCTAAACAATACGGTGCCTTAGAGATCGATACTGTACCCAACATCAACTCAATAGAAAACTCCACCTCTCTCGAGTGGGATGCCAGAAACATTGTTGGGGAATACGTCCAGAAAGTCCCTGAAAACCTCCACATCTTTAATCGATCTACTGCCAGTGTCGGGCATGGAAATAATTCTAACGAGAAAACTCTGGTAGCCTCTTCGCATAAGCTTCCTAACACAAATACAAGAAATGACGTGCGGCATTTGACTGCTCTTTACCGCCTCAAAGATGAATGATTTACCCTTGGGTGGTTTGATAGACACAGACCTTTGCTGGAAATCAATGGAAGCTCCGTTCAGTGTTAGTCAATCCATTCCCAAGATAATATCGAATTCAGGCATCGGCAACACAGTAAGATCTGCTCTAACAACCTTCTTCTGAAATTTAAGCTCCACATCCTTCACCATGCTGTTAGATATCATCTGTTCGCCTGAAGGCACTGTAACTCTGAATCCTGATTCCACGTCCTCTGGTAGATTCCCAGCCGTTTCACGAAAGATTCAGATACCAATGAAAGTGTAGCTCCAGAATCTTGCAAAGCTTGGATGGCTACGCCTTCTATAAATATCCAGCCTGCTTGAACAATTGTATCGTATGCAAATCAAGGCCATATACTTTAATGATTTCCTAGAATCTAGGCCCTCCAAGTTTCGAATATCTTGAGAAACAGCCCCTCAACCTTTGGATTTATTGCATAACAACCCCTAAATTTTCGAAAATGTACTAAATAGCCCTTTTTTTTTTTGAAATTCGCCATTTATAAGCCTTATAGTTCCCAGATTATTCATTTAAGCCCAAAATATCGAATTTAATGCCCTCGAGTTTTTAAAGTTTCCAAATTATGCAATTGAATCCTTAAAATTTTCTAATTAATTAGAATTTGGTCTTAAGCTCTCGATTTCCTACAATTTAAGCCCGTACTTCAAAAAATATGAAGCATGCAGCCCTAAATGATCAAGTTCAATTCACCTCAAATTACTCCTAGCATCCATACTCAACATTTCAAGCAATAAAGAGACATAAAATACTTAAATAGTCGGAATACATGTAATAAGTGTCGTGTTTGGCTCCGCCTACTCAGCATGCATCATAAAAGCTCGTCCAGTCACGGGTTGCCCCAACTTCGGGCATTCAGTAGCTTTATGCCCATCTCTTCCGCATTTGAAGCACTTTAGGTGCCCCACATGCACTTGCCAAAGTGCTGGCGATTAAAATCCTTGTAGAGTGGCTTCTCATCAGTCTTCGGGGCAACTGCTCTTTGTGGCTGTCCCTGAGGTTTCTAATGCCCCTGCTGTCTCGGTGGCCCCGAAAATGGCTTCTAACTCTGATGTTGCTACTGTCGTGGAGGGGGGGCCCTCTTCCGCTGTTTCTTCCACTCGATATCCTTCAGTAACTGTTCTGCTCTAAAGGCCATCGTGAGATCATCATTATAATTCGTCGGATCTCCCAGCTGCACATCCCAGCGAACAGTAGGCTTAAGACCATCCAAGAAGTGTCTCAATTTTTCAGCAGCATCATTCGCCCTTATTGAATTTCTTTATGAAATCAGCAACAAACATGTCTCCCTACCAGAGACTCATAAACTCCTGCTTCAGTCTCTACCTCACATCAGTAGTGAAGTACTATTCGTAGAATATCCTCTTAAAGTCCTCCCAAGTTAGGGTATTCAGATTCACTCCTAGTTCAGCACCCTCCTACCATAACGATGTGTCATCTTTCAGCAGATAAATGTCGCATCGGACGCTCGCAGCATCAGCCATATTCATATAATGATAAATCACCTCTAGCAATCGAATCCATCCCTCAGCAACGAATGGATCAGTAGTGCTAGAGAAATCCGGGTTCATCCTCCTAAACTGAATATACACATCCTCATGTCGTCCTTGAGCAGCATTAGCAGCATGCTTCTCCAATAATCGAGCCATCCCCTCTAGAACCCGTGTAGCAGCATCCGGGGGTGTCGAGGTATCTCCTCACGTCTCTCCTCGTCTCCACTCATAGGAACAACACGTTCCGAAGGCATAACTGTACACACCGTCCAAGTCAAGTAACTAGCATGTATTTAAATTTTAAAAAACATCTAACCTCTTAATATCCATATCATTAAAGCATCTAAATTTAGAATGAAAATTTAAAGTGGTAAAAACTCACAGACTTGAGGCTTGACTTCTTGAGCTTATCGGAGTGGCATAGACACAACCCTTATAAGATCATTGGCTCTGATACCAACTGAAACGTCCAATACCTCTTACTTTAAATAAACAACTCTACTTTTTTTAAAAAAAAAAATCGAACCATACCAAAACATAAATCCATATTTAAGAAAATTGAAATTTACGATAAAAAAATCCATAAATCGTTAATTATACGAAATCCAGCATCTAAATTTTAAAAAACGAAACATAAATTTCTCTTTAACAGAATTCTTAAAAACTCTGATTATCATTATATTGCGCAAAACTTAAGGTCTTCGTGAGTATACTGTCATGCCTGATCCACTAAAGCGTTTGAGCCTCCCGCAACATCATCCTCACCTGCGACCATTCAAATCTAGTGAGTCTAACAACTCAGCACATCCAAAGCATACGTAACGAGTAATACATATACATGAATATGCATCTTTAAAAGAATACTTTTAATAAAATAAGCTGACATAAAAACTCGTAAACATATAAATATTTTCGTAAATCATTTAAGCACATAATGTCATAAATCATTTCCCTCATCGTAAATCATTTTAGTGAAGTTTGATCCTTAAAAGTGATTATCTTTTATCTTTTATCATTTGTTCGATTAATCAATCTATATACCAAGTACCTGGGGACGGGGCGTCAGCAGTTCTCGTCATTGGGCCGTGGCGCAAAAGTAAATTCACCACCCCTTCTTAAGACGGATCTCCCACAAATCCTCTGTGTCACACTTATTTCATATCCTTCAAAATATTTTTCCTTTCCTTTTATTTATAAAATAACATATCCTCCAAAAATCGTAAAATAAGCATTTTCGAGAAAATCGCTCAATTATAGCATTTATCGTAAAAATATCATAAACTCACCATAATTATGTTAAAAATCATTTAACATGTATTATGACCCATCGGGACACTTCCAGGACGTTTGGACTACCGGTGACGTAAAATGATCATTTTACCCCTAGGCTCCGAACTTTTCATTTTTGACTTTTTCCTACGTTTCTTGACTCGAGCCTATTCTGAACCATCATATAACCTTATTTTTTTACCTCTTATAATTTCTTAAATGTAAAATCGTGAATTCAAATTTGAATTTAATTATTTTTATATCAATTTAAATTTAATTTATGAATTATATGTTTTTTATTTTTTTATTTAAATTGAAACTGAACTCCATTGAAAACATAAAATAATTTAATTTTTTGCATTAATTATATCACTTCATTTAATTTAGGATATGATTTTGTATTACTATGGTATATTTAGTTGTTATTATAAATTGCATAAATAATTCAGACAAATTTATGCATCATATTTAGAGAATCAATTTTCAATTAGAATAAAAAAAATAAGTGCAACATTCGGTATCACTCGTGAGATAAATCATTCAAAAATATATTTGACGCTTAAACTCTGATTAATTTGTTGATATGATCTACATACATATGAAAACAACAAAGATTTCAGTTTACAATATATTTTTCATTACCAATAGGCTAAATTTTTTTTCCATATATTTTATTTTTTTGATATAGAGGTATTATTTATATTTTCTTTATTTTATGGGGTCAACACATATATAAAATAATCAAGTGTCCGATCATGAAAAAGAGTGAAAAATATTCTCAAATAATGTCACATATATATATATATATATATATATATATATATATATATATATATATTAAACATAGTTTTTGTTCTATTTAAAAAGTTTCCGTCAACACTAATATGCTATAAAAGAAAAATATTTGATAATTATTAATATATTGACCTATCATATTAAATATTTGAAACAAATAAGAAATAAATATATAATGAAATGTGATTTTTTTTCAATTTATTTTTTAAAATTTAAATTTATATTTGATGTTCTTTGAAAAGATAAACTACATTTAAGTATTTGGATTGATTATATCATTATATTTAATTCTAGTTATTTTTTTAAATTGTGTGTTATTTTTATAGAGTTAATTTTTACTACTCTATATCATATTAAATAAAATATCAAATCTTAATATAATATTAAGTTTTTCAACTATTTTAAAAAATGTCATTAATTTTTGGTATATTAACTGCCTGTGAAATGTTATTATTATTATATATCTTAATAGAACTTTAATATATGTACATTAATAAAAATTTAATATAAATATTTTTAACATTTTCAAAAATTAAATAAATTTATTCATCTAAATAAGTGACAAAAAAATTTAATTTTTTAAAAAATATTTATTTATTATTTAATATTTTGATAAACAAATAATATAGGATTCTTTAAATTTTTTTATTTTTTATTTATTAATAACAGTTTCACTTAAACAAAATAAATAAGTCAATTTAATGACAGAATATTGTTATCATCATTTGAGTGTTATCTCAAATGAAATAAATATTTTGATATGATAACTTTTTATAATAATATTTAAAATTTAAATATATTCATTATATTATATTAATTATTTTAAATAATTATTCAAACATTAATACTTACTAATTTTAATCGTTAATTATATAAAATAATACTTCGTGCATCGCACGGGTGAAATTCTAGTTCTCATAAATGTGCAGTTCACAATCTAATACAGTTTATCATTTCCAAATATTTATAAATTTATATTTCAAATGCTTTCCATTTTTAGCAAGTTCTTCGAGAATATCAAGCTGAATATTGTTTTATATTGGAGACTTCCACTCCTTCATGGATTTCTTTTCATACGTCACTTGACATTGTCAAGTGAATGATGTAAATATGTAGTCAACGCATTTATAGCAAGTGGAAAGATTTTCTCATTGACGACTTTCAAGTACTCTTTATGATAATTAAGCTTTGGACTAAAGTCAGATCATATTGCCACATATCATTTGTCAATAATTTCTTTATAGACAAACAACACAAATTATAGTTCGGGATATTCATTATTTGCATAATAACAAAAGACAATTTTGAGAGTAAAATAATTATGAATAATTAGATCATTTCAATCTTAAAATTTCTAAAATAACAAATAATTTGTTAAAATCCAATTATTTTCAGATACTTGTTATTCTTCAGAATTAACAATAGTTATTTAATTCATCAATCCCTTTTATTGTTTCATTTAAAATTATTTTAACTAGATTTTTGTCATTACTTTTTCTCTTTTGAGATACAAAATCTTTTGGTCTAATTGACCGACCACACTTCTGACATATTTTATATTTATTTGCAAAATATATGGTCCTATAAGACATCAATTTCTTCAACTTCATAATTTTCAGGTACTTGAACCTCTTCTAAGGTTTTATTGTTAGTCATAACACGATTTCTCCATAATGATTAGCCTCTTTTATTTTTTTATATTCAGCTGTTCACTTATTTTTCTTGAAAGAGTTATTACCCGTTTCAAATGAGTTATAAACATTGTTCAACTGGAACATTAATAAAACCGATAATATGTGTGATCTAGTAACACAACATATCGAAAAATGTATTTGCAAATTAAAAATTGAACTTCATGTTCACTTTATACTATACAGAGATCAAATCGATAAATCAATAAGACTTTGTTTGGTACTAGTAATAATCTGAGATTGTGAGCTTCTTTTGGGGTTTAACACTTGTTTGGTACGTTTTTTTTTTTTTTACATACTCACTCAATCAGCCATACATATGATTACGTTGATTTAAAGGGGGGGAAATAAACCCTTCTATACGCCTTATAGTAACAATCTTTATTTTAACTATCCATTTTACTCCACAAATGCCTTTTTTACCTAATAAACAATATCCAAATAAATGTTTGTTATAATTTATAAGGTGAAAAAAGCGTACCAAACATAATATTATTTTATCACCAAATATTATATTTTCTTATTTATAGTTTTTATCACTATTTTACTAATAATTCAGTAATTACAACATTCGAACCAAACATAACAATAAGGTATTTTGGTACACGAACTATTGACAAATTGATACCTGAATTATTGTTAACGACTTAATTGGTAAACGGTCCAACTAAAAAAAATATTTTACCCATAATCTAAATTGCGCTTTTAAGCAAGGTTCTAAAAATGTAAAGCGCGTCGAAAGCGTGGGAGGGAAGTTTCAACTTTTTAAGCGAGATTAATACAAGTTTACGCATAAAAAATGTTTTTTATTTATACCATAATTTTAATTATCTCAAATAAATTACTGGAGTAAACAATGCATAAATAAAATAAATTTAATTCTAATACATATTTTTTTGTCAATTATAATTCAGTCTATTTTATCATTTATTTTATCACTCGTGTCATCAATACAAACTCAATTTTATTGGTGTACTTTTAAAACATCAGCATTAATAACTTTTGCAGGTTATAAATTGTCAATATTTGTTATATATTCATCGTCCCTACATTAAACTATCTAACATTGTACTTTGATGCATTATTTGTGAGTAAATTTCTAATTCATGTTCCTCTTATTCTTTGCCTACTGAGTTTCAAAAGCCGAGCATTGTTAGATAAGAGTTGAATGAACCTTGAATAATGTGTCATGAGAAGTCTTGTCCCACATTGAGAAATGTGCCAAATAAATTCTTTTTTATTAGCTCAAAGTTTGAGCTAAGGGTTTGGACCAAGTTTTTGGAAAGAGGAAAGACACTGATAGGTCAAATTCTCGGTGAAACACACGCTGATAGGTCAAGTCTCGGATCAGTGCGGTTTGGTTTCTTGACCATATTAATCTTTTTGAACAAAATTCATTTAGAAAATAATTTTTTATTTTCGAAATAGTGTCTCCTAGACCAAACAATGTGTCCTTAGCTTGCATCCCATGTCCGAACCTATGCGTCTCATGCACATGTCCTTTGGCATAGAACCGTGCGTCCCATGGTGTGTACGCGTCCCATGGCTTATGTTTGGCAGAAAGGTGTGTCTTCTGGGCAGAAGAGTGTGTCACTTGGCTTCTGATATTCACTCTATAAATGGTCCTCAGACATTCGTTGCACACTTTTTGCATCCTCATTTTGGTGCATCCGCTTTCTTTTCAAAGCTTGCAAGTTCAAACATATTGTTGTTCGCTGCTCTTCAGAATCTGTTGTGCTGCGCTTTCTGAATTAAGTCGTTGTATCTTAAAGACGTTTGCCGCCAACGTAAAACACTAGTATACGGGCAATTCGTCTTGCGGACAGAGTATACATCCTTGCCTCGACTTACTGTTATTTGTTGCCGCACGTTATTCAGAGTAACCTAACATCCTTAAACAAGTTCGAGCTATATTTGAGAAGGTACAATGTAGCTTTTTTTGCTTTCAAAAAAGTGTTACGTGTAAAATGATAAGGAATCTCATTTAAAGAAGTTTTACGCTTCAGTTGGCCTCAAGAATGACGAATCTGTGGTGATAAGGGTAACTGGTTGCCAGAATGGTTGTGCTAGACCGTACATGGATGAGCTTGACTTGGTTGGTGATGGTCCAAACAGTTATCAGGTAATACAAACCTAAAAATGTTTCGCATTAAGACTTAAAATACAATTTAGTTATAGATTCGGCTAGGCGGAACACGTAACCAAGCGGCACTGGCAAAAATATTTAAGGACAAGGTTAACGTACAAGATTTTGAGAAAGTTTTGGAGCCTTTATGGAAACACAAAACGCTCTCTGATATCATTTGTCGACTTCACAGTCCGGATGGTAGGTTTATATTTGGACGAGGCGACGAAATTATCTCGTTCTGAATTTTGAATATTGAGAAATAAATTAAAAAGTCCTGAAAAAACTAAAATTGATAGACCAACTGTGATTCTTGACCAGGGTAAAGAAAAGCTTGTAGAACTGGTGGAAGAATGGGGAGGAATATCAGCAACTGCGTCACAACCTTAAACTCCTAACTGCGTCACAACCTTAAACTCCTAACTGCGTCACAACCTTAAACTCCTTGATTCACAAATCGGCTATAGAAGTCATCCGCAGTTTCGTGGCTTCCTTCAGTGAACATCTTTTGAATTTTTTTCCCTTTCACTGGCTGAAGTATCTATCGTCTATCGATGTGGCTATGTTTCTCGTCGGTGACAAAATATAGGAGGATGGCGCAGGCAACTCTTTCGCTTCTAGCTGGAGAATGTTGAACTTGTATGTACTAAACTCTCATATGTAATATATTTTCATCTCGATTTCCCACTACATTTTCCAGTTCATGAATGGGAATTGGCCCAGTTGGTTTTTCCGCTTATGATAGTTATGATATGGTTTACAAGCCCGAGAGAATATTTCGTTATTAGATTCATGGATCTGACATTTTTTGAGGGCGACTATTATGCTTTACTTACATTTGTGACTAAAATGACAATGGAAACATCATGAAGAAGAAATGAGGGCAAGAAACAGAGATTTTACATATATTTTCAAGGGGAAAAAAAAAAGAAGAGAAAATAAGCTTCTCCACTATACTCTCCCAGATTACTTGTGACAAATGCGTGCGGTGGGCATTGTAACGCAAATTGGTCCGTATTTCTTCTTAGCCTCTGAAGTCCCACGCTTCGGCTCATCGGCCATGGCCACCTCGGCAACTGAGCATGCAGCGGCTGCCACCACCGCAAACATCATGTCCCTCCTACTGTTGCTCCTTTCTTCTTTCACCACCATCTTTTCAGACTCCATTGATGCCCTCACCGTCACCACCCCACGACGGGGAGTCGTGGTTAGGAGCTGCTTGCTGGCGGTTGTGCCACCCACGAATGAGATGATGGTAATGGTGGTAGCCATGGGAACTTATGAAATGGTGCTACAAGTTCTTTAGTTGGTAATGATATAATATCATGTGATATAATTTTCAAAATGGTTCCTTCATACATATTTAATCCATCTTCTTATCTTAAAGTTGAGGTGTTCTCCAATTGTTTGATGCCATCTGTGGGAACTTATCCATGTGGTAAATAACATAAAAGTATTTCGAGGAAAACAAAATTATGTTTCCTAAAATACAACAAATAATTTGCATTCGTAGTGTATGCGTGCGAATATAGGTGGATTCACAATTTTTGTAAGTTTAACTAGAAAACTTTTTCAAGTTTAAATCATTACCGCATAATTGTGCAATATATTTCAGAACAATAACAGTTTACATGGAAGTGTTTTTAAAGAGATAATTAACATTCAACCTCATTTGACATGTTATAATTTTTATATTTGATAAATAAAGTAAGTGTTTAATGCATAAAGCATAAGATATGTGAATGCAAATAAACAGTTTTTAAATCATCAATCATAACTCATTTTTAAAAAAAAAATTGTAAAATAACCGCTGATTTCTTTCATAATATGATTATACTTGTAGATTATCTAAACTTATTTAATTCTTGTTGTTTCGAAGTGGCTTACTTTACTCCCCAAAAAAAAACTGCTTATTTAAAATACACGATATGTACAACGGCCGATGATGCGGGCAGCAGGTAGATCTAATGTAAAAATTCTTTACATGATGAAGTGCTCCCTGTTTTTTTTTTTAAAAAAAAAAAATTAAAGTTCTATCAACGACCAAAAAATATATGGGAATGGCTGGGATATTATTTTTCTAATGTAAGATAGGAATCGTTTTGCAACTTTGTTTCAGTATATTATTGTATTCAATCTTCAATGGCAAGTACATATATGCTAGCTAGGTTTACAAATAACATTTCTTGGCTGGTCTTGTAATTGTCATTCATTTTCTTTTCCTGGACTGCAGCAGAATATCACAAAAGGAAGGACAAATTTTTCAAGGAGCTGGAAATTGTTTTTGCTGATGTAGTAAGTATAAGTGGCATCTTCTTCTAATGGATATTTTCTATAAGTGATTTGCAGTTGATACCAAATCTATTTATCTCCAACAATGAATTGTTTGTTTATAATAAATAACATACTGAATTGCCAGACCTATATTTGCATATTTGACTAACCCCTCCTTGAGCATTAAGATCCCCACATATTTAGGCAAAATGTTGGGAGCAAAGATTGAAACTTGGATTTTGGATTGCAGTTCTATTTGAAAGTGTAGGGGCTGTTTCGCATAAGTTCACAGGAAATATTGATTAAATATGAATCAGAATTTTGGTGTTGTGTTACGGTGTTGGCAACACTGTCACACAACACTGCAGCGGAAATTGATTGATCAAAATTACGAATAAATTAAGTAAAATAACCAGAGACCAGATTTCATTTTGTCTCTCATCCGCTTTAAGTAGTCACCAAATTTCTTGGTGATCAAGGAAATTGTCTCTTCACCTAGATCAGATTCATTTGCCTCTTGAATTAGGCTGTTTACCGAATCATCAGTGGTTTGCAAAGCAATTGCCTTCCCTTTACTCCTTGTCTGTAACTCCAGATTCATTTCAAATGTTCGGAGAGAACTTATCAAGTCTTCCAGATTGAGTGTAGAAGTGTCCTTGGATTCATCAATGGCACAAATCTTGATATTAAAGCGTTCAGGAAGAGACCTTAGAACCTTGCTGACCAATTTTTCATTGGACATAGGATCAACAAGGCTGAAAGCTTGATTTGCGATGTCACGAAGTCTTCGATCATAATCAACAATGGTCTCATTCTCCTCCATCCTTAGGCTTTCGAGTTTTGAGGTTAGCATCCTCAGTTTGGTCCGGCGGACACTCTCATACCCTTCACAGTGTTTCTGAAGAATATCTCAGGCTTCTTTGGCAGAAATACAGTTGGTGATGAGACTGAACATGTTAACGTCAACAGAGGTGAATATAGCATTGAGAGCTTTCGAGTTAAAATTCGATGTTTGAACTTCATCATTTGACCATTGGCTTTCTGGTTTTGCTAAACTGTCTCCATCATTGTCAACAGTCTTCGGAGGAAGCCAACCATCTAGAACTCGTTGCCAAGCTCTTTCATCAATGGATTTAATGAACATTCTCATTTTGACTTTCCAGAGAGCATAATTAGATCCATCCAGGACTGGTGATCTGAAAGCTGTGCCAGATGTTAACGGATCCATTGAATTCTTTGATTATTTCCTGTAAAGACAGCAGAAGACCAGAATCAATCACTTAGTGTATCAAGCGTTGGCTCTGATACCACTTGAAAGGAATTGTTGCGCATAAACGTACAGGAAATTAATTAAACTATTATAATGTGTGTATCAGAAGTTAGTGTTGTGCTCTGGTGTTGTTAACACGAGCACACAACATGCAGCGGAAATTAAGTATTTAACACACAAATATAACTTTAATAAATTAACACCAGATTTAAATTATGCACAAGTACGAATACTTGTGCGATGCCTCATGGCAAAAAATTCACTAGAAAAATTATATAAATTGTTTACACCAAAACAATACTAGTGAGAAAACAAAACCAAATTCCTTGACACTCCAAGGAATTAAAAATGTATCAAAATAAACCACATAAAAACTAGATGCATAAAACAAAAAGGCGTGTTGCTTAAAACCAAACGAAGACACTATTCGATCAACACTCTGCGTCAGTGTTGTTCTTGAGTGTTGGCAACATCAATCGGCAACACGGCAAAGTCTGTGACTCAGTCACACAAAGTCTTCAACATTAAAAATATTCTTCAGTAATCTCTGTAAAAGGACTATGCACTAAGTCCACGAAAAACCACGCAGAGATCACACACGAGAAAGCTCACGAAGACACAAAAGAACACTCTTCCTGCAACCCCACGAAAATCTCTTCTCTCTCAAAACTTCTTTTCTCTCAAAAGCCTATTCTCTCTCCAAGAACTCTTAGTACGACTGTAGGATTATTTATCTTTATATCAATGGCATGACCTAAAAGATATTCCATAGAAGAGTCCTACAAAATATGGAAAAAGATTTTAATTGGATATAAAACTCTTTTTAACAAAGATAAAATATCTTGGAGATAAAAATCATATTAAAAATAAATCTTATAATATCTAGATATAAATCAAGATCTTATCATCTAGAAATAAATCAAGTAAAATATTATAATCTAGAAATAAATCAGATAAAATCTTTCAGTCTAAAAAAACAAAATCTTAAATTGATATTATCAATTTAACAAAATAATAAAGGATTGAGAAAGATTTGACTCACAATCGGATATGTTTTTTGGCCCTCCTTGAGCATTAAGGTCCCCACATATTTAGGCAAAATGTTGGGAGCAGAGATCGAAACTTGGATTTTGGATTGCAGTTCTATTTGAAAGATTTGACTTGTATCATTACAATCGGATATATTTTTTGGTGTAATGATAAGCGCTCGTTTTTGCGAACAGAGTTTGAGTCTTTCCCTTATATACTCTTAAGTTTGTCGTGTGGTCTGCAGATGATGGCCTTAGTTGCTGACTTTATGCTCGTATATCTTCCTGCTCCAACTGTTTCTCTTCGACCTTCACTTGCACTAAATACTGGATGCCTTGCTAAGTTCTTCTACAGCTGTCCTGAAAACGCGTTTCAGGCAAGTTTACTTAAAATTTACTCAGTTATTTATACTTGGACTGAGAGTGAAATCTTCGTTTAAATCTCATATGCAGGTTGCTTTGTCCGGAACGTCATTTTCGTTGTTACAGAGAGTTGGTGCAATAGTGGTAAGAATATCTATTTTCCCTTTTTCTTAAATTCATTTCAAATTTACGAATATCATCTTGTCAATATTATTATTTTTGCCAGCGCAATGGAGCAAAATTGTTTGCTGTTGGCACCACTTCATCTCTGGTAATTTCATAAATGAAAATCTTGTTTCAAAACTTGGTGTTTTTTTGTACTGTATCCCTCGCTATATATCCCCAATTATTTTTTTTCAAGTTTAGTATGACTACGGTTCTTTACTTTATAGGTTGGTACTGTAGCAACAAATGCATTTATAAATAATGCTCGTAAGTCTGTCGAGCACTCTGCTGAGTATGAGATTGAGAATGTCCCAGTTCTATCAACTAGTGTAGGATATGGCATCTATATGGCCACATCTAGCAATCTTAGGTATGTATGTGATTTTTTGGTTCTTAATGTGATATTGTTATACAAAATGACAATGATAACTATATATCCTTTAACCATCATATTTTGTCAAACTCTAGATACCAGATGGTGGCTGGTGTTATTGAACAACGGATCTTAGAGCCCATGCTTCATCAACACAAGTTAGTGTTGAGCGCTCTTTGCTTTGCTGTTCGAACAGGCAACACGTTCTTGGGTACATTATTGTGAGTTATTGACCTTTCCGCGGCACTCTTATTCTAAATCATCCTCACTGTAATTGAACTCCTAAACCGTTTCGAATTTTTATGCAGATGGGTTGATTATGCTCGGTTAATAGGAATCCAAAAGGCTCACTGATCAGAAAAATCGTCAGTCCATGCTAAAGTGAAGAAAGTCGATGTGAGTTTGTCCTTCATTTAAAATCCAAGTTAGTATTCGGAGAATTGGATTGCCTCTTTAAAAAACGAAGGGCACTGGATTGATGCTGATTGTTAGTTCTCTTAGTTTAAGCATAGAGTTGAAGTAATTAAACGCACAGTGTACCGATGTTCATGCCGCTACAGATTCTTACTACCATACTACTTATAAAAAGGTTATATGATATATATTGAATAAATGATGTAAATCCATATCTGATCACAATAATAATGCAAAAAATTTGGGTACTTCCAGAATAAAAATTAGGCAATGATCTCATTTTTCATACACTCCCTATATTTAACCTCTGCCTTGTTATCATGTATTCGAACGATGTCACAGCATTCGCTTCTATCAATCTGAAAAAAATAAAAAAAAAAAAAAAATCAACCACCATAAATATGATCACTTGAATCGTAGAAGAATGAAGAATCTCAACCAAGTTCGAAACTAATGAACCCCAAGATGAATTTCAATAAATTTTGAAAAATAAACCTAAAGATTTTAAACAGTGATGCAAATTGTAGTACCAAACGTTTGTTACTTTACCAAAAATTATAGTTAGTGATAACAGTGCAATTCGTATCTTTCAGACCGTACGGCAGATAAAGCACCACGTTTCGGTTGCTCTATCCCACAAGAACAATACAATTTCCCACTCAATAATTGCACTCATTGCAATCAATGAGAATTGAATTCGTGACATCGGCTCTGATATCAATTGTTAATACCGAACGCTTGCCAATTTATCAAAAGTATAGCTGGTTATAACACTGCAGTTCAAATATTTTAAACCGTAACAGAGATATTGCATTTAACACAAATCATACCTCAAGACGCTTTGTTGGTGGTGTATGTACCAGAATCTTGGAAACAAACTCGGCAGAATTGTTCCCAGAACAAGCAGGCAAAACCCGAGGCCATGCTCGAGTAAACGTGGCTATAACCGGATCATGCTCTGTATTCTTATCCACGGTTTGGAAAAAGAAAACATGGGGGGCTTCACAGGGATGATCTGATGGCCGGCGTGTGTTGAACATGTAATGTGGTGGCCGGGGGCTCCTTCCCCATGGCCTAAAGGTTTCGATGGGGAACTGTAAGAATCCCCGAGGCATAATTCTTTCATATATATGAGCAGAATAACCCCAAGAAATGGATAACGACCACCCGTTTTCACGATGGTAGCAGATAGTTTGCTGCAGCATTCGGGACTGGTCTGCTGCTGCAGCAGCCATGAGGTGGCGTGTGGATTCATATCGGTTCATGGAGGGAAAGAGTGGGTCAACAAAGTCGAAATGGTGAAGGGATAGTAAAGGAAATTGTGGGTGGGAGGATAGGAAACCAGATATGTCACCACGCATGTCAATCTGTAATTTTCAATGATAGCGACAGTTTAAATTTATAATTGAATTTGAATTATCTAAACAAAATAGAATTTTGAAGCATCCCGTTAGAGTAATTTCTTTCAATTGGCCGGAAATTAAAAAAATATGTGATCTTGTCTCTAATATCAACTTTTTAAACTGAATGAGTTCTAAAATTTAACGTAGGTGATACTAATTACTTCAACCGCTGTACCACTAATATATACCTGGTGCAATCCTTTGAGGGGAGTGAGGCTAACTCCAATATCAGCAATACAAGACATTGTAGTAAGATCAGCAGCAGGTTTCAAAGTATACCTATATCTCAACAAACAATTCTCCATATCTTCTGCCAACACTTTTGCCAAAGGATAACTCAAAATAAATCCAGCACCTCCAAATCCCTGGCTAAAAGAATACCAATGATTCGACAAAATAAATTCGGACTGCCCCCCTAAATAATAGTACTTTCTATGATCATATCTTGATAGAACATCAACTATATTATCAACAAAAAATATCGAGTCATCGTCCCCCATTACCAACCACCTAAGATTCTCATTATCTTCTCGGAAAGCCTCCATGATGCCATGTATGATCCGTTGGGCCGTGATGTCAGTGTTTCTGAGAAGTTTTGTGAGATCGTCGGATACTTTGTAAGGAGGAGCTGATGGAGACCAAGGCAGGAGGGTTATCCCCGGGGTTTGATCCAAAAGCAGGAATCCTCGTGTGATGTTTGGACGCCACCAGGATTGGATGTAAGGTTTCCTGTGACGCCAAGCTTTTTCTGAGCCAACCAGGCCAAAGACGAGGTGGCTAAGATTGGTCGGAGAATCCGTTTCTCGTGAGGATATAACTGTCGGAAGAGAAAAGATGACAGAAGAAACAGAATAATTAGGATGATGAATGGAGAGGTAAATGAAGCAAAATGAAAAGATCACAACAAAAGTGAAAAAGGTTTTGGGTAGAGTAACTAAATGGTTCATCTTTTGAACTAGTGACACAATTGAATTCTATCGATTACTTGAAAGAAACCACTGGAGTTAAATGGAGTTACTTCATTCTGACTTTTGAATATATTTTTTTAACATGCGGTGATGCATTTGTACGAGGAATTTCGATGGGAGGATTGTAATATTGGATAGAGAAGTATAAGGGTTTTTTAAAAAAAATTATAAAAAAAAAAAAGAATTAAGAGAGAAAGAAAATTGTGGAGTAAAGCTCTTTGAAGAACATATATATTTAACGTGAAGATAATTGGTTTTTATCTTTGGAATCGATATGTTAAAACATTTTTTTTTATTCGTATAAAGAAATTAAATAAAAAAATACAATTTACAGAAAATGAATAAATATATAGATTCCAAAAACACAGTTTAAAAACTTAGTCCTATCGAACGTAATAATGATGGCTAAAAGACAATTAGAGATTCCTGAGATAGCAATTTAATTTAAATAAAAAATTTCCCAGGAAAAACCAAAAACATCGTCATATTTACCAATATCGCAAAAAAGAAAAAAAAAATAGTTACTTCACTCTAAATGTTCCCTTCATGTGCAATAAATATTTTATTGCTCACGAAGGAAGATTATGCTTAATTTAAGCTTCTTTAAGTGATTAGAAAGCTTCAAAATTCAACCAAGTACGTATATTCCTAGTCTATATTTATTTGACTTCAATATCGAACAAACTCAGAAAGCTTAATTTAGTGGCAACCAGTCAGTCAGTCGGTCACACACTTGTAAATCGCGTACCCCATACACTAATTCTAATTACGAATCCGAAAGTCAACATAATATGGCTTGCACAAAAATTAAAGTCAGCTCGAGATTGAGAAGATTATTATATATAGTTTACGAAGACATTTTTATTCTACAGACTTTTTTATGTCGGCTACAAATTCCACTATTATTTTAATTAAAAAGTTATTTGATTATTAAAAATAATTTTATTTTATTGATTTTTCACTACATTTATTATATATACGTTATTCCATTTGCTACTTGGGTTATTTGGTACAAAATATTCAAAAAAATTTATTCTATCATTGTGATTGTGGAAGATTAAGTAGATATATTCTCTATTAAGATTGATATCTCAATTTTTTAATCTACATATTTTATTCTATCATTATATCTTATAAATAAGGGTTTTCAGTTATGAATAAAACAGTTCAGAGAAGTCATTCTTTGAACTCACATTTCTCTCATCTCCTCTCTGATATCAGCATTAACACTTTTATTTTTTAAGTTGTTATCCTGAAGAGCACAACTTGTTGTTAAATATTTTTAATATTATATCGATTGATGTTCTTGACACAACACAATTTTTCTAAGATCTATTAACATTCTTGATGAATATCGATCTATGACATAAGATTTGTATTTATTCTTGAAGAATATCAAACTAAAACATAAGATATTTCAACAATCTAGACATATCTATATATATTCTTGAAAAATATTAATCTAGTATACAAAATATATCAATATTTTTGAAAAATATAAATCTTGAATACTCTTGAAGAATATCAATCTTAAATATTCTCGAAAAATATTGATTTAGTATAAATTAGAAATATATATATATTTATATATTTATGTTCTTTCTCGAAGATCATGTATTGTAACAAATATTATATTTATATATATTCATTTATGCTCGTAGCATAATTCATAAGATTCATAGATATGAGTCTATCAATATTCATGAAGAGTATTAATTTAAGATCAAAGATTTATTAATATTTATTATAAATATTGATTTTAGATATATCAATATATAATACTGTTGATATAAAATACAAGACATGTCAATATTTTTTAAGAATATTGTTCAAAATTTAAAATTTGTCATTATTTTATCCATCTTCCTAAAGAATATTGATGCGAGATATAAAATTCATTAATATCCTCGAAATCTTGATCTAAGATAAAATATTTGTCAATATTGCTAAAGAATATTTATCCACAAGATAAGATATGAAAATATTCTTGAAGAATATGAACTAATATACAAGTTTTGTTAATCCTCCCGAAGAATATTGATCTTAATATTTCTAAAAATTATTAATATAAAATCTACGATATTGAATTTAAAATTTTCAAGCTTCCCAATGAATATTGATATAAAATTTTATTGATATTCTCGATGAATATTGATCAAAATATAAGACTTATTGATATATTTGATAATTGTCGATCTTAAATATTATTGAATAATATTTATTTAAAATTTGTCAATTTTCAAGAAGAATGTCGATTGAAGATCTAAAATATATCAATATTCTCGAAGATATTCAGAATATTTGTTATTTAAATATGATCTAATATTTACCAATATTCTTAAATAATATTTATTTGATATCAAATTAGAATCATATATTTGTTGTTAATTATCTTGAAAAAACATGATATACTATTTATTAATAATCTAGATAAAATTAATTTGATTTGTTTTTTGTTGAAAGATTTATCGAGATCTAACAAAATGATAGATTTTGTGAACTTTGTTGAAGGAATTTGGTCTTAACCATCATATTTAATCATAAAATATGTGCAATTCCTTTTTATTTTATGTTACATTAAAGTTTCAAATTCCATGTTTTTTCCACCGTTTTTTTTGTCCAATAGTGAGTGGGCTAGAGAAGTCTAACCTGAATGTGTTGTTTCTAGTACATATCACTACTTATCTTAACTGATTCATTTGTTACAACTTATATTTCAAGTAGAAGATACTGAAAGAAAGGTATATCTAATTTTTCAATTTTAATTCTTTCAAAAACATCAGTAAGTAATAAACTATTAATATTGAAAGTCGCATAATTGTTGTGATTCATTCCTTGAAGTGAATGAAAACAGTTGATGCATTGTGTCATGTGTAGATTAAGTTTTCAAAGAAGAAGAATGTTTATTTCATTTGAAGTGGATATAAATTATAAAATATCGACATATATATATATGTGTGTGTGTGAAAACATATATGTTTCAAGTGTTGTACACAAATATTCGTACATGTACTTCGATAAAAATATTAGTGATGATGCCCCGAGATATCCCGGGTCATAGATAAACCCTGGGACTTCCCGGGTCATGGATAATATCCATGGTTAGTGCCCGGGTCAGGAGAATAAAAGGTTCTGACCATACCAATAAAGTAATCGGATGGATCGGCACCCGAGTCATGAAATTACCCGGAATAACGAGAGGATGGCTAGAAGAACCCACGGAAGGGCCGATCAATCAGAGATCAGGCCACGAGAGCACCCGAAACATAACCTCCCTAAGAAGTTATACACTTATGTTCTTATAAGGAATCCCGAGGAATACCTCACCCTGACCACTTCGATATGAGTGAAGTATTTAATGTCGCCGATAAACAGTATTTATAGTCGATTTATTTCTGACATTATTACAAGTGGTCAATAAATCAAGTGGCCTGGATGTGACAAGTGTGCGATTTGACATGTCAGAACAATAGGGTATAATCAGCCACCCTATTATAATTAATGCTCTCACACGAAAAACGAGGTCATCATTGTGTACTCTACTATAAATATCAGGTTTTTTACTTGCATTTACTATCTTTCAGATATTAATTCACATTTAATACTCTCATTTACTACACACCAATCATCACAGCCATCACTTGGCTACATTGGTTTTATTGCTTGAGTATCCTGCTGACTTAAGCATCGGAGTGGCCACGCCGGACTCCCCTCCGGCACCCATTCACGTGGTTATTTTCTTGTTCACAGATCCTTCAAGGAGCTCGAGAAGTTACAATCCAAGTCCAGCGTCTAACTCCTATTTTCTTCAATATCTTGATAGTTTACCCGGCAGAGTTCCTGACCCGACACGTCCGTTTCGCCCGGATTACATCAATTAGATATCTTAATCGAATATTGTATCAGATATACATTGATGATACATGATTTGTGGAGGAAATTGATTAGCACCCAAATTATATTTTCATTGTAACTTAAACATAGATGTATTAAGATCCAGAAGATCAATGATTGTCGATGAAAAAATTATGTGTTTGATAATATTTGTATTTTTTAATCCAGTGACAATATTCATTCAATATAGTATGTTATTGAATAGATTGTTTTATAAGAGATTTAGTACTCCAGAAGATTTAATATACATTTTCCTAAAGAAGAAATAACAAATTTATTGTTAATTAAGAATGAATGTTGTTTTGGGGTCTTATAGATAAATATAATATCAAGACAACTAGTCCAGCATATTAAAATAAAATTGGGTGGTACACAAATCCAGTTTCTCAAAAATGTTATTGTATTAATGTCAATAAGATAAAATAAATGTCACAATAAACCAGAAGTTTATTGATATTAAAATTTGCAAATATTGTAAACCTGAAATTTATTGATATCGTAAACAAAAGTTTAAGAATGCTATAGAAATAACTATTTTGGTATTACAAACCATAAGTTTTTATATCAATAAAAAATTTATTGATATAAATACTTTTATAATTTGACGTAACTGATTGTTTTGAGAATCTCAATTATATCTAATATAACAAATTATTAATAGTGCAAAAAGATATGATCAAGGATTTAGAAGTTCTTGAACAGACCAATAAGAAGATTCTTGAATCAATTAACAAGAAAATCTTATATATTGAATTGTTAAATTTGGTCACACTTTCAGTTGTTCCAATTGAGAATGAATACCCATATTTTCTGGAATGAAAAAGTAATTATAAGTGTGGTTTGGTTACTGAGAATAATAATTTCCAAAATATGTGATCGGTAAAAATGGTTTGGTTAATTAATTATCATATACTTCCAATTAACTATTAAACAATTATGCGTATATGATATGTTGTATGCAGCAAATATTATAGTTATTTCAACTAATTACTGTTGATATTAGCTTTTATTGATTTTGTAAAAAAAAAAAAAAAAATTTGCACTACATTGAATCTCTAGGAGATATTGAAAAAATGTTGGAATTTATATTGAAGTATGATGATCAATAAAAATGAGATTTTTATGAGGCAATATAAATTATTATTTTAGTAAAATAATGTTTTCCAACATTGAGGGGGAGAAACGTGGAAGTTAAATGTATATCAATGATAATGTATTGTCTTTTTTTATATAAAGTGAACCCGAAGTTCAAAATTTATTTTCCAAATACATTCTTTGATATAATGTATTAATATGTAAGATATATTATTTAGCTCTTATAATTTTTCAGTTGAAAAATTTATGTTTTCTATATGAAGAATCTAATTGGTTTTTAAATATGAAAACAAATAACCCCACTTTAAAATAAATTATAGAATAACTCATATGTCGAAATTAAGGAGACTGGTCGTGACATAAATAATAATAAAACCCTAGAAGAGGGTGTCTAAAACATCTAAAATAAATTTATGTCATGCAAAATCATATCGTATTTTACTAACAAGTAAAACTTAAATACGCCAGACGCTTGGTCGACCAATAAATTCAAAATATTTTGTATCTTGAAAGTATAAAAACTCCAAAAATGTAATTTTAGATGATAAAATAAAAAGGATTGATAAATCAGAATAATGTTATTCCCGAAGAATAACAAACATATGCAACAAATTATTTTTTTATGAAAAACTATGAGATCAAAGTAAAATGGTTATTGATAATTATTTTTATCTCAATGTATCTTTTTTCAATATGAAAAATCAAGAGTATATAAAACTATAGTTGGTATATATTGGATATTGACATATGACAATATAAGTTAACCTCAACCAAAACTTCTCAAAAAGACTCGAAGTCGATCATGAGAAATTTTTTCCCTTGTAATGGATGTATTGACTAAATATTGATATACGTATAAAAATCTATGAATGATTTAAAATATCAAATAAAATTATATTCTACCTCCAATATTATCTTTTTAATAAAATGACAAAAGTCATTATGAGGATTAAGTTAATGAAGATATTGTGACCGATATTTTCATAAGAGCATTACCGATATTAAATTTTGAGAAAGTAGCACGCAAGATCAAGCAACAACTTAAAGATTTTGACGATGCTTGCAACAGGGGAGTAGTTCAGACTATACTCTTAATGACTTGTTTATGAATTTTACCCAGGGTTTTTTTATAAAAAGGTTTTAATGAGGCTGTTACCAAAAAATAAGTCTTCGTACTATTTTTCCTTTAGTGGGTTTTTGTCTCTTTTAGTTTTTCCTAGTAAGATCTAATGACGTGCATCCATTGTCAAGAGAATATACAAAAAGAAGTATTTATTGTTGTATTTTTTTTTCCTTCGCTCAAGTTTTTTCCATTGAGTATTATTGTCAATGTTTTAACGATGCACCACTTGACTCTCCATAAAGTTTTTGAGCAAACATCTAGCCAAATGAAAGATTCAACGAAGTAGTTGTTATGTAGGTAATCGTCTAGGAAAGAGTATTAAGTTATGTTTGTGAATGTAGATGATTGATTATGTAGACATATTTTCTATTAATATTGAAATTTCAATCTTTCTATTTAAAAATTTATATTTTACAATAGTATCCTATAAATAAGTCATTCTCTGAACTCGTATTTTTCTCCTATACTTTCTTATTAAATTTACAGCAAGAATAGAGTTGTTATATGGGTGTATAGCCGAAATTGTGAAATTTTACAAGGTTAAAGTATAGAATTGTTGTGGCAATTAGGAAGAGGGCCACAGGGAGTGGATCCAATATCGGTTTTGGGCTACCAATCATCAGGAATGGGCCTAAGTCCACTATATAATCGCCACGTTCATGTTTTCTTCACTTGCACCCAGTGGTCGGTCTTTTCCGATGGGCATACTCGAAGCTGCTTACGGAGACATCGACGCAGCCTCTACAAATCCACCTCCCTTCCCGACTAATGAGGAGGGATGTGCTACCATTACCGCCGAGGAAATGAATCCCGAGTTGGCTGAGTTCTCCGTCACCAAGCTGTATTACGTGAATGGCTTCGGGAAAGAGCTCGAAACCGATGTTTCTGAAGGTATTTTATCTGAAAAAACCTCCAATTTTGGGAATCCATGTGTCCTCGATTTCGATCGAAACGACTCGACAAAGTCCCCTAATTTTTTCCCAGAAATCGGTGGAGGCGAAGATGACGGTGAGGAGGAAGAAGAGGAGCCTCCCCGTGAGAAGCAAAAGAGTCTATCTCATTTTCCCAAGCCTGAACCTGATGTTTTAGAATCTTCCTCTCCCGCTGATACCATTACTCCAGTGCCTGAGGAACGAATGTTGCCCCCTTTAGGACCGAAATCGGGGAAGAAGTTGAAGAAGAAGAAGAGCAAGGATGTATGGGTGAGCACTTCTAGGAAAGGAAAGAAAAAGACCAAGCACACTTTCAATGGCAATCATAATCCCAAGAATTCTATTAGCATCTATGGTTCACTGGAAGATAAAATGCTGATGCCCCCTCCATTCTCGAGATCTCCTGACAATAATGACGACAATACAGACTTAAAAATATGTCTCTCTAAAGTTTTCAAGGCAGAGAAGATCCAATTGAGTGAGGATAGACTCACTGCATCCACCACAAAGGGGTACAGAATGGTGAGAGCAACACGGGGAGTGACTGAGGGTACGTGGTATTTTGAGATTAAAGTGGTGCATTTGGGTGAGACTGGGCACACGAGATTGGGGTGGTCCACTGATAAAGGTGATTTGCAGGCACCTGTGGGATTTGACGGAAATAGTTATGGGTATAGGGATATTGATGGCAGTAAAGTACATAAAGCAATAAGGGAGAAATATGGGGAGGAAGGGTACAAAGAAGGTGATGTTATTGGGTTCTATATTAATTTGCCGGATGGTGGTTTGTATGCCCCTGATCCTTTATGCTTGGATTCAAATAAGGTACAGCTGTGTGCTAGTGCTACAGGCGCCAAAGAGGATCCCCCGAAAGCTGTTCCTGGTCTGTGCTTTTTATTGCTTTTCACCTATGTTATGTTCTACTGCCTGCCTATATTTATCTCTGGCTTTGCATTATCCTTTTTTATTACCTATTGGTGAGTGTTTCTAGAGTATTATTATTTATTTTATTCTGATTCTCGTACTTAAAGTCGTGCTTTTCTGAAAAGTCTGCTGTATTGAAATTCACAAGACTTATTATGATATTTTATCATGCCTAGAATATTTCAATAAATCAAGTGGATTTTCTGTTTTTGATGAAATTGTGAATTGGAATAGAAAACTTTTTCAGGCATAGCAAGAAGTTTGATGCTTGGTGATATCCTGATAATGAAATTTGATTTACAACATGGAATTACAGCTGTGATAGTTGGTCTACCCCTCTTTGAAGTTCATGGTTTACATAATTCATCTAGAAGTTCATTGTAGTTTTGAAAAACAATTAGTATTCCTTTAAAGTATGAAAATGCCCATTGTACGGTATTGAAATCCAATGTCCCATAACCTTGAGTTTACGGGAGGCAACACAAATTAATAATTCTATACATTGACAAGGCGCCGCATGTATAGGCCAGAGAATTAGGAATTTATGCTCAAAATTAATATCCAAGGCACACACATTCAAGTTGAATGAGCATTAAACAACATAGTGTACTAGACTAACATGATAACTATGTGTGGTTTTTGCCCACCATGCGATTTGAATCTTTAACCTTCCGGCTGCAATTTCATCTTGAAATAACTCGTATCAAAAGCTCGAGTTCATGAGAGGTGGCACATCAATGGTTCTATATTTTATCAGGGATGGATATGCTAGATATTAAGTCCAACTTGACTTTTAAATACCAAGCAATCACATATTTAAGTTTCAAGGGCGTGTCACCAAAGGAGTAAAAAATTGCCACGGTATTTAATTATTCATGTATGTGCATTCAATTTCTAGGAATGTTTTTCAATATATCATCTGGGCAACTAAGCCACAGAAAGAATATGTGCAGACAAATTATTAGTTGGAGTAAAGTCGTCGACATTGCAGAATAAGTTTCTTGCACCTATCCTCTTGTGTTTCTTTCACTTGATTTTTGAGCACGGATTAATTTCTTCAACCGGCATACGTATGTAGCTTAAATTTATACCACAGTTATTGTTGTTTTCATTCTGTTTGTCAATCAGATTACGTAGAAGCTTCGACATGAAATTGGAGTACTGGATACCTTTCCTTCATTTTTTATGAAATATTGCTCGTGGTGTGCAGGAAGTGAGATATCTTTTTTCAAAAATGGAATATGCCAGGGCATTGCTTTCAGAGATCTTTATGGTGGTCGTTATTACCCATCTGCTTCAATGTACACTCTTCCGAATCACCCAAATTGTGTTGTTAAATTCTGTTTTGGTCCTGGTTTTGAAAGGTTCCCGGAAGATTTTGGTGAACGTCCCATCCCAAGACCTATGATCGAAATTCCTTATCCGGGTTATGATGTCAGGGTTCAGCATGGTGTGTCCATCGAGAAGCCATATCTTTGAAATTTGTTCCGTTTATTTTATCATACAACAACCAGGACGTTGAATGTTGGATATTTCTTATTTGAATTTTTTAAGTAACATTTTCGTCAACTTCCGAAACGGCGAATGCATGAACAATGGATACCTTGTTGTGAAGTTGATTTATCTTAGCCAATAATGTTACCTTTTCCGTCTAGAAAGGATCAAAGAATTAGTTGTAGAATTTGGAAAGTGAAAAAAACAGGTGCCATGGACTCTCAAGATAATGGAGCAAATGACTTAGTTGAGCTATGTATACAGTTGTTTTAATGGAGCAATAGGTGGTTGACACCCGCGTTTATAAAGATGTCTAGTTAAATTAACAGCCACTTAGTTCAAAAGTCCTAAAGAAGAATTCAATCCCAAATTATGGACTTTCTTTGTGGGAGAGCCTCCAAAATCATTAGTCTTTTTACAATATCTTGTTGAGTTGGTATCAAATCATAGCTTTGCCGGCCGCTTGAGAAGTCAACATCCTATATGGCTTGCAATCACCGGACAATATTCAGTGTATGCACTTTAATGCAATTTAATGTGAACACGGGCCATGTAATTGATACTGACCCGATGATATCCCTTTCCCAGGTGTTACTCATTCCAATATGTCAGGTTTCATCACAACTCTTAGAACTTTAGTCCACGTGAACCAAAAATAAAGATAAGCCTCTTGGGCTGGAAAGTCGCCCAAATTTGTTATACTCCTAGATTGCTTGTGAAATTGATGTGAGGTCATAATGGTCACTCTTCGCAATTTGGATCTTATGTCGTAAGGTTCTAACCTGGTATTCAGAAAAGTGTTCTTGCCATTTTTAACAACCTAGTTTTCCTTATTATTTCTTCTTGATCTTTTAATAATTCTTCTATGATGTTGTGATTCAAACATAAATGATCAAAAGTTGGTTCTGATTTTTTCTTCATCTTTAGTTTCTTTCATCCGCCTATTCCATTTTCAACTCCTTGTTATTAATATCTGTATGTTAGAAAGTGGTATGGAAACCGCGATGGGGCATAAGTCGCATTTCGGAAAGGAATGCAGAATCTAGTTGAATGTGCATATGACGGATAACATTGAGCATTACCATGTCTGCTCTGTATAAATTCTTACATTTACTCTTAATATTTCATTTTACGAGAAATTTGAGTATGATAGAAACTTTCTCTGTAATTCAGGTAATCCACGGAAAATTCTCAGAATGTTACCTATATTCAAAGTATTAAAAGAGGACGACAGTGATTTTGTGAAAGCTGGTGAAATGGTGAGTTAAGCGTCAGCAATGTCATTGAGGTTGGTAACCTTCGACATTTTCTTGTTAAAGCAAGGGCCGACGTGTATTAAAAAACAGTAAACATTATGTAAACCATTTCTAGAAATACAAGTTTTGCTCCCCCAAAATATATTCTCCCTCGACCCATCTCACCCCATCCCCCTTCCTGAGCATTTTGTGTCGGCCAATTTGCATATAAGTATGAAAATCTGTTGCAGAGTTGAAATCAGTTGTCAATACCCCTCTTTTAGCTCTATGTTCCATGCTTTTTTAATTCTTGGAGCAGTGTTGTTGCGCTCTTGGCTAGTTGGTGCCAGTTCTTTCATTTTCTTGTATGCATCAGTACCTTTTTTATCCATTTGATCTTGTGTTCTGATCTGTGTTTTTAGCACTATTATCTCTCTTTAATGTGTGTAAACCTATTGATAAGATGATATAAGATTGTTATTTTTGTCTAAGTGTGAAAGCTCACATCAGGTCAGATGCAATTGGAATAGGGATGGCAATGGGACGGGGCGGGGGTGGGTTTGCCATTCTCATCCCCGTCCCCTAATTATATCCCCGCTCCCATCCCCGCACCCATCCCCGGATCTACCTAATCGGGGAATCCCCGTCCCCGAACCCGCGGGGATAAAATCTCCGTCCCCGTCCCCAAACCCGTTTGAAATACCCGAATATATTATGATATTTATATATATATAAGTATTATATTTTTTTATATAATATATATATATATATATATATATATATTACTGTACATACTTTTTTTATATAATATATATACAACTGTATATGTATATATATGTTATCGGGGCGGGTTTGGGAGGATTTGGTATGGTGATATGATTCCCAAACCCGTCCCAATATATTTCGGGGATTTTTAAAAATCCCCGAACCCGAAACCAAACCCATTAACATATTCCCAAACCCGTCCCATTTCGGGTTTTCCCCGCGGAGCCCCGAAACCGCGGGGAAAATTGCCATCCCTAAATTGGAATAAAGTGGCTTCTAGTGATTGTATCTTGAACTTAATGTAGGTTGAGTTACACCATTCTGGAGTTTGATTCTAAACTATCCAATTTCGCTATGGTATCAAATGTACACCATTCTGGAGTTTGATTCCCATTATGGAGTTTGATTCTAAACTATCCTCTTTCGCTACGGTATCAAATCTTATTAGTATTATGATGTTTTAGAGTAAAGTTCACTAATTGATTATTTGGATAAAGTCTAGGTAGGTTTTAAGAATTAACTTAGCAATTGAAATAAAATGTTGATTTTTTAAAATTTGGGTGGAAACCAACGTACTAAGTAATAAGTATCTGCGATGTGGATGAACTGTATGAGTCGATGCATGCAATAGGAATTATAACACGTTTCATTGTGAAGATAAACTGATGTCATTGCTTCATTTAGAAGCACTAACATAAAGCATGTGCGATGCACGTAAATAACAATTATATGATAAAAATAAAAAATTTGATTTTCTAAAAATATAATTTGAATTATTTTGTTATTTATTTGAGTTTAATTTCTTATTATATTAGACGGATAAATTAATTAAGAACTTATATAATTTACTTTCGAATTTTTTGTCAAATTAAAATTTAGATTGTTAATTTTATGATATATAATAAATTATAATTAGCATAATATATATAACCAAATGAACTTAAACTAATTTTTTTAAAAAACTATATCCAAACACCACGTATAAGGCATAATAAACTAAAAATCAATCAAATTGTGGACTTTATCAATACATAAATAATAATTTACATAAATCAAGCATATTAACGACAAATAATTATCAATTTAAAATATCGTTACTAACTCATCTAAACAACATCAAAACTAATGAAATAATAATATTGATAGTAAAATATAACTCATAATATTTCATTTAAACAATATTTAAACACCTACATAATTTTTTAAATTTTGTTTTTAGAATTTTATATCATAGATAATTAATTTTATATTGGAATCTATCTTTTATAAATTACATCGATGATTATTAATTTCTTGTTAAATATAATTTTAAAATAATAAATAAATCAACATATGTAATGAAATACACATTTAAATAAGATTATATGGTAAATACCAAACAAAATCTAATAAGCTCATAGAATAATTATTAAATATAAATTTTAAACTACTTGTATGATTTTCACATGAAAATTTGAAATATAACAAATGCTATTTTTTGTATTTGTTGAATTAGTTAGTTTGATTTCAAAATAAATAAAAATGTTAAAATATCATATGTAAAAGCTCTAATATTTTGACAGATGTTAATCAATGATCATTATAATTTATGTTTATTATAAGGATTATGTCATATATTATTTTTTATAGTAGAAAATAACTTTCGTCTCATCAAAATATTATCAAAACTAATGAAATAGGTCGTAGTATTGCACATTGAAATCATTTGTTTTTGAGTTTTGGAGTTGTATCATAGTCAAATTATATACAATATTGCTGTCACCTACTTGACCGTAGATTTTTTAATTTTTTTTCTAAAATTTCATAAATAATTTAAAAAACATATATATAAATTAAAAATTATAAATAAAAAAATCGCATACTACAAAATTTTGTGTATTCAATTTATAAATTTGTCTGACATATAATTTTTTTAAAAAAATTGCTATTATCATCCATTTTAAAATATTAAATAAAATAATTATACAATATGTGAGACAATGAAATTAATTGTTTAACAGTTATGTCTTAAATTATATATTATGGGAGCTGATTTTGGAACATATGTAAAAAAAAAAAAAGTTCTGATTTTGGTTTCAGTGTTCCTGAAAACCATGGTCGAGTTTACCTTCAGACTCTTATTATCCAAACCTTAAACATTCTTAGTAGATATTTCAAATGCCACCAAATTTTTGTTTATTGAATGTATAAATTTGTTTGATATATAATTTTTTTTTAAAAAGTGTTACTAAAATCTTTAAATTTCTTATTATAGCTAAACTGTTTGAATTCTTTTAAGATATTCATATTTTATGTATTATTAATATATTAACACTCATAATTATTGATAAAATTTCTCCTAAATAATTATTAAACTTTTTATTTTCAATTCTTAGTTACAAACCAAAAAATATATTAGTATTAAACTTCATATTATTATATACTTATCGTATTATTCTACTTATTGCATATATAATTAATCTTTTCATATTTTTTCTTGTGATACTATAATTTACTTAATTAGAAAATACGATAAAAATAATTATAAATTTGCATTAAAATAATAAAATACGATGTAGATAGAAAATTTAAAAGATAAAACATTTAAAGATAATATAAAAATGAATTATTTGAGAAAATTAATTAGGAGTTACATTTTATTCTTGAAATGATATAAATTACTACCATCAATGTAATTGTAGTGATAATTCATTAGCAATTTGTTCGAATTTTACATATATATCCTTATTGATTTTTTGGATTTTTATTAATATGGAGGACATTTATCTTTCATATATATAATTTTTTGAAGTTTTTTTTTTAAAATTTATATACTTTATAATGAGTTATTTCATTATGAATATAACTCAACTTTATTTCTCTCACGATTGGAAAAATCCACACATTTGTATGTATGTAGAATGAAATATTTTTTTTTTAAAAGAAATAGAATGGAATATGACATAATTAAATATTATAACGAAAAAAAGATAAAGGTAGACAGTCAAAAACATAAAACTATTACCATAAAATGTAGTTAATTAGTATTAATTATTAATTAATAGATTAATTATAAAATTATCACATATGTTACTGGACAATGAAAAGAAGAAAACATCTGAAGATTAGTTATGTCCATTCACAATTGAAATTTTTTTCAAGTATCCTTATATAGATTGACTTCAATTTTACGCAAGCTATGCACTGACAGATAAGATATGCACACATGTATTTTTTTTTTCTATTTGCTGTCATAAAATTTAAATCTCGTGTTATGTCTGCAACATTTACGGTTTTTGGTAGTCTTATTAATTCAGAAGTTTGAATATAAGATAAAGCACACCTGCATACCTTAAAACCAACACCTACATATATTCTACCTTAAAAACCAACTATACTTTTAATATAATGGAGAGTTGAGACCCTCTTGGGAAGACAAGGAATGGTGACCACTATGTCTCTTTGAAGGAAATGCCGACGAATTTCTGAATGAAGGCCTCTTCTTGATATGCTGAAGAGTTCTTTTCACATAAAATGCTCGAAATTTTGGCAGAGCCTTCTCCTTGAATTTTAGAATACAGAAGAACAGTAGTCTGTAAGTTATGAGAATGGCTATTACCACTGCTAAGTCCCACCATTTTGAGTGTTTTTGTGAAATTCCCATCACAGAATAGAGGACTTCTTCTCCTTTCAGTTTTGGTTGACCAAATATGGGGGATTCGAACTCGATCCCAATCATGTCATTTTTATACGCACCCTTTATTTATCAGTTAGGCAAAAAAAAAAAAAAAAAAAACAAATTAAAGTAATCACATTAAGGAGAAATGTTGAAAGCAACACAGAAAAACTTTAGCTTTACCTGTAAGCCCCATGTCATGTAATTAATATATGAAACCGGGAATCTCCAAAATGGCTTTGGAAGCTCGGGAAGGCGCCGGAAAAAACCAGATGTTGCCATCATAATGCCCTACAACTTACAATTAAAATAGGCATTGGAGACAAAGTTAGAGTATGGAGAGGTGAAACTCGGAATACTTACCATAAAGCCTGCCCCTACAATGACCCCCATCAGAAAATTGGGGACGATTGAAGCCACTACCATCATGCAGCTCTCAACTACTGCTATACAAAATAAAAGGTCGACCGTGGCGTACATATAGTGGGAGAGGCCAGAGTGATACTTCACCATGAAATAAGTGATGGATGCTGAACTAAAGGACATTGTTACCAAGAATGGAAACGAAGAGATGAAGTTGGAAAGAACAAACACTCCAACACCATAATGTCCTTTGAGCCTTTCTTTGTAAAATATCTGTTTATGCCATGATACCGAACATCAGGATCTTTAAGCTGCAAGTTAGTATTTTACAAGCCACTAACTGGCACGAGGGTGATTCTCACTATAATTGATAATAATGTGTGAGAGACATATTTACAAAAATTCACTTTAAGTTGTGCTTGGATTGATATATTTGAAATAATGGATTTGAAATTTATTTGATTTACTTGAGTGTACTACATTCAATTGAATTTCAGATCCAATCTACATCAAGTTAAGTATTTTCAATAATAATTATAGTAGATTTCATACAATGTCGTCTGAAATCCATTTCTCAAAGTTTTCTTCAAATAAAAACAAGACAATCTTAGTGAAACCTTAGGTTGTTATTGGATGGAGGATTTCACTTGAATATAGGGGTATGATTTGAGAAATCCATCATAATTACCGTTACATTCACATAAATTAATAAATGGATGGATTTGAAATCACCCGATATTAATTCACCAAATAATTGAATGAATTTGAAATCCGAGACCACTTTACAACTGGTAGCTAATGCAACTGACCAGTTCATTAACATTCAGTTAGTGGCCCAAGTTGCCAGTATCCCATTTCTACTAAAAGGCACTGGCAAGGATGTTACTAATATTTGATTATACTTTTTAAATTTCTATTACGCGCTGATACCAAGTGAGATTATTTTACCTTCATCTCTTCAATGAATGATGGAAATCCTCCAATAGTCATGAATGTCATGAAACCCGACACAAATCCACCACATGCTGCCCTCGCTAGAAGCGCATTATACTCGGTTCCATGTCCAACATTGTAAAAGACAGAGCCAACACAAATGGACACTGTTATATATACGATGATTCTTAACCAGTAATACCCAAAATCTCTAGACATATTGGTGAAAGATCTGTTTATCAAAGTTGAAAGTTGCTTCCACCATGTTGCCTGGCTTCCTCTGGTTTTTGCGAAATCAATTCCTTGCTGCAATATATTTCTCATCAATAAGATTCTATTAACAAGGGTAAGAAACATCATATAAAACCGATTGGTTTGTCTTTAAATTAGTTTATCGACTCTCAAGTCGTATAAGATGCTTACAGAGGATGAGAATTTATGGACTCCAGTTCTCACTCTTGCTGCGATTTTTGAGCTTCGATATTTATGAAGAAGCCTTGCTCTGATTTCTGTAGTTGCTATTTTAATGAGCGGGCTGGGATTATCTTTTAGATCCTGCATGCCCGGCGAAAAGTAATATGGTCATCGTTGATTCAGCGGTGTTGGGATTAGCTTTTATCTGACAACATAGGGATTTGAAGGTATCATTCACTTACTTTTATTCTTTGAGCTCCTATCAAAGTTTTGTTTACACGATCAAAGTCTGTGTTTATACTACGAAGAAAATGGTCTGATGGATTTCTTCTACTAGGACAAGGGAATCCCGCATCAGCAAAGAACTGTAAGAAAACTCACATGACAGGCATTAACAGTTCATAAATGTTAACGCAAGTCTTCTTTTTAAGATTATTTCAATTTTTGTACCTCTAAGGTCATTTTGGTTTCCCCGAAGTAAACCATTTCACCGCAGGACAACAGTAAAAGATCATCAAAGAGGGTGTAAACCTCACTGCTAGGTTGGTGGATGGAGGAAATCACTGTTCTCCCACCAGATGCAACATTCTTAAGAGCTTGAATCACGAAAAAAGCAGACGCGCTGTCTAGACCACTGGTCGGTTCATCGAGTAACAAGAGACCTGGTTTTGTTAAAATCTCCAAAGCTATACTCAGCCTCTTCTTCTCACCGCCACTTATGCCCCTCAAATGCCAGTTTCCGATGAGTCGATCAGCACAGTCTTGAAGTCCCATTTCAAGTATGGAATTTTCTATGATTTCATCCATGTCATGTTTTGCTGTGCTGGTTGGTAGTCTCAACGAGGCCGAGTATTTTATGGTTTCTCTTACTGTAAGTGTCCCCAAGAAAATGTCTTCTTGAGTTACATAAGCCTGACATTTCCATTACAATAAAGTGTATCAGAATTTCAAGAAAAGAGGATCAACATTCATCATTTTCCATAATTTAAACCATGTAACTATTTCTTTACTAAAATTAACGAAACGTTATATCGATAACCGCTTTATTTTCGTCGACAGGACTCAGCTGGTCGATTTTTTATGGTTGTCCGCTCGATTATATTTCAGTGTACAATATAATCACCTCTGGAGGAAAGAATTTATATTGCATTGTCCTTTTATATTAAATACAAGCACTAACGATTGAAGTACCTGTACATTTGTACGTACGTAAACAGAACCATTATTTTTAAGAATACATTCCCAAAGTAAATGGGTATTTTAACAATTGAAAACATTATGAGCACGTGCATAAGGAAACGGGGGAGACGCAAACAATTACGCATATATCTCTAAGAAATAAAATAATAATAATAATAATAATAATAATAATAATAATATGTAAATTTGAGAATGGTGGATACTTACGAGGAGACCAAAATCTAGTGTCCTCCTCCTTCCATTAAGGTAAATATTACCGGTGATAAGTGCTTGACCTGAAACCCTGCCTGCAACATTCAACATGCACATTAACTGCACAACTACCACACACCCAACAGAAGAATGAGTAAATTCAAGTGTCAATTGTTTAAGCAAATTTAGAGATCCTCTGTACGCATGCATTCAATGCAAAACATACGTACAGAGTGGGTTGATTCCATCCCCCTCCCTTCCCTTGTCTTTTTTCAGAAAGATTTCAAAGTCAAATATTATTGATTCATAGGGATGTAGCCGAGCCGAGCTCTTGAATGTTTAAACTTGGCTCGTTTATAATCGAGTCGAGCTCGAGCTTTATTTAACGAATATATGAATGGCTCACGAGCTTAGGCTTGGCCTAAACAAACTTAATAAATGTGAATTATATATTTAAATTTTCATTAAATTAATTAAAAATAAATTATATATTTAAAGAAAAAAAATATTATTCTTATTAAAATTTGTAAATTTATTATAATAAATAAATTTAATAGATTTTTCTATATATTTCATAAATAATATGCAAAATCAATAAATCAAATATCAAAACTATTATTTTTTCATCTAAAAGATTACTCATGAACTTATCAACGAACATGTTTACGAGCTAACGAACCGAATACTGTAAAGCTTGAGTTTGGTTTGTTTATCTTAACGAGCCTCATTAAACGAGCTCAAACGAGCTTTTATCGAATCGAGCTTCGAATAGCTCACAAACGGTTTGGTTCATTTACATCCCTATTGATTCATGCATTTTTACGTGGATTTTCTACAGAGATCTCTAAAAATCAGGTAAAAGCTTAATTTTTCTTTCTTTGTTTTTTAAAAAAACAAAAAACAAAACAAAACTATGTCTACATATTTTTTAAGAAAATTTGGCATGATCAACTACTCTCGTTTCGATTCATTTATTTTCAATGAGTTTTTACTCTTTAAAATATTGCAAACCAGTCTAGAGGTCCTTGAAGAAAATTACTATCAATTTCCACAACTGTAATTGCTGCTAACAGTTTATAACTGTATATATATATATATATATATATAATTAACAATTACATATTAAAAAACTTGTACTGTACAGTATTAATTAATTCATAATCAAGAAAAAACAAACAAATTAAAAATGGTAAATAAGTAGATGAATTGAACAAACATGATATTACTATTATTCAAGAATTTGGCAACTCCCATTAATGTATTGGTAATATATTGGGGTGGTTGTCCCAATTCTCCGTAGGAATTATTAAAAAAAGAAAAAAAAATACGGAAGATTGAGATCAATAAAAAAAAATGATCATTATTAGTGCGGTTCGGAAATCATTAATCCAATATATTTATAGAAGCGAAACCTAAAATTTAAATTTTGATGAAATAATTCATGGGAGTCTAGCTAATCCACAATTGGTATTTTTATTATATATATTTGTGCGTGCAGTACCATCGAAAAAGGTGGTACTTTTTGGTTCAACAAATGTATTCTAATTTCAAAATCATATATGCATATTGATCTCCCAGGCCAGCATATATAAGTATAACTATTATATTCACTTGTACATATTACAGTTCAAAACCCTAATGAAACAGATTTTGAAGGGACGACTCGAGACGAGACAAAAACCATGCACAAATAGAAATTTAAAAAAAAAAACTCATTGATTCGGAAAAAATTAAAACCTGTTAAAGAATCAAGAAACGTGGACTTCCCGGATCCAGAAGGACCCATAACAGCCATGATCCTACCCGGAAGAGCATAACCCGTTAACCCGTCTAACAATCTTCTCGTGGATCCATTCCCAAAACTTGGTAAAATCACTGTTAAATCTTCCCATGCTAAATATGCTGCCGCCCCAATCGGATGTTCTTCTACAGTAGAGCCCTTTTCGATATCCGAGTTTCCATCAACAGTTTCCTGACTCGTCGTTATCTCTATCTCCATATTCTGTGTATGTTTCCGATGTTTATTTTCTTTTCTTGAAGATAAAAAAATGAGGCATGCAGCAAGAATAAGAGTATGGACCCTGACAGCTCGTATTAATGTAAGTACTGCAACTGTGGGCATTTATTGCATGAATGTCGAAGCTGTCAAAAGTGATAGACGTACGTGTCGTGTCAATCGTACGTAAAAGGTTGGTGAAATTTAAAATTGGATGAATGAAGGGGTCGAAATTTATATATATATATATAAAGTTGAATTAAAAATGTATGTAACTATATATGTCTTGAATTGCCTTCGCCTGTTCGTTCAAACTAAGAGTAATATCTTAAGTTGAATTATGTATGTTAATATGAGGGAGTGTTTACATCTTTCAACGTGTTGTTACAATTTGTGTTAGCTCGGCAGGTCTCTGTGACTCTGTGGCTTGGGATATCGAGATTCAGCTGCCTTCCTATGGCAGGATCATAATCACAAGCGACAAGTTTGGAAAATCAATTAATCAATCACGTGCTAACTAGGATATATATATATATATATATTGGTTTTAAAAAAAATTTGGTTTCCTATCATCATTTGAGTTAGGCAAGCATGCATGATTGTGTTGGTAATTAATTACTTGACATGGGAGTTACGTTAGTTGTCACTTGTCAATAGTTATGTCTTTCTATACCGAAGGTTGACAATCATGCACATAAGAGATTTTTTCAAACGTGAAATTAAACAAACATGCTTCTACTCATAACTCTAAATTTTTACGGGAGAAAGTATTATTTAAAATCAATGAAAAAAATTCTAGCATGCATGCGTTGCGATCATCCGATCTGATCATTTAACAATGCTAAAATTCACATGCAGCGTAAAGAACACGACATTTGGACTTTAATATATATAAGAGTTGTTATTTTAAAAGACAATTTCACGTATCGATATTCGTGTGATCAAAAATTAATATTTCTCGGATAAGATATTGTCAATTTTTTTTTGTATTAATCTAATACGGCTAATGCGACTGACTGCCTAACTTTGGGTAAACAAATTAATCTTCTTATTTTAGTTTACAGACATCATTTATTAACGCTATCGGCCGATACGTACCTAATTTGCCTATACATAGAGTTCAAATTGAGTTTTTTTCTTGGGCACACTGACATTTCCCCATCGATATTTACATTTTTGCGTTTCTTTGCTGCACGTGGCGTGGATGATACAAGTCGGTGAGAGATATATATATATATAGTTTATTTAAAATCACCTTAATTTCATTAAAAAAAGAAGGTTTTTTTAGACATATTTTTCTCAGAAAAACGTTTTATTTAAAATCACCTCAATTTCATAAAAAGAAAAGAGGTTTTTTTAGAAATATTTTTCTTTGAAAAACCTAGTCAATCTAAACACACCGTAAAGATAAAGACGGATTCGGGTATATCAATAATTATAGATTAGTGTCCGACATACATTGAAATAACTTTCGTCTCATCAAAATATTATCAAAACTAATGAAATAGGTCGTAGTATTGCACATTGAAATCATTTGTTTTTGAGTTTTGGAGTTGTATCATAGTCAAATTATATACAATATTGATGTCACCCCGATATATATTATATGGTTTACGAGCTCGAAAACGAGCCGAGCTTAAGCCAGGCTTGTTAAACATGATAAACGAGCTTTTAACGAATCAAACTCGAGCCGGCTAGATTAACATGATAAACGAGCTTTTAACGAGCCGAGCTCGATCTTTTCTCGAGCTCAGTAATTTCAATGCAAACCAAGCTCGAGCCTGATATAGAAGCTCGAATCGAGCTCCTCAAACAATCTTAAACGAACCAAGCTCAAGCCTGATACTGTTTGATTTGGTTTGGATCGTTTACATCCCTAGTTTCAGGAATGACCCTCTTTAAGTGCATCAAATACATGCGATTTGACATCTCTCACCTTCAAAATCTATCCACCTTCAAACTCTATCTTTTCATCAGAAGTACTCTTATCCATAATTGCGGAAGAAGAGAACCCTTGTTGCAAAGTTCAAATCCATGACTCCAAGAATTATTAATAAATTTTCTTGCCACGAAATAAAATTTGAGTCATTTAATAAAAGAATAAAGTTAATGTTGGAATGAATATTTGTATGAGTAAAATCTAAAGAGAGAATAGAAAATCATAATATACATGCTCAACCAAATATCTAAATAAAATAATCAATAAATTCAAATAACGTAAATCTCATACCATGATACAGACACTCCATTAATGTTTTATATTCAGACAAAAAATAAACTTGTAAGTGATATCTTGTCGTATCAGTCAAACACTGATTGTAACTATCATGTCAAATAACAACATTCCTTTGGACCGATATATTATTCACATGAATAAACTGAACTACTATCACATGTTTATCTCCGACAAGTGCATATATAATATATTAAATATAGAACTTCCTATGGGCCGAACAATATTCATACAGATCACATACACCCAAAAAAACACTTTGTATTTCAAAATAAATTAATCTCCCCAAAAAAATAACACGATATTTTATTTCACTTATCTATATCAAAATACATATAACCATTTAATAATTTAAAATTTAAACCGAATAAACCTGAACTGTAAATTTTTTTTTACAGTAGGTCTCGAGCGGGACGTTATGAAATTGTGCCCTCTATGTGCCCCTCACTAATGGGCTCATCTAGGACACTTAGGTACGCGCTAAAGATGTTGTGACTGTCCAGGATAGTATTGAACATGCCCTAGGTCGATTTTGGAGAGGATTTTGCCCAATTTTTTTATTTTCTTCTATTTTTTTATAAACAAAAACTAGACATAAACTCAAAATCTTCATATTGAACTTTGTAATTTTCAACCAAAATCTCTTTACCGAAACCAAACTTAACCATATACATAATTGTTTTCAACCAAAATCCTTTTTCCAGATCTTAGGCCATAATAAAAAAATTCAAATAAAATTTTCTTTATCAGATATGAAGCCAACATCATAACCATAAACTTTAAGCAAATCTCAATGATTCAACATGAGTAGCTTTGATACCAGTTGTTGGAAAAAATCCATATAAACACAGAATCCATCATGTCAAATTATTAAGAATTAAGCTGAAAACCTTAATCAGAAGCGTACCTGAAGTCATAATCATTAATTCCTTAGAACGAATCTTGATCTCCTAGATCTAAATGTTCTTCCTTGAAAGAGTCTTTTTATTTTCTCAGAACTTTTTCTATAATGGTTGTAGAGAATATGGAACGAGATAACGCGAGATCCGGAGACTGGCCAATATATAGATAATTTCTATACTTATCTTCTGATATTTCTCTTTTATTTCATCATAAAAACAAAAATACTTTTGCCTCTATACATTAAAGACACACAACATATCCGATATATTAAAGCTCGATCATTAACCAAAATCTAAACCGAACACTTTATATTTTGGGCATCACCTTAACATACAACTCACATCACATAATAATTCACATTTAAACTCATATATTGAATTTGACCCAACAGTTTCATCAAAAGGCAAAAATAAAAACAAATTGAATATTTGTATTATATATGTGTGTGTGTTTGTATTTGTGCAGATAAAATTACAGCCGAAGGGTGGAGCATTGGAAGTTATCCTTTTACTCACTATATAATTGTTGTGCCTAAAATATAATCCAAGAAGCCAACTTGGAAGCCCACAAGAAAAAATCCAATTGATGAAAGCCCAAGAGAATTGCAGTTGGCCCAGGAGAAGAACTATGCGACCAGTCAAGGCCACTACCCAATATGGAAGATCGTGGAGTGATCGTGGAATGCGGTTGAAACTTCCATGTGGAGCGTGACAAAAACAGCAGGAAGGATCAGAGATAGAGCCCGACAAAATCAACACAAAAATCTACAGCAAAGCTCTGCAGAATTCTCTCAATTCTATGCATGTTTATTTCAATTTCCAGCAGTCAAGTATTTGAATTTTTTACATATTCTTTCAACTTTCTTGTAAAAACGTTGATCAAGTTCATAGCAACATAATTATATTTGATGTTGTTAATGGATCCCTCTTGTAATTTTGTCATATTCCTCATTTTTGTTTGCGTTTTTTGAGTCATTTTGAAGGAGTTAGAACTTACGACCGAATCGAGACCTACAACGTTTGGTAAACGAAGTCAGATTATTTCACAATTTTGGCACGAACACGTGTCTGGCACGCCCGCAAATTTTCGAGACAAACAAGTTGGCACGCCCAGTGGGACGCAATGCCTCCAAAGCATACTGAGAAGAGTGAAGGAATTCCTCCATCACTGGGAAAAGTCATCGCTCACAAGAAGAGTTTCAGGAAACTGATGCAGATGGAAGAACGGTTGAAAGGCTAGTACACCAGTTCGAGGAAGAGACTATGAAGGAAGGAATTGCTGTTTCTGGTGGTGATGGACCTTCACTGAACTTTATGTTGGCCATGGAGAAAAAAATCCGCAGTGGTCTCAGAGAAATGACCCAAACTTTCGCTACTGTCATGATGGAATTTGTGGCAGAAATGAAGGAATGGAGGAAGTCAGCAAAAGGGGAGGCTGTTACACCAGAAAATGATAATTTTCGAGAAACTGACACTAAACTGTCTGAAGACCAAGGCCAGGGAGCGGGGAGTTCTCAAGCTGGTGAAAATCGCCGCTTGGAGGAATCACCGACTCTGGGATCTGTTGAGGAAGGCAAGTATACTCCTCCACACAGGAGGGAAGATGAGTTGGGTCCAAAACGCCAAAGTTACAGCAGTGGTAAAAAAGTAGCTGGTAATACGTTCGCTTTGACTCCTCCTAGCATGCATCCGGGGATGTATGGTGATGGGAGAATGCATGTGTATTCAGTTCCAAGTTCGGGGAATAATACTCGGGGGCAAATTATTCCCCATACCCATTACGACGAACTCCAGTCTTGGACTTCGAGATTGTACATGATGTCTTCCAAGAGTTGTATGGCCCAGGGGTGAGGCCAATCAACCGACCAGAGTTCCACAAACCATACCCCGATGTGGTTGATAGTGAAAATCCTTACCCACGTGGATATCGCATTCCAGACTTCTTTGTACTCCGGGGAAGACGGTCAGTCAATCTAGCGTGGAACATGTGGCGAGGTTTACAATAGAGTGTGGGGAACTAGCAAATTTGGATAATTTTTCCAACTACAAGCTGCGTTTGTTTCCCAATTCATTGACTAGTACTGCGTTTACTTGGTATGTCACACTACCTCGGAATTCTATTATGACTTGGCATGACATGGAATGCCAGTTTCATACACAGTTTTTCAGAACAGTACCTGAAATCAGTATAGCGGAATTGTCGAGAGTAGTCCAGAAGCCGGGAGAATCTGCTAATGATTTCATTTGCGAATTCAAAAGAGTGAGGAGTAGGTGCAAAGTTTTCATTCCAGAATCAGAATATGTGAAAATGGCGCAGCGAGGACTTGGCTTTGAGTTGAGAAAGAAATTCCAAGAGATGGAATTTCGCGATTTTTATGAGTTTGCTGCCAAGGTATCAGAGTATGAGGAATTATTGCATGAGGAAATTCATAAAAGGAAGTCTACTGTTGGCTCTTACTTCCAGGAAGTTGAAGAAGTTGCCTTGGCAGAAGTGGTGAATTTTGGATCATGTACAGTCCCGTTGTTGAAGCACAAGAATGAAGAATTTCCGAGAAAAAATGCTTCTCCAGTTCAAATGCCTTATACCTTTGATGCGTCAAAGACAGAAGAAATATTTGATCACTTGGTGAAGAAAAAGTTTATAACATTCCCCCCAGATCATAAGCTGCCCACCAGAGATGAGATGAAAGGAAGAGATTACTGTAAGTATCACAATTCCTTCGACCATAGTACTAATGTTTGTTGGGTTTTCAGAAATATCTTGCATGAAAGAATCAACAAGGGAGTTCTAAAATTTCCCGAGAAGAAAGAAACAATGATAGTGGATGAAGATCCTTTTCTCCCAGTGGCCAATCTGAATGTGAGCAGTACCGATTTGCATTTCTTAATCAATGAGAGGAGAAGGAATGGAGGTGAGGACATGTCCATTAGGCCAGGAGTTACTATAAGGAAGTGTTGGGTGCCTCGGAAAATGATATTTGAGGTTAAGGGGAAGAAAACAGAAATTTTTCATGAAAAAGACATCTATTATAGTGGGAGTGGTGTGCATTATGGTGAGAAGAATATGAGGTATAATAGGGAATCTATGGCCAAAAGGCCAGAGACCCAGTACCTTAGAAGGAACTCGTCTCCTGGGTTGGTGACTAGCGAGAGAAGAAGTTACCCGCAGTTATCCCAGAAGATAATACAGAGGCCAGCACCTCAAAAATATGAAAGGAAACCCCGTTTTGTTGTTCCTCCCAAAGCAATCCCCAACGGCGTATGGAAACGGGTAGAGCATCCAAAGTTCCCAAAACCGCTTTCTCGGACCCAAAAACGACGTTTGTTGAGAGAAAAAGCTGCTGATCGCAGATCTAAGATGGGGGAATCACTCAGAGAGAAGAAAAAATTTGGGAGGAAGGCTACTGAAAGTAGTGAGGAAGAAGAGTTACAAATGGAGGATTTAATCTTAACTCCGGCTCAGATGAAAGATCGATAGCCGGAGACAGATGTTTTATAAAGATTGAATAGATGAGAAGTATTGTTCAAAGTAGGCTGGATAGCCACTTTGGCTAATTTTGAGATATTGACTCGTAGAAAGTTTCTGTAATATGCGAGGAATAGACTTTTAAGCCATTCCCTGCTGAACTTGTTTGCAAATAGTGATGGAGCATCTGTGAATAAATAAAAAGAAAATTTCTTCATGGAATCCTTTGCAGCTGATGTGTTTTTAAGAGAATAATGTGTTGTCTTGATAGCCGAATTGATGACGTGTAGAGTACGTTTATTACATATTTCGATACTTTGATGGTGTTTGAAAAGTATATGTGATAATGAGCAATGATGATAACATGTTGTGATAATATTGAAGAAAACAGGCTACTTAGCCGTTGTTCTTAATTTATTTTACAGAAATCCGGGCAGAGTTTTCCCTGTAAACGTGACATCCCAGAAAATACAAATACATGAAAACAAACCCCAAGCAGCATGTATAAGGTAAACAACATGTTTCCAACAACAAAGTTTGGCTTTCAAGCCACTTTCCCAACTCTACACATCATAAAAAAAAAAACACTTGCCAAACAATGGCAAACAAGTGCAAAACGTACACCTACTATCCCTAGCCTACGTATTTTATTTCCTCTCAATGTATTTGACACTCCGTACATGTATGTTCAGCCGCTGGCAGAGATATTCATCAAAGCTTGGTAATTTTCTGTTGAATTGTCCAGCAGCACTACCATGAGGATTTTTCATCTCCATTGATCTTTAAGGTACTTTCTTGCATTGGCCTTTGAGATAAATTCTCGATTTCTCCAACTATGTTCCTGCGAAATTAATGGGATCACATGAGAAATAATGGAGTGTTGATCAACAAAACTATGCTTTGTGTGTGCTATATGTTGTCATTGATGTGGCACGTGTCATTTCTTTGTGAGATTGAATGAATCTTGCCATTTTGAATTTATGGCTTGCCAAAATTCCAAAAAATGGGATCTCATCTTCATTGAGTTTTGTGGAGCATCACAATTCCTTGTGTTGGGGCATTTCTTGTAAGCATATAGAAGATCACATAAGTTGCACAAGCTATAAACAAAGCTTTGAATATGCACACCAAGGGAGCCACTCTGTTGAGGTGTGAGCAATGGGTGTTGAAAGGTGTTGCTCATCAAAAAACTCATTCAGCCATATGCACAAACACCTTGAGTGCAGCATAAAATGTGGCAAACTCTACAATGTTTTTGTGATAGAAGATTGGGAAAAATGGTGCAATATACCTACCTTGAGAAGGTGTGCTTGATGTAAAGGAGATTGATGATGACAATTTTCAGAAACTTGGATTATATTACAAAGGCGATGTAATCGACGGTTTCTTCGGGAAGATCGGTGGTCGTCGCCGGAGTTTTGGGGGAATGAAATGAGAAAGAAAGAGACAAGGAAGAGGTTCAGGGAAAGCACACTGAGATTTAAACTGTTGGAGGAAGAACATGTGTTCCAGCTGTGAATTCTTCTTCAAATCCATAGAACCATTCTTTTCAACTATATGATTGTACGTGAGCTTTGAATATCTAAAAGATCGAACAAAGCAAAAAACATAGCCAACTTGGTCAAATTGGTCAAAGTAGCCAAATAGCCAAAATGGGCCAAATTACCCATTGGCCCAAATTAGCTAGGGGCAATTGTTGTGCCTAAAATATAATCCAAGAAGCCCACAAGCAAAAATCCAATTGATGAAAGCCCAAGAGAATTGCAGTTGGCCCAGGAGAAGAACCATGCGACCAGTCAAGGCCACTACCCAATATGGAAGATCGTGGAGTGATCGTGGAATGCGGTTGAAACTTCCATGTGGAGCGTGACAAAAACAGCAGGAAGGATCAGAGATAGAGCCCGACAAAATCAACACAAAAATCTACAGCAAAGCTCTGCAGAATTCTCTCAATTCTAAGCATGTTTATTTCAATTTCCAGCAGTCAAGTATTTGAATTTTTTACATATTCCTTCAACTTTCTTGTAAAAACGTTGATCAAGTTCATAGCAACATAATTATATTTGATGTTGTTAATGGATCTCTCTTGTAATTTTGTCATATTCCTCATTTTTGTTTGCGTTTTTTGAGTCATTTCGAAGGAGTTAGAACTTACGACCGAATCGAGACCTACAACGTTTGGTAAACGAAGTCAGATTATTTCACAATTTTGGCACGAACATGTGTCTGGCACGCCCGCAAATTTTTGAGACAAACAATAATATTTTATGAATGTTTCATTTAGATGAATTGATCAAACAATACTACTCCTTTCGTCTCAAATATAAAAATTTTATTTCTTTATTCATATATCCAAAATATATATTTCAGTTTCTATATTTAGTGTTATGTTTTCTACTTTTTTCTTATAATTTTGCCCTTGTTTGATTTCTTTTGTAATTAATAATCTATTTATTTAATTTTGAAAACGTGTTAGGTTATACGTGTATGAATGAGAGTAGTAATGAGATGAGTGACCTCTTGGAATATTCTCGTGCAATCTGTTGATATTGTGTCTTTTGAACTGGTTGACTAGGTGATTAGCCTTTGGTTTTCAATAAGCCGGGAGAAGTTGCCGAGCCCAAAAAAATAAAATATTAATTTTTTTAAAAAAAAAATGGGATAGCTGTCATAGGAGAGCACAAACATCCAACTAAAACAAGACACGACATAGCTCAATGCAACGCACAAAGTAACTATAGAACCTAAAAACGCAGGGGAAGAAATGAGAGAAGAAAAGAACAGCAACCTTCCAGGCTGCAGCACACCACCGTGGCCAGCCGAAAACCTACAATCGACATGCGATGAAGACCGCTTTCCACCCGCATAGCATAAATAAACAATGAGAAGATGCAAATTAAAGAAACAAAATAACAGCACTTGCAGCAACAAATTAATATCAGCAGCAAAAAAGAATGCAATAACAGCAACAACAAAGTGCGCAAAGAATAAATAAGACAGGCAACGGGTAATGGAAAGACGTATATGAACGCGATAGTAAATAGACTAAAATATTAAAAGCATAATAAATACAATAAAATAAATTTATTATAATATATAATACAGTATATTAGTTATAAACCAATACACAAAACAATATTAGAGTTAGAAAAAAACCAATACACAATTAATTGATTAAAGGATAACTCCGACAACACACAATTCAAGTCACACTTTTAATACATATACATATATATTAGATTAGATATATTAGATAAGCCTTGTATTAGTGTAACATATGAGACTTAGTGGATTTGCTTGTTAAGTGAGCATCATCCCATGGGGTAGATTTGATGCTACATGTGGGGGCACTGTCCCTCATATGATTTGGATGGACAAGATTCACACACATATGTGATTTAAAAAAAATTAGTGGACCCCATGTATGTGTGGCTAAATTTGAGCCCTTGATTCTATCATGGGGTAATACCCCTACATGTAAAATGGAATCAACCATCCCATGGATGTAGGTCGATTAGTCCGAAACACATTAAAATTTCATGTGTCTTTTATTTTTATTTTTTTATCAATCGGGCTAATTATGAAAACTAGGCAAAAATGGATAAAGCCATAACAACAAAATTTATTGATATGTTAAGTAATTAAATTTATTTTACAGTTAATTAATTACTTTTGAATCAAAATAAATTCCGATATGGAGTAATTTCAAATCATTATGTTAAAGACTCTCTCAAATCCATATCTCTCTATCAAGATGCGCTCCATTTTAATAAATTGAAGCTATGAATTTCAAATAAGTGTGATTTCTTGGAAGAAAGGATGAAGAATCAATTCTCGTATCTATTCAAAGACTAAGTCAACTCAAGTTTCGAAGACGGAACTTCTCATAAAGTGGGAGGAACTTCTCATAAAGTGGGAGGAATGTAAAACCCATAAACTCTAAACTCGGGATATTATTTTGTAGAAAGTTGTAATAAGTTATACAAGATTTTTGTCTTATTATTTTATTTAAGATTATCAAGACTATCTAAAGTTGAGTAAGATAATTAAATCGTGTGTACAATATCTATGGAACTCGAATTTAAGATGATATTATGCATATATATTGACTTTGGGATAATAAATAGGCCAATATCCAATAATTTAAATAAGGAGATATCTGATAAAAACAGGTAAATTTTGAAAATATGAATTTTGAGACATAATTTCGAAATTTGAGAAGAAAATAGAAGATAAAAATATAAGATTTGAGATAAAGTGAATACACATATGGATCAAGATAAAATGAAGTTCAAGCAAGAGGATAATGTAATATTATATTTCGAAATTTTCATGTATATGTATATACACATATTTAATTTTCGAAAATAGAGACATGTCAATATAGATAAGACTGCATGATAAGGAAATGCATGCATGAGAATTCAAAAGTTTGCATACCAAGATTTCGAGAAAATGAATAGTCCTATTTTAAGGATAAATTACAATAAATTCGAAAATAAATAGGGGAAAATTTTGAAATTTAAGGGAAAAGATTAAATTGTTCTGCAAAATAAAAAATCTACCGGATGCTTAGGTCTGGAATTCAAATTTCATGGCCTAGAAAGGGATCATTTCGAAAATCTATCCAAGGGGATAAATAAAGAAGGATAAATTATCTCGGATTCAAGATTTAATTTAAAAAATTTAAACGCGAAAATAATGCACGCTCAGGTTATCAATCAGCCCTTATATATAAATAGGAGGACCTACACCTGAAAATTTACTCCAAATTTTCAAAAGTTGCTCTCAAGTACTCTCATTTCGAGATTTTTCTCTCTCAGTTCTACCGAATGTCGAAGCTCTGCTGCAGTCCAGATCCAGGAAGGATTCGAAAATCCTAGCAAACGAAAAAATCGTCCTTCATGTTTTTTAACATCTGGATCTAAGGTAAGTGAGCTTCTTTTAAAATTATGTATTTGATTATATGTCCTTCCGTTTTTGATAGTTTTGGTCGAGCGCTGTTGTTCGGTTCCTACCCTTTCTTTATACGATTATCATATATATTTTTGGCACTCTGAGAATTCAACTGAAAATGGGTGAGAATCCCAATACATGATAGGTTATGGCCCTTACACGATTGTAACTATTATATGACATCGCCCCCTTAGCAAAGTAAAAATTAAAGACTGATAGCAGTAAGCCATGTAAAAATGGAGGAATCTTAGTTCCTACGCCAAAATATGTTTATGTTGATTCTGACGATATGTTATGCGAATTATGTTATGCATGATATGATATGTTGTTTTCGAAAATAATGTTTATTTGCTATGTATATGCTCAAATGACCCTCATTTGTTGAGTGAGGACAATATCACTCACACCTTACTCTCCCTCCCTAGATAAGTCAGAAGATCAGTTAGAGGAAGTGAATATGACCATTTTTGGGGCTGGTGATGTACAAAAATAAGAGTTAATTGAAATTATTTATGTTTTATTTGAATTTCCATTGTAAACGCTTTCACGTATTTATTTTTAGTTACGCTGTAAAGACAATTTTATGATTGATTGTAAGAAATAAATTGATTTGGTTTATATTGTACTACTAGACTTGTTGTTTTCAAGTGTGTGGTTGTAAATAATGTCGATATCGACTATCCCTGGGCTCGGGACGTGATAGCTGAGCGTGACCCTATAAATATAGGTCGATTGGTCCAAACCACGTTAAAATATCATGTTTCTTTTATTATTATTTTTTTCATTTTTTTTATCAATTAGGCTAATTATGAAAACTAGGTAAAATTAGGGATGTAATCGAGTCGAGTCGAACTCTTGAATGTTTGAGTTTGACTTGTTTATAATCGAGTCGAGCTCGAACTTTATTTAACGAATATATTCATGGCTCACGAGCTTATTCAAGCTTTTATCGAACCTAAACGAGCTCAATAAATATGAATTATACATTTAAATATTCATTAAAAAATAAATTATACATTTATAAAAAAAATATAATATTCTTATTAAAATGTGTCAATTTATTATAATAAATAAATTTAATAGATTTTTCTATATATTTCATAATTAATGTGTTAAATCAATAAATTAAATATCAAAATTATTATTTTTCATTTAAGATATTACTTATGAATTTATTAACGAACATGTTCACAAGCTAACGAGCCGAATATTGTAGAGCTTGAACTTGGTTCGTTTATCTTAATGAGTCTCATTAAACGAGATCAAACGAGCTTTTATCGAATCGAGCTTCGAATAGCTCACAAACGGTTTGATTTATTTACATCCTAGGTAAAATAAGATAAAGCAGGATAAACAAATTTTATTGATTTTTTAAGTAATTAAATTCATTTTATAATTAATTAGTTATTTTTTAATCCAAATAAATTCCTATATAAAGTAATTTCAAATTATTCCGTTAAATACTCTCTCAAATTTATATCTCTCGATGCCTAGATGCACCCTTAATGGTGCGCTCCAATTGAATATATTAAAGTCGTGAATTTCAAAGAAGTGTGACTGCTTGGACCATCTAGTGTGGGGCCCTTAGCTCCTAATCGTTATTACAACACAATCTGATTAGGGTTAACTAATTACAACGAAAAACGAGTTTAAAATTTCTTTACAGTGAGCCCGAAATATTTCCTCTACAATTTAAATACTAAAAATAGTATTTAGTCTCACATCATAAACATGCTCACACGAACTCAAAACCAATCATATACAAACAACTCATATCCTCGAGATATGCCCTGGTATATAAATACATATACATATATACTGGGAACAAAGCATAAACCTCAACTCAAACTGTGACTCCCTCCAGAAGTACCCTCTCCGGTCTCCTGATAACCTGGAGTACCTGCCATTGTCCACACACAAAGACAACAACAGCCCCCCTTGGGGGTGAGCAAAGCTCCGTATGGAACAACCCCAATCATATATATCACGGATATCTAAACTATGATATATGGGTATGCAATGCATGTATGTCGTGGAGATATCAGGTCAAATGCCCATCCACTGAGCACATGTCAGAATCAAACGACTCGCTATCAAATCAATGCTCGAGCTGGCACACCGGCCTCAATAAGGGATACTCGTATGATAGCATCGACGAAGCGCCATCAAATCCCAAATCTCATATCCAATCATCGGGGCCACAAATGTCTATGTTTTTAAGCGTCACATAATACCAAACATAGCATTGTGTTCACAAACCCCAGAATCCAATCAAATCATATCAGGGTATCCAAGGATCATAGCTCAACGTGCATGTCATGTATCGATGTATGCATCAAATGATGTGTGTTAACAAAACATTTATTTTATACATCGATATCTCAATCTCAATGTCATGTATGCCACATCAATCAACAAATAAGGCATATAGACATGTATTCTCATTCCAATCAATCAAATCAATCCAACATATATCATATAATACAGATACCTGTCGTATGTTACCCGGTCGCAATATACCTCAATTCTTCGTTTCCAGTCCACTGTAGCTTTAGATTTCAGTATAAAAATCTATCTACATCAATAACATATTCATTTCAATCAATGACATCATTCAAATTCAATAGTACAAGTTTCAAATATCTTTTGAAACTTTGAAAATTCATATCAAATTCAAATCATAACATAATTCAATTCCGACTTCAAAACTTAGTTTCTTGTCGGTTATTCTACCGCATATATTTATCAGAATTAATAATAACTGACAAATAATTCCTCAATATCAATCCAACGATTAAAATTCTCTAATTATAATAAATTGAGAATAATTCAAAATAACATCACTATAATCATCTCTTATTCGTTAGAATCATACAATATTTCAACAATTTTTAATTTCTGTATGATTTAAAAATTTGTCGGATTTATTCCAAAAATCGACGGATTTCAAACATCACCAAAAATATAAAATTTATACCTCAAATCGAAGAACTCGTGTCAACGATCCCAGAACTTCAAATTAACATATTTATTAATTTCTTATGTCTATGTAATGAAAATTGTGATGAATATGAATTCATTTTAATTTCATTAATCAACCATTAATTCACAAATCAAATATCTATTTGCAAATCAAATCTTAACATGTTTGGGGGTAAAAATGTGATTCCTAAAACTATAGGGGCTAAATATAATAGGGATGGACAAAAGAAGTAAGTGAACCCCACGTGTTACATTACATATAAAAATTGGATTAGTTTTCCATATTTTCTTATCTGCAGAAAACGGACAGCCAACCCAAAATTGGTGACATACAAGAGACTGAGGCGTGGTATCATGGCGGATGCGTACTGCCCGGACTGCAAGAGAGCGACGGAGGTGGTGTTCGATCACTCGGCGGGGGATACGGTATGTTCCGAGTGTGGGCTGGTGTTGGAGGCGCATTCCATCGACGAGACTTTTGAATGGCGGAATTTTGCTAATGAGAGCGGGGACAACGACCCGGTTAGGGTGGGAGGCCCGACAAACCCGTTGCTGACGGATGGTGGGTTGTCCACCGTGATCTCCAAGCCCAACGGATCAACGGGGGAATACTTGTCTTCTTCTGTGAGTCGGTGGCAGAACCGGGGATCGAACCCGGATAGGTCGCTCGTCCAGGCGTTCAAGACAATTGCTATAATGGCTGACAGGTTTTTGATTTCTTCGTTTTTTCTTAGGTTCTTTTGTGAATTGTGTTGCTTGTGGAACTTGGTTGTTGAAGTTTTGAGAATTTTGGCGGGTGGTGTACGGAATTGTGTGGTTGGTCCGGTGTTTGTTGAAATTTGAATCGTTAATTTGTTCAACTTCGGAGTGCATCTGGAAATTTTGCTCGATTGATGGTTGGAATTTGCAGGCTTGACGTGCTCGTTTGTTCTTTCCACTTTAATTATGCATTTTATTCCAAATTTCGTTGAATCTGTCTTCTATGTTCTTTACGGTTTTAGGAGCAGGGGCAAAAATCGGTTTTCAGAAAGATTATAGGTCAAATATTGAATTATTTTATTTATTGATGACTGACCTTGCCGGGCCCACTGAGTTGGCGCTCACAGTTTTGGACAGTTTTTACAAAATTTTGACTTGATTTTTTTTTTGTAGGTTGGATGCTGATAAGTAGCATTCTGTAATAGCCCTGTTTAGAATAGAGAGAGGTGGCGCAACACATACGTCGATACATTTCATATCTTGTAATATTAGGCTAATAATTTATTGATTTTGTTTGTTCTACATTTTTATCAATCTCTATTTGCTTCTCTCATTTAATATTATTAAAAAAAAGTCATAATTGCATTCTGAAATATTTATTAATATGGAGATACATGAAATGCTTTAATTTAACTTGCGCTAGTTTATAAATATTGTGTCTTGCACATTGGTTATGAGGTGCTGAATGGCTTCCGCAAGGTGCCATCTGCTCGATTTATCCGACATGCTAACATGTGTTTGCGGGGTTTGTGTGTAGCTTAGGTAGTAAAGAGATTGATGACAGTGTTGTGGTTCCTTTTGGTGTGTAGATAGTTCAAAGTAGTGTTTTCTCGTTTATATTGCATTGTGATGTGTTCGAGGTAAGGCTTGATTAACCTTGCACTAGTTTGTCAATACGGTGCCTTGCTCACTCAATAAGTTATCATGATTTTCTATTGAACACGATTAAAAGTTTTTATTTTCTTCTTCAATTTCTATATTTTGTATTGCTCTATGTGGTTGGAAATTAAACTGATGTTATTTATATTTATCCTCCAGGCTGGGTCTTGTTGCTACCATAAAGGTATTGGTCTTTTACCATTTCTGTTTGCCATTCATAAATTGTCATTAGATCTTGGTTTATTTTGCGCACCTCCTTTACGTGATAAACTTATATATTCAGGTATATTGACAATAAAATATGGTCAACCATTCCTTCTAGACTTTGTTATATTATATTTGTTTGAGTTAAGTTGAGAATAGGGAAGGAATCAATCACGTGTTTGATATATGTATCTCCTCCCGAGAATTATGCGATGATGATGAAAATTCCAACGTGGGCCCTTTGGTTTACTAAAAAAATGTACTGTTTATAAGCTTGTTTCCCTCGTGCCATATTTTATGGTTCAAACTCTAATAACATGTCTATCAACGCGTGGATTCTGTGGTCATTTAGAAAGTTTGGTGTTCATTTTTTTGTAAAAGATAGTCTCACACTCTCTGCCTACATGTAAAGGTCTTTACTTTATGTTTTTAAGGAGGGCATATCGATTTTGTCAGCATAGACTACTTTTGGTTTGTGAATTTTCCTTGGAAATGTTGAAATTGCTTTTTTCTGCCTTACATGTAGGTTTTAACTTCTGAAAATTACGACACTTTGTAAAATGAAGTCAAAAGATTTCAGTTAGTTCATTTGGTTTTGTATTTTTAGTAGTTGGGGATTTGTAGGATATCTTAATTAGTTTGGAGAAGCCGTTGAACCTCTGTTTATGTGATGTTGATTTCAAGGATCGAGCAAACGAGATATATAAAAAGGTAGAGGATCAAAAGCCTCTTCGTGGGCGAAATCAAGATGCTATTTTAGCTGCTTGCCTTTACATTGCTTGTCGACAAGAGGATAAGCCACGGACCGTCAAAGGTGTGGTTTGACCTACGTGGAAGTATTTCTTGTTTTTGATATGTGATTTCATCATGATCTTGCTGAACATATGGTTTCAATTAGAAATTTGCTCTGTTGCCAATGGGGCCACCAAGAAGGAGATTGGGCGAGCAAAAGAGTTCATTGTGAAACAGCTAGAGGTAGAAATGGGGCAGTCTATGGAGATGGGAACAATTCACGCTGGCGATTTTTTGGTGAGTTCTTTCTAACACTTCGCTCACGCACGTACTGTGGTTTAATGTATGAACATGATTGCAGAGACGATTTTGTTCCCATCTGGGCATGACTAATCAAGCTGTGAAAGCGGCTCAAGAAGCCGTACAAAAATCGGAAGAGCTGGATGTAAGGTAGAATCACTTACTTTTCTCAGACGCCTGACCTAGGGGGTTTTCTCACAAAACACATGCTTGCAGGAGAAGCCCCATATCCATCGCAGCTGCAGTAATATACATAATAACCCAGCTTTCAGATGACAAGAAACTTCTCAAAGGTGGTTTTTTTTTTTTTTTTTTTTGGGTCGCTCACATGCAACGACAATATCCCGGTTTTGGCTTTTGAAATTTATGCGTAAATTTTCTGAAATCCCGAACACTTGACAGATATTTCACTTGCCACTGGAGTTGCTGAAGGCACGATTCGGAATTCATACAAGGATCTCTATTCATACGCAGCGAGGATGGTACCCAGTTGGTTTGCTAAGGAAGAAGATTTTCGACAACTCTGCAACCCATGATTGATTTTAGATGTGCAGATTTTGCAGTAGGATTGGACAGGTCCCGTTTAAGTTTTGTTTTCTTCTAGTTTTCCCCACCTCCGGCCCATTGCTCAAATCTTGTGGAAATTAAATTCTCACTACAATCTAATTAAACTATTTGTAAGTATAGGAAAATAATCTATTTTTGATAGTTCAAACTCATTTTTAATTAAGGTCTCGTTTAATTTTCAATAAACATATATGTTTAGACTATCATTAAACATGAACCGAACCAGAAATAAAACAAAGTATCAATCCATGTTAAAGGTTTTATATGCTGATTTCATGTCCTAACGTTACATATCCATCTTATATGGAATCCTCTTGCTCATGGACAATTGAAAACATGTACTTACATGTAAATAATAAATTTACCATCGTTCTCAATGTTCCAACTTCATTTTATTGATTTTTCTATTATAAGACGCATAATAACATAAGAAATCATATTTGATTACGTTTAACAGGTACCTTTAGCCATTATTATTTCTCAATAACTCAAATCCAAGCACCTCACAAGTTTGGAAGATGATCATGCTCCACGCAAGATTCAGTTGACAAAAAAATGATAGATTCTGTGAGCTCCCGAATTGTATTATCGTCATTATTACTTTAATTTACAATAGCGAAAGTATGTACAATTCTTTATTTTACAAAAGTATTATTTCATGAATTGGTCTTGCTAAGTCATCATTTCCATAATTTTCATCCTCATGTGTTTGGAATTTACAATAAATATAAAAAATAGAGGATAAGTTTTTGGTGACTTGGTAAGGGAATAAACCAAGATTATATATATTTATATAAGTCAAAATGAACTATATCATAGCAGTACTTCAACATGAGATGACATGTGTAAATAATAATACATTGTTATGAAAATATCTAGTCAAGTTATATGAAGTGACTGTTTAGGACCCCGAAGTGAATATCATAGGCTAAAGAGGTTGCTTCACCAACATTCGGTGTAACACTTTTCTTCACATACTCAAATATCATTCGTACAATCGATTATTTGTGAGTCAAAGTGAACTCACATTTCCAGAATGAAATCACGTTGTTCAGATAAACCATATACACGGGTTTGGACTCACTTTTCGAGCCGAAGTCGCGTAATCTAGTGGACTAACAATCCGATACACATACCATTATCCAGGGCTCAAGTCGTTCATTCATTCACTTAATAAGTAATCGATCAATAATCATTCAGGAACCAATAATATACAGAAAAATCAATAGTTTAAGAAATTTTATTGTAAATTTCAAGTCAAATGCCAAAATAACTTTAATAAAAGAAATGTAGTAATATCCGTACCTTACAAATTACAGTTGAGCTCGGTTGATAGTTCAGAAATTAAATGAATTCCTAAAAATACAATAAGATGGATATTTTATATACTGGAGCCATATCATATTATACTATTTTTGTATATTTAAAGTAATATCGGTTCAAACCTTAGAAAATTAATTATAATTACTATATATTTCCAAAAATCTGAAACTTAGTCAAGTGATCGAAAATCAGTGCAGAAAGCAACAATGACTGGAATCTTGGCGTTCCGATTGCACGTGTATTCAGTACCATGGAAAGTTACCTTGGCATATTCCCCTTCGGAATCCTGCAAAATCACATTGATTTCAGAGAAGGGGGAACTCTGCTGCTCAACAAGCTCCTACAAGAAAGCAGAGGAAACATCTGCCTGAGAAACAGGAATCAATTGAATGGAATGGAATGGCTGAGCTCTCAAAATCAAACTCAATTTTCTTATTTCATAAAATTTTATTTAACTTAAATATATAATGTGATTTTTTTATGAGAGAAATAATGATTGGATTTGTTAGTGTAAAATTTCATTTTTTTTCTTTTTTTTAGTAAGTCTGGAAAATCAGACATAGAAAATTTGATTAATAATTTATTTGAAAACTAATCACGATTAGTTGATTTAAACAAGGATATTTGATATAATAAAAAATCTGGTCAACAATTTTTTTTTTTTAAATGACATCCCTAAATATATTTGAAACATAATCAAATCTAATAGGATTTCTTAGTTTTGATGATTTTTGGAAATTCAAATGCATTTACATTAATTTTTAAGCAAATTTATATTTATATTTGTGAATAATGAAAAAAAATAACATTTAGTATGCCAACTAAAAGTATTTATAATTATGAAATACTTGTGATAAAATTAAATTATTATTTATATATTTATTTTTAAAATATTTATTACCTTCCATTCTAATTAAAATTTAAAATTAATTTTGATTCTTTGATTTGATTCTTCGAAAAAAACTCAAATAATCAAAATAACTCAACAAGCCCTTAACAAACATAATCAACATAAACGATTATTGACCAGACACAATCACAACGTAACAAACCAAAATTATTACAAATTGACAAGATTTGATAATAATATAATACAATATGTAAAAGTATAACTCCAACATATACACACAACTCTCTTGAAGTTGACAACACGACAAAATACTTAGACAAGGATGAGCTCACTTTCAAGGAGCTCTGATACTTCCTCCCGAACCAAAAGTCGAACCTCCTGTGCTACTTGTCATGTCCATACACAAAAAAAACGACAACTCCTCGCAGAGGTCAGAACCTCAGTACAGAGACATCAACAAACTACGATATATGACATAAAAATTCAATGATGTCACGCATGAATACTATGTATGAACATATGCAAGATATCAGGAGTCAAATGATCAATATCAACCACCATACATAATATGTTCCGAGCTGGTCTATGTCTCAATGGACTGTGTATGAAGATATGACTCCGCTCTCGGAGTCAACAACTACCTAAGCAAGATGATAATCCTTGAATGAAATGAATTGTCGGTTTCACCATCATTATGCTGAGTCTATAGATGCTTTGCACCTGTTTATGTTTTGCAAAGCACAACTGTGGTAGGTGCAAACACAGTCCATTGAACGACGAGTTCAAACTCGAGTGAGGGAACACTTCCACACAATGAGGCTAGCAAAAAATAAGATAGTTATCAGTTATTGCATCATCTGAACAGAGAAGATTATTCCTAATAAGCAGTCGATCAAAATATCAATATCATTACCATTTTTTGGAATACAAAAGAAATCTCAAGGTGGAAGTTTCAAACAACTGAATCCATAGCACGAAATTGGTAATATCCACAGCATTGAGCTTTGAAAATGGTGCAAATTGTATTTAATTTTCTTGCAGCAAATTTGCAATCTCAATGAATTTAACCACACCCCTTCTCTGTACAGGGCATCTAGGAGTCAAATTCAGGTTAAAACTTATTTTTAATATACGGCGAAATTTATTCCGGTGTGTGGGAAATTTATAACCTTTAATGATGCGAAGCAGAATTCTTGTATACATCTTTAACTGTGCTGACACAGAAGATCACAAAAAGAGCAATCTTTCATCAAATATTTTGCAGAAATTGTGACATTTATAACCCACAAGCTCCGTCCGCTGAAGAAGACCGCCCGGAACTGGGTCTTTTTTACTGTCCATTCGCTTTTTCCTTTTAAAAATTGTTTATATAAATATGTCTGTGTTTATACAGACGACGGATCTTCTCAGTGGGCTATAGCCGTAACTCATCTTCTTAATTTAACACACTAATGCCCACCCCTTCCACCTCCTTAATTCCCTACGTTGCATAACAAAAGAAGAACATAAGTATAAATTGAGTGAGTAATTCATCTCATCAAGGTTTCTAATTATTCTTTTCTAGTTGTTCAATTTCCAAATTATACTTATCCTTTTCATGAAATCTTGATTTGTTTAGCTGCAATTTTCGTTTATTTTCTTTATGTAGAAAGATGAGAAGAGTGACGGTGAGAAGGCCACCCTTGTGGCGGAGGAAAGAAAGAGGAGGGGCCAACCACGGTGGTGCTGAAATTGGAGTTGCATTGCGAACACTGTGCCAAGAAAGACGCTTTGTTAACCATTTTGAAGGTACAATAATTTCTTCTTTATTTTTCAACAAATATGTTTTCAAACCCCCCAAACTCTAAATACTGGATCCGTCCCTGCATGTTACTATTCTTGACTCTTACAAACTCTTGAATCTTGATCACATCCCCAAAATCCACCAACCATTCTCATATTTGAAGGAGTAAGATCAAGAAAGAAAAAAGAAAGTTAATTTGATCGTGTGGTTGCGTTGACCTTGAGGAGGTAAAGCAATGGGAAGTTTCGAATTTCAGGCTTCAGATGAAGGGGGGCATAGCGAAGAGGCTGTGGAAAAATTCAAGAATGGGAGGGCTTTAGCTCTTTACAGCCCTTTTACATTTTGCTTGGCTGCGGGAACTTTGGACCCGAGTCTTTTATTCATTGCATTTCTCAAGATGTCTACTTTCTTCAGGCTTTTGCTCATGCGTAAGCCACCATCATCTGTGTGAGTGCGTGTTTTTTTTTTTTTGGGGGAAAAGAAATCATCTGTTTTGTTCTTTTTTTCTTTTTTTTGAGGCAATCATCTGTGTTGTTTTGACTATTTGTTTCTGTATATTTTTTTGGATTGGGTCAATTTGGTATGTATAGGTTCGAGTGTCCTGCCATTTTGGGCAGTAGGAGTAGGAACTAGTTTTGTTGGTTGATTTAGGACAGGGGAAGGCTATGATAAATTATGCTTGAAATTCGAACTTTTTTTGTTGAAGGCCATTGATCAAATAGGAAAGGATTCTCAAAATTTTGAATCATAGAACTATAAAAATAGGATGAATCGATGGCTTTGAGAAATGTAAGAAGGATGGTTCGATCCTCTTATCTTTACTTACATAACCAAGAGATCCATGAACTGAGATGTCGAAGCACGTAGAATATCTTGTATCTGGGCAGAAGAGCTGTTTTCACATAGTATTTGATCTGGTGGCCTGCCTCTGTGTGTGTTTATCTTTTAACTGGATTGACTTTGAACATCTACTGGATAATCTTCATGGGTTGGCTGATTGAATGAAACGAAGTAAAGGAAAAGAAAAATCGCCAAATGGAGGGGGAAGCATATGTTTTTATGTTGATAAAGTTTGTGCATTTGCAGGTACGAATTTGCAGAGCAATATGAAGATGACGATGAGGACAAGGAAGCCATTTCCGGGTTGAGAAAACGCGTCGTGAAGAGGTTTAAGAAACAAGATTCACTTATTCATGTGAGGGCCCAATCAGTGAATTCTTGATCTCATTAAACGATTGAGCCACCTAAGTTGATACAATGCTAAATATCTACTTTGAGATTCTCTTAATCATTTATGTGGCTATTTGTTGCAGGAATGGGGCTTTGAGCCACCTAAAGATAGGACTTGTGATGCTGCAACAGTTAAATACACAGAATTCTTGGCTGAAACAGAGGAAAAGTTGAAGAAGAAAAATTGTCCGTTGAAATTGTTACACCTTTTGAAAAGACAAAAGTTGCTGCTTATACATTAAGCGTGATTTCACCATGCATGAGGCTCTACAGCTTCGTCAGTAAGGAGATCCAGGCTCATCTAGACCCTGATGATGGAGCACATCTACAAGAAGTGACTCAACAGTCTTTCTTCTCTAAAATTTGAGGTTTGTTTTGTTTGATGCTTTCTAGTGGGGTGTTCTTTTGAAAATCTTCGTAATTTTACTTCTCTAAATCTAGGCATCAGCTTCAAGAATCGGAGACTTGCTAAATAAACTAAGCATTTCTTTAACCAGTGAAGAGCTAGATGTTGTAGAAAGACTTTATCGCAGAGCTATGAAACTCGAGTTGGACTTCATCTGGGCTCAATCAATTGTTCAGCAAAGCATGGTTCCTTGCTCAAGACTCCTCAACAACGTTGAAAACAACCTCATCTTATTTTGCGACTTTGAATTGACATGTACTGTTATTGATTCCTCTGCCCATTTAACTGAGCTTGCAATAATCACAACCACCAATGGTTCTGGACCAATGCCATTTGCGAATATTCGGACTACATGGAACGATCTTTTCACCCAGTATGTGGAAGAATATCAACAATGTGTAGAAAGCATCATTCCAGATGAAGCAGGAATAGATAAATATCTCCAAGGTTCAACACATTTTCTAGCAAGGACATCATATCTTTCTCGATCTTGAGTAGCTAACTGTCATGCTTAATGTATTTACAGCTGAGGGACTGGACTATGAAGGTCTATACAAAGCACTGAAGAAAATATCTGACTTTGAGAAGAGGGCTAATGCAAGACCGATTCATTCTAATGTACTGAAAGGATTAAACTTATTAGACATAAAACGAGCTGGTGAGCGCCTCGAATTTCAAGATGGCTGTAAAATATTGTTCCACGATGTTGTGGAAAATAAAAATTGTTCTGCCAAAGTTCATGTGCTGTCATACTGCTGGTGCGGTCATCTAATTAGGTCTGCATTTTCATCAGGTATGCCCTTCATTTTTGTCAAACATACTTTTTAAAATTGAATTTGATACAGGGAAGATTATGATATATATTTGACTTGATTTTGTTGGGCTGAGAGGTTTCCATCCTAGTTGTCCTGATATATTTTTGCTTACACGAGGAGGAGATTGTTGGGATTTAAAGAAAGAATGATAGATAGCGCTTTAGCCCTCTTGGCATCTGTCATGGATATTTTATTCTAATTTTTGTTCATTCATTACCAGGTAACCTAAATGCGTTGAATGTACATTCAAATGACTTGGTGTACCAAGAATCTGTCTCCACTGGTGGCATGATCATGAAGGTGGAGTGTCCCATATACAAGCTTCAAGCATTTAATACGTTACAAGCAAGAATCGTAATAGGCCCTTGAAAATCTACATTGGCGGTTCACTTGGTGATTTGCTTTGCTTGTTAGAAGCAGCTATTGGCATTGTCATTGACTTAAGTACCAGTCTGAAGAATTTTGCCAGCGATTTTGCTGTTTCTTTAATTCCGTTGTTCTCTGATTTGACAAGTAAACAGAGAGAATTCGCGGAGAGCTGCTCTATATATCACAAGGGAATGTCTAGTACTTTATATAGAGTCTCTAGTTGGGACAAAATATATGCATTCATTTTGGGGCAATAGATGTATAGTTGGATCCACGTGGGAAAAATAAGAACCAGAAAATTTGATCAGTACTGCTGCTATCATAGGCATTTTTCTCGAAGTCGGCGCGGGACGCAATCCTTTAGGCCCCATGCCACTCGTCAGACCTTAACCACATTCATTTTTACTTGTTGAGGAATAGAACTGCATGCGGCAACGAAGTAGCGCATTAGATAATTTTTGTTAACCGAAGGAACTGACTCTGAAATATTCACTATTCGTTTTCTTTAAAATGTATTTAAAAAAAAAAAATTATTTCTTAAGTTTTACCAACTATTCAGCCGAAATGTAACTATACATATATAAATATATTTTTGACATCATTTAAAATAAATTCATCAACTACTTATTTGAAAATTTAAAAGAAATCATTCAGAACATGATATCGTAAATCGTCAACTAAAAGTAAATTTAGCAATTTTCAAAATAAAGCATAAACTCTTTAAATTCTCTCAAAACCTCTCAAAAGCATCATAAGTCTTAAAATCTTTAACGAAAACTTAAATCATAAATGTAATTTTGCGGAAAACTAGCGACGATCCTCGGGTTGTGTACACTTTCAGTCCAGCTAGTTCAACCATCAAGTCCTCCATTAACATAAATATCATGCTCACCTGCATCGATCACACCTTGTGAGTCTATTGACTAAGCAAACCTTAATCATGATAGTAAGTAATACACATACATTCACAAGCAACAGTGAAAATACTTTTAATAAAATAGTTTTTCATGAACATGCATAAACTTAAACATTTTCCTATCATCATATAATTTTTCCTTTTCATCATATACGTATATGTTTCTCTTTTTATTGAATTCAGATATTCAATTGTGACTTTCGTATTAGTTGTAGGTCGATTGATCTATCTACGTATAACCATGGTACCGGATGGCAAGGACATCAACGACATTCTCACCCATCAACTGAGTCTTGGCCTTACATATCATCGTATCATCGTATTATTCACAATCAATTCACCTCCTTAAATTTTTCATATTTTCATCACCTATAAAAATTCATACACATATAAATCATTTTTTTAAAACCAAGCATGCAACATGTCTTTTAGCATTAACGTTTCATCATAAAATTTTATAAACATTTAAAATAAATATTTTAACATTCATTACAGCATTCAGGATACTGTCACATTTTTCAGGTGTAAAATGACAGTTTTGGCCCTAAAACCCTAACTTTCTAAAATCCTTAGACCTTAAAACGACGACCCAAATCAATCCAAACTTAACATGACATCTTAAAATACACTCATAAATATTTTTAGACGTAAAATTAAGCTTCTCAACTAATTTCTCAATTCGTTTTTAAGCTTAGACATACATATTGGTTTTGACTCGTATTGACTTGAAACATATCCAAAATTTACCAAACTTAAACCAAAACTTAATAACACCTAAATATACCATATAAAACTCAAATCAAGCCAATTAAGACCCTCGATCACGCCTAGATCAGCTACTGAAATTTCTACCTTATATGGTTCGAACCCTAACTCATGCCACCTTCCAAACTTTCGAACCTAGACCCTAACCGATTGGACCAGCCGCTGACCAACCTTCATAGGACCTAGACCAAACCCTTTAGGATCCCCTTAGATCAGCCCCTACGTGCAAGGCGCAAACCAACTCGCGCGGCCACGGCTAGGAATGGCCCTAGCCTTGCACCTTCCTATCCTGCCCCTACAGCCTTGCATGGACCACCATGGCTCGATGTTAGTACCCTTATGAGCCCAGCCCCTCGCCTAGAAAGCACCACGCACAGCCTCATTCCTAAACCACCCAAAAATCGAGCCTTAGCCATCCTTAATTTCACAATTCGTGCAGCCCTTAGCCTCTCATGTTTCAGCCGTGAATTGTGCTTCTATAGACTCTTAAACATGTGGAAAAACATCCCTTCAATTACCCCTACCATGGCAGTCCCTTAGTGCATCATTAGGAAGAGTTTTAAAAAAAGAAAACTCTACTTTTATGCATATTTAGCCATAAAAACGAAAATACAAGTGGTGCATCATATTTTTCATGCAAACATAATTAAATAGACATAATATAGTGTGAAAGATGTTTGAAGGAATATTAAGGCGTGTCCTTTGCGTTTATTACGCATGAAAAACAATTTGCAATACGAGGGATATTGACGTAGGGAGGATCTTGATGAATTTCCTTCAAAATCACGTGATATTCTTCTCCAAAAATCGTGTGATGTGTGTGTTTGTGTGCTGATGGAGAGTCCTAGTATTTTGCTTGATGTGTGCGTGTGTTTGTGAATAGATTTAGGGTTTTGAAAGATTTAAATTTGATATAAATAGTTGGGTAGTAAGCTAAGCCCATTAATCGAAAAGCAACCTAAACAAAATATTTTAAATATTATCTAATGAGCCCATTAACCTAGGTATAATAGGCTCATTAGATAATATTTAAAATATTTTGTTTAGGTTGCTTTTCGAAAATAATAATCGAGTCTCCAAAAAGTTCCTATTTTCGTAAAAAAATCGAATATCGGTTTAAAATACGACACGGCACATCAAAACACCTTAAAAAGTTTCCATTTTTAAAAATATCATTTAAAATATACCATATATTAAATAATTAAGAATAATCATTTAATAAAAATATTTTCTCTTATATGGTCCTGGGTCTCCATTCTTTGATCGCGTCTAGAATAACCTTTAAAATATAGTTTTATGCATTCTAGTAAAAAATCATATTTTAAATATGTAAACATGCACACCATATTTAATTCATGCAATTAAAACCATTGAATTAGTCATTTTCCACTTTCCTTAGATTTGGACACGGTTAAGTTATGATATCGCATTTTGTACCTTACAAGTCCTCCCTCCCTTAAATGAAATTTTGTCCTCAAAATTAAAACTTACCGAATAACTACTGGTAGCAACTCCTCATGTCTCTCTCGGTTTCCTAAGTAGCTTATTCCTCCTAGTGATTTAATCACTTGACCTTGACCATTTGTATAATCTTGTTTCAGAGTCTTCTTTCTTGCTTGCCTATCTTTCCTCGTATGACATGTTTGGAGTCAACTGTAGAGGCTCATAATTTAGTACATGCGAAGAATTCGACATGTACTTTCCTAACATTGAGATATGGAACACATTATGTACTCCAGCTAACATTGGTGGCAACGCCACTATATAGGCTAATGTTCTTTTCCAAAATCTCAAACGATCCTATGAACCTCAGACTGAGTTTGCCTTTCTTGCCAAATCTCATAACACCCTTCATAGGTGCTACTTTCACAAATACGTCGTCGCATACTGCAAACTCTAGCTCTCTTCGTTGCTTGTCGGCGTAGATCTTTTGTCAGCTTTGCGCAGTCTTCATCCTATCAAGGATTTTGACTACTAGCTCTGTTGTTTTCTTGATCAATTCCGGACCAAATTCTCCTCTTTCGCCAACCTCGTCCCAATATATAGGTGATTTACACTTTCTTCCATAAAGTGCCTCGTAAGAAGCCATTCTTATAGACAATTGATAGCTATTGTTATAGGTGAACTCCACTAGAGGTAACTTTGGTTCCCAACTTCCTTGGAAATCAATCACACAAGTTCGGAGTAGATCATCCAAAATTTGAATCAGCCTTTCAAGATGACCATCGATTTGAGGATGAAACGTTGTACTGAATAACAACTTTGTCCCAATTGCTGCATGTAGATTCTTCCAGAAAAACGATGTGAACCTCGGGTCTACGTTAGAAAGAATGAACCCTGGAATCCCATGCAATTGGACTATCTCTCGAATATACAGCTCTGCATACTGTGTCATGGTGAATGTCGTCTTGATAGGTAGAAAATGCGCTGACTTCGTAAGACGATCAATTATCACCCAAATGACATTGTATCCCTTGATAGTCCTTGGCAGTCTTACTACAAAATCTATAGTAATATTTTCTCATTTCTACTCAGGAATATGAAGTGGCTTAAGCTTTCCGGCTGGCTTCTGATGCTCAGGCTTAACTTGCTGGCATGTCAAACATTCGAACATAAAAGCAAGATGTCTCGCTTCATGCCCGACCACCAATATAATAACTGCAGATCCTTGTACATCTTCGTGCTTCCAGAATGTATGGAGTACGGAGTATTGTGAGCTTCTTTTATAATAACCACTCTTAGTGAATCGTTACTAGGAACCCATAGTCGATCTCGATATCGAACTATATCATCCTCCTTGGAATACAACTTCCGTACCTTAGCTTCATCTCTCAGTATCCATTTTTGTAATTACTCATCAGAAGACTGCTTTTCTCGGATTCTATCCCTCAGTTTCAACTGTACTGTCATAGTAGCAAGATTGGGGGCCTCGCCATTAGCATATACCGCAAGCTCGAATCGCTGAATCTCATACTACAATGGTCTTTGAAGTGATAATTGAGCAATAACTGCTGTTTTTCGACTCAATGCGTCCGCTACTACATTAGTTTTGCACATATGGTAGCTAATATCGCAGTCGTAGTCCTTTACCAATTCTAGCCGTCTTCGTTGTCTCATGTTCAACTCTTTTTTGGGTGAAGAAGTACTTCAAGCTCCTATGGTCAGTGAAAATCTTGCACTTCTCCCCATATAAGTAATGTCTCCAAATTTTCAATGCAAATACTACCGCTGCAAGCTCGAGGTCATGAGTCGAGTAATTCTTCTCATGAACCATCAATTGTCTAGACGTATAAGCTATCACTCGGTCATTTTGCATCAACACTGCGTCCTAAACCAAGCTTTGAGTCGTCCGTATAAAGAACATACTCTCATTGCCCCGATGACATCGACAGAACTGGCGCTGAAGTCAAGGATCACTTCAGCTTCTCAAAACTCTCTTGGCATTCGGATCCTCAAATAAATTTTGCGTTCTTCTTCGTCAAAACGGTCAAGGGTACTGCGATAGTAGAGAAACCTTGAATGAACTTTTGGTAGTAGCCAGCTAGACCCAAGAAACTACGGATCTCGGCTACGCTCTTCAGTACTGGTCATTCCTTAACTGCCTCGACTTTGCTAGAATCAACTTCAACTCGATCTCTAGAAATGATGTGGCCTAAGAACGCCACTCTCTTGAGCCAAAACTCGCACTTGCTGAACTTAGCGAATAACTTTCTATCTTGCAATATTTGTAGCGTCGTTCTCAAGTGTTGATTATGCTCCTCTCGGATCTTTAAGTAAATCAGAATGTCATCAATGAAGAATATGATGAATTGATCCAGATATGATTAAAATACGTGATTCATGAGATCCATGAAAATCACTGGTGCATTGGTCAACCCAAATGGTATGACCATAAACTCATAGTACTCATATCGAGTCCTAAAAGCCGTCTTATGAACATCGGACGCCTTTACCTTCAGCTGATGGTATCTAGAACGAAGATATATCTTCTAGAAAATGGATGCTCCTTGCAATTGATCAAATAATCTTCGATTATAGGTAGGGGATACTTATTTTTGATGGTGACTCTATTCAGCTCTCGATAATCAATGCAGAGTCGCATACTACCATCTTTTTTCTTCACAAATAATACGGGTGTGCCCCACGAAGAACTAGAGCGAATAAAACTTTTGTCCGACAATTCTTGAATTTGATCCTTTAACTCTTTCATTTCGGCAGGTGCTAGATAATAGGATACCTTAGAAATTGACACAGTGTCCGACATCAACTCAATAGAAAATTTCACTTCTTGGTCCGGTGGAATACCAAAAATGTCATCAGGAAAGACAATAAGAAAGTCTCTGACGACCTCAACATTCTCTAGCTTCTGACTGACAGGAATATGTGTTGAAGTAACACATGCTAGAAAAGATTGACAGCCTCGCTTAACAAGTCAACAAGAAGAGGCGGATGTTCACATTTCACATACAGTCCCAGACTCTTAAACGGGGAATTTTCTGAGTTTATAAAGTTACAAAAAGTCTAATACATGACATCTCCAAATAGAGCAACAAGATAAAAGAGCTGGTGCAACTGGAAGAAGTAGTAGGACATGGCATTGTGAAAATAACATGGCCTAGGCGTTTACTGGAAACCAAGGCAGTCCAGGTTGAGAGCATTGATTGGAATTTGGAAGTGGCACTATTGGTCCGAGAAATATACGCCACAAGTCGAGTATAATGGTGACAAGCATCGCAGCACCTAAAGCATCTATGGCTACACGAGGCAAATCCCAAGGATCACCAAGTTTCTCGTCGATTCTGCACGTCACATAAGTGTCGCATTAGACAAAAAGTAGAGGTTAAAAACAACAAGATTTCAAAAGAATTGTGTACGTTTTTACAGTTACGGCTTCTCAGAAAAAGTGGGAAACCATTTTCACAAAGGTTTGACCTCATGGAAGATTAGATGATAATTGTTTTATACTTTATCGCATCTCCTATTGTTGCGGCAAACCGGCTCCAGAATTATTATCCAAAACATACGACACGTCACTAGTTAATAAATGCTAGCTCTGATAACAAGTTAGAAATCACTTTTCCCAAAAGCCCAAACACAGGTGTGAAAATAATTCATATTTAAATAAAAAGCTTAGTAGATCTAGAAATTATAGCCGTAGACAGAGGAATCCTGTCAACTTAAACCTTTAATTCGGACAGTCAAAAAGGTCATGGTCTTCTACTACAACTTGATTCTGGTGAGGTATTATTATTCACTGGACCTCAGTTGTGACAATAATGATAGAAGTCATAAGATATCAATATCTTATTCTTTGGCAATTTTCAATTTTATTCTTTCGAAGGTGGCAGCTCGTGGACTTAATGTTTGAGTCACATCATTTGGTAACTAAATTATTCTCATGTCACCATTCCATTTCCAACAAACATGGCTATTCCATAGGTCTTACTTCACACACACCGGCCAGAAAACCTAACTAGTTTCTTCGGTTTTTGTCCCCTGTTCCTCATCTTCTGTTCAGTACCAAAATGTCGCACAAACAAAAGAATAACACACATTGAAAGAGAATGAGAGAGATCTTGAATAAAATATTTACCTCAAAAACATAGGGAAGCTAACAAAAAAGTATATTGCATAAAACAAAGAACCGACTTTGTACATGGATGCTCGGTCCACAAATTCGTAATATGGAAACTGCATGCATCAAAGCAGGAGATTTAAATTAACAGGTGTGTCGCCACCAACTCCAATTGATAAAATATTAGACAGCAAATGAACAACACAGAGTGGCAGATCCAACCATCAGGAGAAAGGGGGCCAAACGGGGTGAGATAGGATGACGGAATGACATGGTGGGTGGGATGATGAACTTATCAGTCTAGGGAAAATCTAAATAAATGTTTCAAAAAAATTTGTTCAAGAGGGGATGATTGCAACCCCACCCCCCCTGATGAACCCACACACACCAACACAACATCAACAGTTTTGGCCCAGGAAAAAAGGACGTAACTTTGCAATCCATATATTTCACTCACATTGGAAATAGCTAGTGTCTCCAGATATGCTATAAAGTATGAAAGAGCCAGAATCCAGGCTGCTTTAAAAAGAAACTGTGTTTTCTCGGGCAAGTGAGCAATTGAATGCTGGATTCTACGAAGTGTCATATTTGATGACACGTGGTAGAACAAGAAGCATACATGTGTGAGAAGGAAAGTGGTGTGAGGTACCTGCATAGAGTTGATTTTACAATCAATTCTGAATAACTACAAAACAATGAAGAATGAAAACATAATGGGTAGTGTTGTCTCACATTGTTCATTTTCCACGAGGGGAATGTATATGAGGCGCCAAGAACAGTGAAAAAATAGTGTGTCCAAAAATAATTTCCGACATAACTGAAAAGTATGACCCAGAGATTAGCCTGACAGAACAAAAAAATTTGACTCCTTAGTAACGTAAAATAACATAAACATTAATTGATGTCAGAATTGGCAGCCACAAGTCAAGAGAGGTCAAACGACCAGAAAAAAGATTGCAATAAAACTTGGTCTAAACAATCAAATACTAGTTTGTCGAATTGTACAAGTTGCATGGCAGCAAACGATTTAAAGGTCCTGTCCAATTTGTACTCACTATATATTGAATCAAAGAGCCAGAGCGGTCTCTTTGATCTATCATTTTGATTTTACCAAAATAGTCAAATTGATTTATCTATGTTAGATGGATTCCAAACATGAACATGATTGTTCTGGTATATTTCAATTAAATCCACTGAAACAACAATCATTTTCATGCGAAAATTTTATATCTTTTATCATTCTTTTTCAAGTTTTGATCTAATCAAGTTACCAACAAGGGAACAAACATTTTGCGGCACAATGAGCCTGACCAGATAATTTCAAACAAACACGCTGCACGGGTGACATAACTAGTATAAAAAATTTGCAAGGTTTCTTTTTTAGCAAAGCAATAGTTTTTTCATAAGAAACCTTCAGTAGAAAAGGAAAAAAACTTGTAAAAGAACTCGAAACACAGGCTTTACTTCATCCAGAATCCAGATCTTATTCATAAATCGATTTGCAAGACCTAATTCCGGAATTTCATTCACATTTAATAAAAAATGGGGTTGAGTATGAATTGCATGTGGTTTTACGGAAAATTATAGTCATATCCATGTTTAATTAGGCACCTTTTGAGTTAATTATTATGTATATTGGCAATGCTCATGTATGATGACGATGCTTTTAATCCTTGATTATGTTGACTAAGAAAAGCCAAATTTAGCCAGAAATATGAGAAAAAATCATAAAAATTCGATTTGCGTAGACTCTGAGAGAAGAAATCCCCCACGAGACAGAGAGAAGAAGAAAACGTTAACCAACAGCAGGCACAGAACTGTGTTGGTCCTCTGTTGGAATCGTGCTTGAGCAAAATGGAGGATTTGATTTAAGTACAATACTCTCTACTTATAAATTGGATCCTTTTTAGTCCCATCTTTTCCATAGATCAAATTAGAACTTGATATTCACTACTTATAAATTGCATGAAATTGATCAGCAGTTCTATTACACTATCTCACTTATATTTATGTGAAATGGTTGACAACATAACACGAAGATAGCGATTCAGAACTTCACAAGAGTGTAGTGGAAGAAAATTTGGAACTCAGAAATGAGTAATACTTACTTTTACCCAATAGCGATCCTTCCAACATAAACTGCTATCAGCCTGGAAGAGTTGAGGAAAAACAAAATGTTTCACTCATTAAATATTTAAAAAGGCAGCAAAATCCCTGTTTTGACAAAAAAAACAATCCTGCCAATGGGCTGGGTAAAATGATCTTTTAGCACTAATGGCACTACAAAACATGAGCTAAAACAGTTCCATGTAATCAAACTAAATTGATTTAATAAGAGGGGATCGGCCTTCTATTCACCTTCCCAACAAGAATCATTGGTATAATGAATGTGGGGAGTGATGAAACAAGTCCCAGAAAAAGGTATTCCCACTTGGTGAAATTCTGACAAAAAGAATAGGAGTGTTAATACAAATTGTATATCTGAGAACACAAGCTCCAGTGCGTTTTACAGCACCACCAGCACGCAAACTAAAGATCACAATTATAAAGAAAATAGTTGAAAGAGGAACAAGACTACACACTCAGCTTAGTAGCTTATTGTTTAAATCCAATTAAAACAATCCAGGAAAAATATCTGTAGGCCATGGATTTCTATCAAATGAAACCACATAGAAATTACGTGGACAATCATTTAATTGACAGAATCATGCATGGATGAATAGTGGTCTATCAATCTGTAACAGAGCATATATAGCATAAAAAATTTGCTTGAACAGAGGATTGCCAGGTGAAGTTATACATCATGCGACACTCCCAAAAGTTAACACAAAGTTAACAAGGAACAGAACTTCCACATAGGGATAACTCTTGATCAACAAAAATGGTATAAGAAGAAACATTCCTTTTAACTTACAACGAACAAATATATTCCTTTGAAATCTCTTCGGTCGAACTATAATTTATAGATCTAAAACTTGAAATTTAAAGGAATGGATGGATGATGCAAAGTGAACTGATTGCAGTTACATCATCCAAAATAATTAACGACCAAAAAGCAAACTAATAAGTACCAATGGTCAATGGACAATGGACAAGCCGTAGTAGATCAAGCTTTGTAGCTGTTGCATAACTTAGTGCTAAGATGAATTTTCAAGAACAAGTCTATCACTGAATCTTGAAATCCTAAAACTCATCTTAATACTTAAATCAATACGAGATTACCAAATCCACTCCCGAAAACAGTACCCTCGAATATTTATTTTTGATTCATACAAGAATGGTTCTTATTTGCCACGGAGACGATAGTTGAATCCACATTGTACAGCAACAATTTTACTTAGAAATGGACAAAAACAACAGATGATTAACTTTACTGCATATGTAGACTAAGTTACCTCGTAAAGTTTGTAGGGTACAACAATGCCAAGACAAAGAGTGAGCCAAAAAGGAGTGTAGAGAAGGAAAAATACTTCCCCCCATCTCTTGCTGGGGTCTTGAGCCAACCAAAGATTTGAATTTGAGCTACCACCCACTTCAGCACCTGAAAATTTCATCGAAATAATTAAGTTCCATGAATTAACAATACAAACTTTGGGTTTGCCCAGACAGAAAGCTTAAAAAAACTGTCTTCGGTGACTGGCACATCACCTCCCATTTCGTTTCTGATAATTGGATGCAGATACAAAGAGCTTAAGTGCTATTGACACTGGATTTCAATTAGACACTAAAAATAAACAAAAAAATACTTCGTATCAAAGATTTGTCCTTTACGGCTGGACACAGGAAATATACAAGAACTGAGGCACCAAAACATGGAAGAGCAGAGAGAAACATAGACTGATTAAAAGGGCGAAGAACTGGGGCGCATAGTGGAAACAAACAGGGGCCGGACAGTAAATCGGGTCGGGTTTCTAGGTCCGAATTTGTCATCACGATTCTATTAGATTATTACTGCTGAAATTACTTTAGTCAATTACATTGACTTAAACTTCTTTTTTTTTTAAAAAAAAAAGACGTTTACAGTTTGAGAACAGCAATTGATAAATTATATTGTTACTCATGGCTTTGAAGCTTATGGTAAAATCTAGTTTTTTTCCCAAAAAAAAATATAAATTCTTTGGATATAGCACAACCCCCACCGCTGCTTATTCGGACAGAGGCATAGGTTTATTACTTTCGGATTTGGGAAGCTTTCTTGTATAATATAAACACATGGAACTTGTGTTTATTTAGATAGTGAAACCATATAATTAATACCATGCGTTGTGATGGAAGAAAAGGAGAGAGCGGCTAACAAATAGTTTTACATCCAATGTCAATAGAAAACGTGTTAAATTATTTGATCAAACGTGTTAAATTATTATATACAAATCTCATGATCCAGCAATGAAATTCAGATATCCCCTCTCACATTATAACAACCTTCCGGGGCAAAACCGATCACGAGTTTCGGTTCAAACCCACTCTGACATTATTCAAACTTCGTCAACGTATTCTGAAACTAACAACAACAAAATTTCATCGCCATCTACGGTCAAAGAAAGAGGTGTCATTGCGCTCCACCAGAGCCATATTTATTTCCAAAAACAATCATCTGAAGCTAGTCGTAGCCTGCAAGCACACCAGCGCCTGCAATGGCAGGGAAGGATGTTTGCACCAGCACCCTTGAACAAAGATTAGCACCCTCGTTTTTAAGGATCTGAGTGAATGCATCCATAAAGCTCTCATCCAAATACCCGGGTAATCGACTACTCGGGCTACCTCGAGAATTGAACCACACTCGAGTATGATTGATACATGTCATCTAATCTGTCAGAACAACTTGGGCTTTGAGTGTCCTAGAAGCCATCAGAAGCTAGAATATGGGCAACCGACTTGCCATACTTAGTAGGTGGCACTGAAATCGAGGTACCTACCTCATTTTCTTACTATAAATAGCAGGTATTAATGTCATTTATAGATTCTGAAATCTTTGAACCCTAGGCATTATACTTATTTTCTCTCAAATATTGTTTGTGTTCATCTTCAACATGCTGACTTTAGCATCGGAGTGACTACGCCGGACACCCCTCCGGCGCCCATTCACGAGTTCTTTTTATTGTTTGCAGGTGCTCTCACAGCCATTACCTTCAATCAAAATTCCCAAACACTATAAATTGTTGATTCGATCCGGTGGAGCACCCGACCCTGCTCATCCATTTCACAAGGATCACATCATTGGCGCCGTCTGTGGGAAACTTGAGTTCAAGACGTTGATATGGCTCGTACAAGAAGAACCAACCAAGATAATTCTCGCGCCCAGGATGATGGAGGGCAGACTTCAAGACAAGTCGGTGTTAATAACACTGGACCAAATCTCATTACTTTAACCCCGGAGGAGTTACAAAAGATTGTATCCGATGCCATAAAGCAAGCTATGGCCAGGAAAGAAGTCTCTCATCATGTTACACCACCAGGGGATAGACAGGGGCATGTGCAGGAGCAGGAGTATGAGCAGGAGATGAGGGAGGATGAGATGGGAGGAGAAGATGAGGAATCCAGCGCTGGGTCCAAATCTCGTACCGTGGCAGAAGAGTTGTTGGAGTTGAGACAAAAGATGAAGGTGCTGTAAGGACAGTTGGAGATTCAGGGCACTTCCCGGGCAGTCCCTAGGGGATGTCCGTTTGCTGAGATCATTGTCCGGGAACCTCTTCCCGGGAACTTTAAATCAGCCAAAATAAAGGATTAAGATGGCAACGCAGACCCAGAGGAACATTTGGCCAGATTCGAGAACATGGCCATGCTACATTGTTACACTGATAGAATCAAGTGTAAAGTGTTCCTGACAACACTGGTGGATTCGGCTCAAAGGTGGTTCGAAGGTTTGACCCCTCAAAGTAATAGTTCTTTCAGAGACTTCCAAAAGGTGTTCTCACACCATTTCAGTAGCAGCAAAAAGTACAAGAAGACTTTTTTTCGTCTTTTCGAAGTCAAGCAGAGCCCGGAGGAGAGTCTGAGGGCTTATATTCGAAGATTCAACAGAGTGGCTCTGGACGTTCCAACTTGTGCCACTGAAACCAAGACTACCGCATTCACCCAGGGCCTGAGAGATGGTGAGTTTTTCAAATCATTGACTAAGAAGGTGCCCGAGGATTTTGAGGACTTATTGTCAGGGGCAGAGAAGTATATTAACATGTAAGAGGCTCAGAAGCAGAAGAGGGAGGCTGTTAAGAAGGAGAGAGGAGATCGGGTGTCTAAGCCCGAGGAGAGGAGGCAGAAGAGGAGTAATCCAAGGCATTTTTCTCAGCACGTGCCTCTGAAGATTGCCCGGGAAAGGGAAGTACAAGAATGCAGTAGAGACCTGGCCCCGGACCATCAATTATCCTTGCCAGAAAAGAGAGGATTTTGCATTTTCCACAAAAAGTGTTACCATAACACTGAAGATTGCAAAACATTAAAGGGAAATTATGTTTCATCTTCCATCCCCGAACCCAGTCACAACAACAGAGAGCCGATATTGCCACCTTGGACATCTCGGCAGCCAGGGTCCAGCGCCCGGGGAGGAGGTATGAGGAGTAGTCCGAGAGGAGAGCCCGGAAGAAGAAGAGAGCCCGAGCTTGAGAGAAAAAAGAATTCACCCCCTGTTACGTGGTTGATAAAAATGATATCAAGAGGCTCTACTGACGAAGACTCCAACCGGGCGAGGAAGTCGAGGAGTAAAAGGGAGTGTATGGAGGTAGAAGGAATGAGGAGGAGCGAGGCGGTCATCAGTTTTGGCCCCGAGGATTTAGAGGAAGTGAATCTACCCCAGAATGATGCCTTGGTGATCCAAGCCCGGGTGGCAAATTATGACATTTTGAGAGTCTTTATTGACTCGGGCAGCTCTGTAAATGTAATTTTTAAAGATACCTTTGTGCAGATGGATTTGCAGGGCTATCACTTGGAAACTGTGGAAACTGCCCTATTTGGCTTTGCTGGCCATGTGGTCTACCTAGAATGGGAGATTGTCTTACCACTAACCCTGGGCTCCCAGGATCTCAAGAAAACGGTGATGGCTTCTTTCACTGTGGTGGACTTCCCATCATCTTATAACATCATTCTAGGGAGGCCGGCCATGAATGAGCTGAGGGCTGTGCCATCTACCTACCACCAAAAAATAAAGTTTCCAGTGGGAGCCAGGGTGAGAGAAGTCCGGGGTGATCAGCCATCTTCTCGGAAATGCTATGTGGATGCGGTCCGGGCGGATCGGAGAAAATCCAAGTGGGAGGGGAAGAAAACCAGAGTGGATGTAGCAGGAGGAAGAGTGGTGGAAAAAGGGGAAGTGCATTTTGTAGCAAAAGAAGAGCAGGAGATAGTAGAAGTCGGACCAGACCAACAAATCCGGGTTGCTCGGGATCTCAGTACATCCACCCGGGTTAGTTTAATTAACTGTTTAAAAGCTAATATCCATGTGTTTTCCTGGTCCCAACAGGAGTTGACAGGGATTTCTCCCTTAATATCGGAGCACCAATTGAACATTCTCCCGGGATCTCACCCGGTAAAGCAAAAGAAGAGACACTTTAGTCCTGAAAAGGACAAAGTCATTGATGAGCAGGTGAAAGAACTCCTGAAGGCCGGCCACATTCGGGCAATTCAATTTCCTACATGGCTCTCGAATGTGGTATTGGTGCCCAAATCTATCGGGAAGTGGCGCATGTGTGTGGACTTCCGCGATCTTAATAAGGCTTGTCCCAAGGATCATTATCCTCTGCCCCGTATTGATCAATTGGTGGGTTACTATATATAAGAGAAGGAAATCAATCTCCGCCGTTTATCTTAATCAAAATCGGACGAACGAGACGAATCTAGGAAATTGGGCAGACAGGTAAAAGGGCATGTACGGATATCGAGGGAACATGCTCATTATTGCCTCGAAATATGAAAGGATTTTTGGCGGTGTAAATGCTAAAGCACGCGTCATTATGACACCTCTTGGACTAATTAGAATACTAAACGACAAGAATGGCAGAGCCTGGGAGAGAGGAGGAGAAATCTCTCATTACCTAAATAAAAGTCATAAAAATAACTTTAACATAACTTAAAATCATAAATCATATCTAGTGCGGAAAACTAGCGTCGGTCCTCGGGTTATGTGCACCTTCAGTCCAGCAAAGTCAACCATCAAGACCTCCATAATCATTATTATCATAATCACCTGCATCAATCACACCTAGTGAGTCTAAAGACTCAACACGTCATATTCTTGATAACGAGTAATACGTAATACAGTTAACATATAACAGTGAAAAATACTTGTACTTAAAATATCGTTTTCATGAAGATGCATAAACATAAACATAACATTTTCGTAAACATTTTCATGATGCATAAAACTTTAAAATAAAAACATTTTCATAATCTTATGCATAAACATTTTCATATAAACATAAACATATTCATATTCATATCCATATTCATATCAACATATTCATGTCCTCATATTCATATTCCTATTAACATATTCATATTCATGTTCGTGTATGTTGAATTCAGATCGTGATTGTGATTCGTATTCTTAAACGTATTGGGCGATAGATCCATCTAAAGAAAACCACAGTACTGGGCGGCGGGGGACACCAGCAACACTCTCACCGGTCAACTGGGCCCTGACCTACGTATTAACATATCATGTCATTGGAAATACGATCGTCGGGGCTCCCTCTGGGGTCTTTTCTCATAAATGGGCTCCCTCTGGGGCCTTCTCCCCTCACGACATCTCCAATCATATCATCGTATTCGTATTCGTATCCGTATCCAAGGAAACACGATCGTCGGGCTCCCACTGGGACCATAACCCTCACGATATTTCCAACATGTAGTAGTCACAATCCCTTCACGTCCTTCAACATGTTATCATTACGTAATAAAAACATGCATATAATATCATTTTATTTCGAAACCAAGCATGCAACACATCTTTTAAATGTCCAATTTAAATCATAAAAATCCATAAACATTTAAAATAAACGTTTTAACATCTTAAAAATTCATAAACATTTAAAATTGACATATTAACATATAAAAATTCATAAACATCCATAATCATTGAAAATAATCATATTAGCATATAAAATAGCATTTAGGACACTGCCATGACGTTTACTAATTTCTAGGTGTAAAATGACCGTTTTACCCCTGGACATAAAATTTCCCGTTTTTGACATTTTCTTAATTTCATTGACTATAACATGTCCCAAATAATTATTTAAGCCTACACGAATTTTTCTATATTTTTATTTGGCTTAAATCGATGACTTTTAATTTAATCTTTAAATGTGACATATTAATGTATTTTAATCTCGAATTAAACCAAACCTTAATATAAAATTCCCAAATCAAAAATTTAGACTTATAATAATTATTTAAGCTTAAATATAATTTTTCATAATTTTATAAACCTTAAAACTAGGTGTTTCCCTATTCGTTTTTAAACTTAGACGTACTTCCCAGTTTTGACTCGTATGGACTCGAAACTTAACCAAACTTTACCAAACTTGAACCAAACCTTAATAACACCTAACTAACCCATATACAACCAAATTACAGCCCATTAAGTCCATTGGATATGCCTAGGAAGCTACTGAATTTTTCTGCACAAGAGTCCTAGTCCTAATATGATTCGAACCTAGGCTAGCTTCGCCTCCAGCCCTTAACCACCATGTCCAGCCTCTACCCATCCCTCCTATGCAGCCCAATTAAGTCTAGTGGACCCTCCCTAACCGCATCTAGCAGCCGTGACCCTCAAAGACTCCTAGTCGAAGAGTCCTTTCCCTTAAGGAGTCTATTTTCGTTTTTATTCCTTCCCTATTTTTTTCAACCTTTAAACATACACCTAGGGACCCTTAAACATGTGGAAAAACATCCCTTCAAGTACTCCTACCATGGCAGCCCCTCTGTGCATCATTATGAAGAGTTTTAAAAAAGAAAAACTCTTGTTTTGTGCATGTATAACCATAAAAACGAAAATATAAAAGCTTGTATCATGTTTTTCATGCAATCATGTATCAAACACATAATATGGTGTGAAAGATGAGTAAAAGGAGAATATGGCGTGCCTTTGCGTTATTAATGCACGATTATACGTTGACGATTGAAGAACGACGACACGAAGACGATGGCTTAATTTTTCCTTGCAAAATTTTGATCCTCCTTGAAGAATATGATGTGTGTGCCGTGAGTTTAAGGTGCAAAGGATTCCTTGAATTTGTTGGGGTGAGGGAGGCGTTGGTGTTTGTGGGGTTATGGGGGTGATTAACATATTTTATAGTTAATAATTCTTTAATTAAGCTTAGGCCCATTAAGCATACAAATTAGGCCATTAATGCTTAATTAGAATTTAATTAAAATATTAAATTAGTTTTGTTTAAATAAGTTTGCGAATTTATTAGCCGGGTTGTCAAAACGTTCGTATTTTTGTTGAAAAACCAACACCGATAAAATTTACGTCCCGGCGTATAAAATCACCTCAAAACCCCATATTTTTTTTTTAAAAATAAGAAAAAATATCACTCATATTTTAAATAATTAAAAACAACTATTTAATAGAAACATTTTCTATTTTCAGCCCTCGGTCTCCGTTCCTCGATCGCAACTCGAATAACCTTTAAAAATACATTTTTAATGCAATAATGTAGAAAAGTATATTTTAAACATGTCAATATGCAAAATATAATTAATTAATGCAATTAAAACATATAATTAAAATACAAAGGAGTTTAATAATTTGTGCATATGGTTCGCGTGGACCTTTAAATTTTCCGGACGTTACAGTAGCTCTCATGTGTGTTGCTCGAGCATTATTCTTGTTGATCGTATCGTTTGTTTGGCTCTGTCTACCCCGTTGACATTGGGTCATGTTCATGCATTTCACATTTCATCGTTACTTATATTTATGCATGATTTACGTTATTATTATGTTTTTTGAATTGTTTCATACCAGAATCCTACACAAGAAGAGTTCGTGGTTGAGGTTGGGTTTTGGTTCGTCGGAGTCTTCCGGCTAGCTATATATGTATTTTTTGAGTTGTGGTCAATTTTATGTCATGTATTATTATCCGAGGAGATGCCCCGTGTATCTTCATAGTTATTTGGATTGATCATTGCTTGTTTGGATTTAATTTTTGTTGTTTGGAAGCCTTGCCGGCTTAGTTGAACCGCTGCATGTGATATTTATGTTTTGTGCATGACCGATAATTGCATGTGTTTGTTTATGATTACCGCAACGTCATCCTTGAGTCATTTTCTTTTACAGTTATTTTAAATTTTTGATATATCCTATTTACAGGGAGGTCATATCAAAATTTTTCGAGGCTCCGATGTCCATTTTAAAGTATATTAAATCATTTTTCCGCTGCAAATTTGTTTAAATCAACATTGTTTGATAATTAATTGTAACTATAGTAATAGAACCTCAAAAATTTTGATTTTGATGATAACAAACTTATTATTGTGTTTCTAATATATTTACCCAAGTTTGTAGTTGCTAGCTCATGCTGGACCATCCTAACAACCCATGATCAGTAGTGGTGCATGGGTATGAGCCGAAGCCCATGTTGGTTCAGCCCAATGACCCATGATTGTTACACTCTGTCTGGTGATTTAATTCGATGAAATGATAAGTCTCGAGGGATTATGCTTTGATATATCATTAACTGCTAAATTTCAGCAGTACTTATGTAGATAATTTTGTGTTTATTTATCAGAACAAAAGTTTCAAAGGGGATAAAGAATATCAGAGGCATGAACTTGCCTTTGTTTGAATAATGAGGCTCATTATGATGTGTTCTAAAACACTCACCGTTCTGTTTTGACACTCGAGCTACAGTTCATGACAATGAACTGCTCTAAATTCCCTATAGTTTCTAAATCCATCTTTTACGTACTAATGCTTCGACAGACAAATGAACATATATTGTCCATGTCGACAGATGCAAAAAACGTTCTTGTTGGATTACTCTTTCCTTGTCTCTTTGTGGAAAGGTGCTTATAGTGAATTCACGGTATTATGGCATGACAAACATTTGTTATTTCAATGCAGCAGAAATTACCAAAATGAAGCACGATGAAATGTTATTCCAGACAGCTCCAGAAAGCCCTATCCTACGTGTTAACAACTGTGGTTTCTTCGCACTAGTAAAATTTTGGGTTTTTACTTCGCTACTGGTTACTTCAGCGATTATTAATTATGAAATAGTATATACCAATCAACTTCAGTAATAACACCGGCGAAGTAAAATATTATTTTTTACTTCAAAATTTAAAAAACATGGGCTTCACTTCTAATTTTTTGCAACATTTTACGCAGAGTAGTTTTGATGAATAAAAAAATTAAAAAAAAATTAAAATTTATATTTAGTGAAGTAAAAGAATTGAACCATATGTAATTTTTTTAAAAAATGAAATATTATTAAATTAATTTTTTTTTAAAAAAAATTATAATTAAAGGAGAAAAAAAAAAGCCCAAGCCATTTCCCCAAAAACTGCTCCCGTAACCATCTCAAATTTCTCCCCTCATCTCCTTCTCTCCAGCTTCTTCCGTCGCGCGTCGAACCCCAGTTGCCGAAGTTAAGAGCGCAGCAGCCAGCTACCTTGTTTCCCATCTTCTATGCCACGGATCGGAAGAACAGGGTGAAGGAGAGCCCTATTTCAGCTGCATTCCGTTCGCGAACTCGAGATCGAACTTTAGGTGAGATATTGGCCTCTTTTCCTTGTTGTTTTGGCAGCCTGATGTTGGGTATAAAGCCATTTCGGTTCCCCTGTTTTCCAGCTTAAATTCAGCGAGAATTTTGCAAGATTTCTTGGTCCGATTTATTGAATAGTGTGATCGTACTTTGTGAATTTACCATTTTTGTCTAGTTACTTGTCCTTCAATTCCAGACGTAATTTAGCTCCTTTATGGTTAAATTTACCGATAAATCAATTATGAATCAAGACCAGTGTGTATCTAAGTTTATTGGACATGTTAAATAAAGATAGATTGTACTGTACCTTTGAAATCATTTTTATCTGTAATGATTTCCGTTGTATATCATTCCTTTGATGGGCTTTTACCATATTATTGATATAAATATTTTGGCAATTACCTTGCGAAATAATGTCACACTAATGCTTTTCTGTAGGTTGTTTACAGCCACAGATGAATGGACATTGTAGTGCCCTGAGATTTTAGATTGACCATAAATTGCTTTTTATTCTATGGAACTAGTTCTCATAATAGGGTAATGCAAGTGTGATTATCTCGTATCATGATATTGTATTTTAGAGTCCTGTTATATGCTCCAGCAACTTTTCTTTTGGCTGAATGAAAATGTTCTGTCACTATCTGTAGTCACATCAACTCGAAATCTTTTCAGATTTTGTTCAAAGTGCCGCTGCCGGTATGAACTAGTTTTAGGAAACATCCTCACCATTGAATCAGTAGAAATCAGGTAGGGTTAATTTCATTTTGATTTGTTTTCTTTTGTTTCATTGCCTTGTTTTCCTTTATATATACTTTCTTCTTGTCATCTTTATGATTTATGATATCAGTCATGTGCACAACCTATTTGGTATTGAGTTCGTATATTTTTGGGTTATACTTGTGGATTTGTGGATATATACTTGTGGATTGGTACATATACTTGTGGATTCGTGGATTTACATCATTTGTAGACGGATAATTTATGAATCAAATTGATGTATTTTAAGTTATATATGGGTATGTATATATATATAGTGGTAGTATTGTATATTAATTAAGTTGTTAAGCACTTCACAACTCAGTAATTGTGAAGTCGTTCTTTATTAATTACTTCACTATAATACAAAAAAAATGAAGAATTTTAAATCGACTACTTCATCAATAAATGTAAATTATGAAGTAACAAAATACCAAATACTCCAACAAAGAAAAATTATGGCGAAGTTATAGAATATATTTACTTCATCATAGTTCCATAACAACGAAGTCGTTCGCATCAATTACTTCATTAAAATACAAAACCTGTGAAGTTATACAAAACATTTACTTCGTCAATCAATGTAAACAATGAAGTTATATATAACTATTGCTTCTGCACTTTACGAAATCGATGAAGTAAAAAATGTTTTACTTCAGCATCGGTCTAATTCCGGACCGGTTTTCCCTTATTAAACCAGCTAAAGACTTCACTAATTTCTTGGAAACGACTTCGATTATAATGCGAAGTAAAATGATACTATATTACTTCACGTGCGTCTATGACTTCATTGAATATGCGAAGTAAATCAAAGAAATTCTACTAGTGTTGGGAGTTCAGGAAACATGAATATGTGCTCCAAGTGTTACAAGGACCTGATATCAAAACAAGAAAATGCTCAACTTGCGGCATCATCATTAGAAAACATAGTCAAAGGATCATCTAGTGGCAATGACGATGAATCTTCACTTGTAGACTCAGCAAATGTTAGAATTGATTTGGTAGCAGGGGAGGCAAAACCACTTAACGCTTCTGAGTTCTGCTGTGTCTGTCTATTCTAAGTCAAAGGAGGGTCCTAACCGATGCAGCACTTGCAAGAAATGGGTTGGCCTTACTGGATTTAGCTGCCGTTGTGGTAATATTTACTGCGGTACTCATCGGTATTCTGACAAACACGACTGCCCCTTCGATTATCGCAGTGCAGGGCAGGATGCTATAGCGAAGGCCAACCCGGTCATCAAGGCAGAGAAGCTCGATAAAAGCTAGAAGTTTCTTCTGATGCCTCTTGTGATCTTTCCAAAGAAGCAACTCTCAGTCGCATGCCTGTCGTATCAGATCCCAATTATTCATACACTGCAAGAATCATGCTTGTCGGCTCCGCTTTCTTTCTCAGCGTGTGTGGTTTTATACGTGTCATTCTATCTAATAACGCTTTTATGGGTCACTTCCCTTGTATATTATGTTCATTTGTCTAATGCAGTGTTTCAACTCTCAGATATCCCACTCGGTATCAACCAAAAGTAAAATAAATTTCATTTTTCATGGCCCGCCATTGCGCTTGGTGGCGCTGCAGCCTTGTTTGTATTTTTTTAAATGATTAAGATCATTAAATAGACGATAAAATATTTTTGGTAGGATCAAACGATTATCACTTGGCTAAAAGTTATAGTTGTTAGCCAATGCGTAACTTAATTTTCTTATACTTGTGACTGCGCAAAGTATACATATTTGTGTGTTAATGGGTCGGGCTTCTCTTCCTATCCCCATCAGAGACTTTCTACCTTTGGCCCTATCCTTAGCAGAGACAATATTATTCGTTGAGATCTGATGTAGCTCTTTTACGTCTCGCTTAGCGCTTGAAGCATGAGAACTTCCTATGAGGTCATCCATCCCATTATCATTCTCACTTATGCACATTTAACCAACATTCTCCCGAATAATTCTCCCCAAGAAGTATAGAAATATGTTTCTTGGGAGATTTGAACTCATGACCTCGCTCTGATACCAATTGTTAGGATCAAGTACTTACAACTTGACCAAAAACTATAGTTGTAAGTCAAGACACAACTTTATTTTCTTATATTTGCGGCAGCGCATAGTGCACCTACTTGTGTGCTAATGGGTCGAGCTGTTAAACTCATGAGTTCAGAGAAGTACGTGTCTTTCTGTTGGTGCTGTCTTATATCCCTTAGAGATTAGTCATACATTTTTCCTACCGTCGATCATGTCCCTAGTAGAGATAATATTACCCTTTTTAAGATCTAATGTCATTCTTTTACGACCCACTTAGTCAACCAGATCAAGCGGCGCAATGTTAGCAATTTGACACATGAGAACTTTCAATAGATCATCCATCAAAGTACAACTCTTACTCATGCGTACTTAACCCAACTATTCTTTTTATTTTTTGTTAATTTTATTAATAACGTTATTTTTAATATTTCTATTGTTATTATTTTTAATTTATTTTATATTATTTTTTGTTATTCGTATCATTAATATTATCAATCAATCATATATATAAGTAAAAAATATAACTTAAGAAATTTGTTGTTTTGTTTTTCTTTTTTTAAAAAACAAGAAGTCTCCTCCCTCCTCACCCCCTCGGATGACTTTATCTCGTCAGAAAAAGTAGCCACAACTGATACTGAACCCTTCCGCCTACCATCACGGCCTCCTCATCCCATCTTCGCCGCCATCCTTCATCACGAACTCCTCCTTCCGTCGCCGAAGTGCCCTTCTCTCAAAATTATATCTTTTGGTATAATAAATGAACAGTTGAGTATGAAGATAGAGAATGAGGATGGTGTTGGATGGATAGGACTTCGAGGTAGAGCACCGAATGATAAAAATATCGGATGAGATTTTTTTGTTTAAGACTTTAATAGCTTTTTATCACCGATAGCTATCTCTTGGAAAGAAGGTAAAACGATATGTGGTATGATGTATTTACTGATTTTTTAATGAGTTTGATTGCTATTACTGGTTCTTGGTAGAGGCTTCTGCTTATTTAATTTTTTTTTGGAAATTAATCGATGATTACTGTAGCTGGTGAAAAGACTAAAAGGTGTTGAATTACCTTTTCTTGTTGTCTTCCTTTTGAGTTTTTCACTTTCAAGTTCGGAAACACTGTTGGTAAATGGTTTGATTTATTAATGTCTTCTTTGTTGGTGGAATTGAACTAGAAATAGTTAGTTAATTTATGCTAATGGTGGTGTTCATATTTGAGTCTGATTATTTTTTAATTAATCTTGTTATGATTGACAAAGACTTGAGGATAAATAGTGAGTTCTTGGTATAAAAATACAGTCTTTTAGTCCTAGATTTCAATTTCTTAGGCAATCCACATTATTGTAGATTTCAAATCCCATAAGCATACAAGCAGTTTGATTGTTATCTTCAAACCAAATGCCTATAAAAGGTCCATTTTTGAAAGATGGTTTGAATCTAATTGTCTTTTTGTGAAATTGAAATCATTATATACATTTTTAATGTTCTTAGAATTGCAAAGTTTAGAATTAAAGATTTCTCTTGAATTTAAAATGGTATAAATTGGTGACAGGTTTCTGTGCTTCAATTGGATAACAGATTTCCTTTTTAATCCGGGATAGCAGAAATTTTAATCTATGCAGAGTACATTACATGTTGGAGGAGTTGGAGCAAAGTAGTTTTTCTGATCCTCGTAAGTCATGGCAGCTGTAACCAAGTTTCGGGAAAATTATGTATATGAAGGCTGAAATAGACATAAACATGTACCAAGTATATGTAGTTAAGTTGTAGGTACTATGTGACAGTTCATGCTGCATTCTTTGGGTGATGGTTACCCATTTCAATGTATGATGATGTGTAATGGATATTTAGTCAATGCATTTTATTAGTTAATGTATCATATGATTGAGCAGCAAATGTATGGAAATATTTGAATTGCTTCCTTTACTTGTAGTGAAATAATTTGTCCATCTGTAAGTTTGAGTGTAGATTTGCAAATTGAAAAAGTTGTTGCTGTTTCAGATTTTCTGGAACTTGACATTGACTTGTTGGCAGTTTCTTTCCTCATTCTTAAACATTGAATACAACACATTTCAACTTAAATATATACTCATCTAGATAATTAAAAACAAAGTTTAGGTCTTGTTCATATCAAAATTTCTAAACAATAGATATGTGTATTCACTTAATTCAATCAATTATTTCGTTATTTTTTAATACAATTTTAAAGTTTAAGTCTTGTTTATATTATTTAATTTATATTTTCTTTCTTTTTGACAGGAAGAAAGCAGCAAAGATATTTTCATTTTGGTGCTGTAAAAATTGAAAGATGCCACTTAGTTGAGGTGTCTTTGGTTGTGTAAAAACATTGTTTCAACCGTTGAAGCAAAAGTGTTTGATATATTGCTGTACTCAAACAACGGTGAATAAAGAATGAGCAAGCGTCCACCCCCTGATCCAGTGGCCGTTCTCAGAGGCCACCGTGCTTCGGTCACCGATGTTTCCTTTCATCTCTCCAAAAATATCTTATTCACGGGCGCTGCAGATGGTGAATTGCGCATATGGGATACTGTACAACATCGAACTGTTTCTTCTTCATGGGTGCACAGCGCAGCTCATGGGATTATGAGTGTAGTTGCTGTTGGAGAGAACAGGGTTATTAGCCAGGGACGTGATGGAACGGTCAAGTGTTGGGATATTGCAGAAGGGGGCTTGTCCAGAATCCCAGTTACTACATTCAATACCAGTTCTTATCATTTTTGCAAGCTTTCAGTTTTACAAAACCCCAATGCTAAGATCAATGGACTCGTCAAGGATCGCCCGGAAAGTGAGGTTGCGGCTAGTGAAATCGAAAACTTGACATTGGTAGAAGGTGACAAGGAAGTAGTAGGAGTTAGGTATGTTGCTGTAGCTGGCGAAGATTCATCTGTGGTTGAAATCTGGGATGTCGATGCAGCTGAAAACCTTGTCAAGCTATCTCATTCCTCCACAGGATCAAATTTTTCTACAAAGGGTAGAGGAATGTGTATGGCTGTTCGAGCATTCTTACCTTCTGAATCCCAAGGATACATAAATGTTATATCTGGCTATGAAGATGGATCCATGGTTTGGTGGGATTTAAGGAATCCATCCTTGCCAGTGTCATGTATAAAATTTCATTCAGAACCAGTTCTAAGCTTGTGTGTTGACTATTCATGTGGAGGGGGGATCTCTACATCCGCTGATGAAAAAATAGTGATGTTTAAATTGGATCCTTCGATGGGATCATGTTTGGCCAAGAAAGAAATTATTTTGGAGAGGCCTGGAACAGCTGGAGCCTCGATCCGGGCAGATAGCAAAATATTAGCAACTGCTGGCTGGGATCACCGTGTGAGGATATATGACTATCGCAAAGGAAATGCTTTGGCCATATTGAAGTATCATCATGCCACTTGTAATGCTGTTTCATTCTCGTCTAATAGCAAACTGTTGGCTTCATCTTCAGAAGATACAACAATTGCGCTTTGGGAACTTTATCCTCCTAAAAACTGACGCGAACTTGTGCAGAATGACAGGTGCTCATTCATGAGCAGAAAGGGGAAGAATATCAAGCATTCATTTACAAGAATCTATCCTACTTACCAATATGAGTTGCTTCCTATGAATATAATTAGTTCAAATAAAGAGTGATGTTAGCATATCTGGCATCGATAAGTTAAATATAATTGAAAACTGATTTATCTACCCCAAATGTTTTGCTCTTGCTGAGTTCCGGCAAATCGAACTTCTGTCTAACCTATGTTGAGTTCAGGAGTAACTTTTACGAAATTGGACAAAAAAATTCCTTCTATGCTAACAATGGCCTTTCTATCCAACCTATTCTGGAATGTACTTTATCCTGGCATAAGATTTGTTTGGACATTAGGTAACCGGCAGTTGTGCTACGCACACAAATTTTATAAATATATAGAAATTATTGGTTTGAACTGCAGTGGATGATTGAAAGTTTTTTAATAACGTTATCTATGCTGTAGAGCTTTGATTCAATGCTGTAACAAATTTAGACTCAAGCATGATTAAAGGTATATCTGGAGATCCCGGGGAGCAGACTTGATAACTAATTACCCCCTCGTATTGCTTTGATTCTTTGGCAGAAACCAAACTAGCTGTGAAAAGTACAATGGAGGAGAAGTTGAAGCATGGTGTCATATAAGTCACTCTTTTTTTACAATATTTCAGTTTCTACCAAAGAATGAAAAAGGTTGTCTTTCAGTTACATTCACTTTAACTGCACAGTACTTGTTGAGATACAACAAAATTATTGCAACTCTTTTTCTGATGCTGGTACGTACAAGAAGAAAAAGTTTGCAAAACTTCATCCTCTATGTGGTTTCTGTCAGTAAATCGATCCTAACAATAAATTACAATTTACCTAGAGTAACATTGCTTCTTGTAGTATAACTGAATTCAAAACATTGATATAATTATTATGTTTCAACAACGGAATATTATTTATTGTTTATAAAAAAATATAGCATTTGATATATATTTTATGTTAAATTTAATTAATTTTAAATCTAGTCGCCAAAGGATATTTTAGAATTAAAAAGCATGTAATTCTATAATTTTGGTTTTGCGGTATGAAAAAGTATAAGCTTTGCAAAGCAAAACAAAACAAAAGTTATATTCCAGTGATTTTTTTAAAACACAAATAACTATTCTTTACGCTAGCTATTCTTGCACGTGCACGTGCATGTTTATAAATTTATTGTAAAATACAATGTTTTATGTTAGATATAAATTTTTTAATCAATTTTTTTCTTATTTTTTTTTTCTCATAATAATTATATATAAATATTTATATTTTTAAAATTAAAATATTTAAAACTACTATGTTGTATTCTTAATTAGGCGAAAGGACAATACGGCTATTATATGGTGTTCTTCCAATAGATAGATAATATAACATAAGTATATGTGTGATATATTTTGTCGTGACAAAAAAAAGATATAACACTAGGATTACAGGTGGGAATTCTAATTCGACCTTTATCCAGCAACTCTTGAATTTGTTTTTTCAACTTTTTCAATTTCATAGGTGTTAGCGGATAAAGCATCTTAGAAACCAGGCCTATATCAGAAACTAGCTCAAACTATGTCAGAAACTAGCTCTGCTCTCTTTCTAGGAGAAGTCCCAAAATGTCATCAGAAAACACCCTGGAAATTCACTGACCACTTTTTTACTTCAGTTAGTTGTGGTTTAGTCTCCTCGAAAATTGCAAAAAACAGGCTAAGAACATCTGAGATCCCTTTCGCAACCAACTATGTGTCTTCAAAGTTGAAATAAGGCAAAATAATTTCTGTTATGGGGTGCCTCGAATACAAATTCAGGTCCCTGAGGTGGTCTGAGGTCATCATCCTCTGCTTAAAATATATTGCTGCTCCATTATTCGTTAACCAGTTCATCTCCAGAATTTGGTCAAAATCAAGCATAGGTAAAATTATCAAGTCAACATCCACTACCCTCACTTGCAAGAACAGTTTTACATTTTTAAGTGTGAGAGCCGATCCAAGATTCCCAAGCCCAGCCCATTTTATTAATTAAGCTAAATAAATAAATAAAATTTTTTTATCATCACTCTCTCTCTCCCCCGACGTAAATCATCATCTCAAAAATAAAATCTATTGCCAATATTTGATTGGCGATATCTCATCTGTCATTTGCCAGAATTTTAAACCGAGTCCGGTTTCGGAAAGCTCTCGACAAGGGCGGTCCATTGATACTCATTTTGCAAGAAAATCGCGAGTCCAAGTCACGACCCCTAGTCAATCGCCGACCATGTTCGCTGGAAAATCAGGAGGAAACCTTGGTTTCGGTTGTTTGAAGCTTGAATTCGAAGCTTATAACAAGATTCGAAACTTTCAGATGTATATTTTGGAGTTTAGGGTTTCGTATTTTGGATAATTTGATTCATTTGAATTCTAACAATTAATATATATGATATTATTGATTGTATGTGAATCATTAATTCGATTGAATGTATTGACCTAATTTTTGGAATTTAATTGGATAATATTTCCAGTTTCGGCCTATTAATTTGGGAAATTTGTACTTTTGTAATGTTAAATCGTTATTAGGATGTGTTTATAGTATTAGATATAGAAAATGATAATTTTGGACATTCCTAGCAAATATTGAAAATTTCAAATTCGGTACGATTGAATTTTTCGAAATTTCAATTTGTATATTATCGAGGGATTTATGTTTATTAAGTTAAATAAATTGATATATTTGACTTCGCGATGAGTTTTAGAAATTTAAAAGTCTAAATTATGGATTTTTGGAATTTTAGGCTAAATTGGTGAATATTAGAAAAATAAATGGAAGTTGACGTGAAATGTATTATACCACATGATCGGATTCTTCGAAAAATTCCTTAGAATATTTCAGTTGTAAATTAAGTATCAGCTGAGGTACGCGTGAACTATTTCATTTTTAGATGATATTAAGTATATTATAATAAGTTGTGGCATGCTTTATATGCTTATGTGAATATCGTGATTACTTTGACACGTTTATTTTGAGTTGATAAATAATCCATATTTTTATCATTTGAAAATAATAAAATAAAAATATATTTATTTGAAAGGAATATTTGACATATTTGTCAACTAGTCAGATTAACTATTAATGCATAGAATTTCGAGCCCTGGCTTATTTGATTATTATCATTGTTGATCCGTTCAGATGTTGAGTCATCGATGGAGCGAGTGATAGGATTATATCACTCCTGACATCTCATCGATGGAGCGAGTGATAAAATTAGTACACTCCTGATGAATGCATGAGGACTGACCGGGTCGCTCCCAGACCCTCGATGTTGTTCGTCGTACTGAGGCCTGACCCCTATTTCCTTTTTATGTTGTAGTTGTTTTGGATTCCATAGTAGGTTATCCAAGAGAATTTGACGTGTCTGGTGGAGCGTTAAGTAGCGGCGCCCAATAGTTTGGTTGTTATTGAGTGTTCTCTCACACACACACACACACACACACACACGTGCGCGAGCGATTATATACTCGAGTCATACATTTGCCAGGGGATGCCTGTGTAGTTGTATTGTTACTTTTACGATGTTTTGGATTGATATTTGTGTGATCGAGCCAGTGCGGCTGTAAGTTTGTAAATTGATGTTATGACTTTATTTCGAGTATATAAATGTTGTTTGATTCGTTTGGAATTTTTCGGATATCCTACTTACGGGGAGGTCATTCCGAAATTTTTTGTTGGCCCAAAAAGAGAATTTTTAATTAGCATTTAATGACCACACAACCAGGATTCATTAGTGTAAACACCGAAATTTTTTGTTGGCCCAAAAAGAGAATTTTTAATCGCTTTCGGTGTTTACACTAACGAATCCTGGTTGTGTGGTCATTAAATGCTAATCAAGAGCACTGGCCCCTACATGAAGTATGCATGTAGATAAGAGTTCTTCTTCTGAAGGCACAGTCATAGAGTATCCCCAATAATTTATCAGTCAAAACAAGTAATATTGATAGGCTCATAATAGTTTGTATTTTTATTGTCATATCTGTCATTGTTACAACTACCAACGTGCTTAATTGACACATTTTTGTGATTTTATTGTAGAAGAAAGTTTTCTACTCTTGCGATAAATCTGGACTAAAAAGGGTGATTTTATATTACAATTAAAGTTGCCGATATGATCTTAGTAGAAGACGTGGAGCAGAAAAATTCAGAAGATGTTTTTGGATAAGGCGTGATCACGTCTTGTGACGATTCCTTGGCTACCTAGTGAGATAAATAATTTTCTTATCAAGGAATAAATACAAGATAGAGTTTTTTATATGGAAAAAAACTCTATATTCTTGGAGGATATTTTTTAAGTATCTTTTAATTTTTAGTAATTAGGTTTTATTTTGGATTATTGGGCTTTTCTTCTTTTAAACCCATTTTTTGCTTTTGATTACCTACCATTCACGTAAACAAGGGAGGAGGCAGATTACAAAAAGAGATCTCCCGACCTTCTCAAAGTGTTCCTCACGTACAGTACAAAAGGGAGGCAAGAGACTGCGCTGGAATATTCCGTATCATCTCCTAAGAAATTAGTTTGCACTTTTTTGTTTTATTTTTATTTAATATTCATGGAGATTGTATACCAAATCATGCTTGGCTAAGTTTTATTTTTGATTTAAGGGTTATTTTTACTGTTTAATTTATCACTGTGAGGTATTCGTTCTTATATTTAATATTCTTTTTATTCCAAGTATTTATTGATTTATGATTTAATTATATGAATATTGTATATCGTTTAATCTGACAATTTAATTCGATGTATGATTTTTTTCTGGTAACCATAAATTCAGTGATCCGTAATTGTCATGAATGATTGGTACACGAGTAGCATAGACTAGATGTGTTGTGCTATCATAATATATTTAATCTAAATAAACGAAACTCGATCTATCAATTGCATCTATCTCGGTTGTTAGATTTTATGATTAACTGTTTTCACAAAACGAAAATGCTATTTTTAATTAATATGGAACTTTATCGTGCCCAGTTAGTTATTGATAAGTTTTGACGGGATACTGGGTTCGGTCAATTAATTTAGGAAAGCACAAGAATTTTAGCGGCTATCCCTATAATTCTAAAGTTAATTGCTTGGAACAACTTGAATAAATTATTCTTTAGCCAATGAACAGTGATATAATTAAATAGTAGAACTCCCTTGAATCAGATTTTTCTCGTATTAAATTCTTTACTTTATCCTAGTTGATCCACTGTTATTTAAATTTATTGTTTTTCGTTCTTGTATAAATTCAGTTAGTACTTTATTAAATTCATATCCAAAAACCCCCCCTTTATTTACATTTTGCTCGAAAGAAATAAATCTCCCGTTCCTTTGTGGATTCGACCATACTCATCATTACACTAATTTTAGTTAGAGAGTAGGAATTTAATTTTGGTGGGTCAACGACAGCACACCAAATTTTGGCGCCGTTTCCGGGGAACGGTGCAAGGTTAGTTTCATTTGAGTTTAGTTATTTTATTTTCTTTTATGCTTCGTTCTTCTCGTACAGGTGAACTCGAATATAATCCAGAAATCGAGAAGACATCGAAAAGGTTGAGAAAAGAAGCAAGGCTACGGGGAAAACAACCATCATCATCATCATCATCTCCTGGTTTAAACGTAGCCTTGGAGTCAACTGACATTGAAGGAGAGTCCGATCTTGATCTTAACATTGAAAAAAGTGAGAGTGACGAAGAATTAATGGCAGAACCAGCTCAAAGAACCCTCAGGGAGTTAGCTAATCCTAATGTTATTCAGCAGACATTATGCATTCAACTCCCTACTACTGAAGCTACTTTTGAATTAAAATTGGGTTTGATTCATTTATTGCCTACTTTCCGTGGTCTTGCAGGGGAAGATCCTCAAAAACATCTGAAAGAGTTTCATATTGTGTGCACAGCCATGAAACCACAAGGTATTACTGAGGAGCAAATCTCGTTGCGAGCTTTTCCATTCTCTTTAGCCGACAAAGCTAAGGATTGGCTCTATTACTTGCCCTCTGTGACGATAACGACTTGGGACAATATGAAACAACAATTTTTGGAGAAGTTCTTCCCAGCTTCACATGTAGCAAATATCAGGAAGGACATTTGTAGGATTAGACAGCTGCAAGGGGAGACTTTATATGAATATTGGGAGAGATTTAAGAAATTATGTGCCAGTTGTCCTCAACATCAGATTCCAGAATAGCTTCTAGTCCAATATTTCTACGAGGGCATCTCACTTTTCGATAGGAACGTGGTTGATGTTGCAAGTGGAGGTGCGTTGGTAAAAAAACACCTCAAGAGGCACGAGCCCTAATCTCCAACATGGCTGCCAATACACAACAATTTGGGACTAGGCAAGATAACCCTCCACGACAAGTCAATGAGGTAAGCGCTAATCCTATCGACCAAAAGTTAGATTCTTTGACATCTTTTTTGGAAAAGTTGGTTGTAGGACAGGTACAACAGGCCAAAGCTTGTGGGGTATGCACGATGGTTGGACATTCGACGGACATGTGCCCTACACTACAGGAAGATCCCCCACACCAAGTTAATGCAATCGACGGATTTCCTGGACAACCTCAGCGCCGATACGAACCATATTCTAATAGCTTCAATCCAGGATGGAAAGATCACCCGAATTTCAGCTATAGGAATCAAGGAGGTGAACATGGATATCCACAACAAAATTATCACAAACATCTATCACCTGCGCAAGCCTCTAACTCAGGTATGTCCCTAGATGAAATTGTGAAGGCCTTAGCTGAGAAAACTCAAAAATTTCAACAGAAAACGAGGGCTAGCATTCAGAATTTGAGCACTCAAGTGGAAGAGTTGACGACCACAATTCACAAGTTGGAAGTACAAAATTTAGGTAACCTACCTTCTCAGACAGTGGTGAATCCAAGAGAGAATGTGAGTGCAATTATTTTGAGAAATTGTAAAGAATTGGATATTCAAGAAATTGGGGTACAAGCATCAGCCAAGCAAAAGGAAGATAATGAGATAAAAGTTGAGGATAAAATAATCAATCAAGATCATGCTCGGAAAGGTAAGTTTTCTCCTCTATTTGAGTATAAACATATTCCCCCATTCTATCTAGCATTGAATAGAAAATGTGAAAGTATGTATAGTTTGTATTTTTATTGTCATATTCTCCTCTATTAGGTGTGGGAGATTTGATAGGCTCATTATAGTTTGTATTTTTATTGTCATATCTCTCATTGTTACAACTACCAATGTGCTTAATTGACACATTTTTGTGATTTTATTGTAGAAGGAAGTTTTCTGCTCTTGCGATAAATCTGGACTAAAAAAGGTGATTTTATATCACAATTAAAGTTGCAGATATGATCTTAGTGGAAGACGTGGAGCAGAAAAATTCAGAAGATGTTTTTGGATAAGGCGTGATCACGCCTTGTGACGATTCCTTGGCTGCCTAGTGAGACAAAGAATTTTCTTATCAAGTAATAAATACAAGATAGATTTTTTTTATGGAAAAAAACTCTATATTCTTGGAGGATATTTTTTAAGTATCTTTTAATTTTTAGTAATTAGGTTTTATTTTGGATTATTGGGCTTTTCTTCTTTTGGACCCATTTTTTTCTTTTGATTACCTACCATTCACGTAAACAAGAGAGGAGCCAGATTACAAAATGAGATCTCCCAACCTTCTCAAAGTGTTCATCACGTACAGTACAAAGGGGAGGCAAGAGACTGCTCTGGAATCTTCCGTATCATCTCCTAAGAAATTAGTTTGCACTCTTTTATTTTATTTTTATTTAATATTCATGGAGATTGTATGCCAAACCATGCTTGGCTAAGTTTTATTTCTGATTTAAGGGTTATTTTTACTGTTTAATTTATCACTTTGAGGTATTCGTTCTTAGATTTAATATTCTTTTTATTCCAAATATTTATTGATTTATGATTTAATTCTATGAATATTGTATATCGTTTAATCTGACAATTTAATTCGATGTATGAATTTCTACTGCTAACCATAAATTCAGTGATCCGTAATTGTCATGAATGATTGGTACACGAGTAGCATAGATTAGATGTGTTGTGCTATCATAATATATTTAATCTAAATAAACAAAACTCGACTATCAATTTCAGCTATCTCGGTTGTTAGATTTTAGGATTAAGTGTTTTCATAAAACGAAAATGCTATTTTTAATTAATATGGAATGCTATCGTGCCCAGTTAGTTATTAATAAGTTTTGACGGGATACTGGGTTCGGTCAATTAATTTAGAAAAACACAAGAATTTTAGCGGCTATCCCTATAATTTTAAGGTTAATTGCTTGGAACAACTTGAATAAATTATTTGTTAGCCGATGAACAGTGATATAATTAAATAGTAGAACTCCCTTGAATCAGATTTTTCTCGTATTAAATTCTTTACTTTATCCTAGTAGATCAACTGTTATTTAAATTTATTGTTTTTCGTTCTTGTATAAATTCAGTTTAGTGCTTTATTAAATTCATACCCAAAAATCCCCCATTTATTTACATTTTGCTCGAAAGAAATAAATCTCTCGTTCCCTGTGGATTCGACCCTGCTCATCATTACACTAATTTTAGTTAGAGAGTAGGAATTTAATTTTGGTAGGTCAACGACAGCACCCCAAATATCATTAAAAAAACTCAGAAACAAAAGAATTTGAAGTACCATAATCAGTAATAGGTATGTCAGCTATAAGCATCATTCATGTAATAGTCGTGCATCTGGATCAACCTGTACACTCATCACAAACGCTCTCCTTTAAACAAAAGCTTATGTTGTGGGCAATCCTTAGCATAATGTCCTGGTACTCCACACTTGAAGTAAACATTCATTTTCAACTTGCATTGTCCTCCATGGTTTTTCGGTCATTTAGGGCATAATGACTTGTCAACTGTCGTCAACCTTAGGTGCAACATTAACTGGTGGTCGTTGTCTGTTGTGATCAGATTAGAGTATAGAAGAGATTGAATAAGCTCTTATAAAATTTTCTAAACATTGTTCCGATTTTAACAGTTTTTAGGATATTAAGATGTATTCTTGAACAGATAGATTAGCTGAACCGCTAAAAGATACGGTCTGGCATGACTAATGAATAAATATATTTGGCAGATTAACGAGAAACGATTTAAAAAATGATTTGAAATAATGTAAAGTACTAAATAAAATAACACAAGTATTTATTATGGATATTTGAAAATAAAACTCCTATACCACCCACCCCTTCTTCTATTTAGAAAAGTTTCCATTAAAAGGCTTTGATTTTACAATGTCTATTAATAATTCACTTCAGTTAGGACTATCACTAGCTACCTAGATTGAAACTTTTAGTGACACTTTACAAATCTAAATGTTTAAGAACTCTCTGTTCACCAAACAACAATACAAAAACCCAGTGATCAGTTTTGATAGCGTAGGTTGTTGGTGTAGCATGAAATGATCCTTGATGATCTGATATAAATTGATAAGAATGTGCTAAGTGAGCAGCTTGATATCGAAAGATTAAGCGTGTAATTTTTTTTAAAAAAAATGGGGTTACGTCTCTTCAATTTTTTTTTTTTGCATATTTATAGTTGAAAAAGATCCAATGATCGGATTTTCTTTTCATCGATCATTTGTACTATCACTCGACATAATGAACATGTAGCTTTAAGTCTCCGTACATATCATTAAATGTTTATTTAATGTTCTTTGTACTTTTATTACTTTAAGCTCTTTATTTTCATAAAGTTGACATACCATGTCCTAAAACGACAACTTTCTTTCATTCGGGGATTGACAGGATACTTGTATAATAATGCTAAAAAGGACAGATGTTGAACGACTTTAATTCAATTATTCTATTTGAAATAACTCAATTCTGATAGATGGTAGTTCAATCGAATCTTCAAATGTTAGAACACGTGTGTTGTTAGTCAGTTTGACAGATGATATCTTGCAGCTAGATTTCAAACATTATGCATCTTGACTTCTTGCCAAAACGAATTGATATTTTAATGCACTTTTTTAAACAGGTTGAACTGATCTAGAGGTCCGAAATCCTGAAAATACAATTAATGAACGGCTGGACATGAAACAGCTCGATTATGTTATTTTGTCATTCAACAAAAGTTAGACATATGATAATTGAAATATTCTAACATTGTTCCTGAGGTCGCTATCGAAGCGGTGTTCTCTTGTTAAAAAACCTCGGTTTATCCCTAGAATGTGAAGCCTGATGTTTCAACTGTCTCTCCTCTTCTATGTCTTTGTAATCATGTTTGTCTCTCAAATCCTTATCCACTGTTGCTCAAAATTCCCTAGGCTTTTTTAGTTTAACATCATGCTTCACTATAGGTTGTAACACATCCACAGACTGCCTTAACTTCTCCTTTGGTCTCTCACCAATCAAAGGAACAACGCAACATACTCTTTCTGTAATAGCCAAGCCTGGTGAACGATACGGTTTAAGATTTCGTATGATTTTGACTATTTGGTTAAGTTTAAGTATAGTTTAGATGTTAAGAGTTGTGATTTATGATTCATAGTATTGTTGGTTATTAGATATTGTGTATTTGTATTGTAGCGTTGTTGCGGTTTAATTCATGGTAATTCGTATGTTGAGCCAATTGGTATGAGGCCAATTGGAGTGGTTAGATAAGACATAGAGGTGCAACTTTCATGTTGAGAGTGTTGCTGAATTATGAGGAGAAGCGACGTTGCGATTCGATTTTAGATGCAAAGTTTATTGTTGGCTTCAGGTGACAGTGCACCCGCACTGCAAAAGACACCGCACCCGCGGTCGGCTAGTGCACCCGCGGTATAAAAGTTAGTGCACCCGCGGTGTCAGGGCAGAACCTTCAGCGCACCCGCGGTCGATAATGCAGCGCACCCGCGGTCGTAACTTTGGATTTTCGGAAGTATTGCAGAATGCCTAGCGCACCCGCGGTGTATTTTGGAGCGCACCCGCGGTGTGTGAATAGTAAAAGCGTGTTTTCGGTTTTAAGTGGTTAAATACATGAGTTGGTTCACTTTCCCTCATTTCTCTCCACTCTTCTCGGTTTGCAGCTCAAGGGAGAGTAGGGTTCCTACATTTCTTTCTTTCTTTTCTTTGATTCAAGCTTATTGTTGGATTAGTGAAGTGAGAACAAGGTTCTTTTGGGTTCAAGGAGCTAAGGTAAGCTTTTGGTTTAGTTATTCTTGGATTTTGGTGTTGGGGAGAAATCATGGGTTTGTTGATTGTGTTGGTTTTATGGATGTTATGGTTTGGTTGTTGGATTATTGAGTTGTTGATGGTGCAATACATGGTTTATTGTTGTAGGTTTTGTACCAAGAGTTTTGAATCAAGTGCTCCAAGAGTAGTAAGTGGAATTCATTTCCTTGTGCTCACATGATAATATATGTATTGTGTTCAATGGTTTTAACATGTTATTCCCTTCTATTTGATTCATGTTATGTATTAATACACTTTGTTGTATATTAGAGGCATTTTATATCTCGGTTATGTCAAAGAGAATACAAATGAAAAGAGTATGCAAAGTGTTTGATGAAATGCCAAAGAGAGAGTTCAAATGATTTATTGGATTGATAGATACAGAGTCAGAGATTGCATGCAATGAGTTGATCAACGACCATAGGCTTATATCCCAACAGAGTAATCGATTTATATCGATGGGATATAGGTACAGAGACAGAGATACTATTGAAATATCAATCCACCAGAGAAAAGAGAAATACCATCGTTATTGTTATGCTATACCATATTATTCATGTTTCAGAGTTGATGGTATTTAATGATTTCAAAGCCATGTTTTACAGAGTATGTACAGATTGTTACGTAAGAGTTCCACTTGCTGAGTTTTATACTCATTTCAGTTATTCATGTGATGCAGATAAGAGGGACGGGCCAGGACGTTGATTGAAGCTGAGGTCATATGCATAGAGATGAAAGGAAGAAGGCTATTTTGCTAGCATTTTGACATGATCAAAAATGATATTTTGTATTTTGGTGTAACACTTGATTGATCATGTATTTACTTTTGGTTGTAAATGTTTTATGTCAAGAGAATTTTAAATCCTTCCTCCCTTCAAGTAAAATTTTTAATTTTCCGCTGTGTTATTTTATAAAAATCGGTCAGAGGTGTTACATTTAGTGGTATCAGAGCATTTAGGTCATGGGATCGAGTCATGGGGAGGCGAAAGAAACCCCTTGGTAGGGAGGGGGAGATCCTATGAGTAACCCATACGACGCCTATGGAAAGCCCGTGAGGGAAAAGGCCCCTTTGAGGGAGCCCAAGATCGGGATAGCCTTGGGTCGATCGGGGCAGTGGGCCGTATGGACGGTCCACTGGGCCTATAATGGGTCGTTACACTTTCAAACTTGCGGACATAATCCAATATAGTCATGCCTCCCTGCATCAAAGTCAGGAATTCCTTAGTCAAACGAGATCGAACATCTGTATTTGACAAAAGAGGTGTCTTGAACTCCTCCCAAGTGAGAGTATCCAGATTCACAGTCAATCTATCTCCCTCCCACCACATCCTAGCGTATTCCCTCAACATTATATATCACATATCACTCTGTCAGGATCAGGTAGTTGCGTATAATCATATATTATCCCAAGAGATTTGATTCACCCCTCAGCCTCCAGTGAGTCTATAATTCCTAAGAATTCCATGGCCTGATGGCATCTGAATCGCTCCCGCACTGACTCAAGATCCATTCCCCTATCACTCTGTTGTCCTCATTCTCATCTTGTATGGCCCACCAACTTTTACAGCAACAGGGCCATCCTTGCTAGAACTTGATCACCCGTGTTCTAACCGAAATTTACATTCCAATTGTTCTCTTCGCCTCCTTGTTCTTGTTATTCACACTATACGACCAACAAGCATGAAAACTTAAATAATTTCATATACACTAGCTTATCATTTTAAAACCTTAAAAATATCAATTAAGTATTTAATCTTCTAACTTAACATTCATAATAGTAAACTTATACACTGAGTGGCGAAGCTGAGTAAGTTCTTTCACGGTCTGCAGACAAGCACTTTTCCTTCAAAATTATTCACCGATATTGTAAAGGACTAAAAATTCGTGTTTGAAAATTTGCGGAAAAATTTAAAATTTTCTTTTAAAATAAGTAATATGCCTCATTCGTAAAATAAACTGATAAATAGAGATTAATGTTCAAAATAGCACAACGGAAATAATTATTGTTTGCAAAACAACAATTTAAAATAATCCAACAAAGATAAAATGTTTGGGCATAAAAATGGTAAATGCTGAAAATGAGGTCCTCGGGTTCCACTACTGCCGACCCAAGATAGCTCACTGGTCCCCGCCTTCGATCCCGACCTCATTAGTACCTACAACAATCAAGTCTAGTGAGTCTAAAGACTCATCATGCATATATCATAAATAACGAGTAATAATAATAAAATTTCATGCATGGTAAAAATATCATGAGTCTGGCGTAGTGTAAAAATATCATGTCATGAGTAATTATAATACGTGCATAACTGAACTGAAAATCATAAGTGAAATGTTTGCTCAATCGAGCCCTGTCATAAAATAACATGTCATAATTTTATGTTGAGATTATGGTCTACGCAAGTGGCCCCTGAACTGAACTTAACTGAACTGAACCGGTAAGTGACCACCGGGTGAAGTAATAATCGTCTGATCAGACTAATGCCACAGTATACTGGGTGTAACTGAACTGACTAAACCGGTAAGTGACCACCGGGTGAAGTAATAATCCCATGAAGTGAAGTGGCCACAAGCAATATCGCATAAATCTAAAAAATGAATATTTTATATTTTTATGCACGTAATATAATTAAATAACGTAATTAAATATCCTGTATTAATTTTACCGAATGGGTTGGAGCGTTCCCAGGCTCGCTGCGACTTAAATCTAACATGAAAAATAAGCAAATGATTTTACATGACCAAACTTTGTAATTGACTCCAAAAACGAGACAATTACGCCCAATGACTTAGTATTTAATCATGACTCCGTGCCAACCCGAACCGATACCGAACCATCATTTAGTCATGATTAAAATACACCTAAAATGATGAAATAATGCTCCTAAAATGGTACAAGTCGAAATTTTGGTGAATGGAGGCCAAAACATGAAACGCTCTTTCGAGAGTCATTTTGGCACATTGCACCGTAAATTCTCGTACGACTTCTAAACTTGACCAAATCACGAACGGCCAAAAACATGACCTTCCTAACTTGATGAGGTACTGTCCAGTCCAAGGCCATGGGCTAAAAGCCAACCAAGAACTCGAAACACACCTCTGAACCGCGGGTACAGTTGCTGTCAAAAATACAGCAGCTGTTGGTGCGTTTCCTTGCTTCGTTTCCGAGACTATTTGCCATTGGGGCTTGAACCACCGACCAGAGCCTCTTACCAACATCCTAAAGTGTGGCTTGAACCATGGCTAAGGGTCCTAGGCCAGCCACAATCCAAGCAACAACCGAAACCAGTCACACGTTCCACCCGAGAACGCATATGCACGCGTGGGGTGTCTCGCTTGTTCTTGCTGTCACAGACCATTCCAGTGGCCATTTTATTGACCATGGCATGATCTAGACATCAAGAGGTATGGTATGAACCGTGGCTAAGGGCTAAAAGCCAAACAAGATCCATACCAACCAAGAAGCCGAAGCTTCACACACACAAACGAAATGCAGAAAAACTGAAACCGAAAGGGACTTGCGTTGTTGCTGTCCAACCGACTTGGGACATGACTCAAGCCACTTAAGGCCGACTTGACCACGTCCTATGCTTGCTAGGGAAGGGTCCTGGCCATGGCTACCGGCCCTTGGCCAGCCATGGCTCGAACACTAACCCAAGCAAGCCATGGACAGCAATTGAGTCTCGAATATGGCACTTGTTTCTTGCTTGCTGTTTGGAGCGTCTAACTCACGGTTTTGGGGCTTGAACCCTTGATCAAACTTGACCCTAACACACCCTAGGACATGACCATAAAAAGCCTTGGGAGCCTGGGATCGAAACAAACCCTGAAATCACCAAAAACATACAACCGTGAAGCATAAAGGAGTGACCGAAAATCTGTGCAGAATTTTGTGAGAGGTTGCTGTCATAATTTCGGTTTTTGCCATGGAAATCATGATCATGTAATGTTTTAAAATATTTATATGACTTGATTGAAGAGTAAAGAATAACATATACATGCCTTGGATTTGTTTGAAACGAAAACAAATCAAACGAATACGACGACGCGGCGCGGCGGAGACGGAGTTCTTTCTTACTTCTCTTGTTTTCTCTCTTAATTCTCTCAAGGCATTCACGATTTTTCTTGCTGAAAGAGACTGAAATTTCGAGATTATGGAGTGGGAGGGAGTCTAGGGAATGAATGAGAAGTTTACTAATTAAACGGAATTTGAGAGGCAAGATAAGAAATCTTTCTATCCTAGAGTTTGGGAGGTAAGGAAAGATATATTATATTATGAGATTTGAGGGTTGATTGGGAGGTGAGATGGCCGAGAATCTCTTGTCAATTAAGGGTAGGAAAATTGCTTAAATTGTGAATTATTGAGGATTAAAAAGAAGGGAATTATCTACCAAGAAAAGAATAAGGAAATAGATCAAAATGGTGAGTTGTCAATCTATAACAAATCCTATCAATGGGTGGCCGAAATTTAGAAGTAAAAATGGAGGAAATATTGCTTAAATATTGTATTTTAAATCTTTAAAGTTTTATCTACCCATTAAGTATTTTAGTGAATTAAATAATTAATTAGTTTAGGATAATAATTATCTTGCATGCATTGCTAATTCTTTAAGTTAAATTACTAACATGTTAAGTTGAAATTCTTAATTAAAATAAGCCTTGATTGACTTATCTCAATTGGTCACATATTTTAATTTAGGCTTTTAAATTAAATTATTGGACATAAAGAAACTTATTTATTACTTATCTCAAGTTATTTAAATAAATCCTTAAACATTCTTTTATTTTAAAATGACTTATTATTTATCTTAAATAAATTTTAGGAATGTTTTCTTAATATTAAAATTTATCTCTTTACTCCAACTCAGTCCGGCCTCACTTATTTAACTGAAAAGGTAGCAACTAAACTACTGCGTGAAATAAATAAATTTAAAGAAAAAAATTTAAATACTCCTGCAATAAAATCATTTTAGTTTATATACTAGAAATTATGCATGGCTTATACGTAGTCTGATTTACGGGTTCTACAGATATCATGCTGAAACGTCCTAAAAATTCTTATAAATAAAAGTCATTTTTTTTTAAAAAAAATAGACCTTGCAGCGCACCTTCTCCTCTTTACGGAACTCCCCTGCACTACAAGTTATGTCGGAAGTGGCGCACTCACGCTCAAAATATAGCGCAGACAACGAAAAAAATAAACTTTGCAGTGCACTCATTTTTATGGACTCCCTTGCGCTACAGGTTTTGTCGGAAATAGCACACCCACGCTCAAAACGTAGCACAAAAAATGCAAATTTGACCCTTTCTAGCCACCTATGGTCACACACACATAAAAATAATGATCCAAAACAAATGCTTCACTAAACTATAAAGAAAATAAAAACGAATCCTTTAAATGTTAACTCATGATGCAATCAAAAGCTTCAACATAAAATAATCATTGCGAGGAATAACTCAATAAAAATCTAAAATGCGAAACTTGACTTATCCATAAAATGCATAAACTAAATTTAAATAAATCCATAAACCTATTATATTTCGTGGAAACTAAAGGCACGAATAAGTGTGATCTACACCACATATCGACCGTCCTCGTCATCTGTATCGATGAAATCTAGTAATACTAAAGGTCCAACAAGTAGTTCTAAAAATAACCAATAATTCATAATAAAATACGACCTACATTAAATTTTTTTCAAAATTCTAACATAAAATACATTTTATATACCTCACTTTTATTTTCAAAATTTGCTCAACACATTTTCGAAAATATATAACAGTCAAACATTAAATTTTTGCTCAAATCTTCGTTAAACTCAAATCCTCAAAATATTTTATGAAGTGTTCCTACAACATCAGTTATAGTCATTTGATCAAGTATACAAGGACCTAGGTTTAGCATGACACCCCGACCGGAAGGCCGACATGCACACGCTCGTAATCAGTCAAGTTGGTAGAGGCACCCCAACCCGAAGGCCGACATCCAAAACCCGTTAACAATCAAGATGATAGAGGCACCTCGACCCCAAGACCGTTATCCAAAACCCATAAACCGACAAGTTGGCAAAGGCATCGACCCAAAGCCGACATCTAAAGCTCGTAATAACAGTCGTAACTTCGATACAAATCATTAAAAATATTTAAAAAATTTCCTATATCAATTGTAACTACAAGCTGCCAAATGAAAGAAAATTTTCTTTTCATAAAATCTAAAACTTTGAACATCAAAACTCTTCTCAAATTATTTTCCTGAACGCTTGCCATCTTCTCAAAAATATTTACGAGATAGCAATGGATTGGGTGGAGGGTACTCGAGGCAACTGTTTGGCAAGGAGTGCACGCACCATCCCCTCTAGCACACAAAGAGTTCACTCCATTATCCTACTGCAATAATTCTTGCTAAGAAGAACGCTCATGTTGTGGAAATTCCACCTAGAAGGTAATGGGTTACTCCTACAGCACGTCCTTGTACAATGCTCAAGGCTGTATTGAACTCATAATTCAATAGATACTTTTTATGAATGTCAACTAAGTATCGTAAGTAAATTGCTCCCGGTTGTTCAATCATTTGATAACCAGAGTCATTATTTGATAAATGATCACTATGAGTGTCCATGCGTGCGGAGGCTGGTCCGTGTGAGCCGCTCTAGCTCGCACAAGGAAATTCGCGTCCTTCCCCCTCACGTGTACACTTATCGATCTCTGTTCTTGCATCCACCAGCATCTTGCTCTCACACAACATCCACAAAACATATGCAAGAACACACATATACATACACATGCAATTGTAAGGTCCAAAATGCGATAACTTAATATAACTGCATGCAAATCTAGGAAAATATGATAAATGACTAATTATATGGTTTTAATTGCATGATTAAATATATTGTGCATGCTTACATGTTTAAAAATTCACTTTTCTATATAGATTCATAAAACTTTATTTTAAAGGCTATTTGAGACGTGATCGAGGAACGGAGACCGGGGGGTTATATGAAGAAAAATATTTGTATCAAATAATTATTTTTAATTGTTTAATACATGTTATATGTTATGTGGTATTTTCGAAAATGAGGCGTTTGAGGTGATTTTATACGTCGAGTCGTATTTTTAAACGGTATTCGATTTTCGACGAGAAAATTAACTTTTCGAGAATTCGACTAATATTTTCACAAACTTTTCTAAACAAAATATTTTAAAAATTAATCAATGGGCATATTATATCATGTTAATGGGCTTAAGCTTATATTAAGAGTTTTAATAAATAACTAAAAGCCTAAACCCTACCCCTCCACACCTCATAACTCACGTCCCCAACCCTCTACACATACTAGGACTCTCCCCTCCCCAAAACAAACGCACACACGAAGATATTTGAAGGAAGAAGCCACATTTTCTTGATGAAAATTCAGCAAGTCCCCCTATACGTCGACGTTCTTCGCATATCAACTCGTTTTCATGTGTAATAAATGCAAAGACACGCCTTAAATTTCTTTCAAACATCTTTCACACCATATTATATGTATTAAACTATTCTTGCATGAAAAACATGATGCACATCTTCTATTTTCGTTTTTGACATGCCGTGATAAAAAAAACTAAGGTTTGTAAGATTTAAAACTCATGTATATGATGCATAAAAGGGATGCCATCCTAAGAAAATAAAAAAGGATGAATTTCAGAGGGTTTAGGAGCCTAAACAATGCTGCATAAGGTCTGGACCGTAGGTAAGCCAAGGTTGAACGAAAATTGTATCTTATGGGGCTAGAAAATTCAATAGCAAGTCTATGCATGTTCAAAGACTTTAATGGGCTTGAATTAGGTTGAATATGGTTTAGTTAGGTGCTATTAAGCTTTGGTGCAAATTTGGTAAAGTTTGGGAAAGTTTCGAGTCAATACGAGTCAAAACCGAGATGTACGTTTTTTTCAATTTCTTTACAAAATGTAGCAAAACCACGATTCATGTTTAAGCGGGTAGTAAAAGATATGGTATCAATGAAGATTCATCTAAATTGTTGCACTAGAGATTGAGACATATATCCATAGAGTATTAAGAGATTAGTAAATTATGGAGCATTCATTATTTTTTATTTTACTAATTTTGAGACTTGTGTGGAATGAATTATTAAGGGTAAGCAGACCAAAAAATCCAAAAAAGGTGTCAAGAGGAGTACCGAATTGTTAGAGATCATACATATATATAGATATATGTTGTCTAGACATGGACATGCATAGTCCGAAATATGATAATCACTTTCATTGAAGATTACTCACGATATATCTATTTGCTTCATAACAAGCACGAAGCGGTGGATGACTTAAAAGTTTTTAAAGCTGAAGTAGAAAAACAATGTGATTAAAAAAATAAGATCATGAGATCTGATAGAGGTGGTGAATATGGAAATGTTGCCCAATATACCATGCCTAGTTTTCTGGACAAAAATACTGTGGTTGAAAGGACAAACCGAACTTTAAAGGACATGGTTAGGAGTATGAGAAGTAACTCTAAACTTCCCAAGAACTTGTTGTTTGAAGCTCTTAAAAATCAAGGTATATAGTAAACCGAGTTCCAACTAAGGATATACCAAAGACGTCATTTGAATTACAGAAAGGTTAGAAATTGAGTTCGCAACATATATATATTTGAGAATATCCTTCTGAAGTAAGAGTTTATAACCCACAAAAGAAGAAACTTGATCAAAGAACTATAAGTGAATATTTCATTGTATATGCCAAGATATTCAAGTGGTACATATTTTACTGTCCATAATATAATACTAGAATTTTGTAATCAAGAAATGCAAAATTTCTTGATGATAACTTGATTAGTGAGAATGATAATTAACAAGATGTAATTCTTGAAGAACGTCACGGTAATGACCAACCCCCATATTATCTTGGCTATATTTCACACACCTCAAGCCTCAACGAATGATGGACAACCAATTGATCAATTTATGTTTTAAATTAAATAAATTTTATTTAATTACTCAATTAATTAATTAATATATTATAGACTCTTCTAGAATGTTTCTTGAGAATTTTTCACTTAGTAGTTATCACTGCTAATATTATTATTTAATTAATAGATTATAAATTTACTAAATAAATAATTGTGAACTCATTACAATCCTGATCGATGATCAGACAGCGCTGATATGTCGATGGTACAATTCATATAATGAAAAATGAAAATTTCGAATGACCAAATTTTTCACTGATCCATTTTTTGCAGTTGTTAGTTTTGTGAACTCCTTCACTAAAACAGACAGTTCCACTATCCTCATTTAATCAGCTGTTAAGCTAACTCTCACATCTCCCATTGCGTGGAATGAACTTATAAACTCCTTTATAAGCAATTTGTTTGATATTCGTCAAACTAAAGCCGTCAAATTCAACTCTTTGAAATTGACTATCTCAAGAGGAACACAGAATCAAATACTTTTGTGATCCTCAATAGTTCAGAGATACAACTAGCTTTGGGTTCACAACATCATGTGATTCAGAATAATCTATTTGGGCTTACCCTAATTAACCATGTTCTTTTCATCAACCTCTTGATCAAGAACGCCAGAACTCAAGTCTGATTGAACCCGTCAGATCATGGTAAGAGCCTTCAGTTCCATCGTCCGTCTCATGATCCCATAAGTATCACTGCTAATGCCTGCAAGAACCTTAAGTTATAGTTAGTGTATAGTTCGATCCATTCAACTCATATATTCAGATCAAATATGCAATTATTGGTACATCGAGAGTTACAAATGAATTCTATAACGATGTAATATACTTTTGAGTAATAATAGTGACATCATATACGCAACTAGAAAAACTCTTTTCCCTAAAATACATGTCATGCTCTGGCCAGAAACTACTTGCGTTATTAACTCATCAAATCACATATGATATCTTTACCTCTAGGTGAGAAGTGAATCCCGACTACAATTCATCGGCTCCTACGTATTGCAAAACTATTGTAATGCCCGAGATGTGAATTGGTAAGCAGAACTTATTAATGCATGATTTGATGTATTTATCGAAGGGCGAGGAAGCAACGTTGCGATTCGATTTTAGTTGCAAAATATATTGTTGGGACAGCAGAGACAGTGCACCCGCGGTCGTTTATCATAAAATGTTGAAAGTTGACAGTAGCTTGACTGCACCCGCGGTATAAAAGCCACCGCACCTGCGGTAAATGTACAGAGACAAGACCGCACCCGCGGGGCAAGAGCCAGCGCACCCGCGGCCGCCGCTTCTGAAATTTGAGTTTGGATCAATACGCCTAGCCCACCCGCGGTGCAATGTGTAGCGCACCCGCGGTGGGACGTGCAGAATGAAGAATTAGACACTTGTCCTAGCCATGCATATATCATGTACTAATCTTCATTCTTCAGCTTGATATGGACGAGAGAAAACCAGAAAAGCTCCAAAATTTCTCAAGTTACATCCTAGCTTAGAAATTAGCTTGTACAAGATCTAACCACCCAAATTTCGATCCGACTTCGGTTTCCGTACTCCTCTTGTTACCAGCTACAAAAGAGATGTAAGTATTTTTACATTTCAACATGTTTTGAAGTTAAGATGTTGGGAGAAATCAGATATGATTACTATTAGATGTTCTTGAGATTATAAGTAACGTATATTCGCAACCGGATCGAAAAACGAATAGGATATGCGATTATTGTGATTTTCCAGCATATATATGTATGAGATTATGCAGATTATGAGTTGTGGTTGATGGTTGTTGAGAATTGTGGCGTGTTGATATCATATATATACTAATTGAGTTGACCGATATCGCGAGATTACACCGTTATGCCGTCGAAATGTGCCGAGATTGAATATTGATACATATGTGTATTGATTTGAGTTAGGGATTGATAGAATGCATCTTGAATTGTCATTTCAGATTGATATAGACAAGCTTCGACAGATATAGACTTCGATCTCGACAAAGATTGTACGACAAGAAGATATAATTCCTGTTGATTCGGGAAGATACAACTCGAATTAGATTTGATTTGAGTTTCCCAAAATCACATACTATATTGTTTATATTTTGATATGTTTGTGCTTTGTTTATAGATTTATATTCAAGCATTTAAGATAGGAGAGTCATTGGCAGATTTGCCAAATTTCTAGATGTTCGGTGGTATCGACGCATAGGAGCAGATGTACTCCGGTTGTAGACATCCGATACAGACAGGACCGAAGTCTAGGAATAAGACGTACCGTCACCACGATTGGGAGGGTAGGTGGCAGACTGTGACGTCTTATTCACACCGGGATCCCTAGAGTTAGATACGAGTCGAGTCCAAGATATGAATTGATTTAAGTTACTTGTCTTATATTGTTTATGTTTCATAGACTATGGGACATGTTGTTATTGATTTTATTCATGATAGTATGCTTCATGATTTATATGGTGTACATGCATGTATACATGTTTTATACTGGGATTTGTTCTCACCGGAGTATCCGGCTGTTGTTGTGTCTGTATGTGTGCATGACAACAGGGGGGACATGATCAGGGTCCAGAAGAACTTGACGAGATGAGAGATCGAGATAGCGTGGTGATTTCGGGCGTAGAAGATTACTAGTGATTTTACATATGATCTGTAGTTTGTATTGAACACTAGTTGTATGAATGTACTGAAACAAGACATGTATTTATGTTTGTTGAAATAAAATAGAGAAAGATCTTGTGCTTGATTTATATACACTTGATTTAATGTTAAAAGCAAAATTTTGACCCACATTTTCTAGCAAAAAATCCAATTAATTCCAAAAAGAATTGAGTTAGAGCCCGGGTCCCCACAACTACACACAACCTCACCACCTGATGACCCTCAATAGAGTCGAAAACATATCAAAGTACATGCTAGTAAGTAGAGCATCTACGATATCCCGAGTAAAATGACTAATGAGATACGACCATAACCACAGACTATTTCACTCGATAGGTGATAACCATTTGGGCAGTTCGAGAGAGTGTTGTTTAGTGTGTCATCAAATGATCACGCATCTATATGAATTTACATCTTCATGTCCTTACTAATAAAACGCGGCGTTTACATCACATATGCTAGTCTCAAGCTCAAGTGACATTTATCTTTATTTTAGCTGGCTGATTCGACCAGGAATGTAAGGTCTTAAAATACGATAACGTAACCCAACTGCATGCAAATTTAGGGAAAATGAAAAATAACTAATTAAATGGTTTTAATGGCATGAATTAATTACGGTGTGCATATTTGCATTTTTAAAATGTACCTTTCTACACGAATGTACCTTTCTACATGAATGCATAAACTGAGTTTTTTAAAGGTTATTCGAGACGTGATTGAGGACCGGAGAACGAGGACCATAGGAGATAAAACCTTTTTATTAAATAATTATTTTTAATTATTTAATGAGTGGTGTATTTAAAATGGAAGTTTCGAAAATGAGGTGTTTTTACACGTCGAGTCGTATTTTTAAACTGTATTCGATTTTCGACGAAAATATGAAATTTTTGAGAACTCGGCTAATATTTTCACAAACTTTCCTAAATAAAATATTTTAAATATTAACTAATGGGCCAATTCTAGGTTAATAGACCTAAACTTATACTATGAGTTTTAATTAAAATAAAAGGCCCTAAACCCACCCTCAAGCTTCACAACTCACGCACACCACACACACAAGCACAAGGAACCTTCCTAGCAGCCAAGATACACTGCACACACGAGAAAATTTGAAGGAGGATTCACGTTTTCTTGAAGAAAATCAGCAAGGGTCCATCTCCGCCAACGTTCCTCGCATCGCAAGCCGTTTTTCGTGTATAATTTACGCAAAGGCATGCCTTAACTTTCTTTCAAACATCTTTTACACCATATTATATATATTTGATTAACCTTGCATGAAAATATGATGCACAAGTTTTATTTTCGTTTTTATGGGCATACATGCATACAACTCATGTTTTTGTGATTCAAAACTTAAGTTAATGACGCACAAAGGGGCTGCCATGGTAGGATAACTTGGAGGGACATTTTTCCAGCATGTTTAGGTTCCATAGAACCCTATACAAGGGTTGCACCAGCAGGGGCGAAGGCCTGTACGAAATTAAGAGCCCTTGTGGGCAAGGGTTCTTTGGCTAAGAGTCCTTGATGACCACGGTTACTAGCTACTGTTAGAGCATGACTAGGAGACCCAATAGGGCTGCACGATGGTCCTAAGATGGTTGTACGAGGGTTGGCTCGAAGGGCAAGGTCGATCACGTGATGTGGGGGAGTTGTTCACATACGTTTGGGATGGGTTTGAGGGGCTGTGGGTTTTAGGCTTCTCAAGCTTGGTCCAATAGAGTCCTAGGGTGGTCAACTAGGGGCTGGTCGGGTTGCTTGAGGGCTAAGGTCGAAGCTTGCATGGCCATAGGAACTAAGGTTTTGAAAATATGGGCAAGGGTTCAGTAGCCATCCTAGGGTGTTCAAAGGCTTTAATGGGATTTAATTGGGATGAATATGGTTTAGTTAGGTGTTATTAAGCCTTGGTGCAAATTTGGTAAAGTTTGGTTAAGTTTCGAGTTCATACGAGTCAAAACCGGGTTGTACGTTTAAGTTTTAAAAACGAGTTTGGAAATTTATTGAGAGGCTTATGTTTACGTCTAAGAAATATTTATGGATATATTTTAAGGTGATATGTTAAGTTTTGAATGATTTGGGTCCTCGCGTTAGGGTCTGAGGATAAATTGGGAAAGTTAGAATTCTAGGCGCAAAACGATCATTTTACACCTGAAAATGTTAGACGTCCTGACAGTGCCCTGAATGCTATAATAAATGTTAAAACATTTATTTTAAATTATTTAGAATTTTATGATGAATCGTTGATGCTAAAAGACATGTTGCATGTTTGATTTAAAAGAAAAAATGATTTATATGTGCATATAAGTGATGGAAATATGAAAAGTTGAAGGAGATGAATTGATTTTGACTAATAATATGATACGATGATATGTAAGGCAAATGCCCAGTTGACGGGTGAGAGTATCGCGGATGTCCCAGCCGCCTGGTACCGTGGTAATACGTAGATGTATCCATCAACCTACAACTAATATGAAATCACAATTGAGGATCTGAATTCAATAAAAAAAGAACCTTATACGTATATGAAAAGAATATTATATGATATGTTGAAAGGAAAATGTTAAAATTTATGTTCATGAAAATCTATTTTATTAAAAGCATTTTCACTGTTGCTTGTGAATATATATATATTACTTGCTATTATGGTTAAGGTTTGTTGAGCAATAGACTCACTAGGTGTGATCGATGCAGGTGAGCATGAGATTGATGTTAATGGAGGTCTTGATGGTTGAATTAGCTAGCTGGACTGAAGGTGCACACAACCCGAGGACTGTCGCTATTTTTTCACAATTAAATAAGTTTATGATTACTTAAATATTTTTTTATGACTTATGATGATTTTGAAAGGTTTTTGAGATGATGTTAGAATTAAGTTTATTTTTGAAATAATGTTAGTTTAGGTTGGTTGACGTTTTACGATTTTATGCTTTGAATTACTTTTTTTTGGATTTTCAAATAATAATTGGTTGGTTTATTTTTAAATGCTGCAAAATATTCATATTTTAAAGACTTGGTGTTTCGGCCGAATGAATTATAAAGAAAAAAAATTTGTTATATTTTAAGAAAAACGAGTAGTGGACGTTTCAAGGAACTTGTTTAAAATATGTGGTATGATTCTAATGAGTTTGATGATTTTACATTGAAAGGCAGACCTCATGGTACCTATATTATATTCAAAAACTTTATCTATATGGTTTTACTGAGTATACAAATAATTAAAGTAAATGTCATAATTGAATAAAATCGTAAAATATTAAAATAAAGATTGTTTTTTACATAAGAGTCAATAAAGTTCAAGCTACAAGTTGGCTCGTCGTTGGACATCTACTCTAACAGGTAGCTAGTAATCGTTTTGGGGGAAAAACATGTATTCCGATTTTTGGGTTTTTTGGTACTTCAGATGAAACAGTAACTTACCAAAGCTTTTATATATATATGAACATTTTTTATTAAATAGGTTTTCAAGTAATTCACACTGTTTGTACACAAACGAACAAATTAAATAGTTTACAGAAACCATTCAGCTTTAGAATTCTAAATTAATTAAATAAATGTAATGTATGATCTCTTCTCCAGGATCCATCCAAACATTTGGAGCTCTTCAAACGATGCTTGAATTCCAATAGCTTCGCATAAAAGTAGACATTACCTTGCACATGCGGCTTGGCATTACGTTATTGTTAATTGATTCTAAAGTTCTTATTTTTATTATTCTGATTTCAGATAGAAAAATTCATTTCCATTTCATCTTCACTTAGTTACCTCGAAATTCAATTAATTTGTACTGCGAGTATCGTAAATAAATCGATTATAATTTCCAAGTTGAGTTTCCAAACTTATTCTTAAGAGTTCAAGTCTCAGTAATTAATTGTGACGCTTATTAGTGTATTTTCTATTTTTAGTGAGGTAACTAAGTGAAGATGAGATGGAAATGAATCATTTACTCCACTAAGTTGATAATTGTTTAACTTTGAGTCTTTTACACTGGAGAGTTGACTTCATTGTTTCTCACGTCATTTCATCACTTTCCAACGTCACATTATCACTATGGTGAAAATAAAAAATAAATAAAAGTGAAAATAATGTCCAACTTACTTGACTAAAACTTTAACCTGAAAGCTTACATGAGTAAATATAAAAACATTAAGGAATTACTTGAGAAAATTTATATTTTTTCCTTAAATACATCAAGGGTGCAATAACCATTTCCTACATTGAATTGCTAAAAGATTTTGAAACCATTTATTGCCATTGTGAGTGTTCAATATTGCACGACAATTTGATATGTATAAATATAGTAGAAGGTCGAGTGAAAATCTAGGAACTGAATACTGCATATGACAAGATGTTACATATATACAAAATAAAAATTCAGTTTTTTTTGTCCTTCTAACTATTGGTATCATGCCTGCAGAGTTACTGGGAAAATTCTAAAACTGATACTATAAATTGGTTTATATATATCTTTTGCTCTTATGGCAATAGATGTCGTGTTAGCAATATCTGTCATCGTACCAACACTCTGAGGATACCAGACCAAATGTGTGAACAAAAACAATTAATTGTATTTAAATCAAATTTTGATCTTTTAGATAATCAATACTCTACCAACTTACTGGACAATTTTCGAATTTTTCTCCGGGGTTGATAACGGTTAAGTATATATATATAACTCTATATGTAAACTTCATATACTTTTGTAAGAAATTGTATATATGAAGGTACGAGGAAGCAAATTAAAAGCTATAAGCATTCTTTTAAGTCTATCTTGTTCTCTCGTTTAAAAAAATGATGATAAAATTTGGATTTTATAAAAAAATTATAATTAATTATTTGCTGTTATTTTTCATGAGTGTATTATGCACATTATTCTATCAGTTTATCAAGAAGCTAGCCTTCTTCCTTATACTTTGTCCCCAAGAAAACAACCCTAAAACCCTAACCCTAACCCTATATGAAATCAAGAATCCGTTTTTAAGGTTTAAAATTTGAGAATTATTATTAATAATAAAAACTGTCCATACATTTCGATGCGACACGAGCACTTTCCGGGCGTATCCTCCCAATCTTGGAAACTATCAATTCTTGTCCGCCTCAAACTACCAATTTTACCCTCCATCTCTTTCATTCATATTTAGATGATTTACTGCGTGTAATTAATAATTAATTTAAGTAAATTTTTTACTTCGAATGATCCTGAATTCTTGATCAGGCATGCTGCCGCTGCTTCCAGTAATTATTCATCCAGTGTATAATTAACAGTACTGGTTGCTGCTAGTTCCCATGCATGCATTAATAATACTCCATTTCAGATTTTTAGTTTAATTTAATTTAGAGAGAAATATATATTAGTCCTGAGTAAGAACTAATGACGATCCAGATGGTGGCTTTATTGATGGCTCTGCAGCTGATCCGTTTGACTTGATTTTTAGTTATTCATAATTTAATTACTAGTTTCTTCGATCAAACCTGCATGAACTTTTAGAATTCTTGCAATTTTCAATTATATTCCACTCAGTGAACAAAATCCCAGAACAAAATTTCACTTGTAAGGCACAAAAAGAAACAAGAATATCTGAAATTTGTAGTTTTGATTCGGCAACTTTAATTCTAGTAAATTAAGAAGGAGATGTTACTAATCTATATAAGAAATTTAAATTCATTACCTGTGTTTCATTATTATTTTTATATCGAGAATAATAATAAATTAAAATTAAAACATGTATTTTGAAGTCATTGGATTCTATTTAGGTATAAAACAAACACGTGATAACTCAAGATCACTGATAGCTTTTTCTTGGAAAATGTTTACCGACATAGCAGCTAATTTCACTTGATTATCATATTCTTAGTTCCAATGTTTTAAAAAAATTTATGATATGATTTTTTACATTCCCTCTAATAAAAAAACGATAATGATATTTCCTTTAGCCAATCAAAATTATTCAAGAAAGTCAACAACACCGACATGAAGCCGTCAGATTCCTATGAACCTCACCGCAAAACGTGAATCGGCGTGGGGATCAGTCAAACTGTAAACAGATGAAAACAACTTTATTTTTTCATCCCGAATTAATTATTAATTAAATGCTCTCCTTCATCAACTTACGATGCTTCACTTCACATTTTTCCAGATAATTTACACACACACACACACACACACACAATAATACACCGCCACATAACACATATACATGTAGATTTTCATTGATGGGAAAAAAAATTAAACTTTTGCTCAAGATCAATGATACTATAATATATATGTAGCTACGTTAAGATTCATCCAGAGTTTGCTTCTGGGCAAGCCAGCTTTTAATAAATAGTAAGTTCATCTGTTTTATTATCATTTTTTTTATGATTTTAGGGTTCATTTGCAGCAAGCTGTTCACTTTCTTGTTTCTGGTGATTTAAGATATTGATTATCAAGAAAAAGGGACAAAATTAATCAATGGATTGAGTTTTTTCAAATGTTTCTTGTGTACTTACTTTATACTTTCATTCTTTAATTATCTGTTGATTGGATTTAGGGAGTTTTCAAGTTAGCTAGGTTTTGTGTTAAAAAAGGACAGCAACAAGCGAGAGACGTGGGTCCTGTCTTTACTTGAATATATTCATCATCTAGGCGCAAATTATACATATAAAATAAAATATATATTTTTTAAAAAAATGGTATGGTTTATCATAAAGGTATATGAACGTATCATTCAATCAGATGCAGAAATTTTTTTAGTGAAATGGAAATAGATTTGCACTGATTGATCATGGATATCTGAATCTTGCATTAGTTTTTAAATATTGGGGAAGATGAAAAATTATAGAATAATAAGTTTGAAATTGGTTTATTTGGCCGAATCAGTGAGTGGAAGACAGAAGGCACAGAATCAAAGTTTCATTCAGACTAGAGTCATGGGGATAAGTACCGCATGAAACTTTTTAATTCTTACTAGTTTATTTGGTTTAGTTAACACGACATGCATGTATTAAATAAATCATTAAGAGTAACTATTTTAAATTTTTGACGAGTCCGAATTCCAACTATACGGTCAACATATTTCAACCAAGAAAAAGCCAAACAAAATCTTTAAACTTTTTTAAATCTCGTACAATTTTTTTTGTAAACGGGGTAATTCTCATGTATTTTTATGGGACTATACTTCTAATGTTTTAATATTAATATTATCAAATTCCTGTATATTATTTATAGAATGTAAATGAATGTTTAGCTTTAACGCGAGCATTTGGACTGTGGATCATGAAAATTATACTTACATGTTGATTTGTTTTTTACTGTTCTATATAAACATATACTTGTGTCATTTTTTTGGGCTTAAATTTAGTGATATTTACAGCTGTTTGGGTAAGTAATTTATATATTTGTCCTAGAGATGATTTTGTGTTGTTGACATGATGGGTTTTGGGGTGGCATTTTTTGCACAAAACTAGGAAGAGAGTCCCAATAAACCAAGTGGGCTGGAGTCATTTGAGTTTATGCATCTGCTTCTTTTGATTTCTGCTTCATAATTTCAGATACATATACAAATATATGCATACACACACACACATATTTATATGTATTTATAGAAGAGACTACAGATTGATCTTTCCTTTTCTTCATTTAGTTAACTATTCCTCAGTTTCTTGAATTCTCTCCTTTTATATATTCCGATTATATTTTTAATATTTTGGTTGATCTTAATTCTTTCTGATCTTGGAATATGCAGGAGAAGGGCGCCATGAATTCCAAGAACTGGCTTTCGTTTCCATTTTCTCCCACTCATCCTTCTTTACAATCTCAGTCTAATCACTTTTCACTAGGGTTAGTAAGTGACAAAATTAATGAAACTCCATTTCAAAGCCAAGGTAAGTCATTACTCAATTCTTTATCTTCTTCAAACCCTAATTGGATGTTTTTGGCAGCCATATATTAATTATACATGTTTTATTTTTGACAATATTAATATAGCATATGAGTGGAATTTGATCAACACCCACGGAAGCAGTGAAATCCCAAAAGTTGCTGATTTTCTTGGAGTGAGCAAATCCAACAGCCATTTGGAGCTCATACCTTACAACGAAATCCAATCGAGTGATTCGAATTACCTGTTTTTCAACAACAGCTTGGTGCCGGTCGTTCAACACAACCTGTTGGCCTCCACCACAAACTATGAAAGTCTCCAAGAAAATGCTTGTAACATGCAACAATTGACACTTTCCATGGGCAGCGGTAAGGGTTCAAGTACGAGTGAGACCGTTGCCACCGCAGCTGCCATTGCAGAAAACAGTGACACTAGTATTGTTGACGCTGCCCCTAGGAGGACCTTAGACACGTTTGGCCAAAGAACCTCGATATATAGAGGTGTAACAAGGTGGGGTTCTCTATATATAGCCCTTCATTTTCTTCTCATAACTTAAAAGGCTTATTTTATGACTTTTTGATCGAAATTGTGATTATATGCATAATTCTTTCTTATAGGCATAGGTGGACTGGGAGATATGAAGCCCATCTATGGGATAATAGTTGCAGAAGGGAAGGCCAATCGAGAAAAGGGCGTCAAGGTTTACATAATAAACTTATAACTTGATTCTTTTGTTTTTTCTTACTTTTACCTTTGCTTAATTTGTCTACGATTACTAATTCTTCTTTCTTGATTGTTCTTTCCATGGGATGCAGTGTACTTGGGTAAGTCGATTAAGTTTCTCCATTAATTATTAATTAGTGTAACCTGAAACCCATTTATTGCATTGAAATTGTCCAATGAATTATAAGTTTCTTTACTTATATAGGTGGATATGATAAAGAAGAAAAAGCTGCTAGGGCATATGATCTCGCTGCCCTAAAATACTGGGGAACATCTACTATCACTAATTTCCCAGTACGAAAATTTGTAGAAAAATGTTATAAAATCTATATTTTTCAGGTATGATATATACAGCATAATTTTCTGTATATTTTTCAGATCAGTAACTACGAGAAGGAACTAGAGGAGATGAAGCATATGACTAGACAAGAATTTGTGGCCTCTATCCGAAGGTAAATTAAAGCATTGATTATAGGTTGTCGTGCTATTTAACATACCGATCTTTTTGTTAACACGTGCAATTGGAGAAAGCATAAAATATAATCCTCGTCGGAGATTAATCTACTGAGATATTGAATTTCAGGAAGAGCAGTGGCTTTTCGAGGGGAGCATCCATGTATCGTGGCGTGACGAGGTAGTCAATGATTTCTTTGGCTATAGAAATTTATTATATATTTTGCATGAATATTCTTTCCTCTTAATTAACTTGATTTACTTGTTAATGTCCTCTGTTAATTAATAATTATTTCTCAATATTTAAATTTGGTTCTTTTAATCAGGCATCATCAGCATGGAAGATGGCAAGCAAGAATAGGAAGAGTTGCCGGAAACAAAGATCTATACTTGGGAACTTTCAGTAAGCAATTAATTTTCATTTCTTCTATTTGTTCTTTATAATCATTTAATAGTTTTTGTTCATAATATACAGTTTTCGTCCTAAATTTTGAACAAACGAAATAATTGGAATGTTGTATTTTTTCATAGCCACTGAGGAGGAAGCTGCCGAAGCATATGATATAGCCGCCATAAAATTCCGAGGTCTAAATGCTGTCACCAATTTCGACATGAATCGTTATGATGTGAAGGCCATTCTTGAAAGCAGCTCTCTTCCTATCGGGGGAGGTGCCGCCAAACGCCTCAAAGAAGCCCAGGCAATCGAGTCATCACTAAAACACGAAGACATTATATCTTTAGGCTCAGGTTTCCAATATGGCACCATCCCAAGAACAGCGTCCCATCTTCAAGCATACTCACTAATGCAGCAGCATCCCTTTGATTCTCAGCCGTCTTTCATCATGCAAAATCAAAATCTTTCACAATACAATCAAGATTCCTCGTCTCTTTATCAAAATTACATCCAAACACAGCTCCAGTTGCAGCAACAATCTTGTTCTTACAACAGCATCCCTCATCACACAAGCACGAACTTGAATGATTCTCAGTTCTATGGAAACTACCTTCAAAACAACGCAGTCACGCTGCATGGACTCATGACAAACACGGGGTCTTCATCTTCTGTGATGGAGAATAATGGGAGTTCAAGTAATGGGGGGTTTACTGGAAATTTTATCAGAATGGGCTCGAGTTCAGATTCGGGCAACGAACTTCCGCTGGTGAAAGTGGATTATGAGCATATGTCATCGGCTGCTACATACACTGGACGGTCTGCGGAGACAGTTCCTGGGACATCAAATCCTGGTTTATTTTCAATGTGGAATGAATGAAGCAGAAATTTCTTTATTTCTTGCAATGAAAACTAATAGCTAACCTAAGTGTGGAGTTTTTAGTTCTATCTTTGCTTTTGACAATTTTGTTATGTGGGGATCAAAAGTATGATAGCGCGTACTAATGAATTTTGGTGTACTTTCTTTAATTATTTATTCTGAAAAAAATTGAAGAAACAATGGCTTCATAGATTTACCTCATTTTTTCTTTAATCTGCAAAAATATTTCTAAAAGGGTATAGAGATATCATCCTCAAGCTAGAGATTTGATGGTTTGCTAATCAGATAGGGCTTTTGTTTCTTGCTTTTTACTTATTGAAGATGAAGAAATAAACTTTTTATTTTTTGAAAATAATATTAAAACATTTGTTATAAGGAGTTGAAAATGTACTTATTTATATAGACCTAAAGAAATCATTTTTTATCGGTAAATATAAAATATATTAACCATAAAAATAAAGAATGACAAGTATATACACCGGGCATACCTGGGCAAAGATCAAGTCATAACATATCAAATGCAATAGTTAATTCACAAGTACTATACAAGTTACCTAATCTAGCTATTACATTTTCAATAGAGCTAGTAGGAAGATATATATAAGTGCAAACAACGAAAAACTTAATCTTGATCTTGAAAAATAAAGCATCTATTTAGGGGACTTCACCATCAAATACCATCAAATATAAACGGTGCTTGAGAAGGCAAGCAAACATGCTTTGTTAATATGGGAAGACCTGTACAGGCACGCTTGACCCACTTCAAAGCAACATGAATGGTAGACATGGAATAGTGATCGTGACGTCAATCCTTAATCCTGATCTAAATCTGTCTAGAAAAATGACATTTGAAGAGATGAGATCGAACTTTTCTTGTACTAAAAATTATCAGTAAAAATTATTGAAAAGTTCAATCTCAAAGTGATTGCGAGTACAAGATACAAGTTATAGTATAGTGTATAAAAATACGGATCCCGTTCCACCAAGACTATATTACACGAATATTATTTTCAATTATATATTCTTAATTAGTAAAAGATAATTTGAATTGAGTACTTATTAATTACTACTAGAATTTAATTAACTAACTTGCTCAAAGGTTGAATAAATAATATAAAATGATATTTAAATTCAACCGGGAAATGAATTTGTTGAGAATCTTGGTTCACCTACCCCTTGCAATTTTAAATAATTAATCTCGACTATAGTTCAGGGTACGTAGATCCACTTGAATCCTAACAAAAACGAGTTTAGTTGCTAAAATTCATATTCAATTATGCAACATACTGAATAAATGAAAGTTTTTAAACTAAAAATACTAGAGTAATCGAAGAACGGAAGACACGCTGCTTGAAAATCCCGAAATCTTCAAGTTTCCTTGACTCCGGTTCTTTCACTACAAGAAAAACGCTAAACGATAACGGATGTCATTTTAAAACTGTTGTAACTGAGGGTGTTGTTGAAAGTGCGTTCAAAGACAATCATATTGCGACGGTTTTTTTTTTTTTTTTTGAAAAAACGTCGCTAATTAGAGACGGTTTATGATATGTATGGTATCCATCGCTAATTAGCGACGGTTTTAAATTAGCGATGGTTTCTGAATAAGCCATCGCTAACTAGCGACGGGTAATGATTAAACCGTCGTTAATTAGCGACGGTTATTGACTAAATCCGTCGCGAATTTTTTACGTAAAATAAAAAAAATATTTACTTCTATAATTTAATAAATCTGCCAAAAAAACTTAAAATCTGACTAAACTAATAATATTCATGATTTTAACTAACAATTAGAAATTTATCAAGATTTGAAACGAAAAAACTTATCCTATTTCGAATTTAAAATCGTCTAAGAGAGAAAAATTTATGGTGTGAAGAAATGGACCGAGGGTGCGGATATTTATAGACAATATGCGACGATTTTTGAATAAACCGTCACGATTAGCAACAGTTTATGGTTAATAGCGACGGTTAAGCTAAAGTCGATCACATTTAGCGACAGTTTTTTAATAAAACCGTCGCAATTTTAATTTAACGACGGGTTTTACAAAACCGTCATTAATTTAAAAAGTGCGACAGTTTTATTATAGCCATCGCTCAATATAGTGACAGTTTTGTTAAAACCGTCGCTAATTTAAACATGCGAAGGTTTTGATAAAACCGTCGCTATATTTAGCTAAAACAATCGCTAAATATAGAAACAGTTTACAAAAACCGTTGTGGTTTGTCCAAAAAAAACACGCTAATTCACAACGATTTTATACCATTGTCGTTTACCACAAAAAAATGCTCAAAGATAAAAACCGTTGTCTTTTAACTACAAGAAAAATGCCATATTACAACAACCGTTGTCGTAGCCCTTTTAAAACTGTTGTTAAAGCCACTGTTATTAAATGGTTCGCTTAAAGACAACGGTTTTTAACCGTTGTCGTAGCTATAATTAGCGACGATTCTACTACAACCGTCGCTAACATAGCTAAATCGTCGCTAATTTCAAATTAGCGACGATTTTACTTGATTCTGTTGCTAACGTTAGCGACGGTTGAAATTAAACCATCGCTAATTTGAAATTAGCGACGATTTAGCTATAACTGTCGCTAACATTAGCGACGGTTGTAGGAAAACCATCGCTAAATACCGTTTAGCGACGGTTTAATTTCAACCGTCGCTAACATTAGCGACGGTTGTAGGAAAACTATCGCTAAATACCGTTGTGTTTTATTCTAAACTCACGCTAATCGACAACGGTTTTTTTAAAACCGTTGTCAATTGTCCAAAAAAACACGCTAATAGACAACGGTTCATGAAACCGTTGTCTTAAATGTTCAAAGACAACGGTTTTACAGAACCGTTGTCATTGACCCTAAAAACCATTGTCTTTGACCCCCAAAAGACAACGATTTTATAAAAACCGTTGTCTTTTGCTTAAAAAATGATCTACGACAACGGTTTTAACTAAAACCGTTGTTAAAAGTTATACGACAACGTAGTGTTTTCTTAAAAAACGCTATACGACAACGTTTTCACTAAAACCGTTGTTAAAAAGTATACGACAACGTAGGTGCGTTGTTGAAGGGATTTTTTTTTGTAGTGTCTCCTTCCGTTTGGCTGCTTTTTTTCCTTGTCTAATCAGAATTCCTCATCCAAAAACATGTGCTAGGGTTTTCTATGTAGGTAACATCTAGAAAGAAATCAACCCTTTTTTTTACTTCTTAATCGTGCCGAGACGGCTGAAAATGTCGCCCCAGCGCGCATGAAATTTTTTCTAACGAGCGCTATGTCGGGTAAAAACCTCCGCCCAATTCGTATGGCTCGCAACATTCTCTTTTTTTCTTCTTGGGCGTGCTAGGGCACACAATTTCTTCCGCCCCAGCATGTCTGGCCCGAATTTATTTTTCTTAAGCGCGCTATGATAGGCAAAAATATCCGCCCCAATTAGGAAGTCATACAAATTTCTTATGGTTTCTGCAATTGTGCGCTGAGGCTGGCAAATTCAGCCGTCCTAGCGCGTCTTGCTCGTATTTTAGGCTCAAAATCTTTCCTTGAGCAATATAACTACAAATTAAACCAAAGCATATAAAATTTGATCATAATAGACAAGAGAGCTTAAAACAGAATAAACTCAAATCGATATGACAAAAATATGCATGAAGGAGACTCAAACCGACTCACAAAAGACGTGAAAATGACGACACCTATCAAAATGATCAATAGACTCCAAGTGCTCAGACCATTTGATACATTTTTTGTCAACAAGGAAAATGAGACGGTCTCCAGTTAGGAACCTTTCATTTGCACAAAGCCTGAGAATGAAGGCATGCTTTGGCAAGATACATGGCTTCCCGACAACAGTTGTCCAAGGGATACACAACAAAGGAGAAGTAGGAACTGGGGTGCAGAGAAAAGAATAGGCTTGATCATTAGATCTCGGGGAGGAAGGCTAACAGTGGCGCGTTGATAAAACAAATACGCAACACTAATTCATCATGAATTTCAAGCAGCTTCTTGATCAAAGGGAAATGTAAAGTATGGACTCCCAATGCCAAACATCAACATGAGACAAGTAAACATGATGTATCCACTTTATCCAAAGAGAGTCTGCTTTGAATGGATGTTCCTAAGAATCATTACTAGCAATGCTATATTTCAAATTCGAATGTCACGAAGGCAAACACCACCAATTTGCATCCATAATTATGTATATCTAAAAGAGTTATGTTTTTGTAAATGATATTAATGTATGAAATATGCCAGGTTATCGTAGTAGTAATAAATTTGTTTTGATCATTATAATTTATTTAAAAAAATTGCTGAATTGTTAACATTTTTTGCGCACAATTGATTGTGGTATAACAAATATATGATCATGATAACTCATTCATTCATGATAAATGAATGAGTAGTCATGATTCAATCACTCACCACACGTATCATGTACTGAGTGGATGAGGGCACGATCAATATAGGTAACATCTACCAAGCCTTCTCAGCTTTGAACCATTTGCCATAATTTCATGCATTGTGCCAAAATAATGATCTTATTCAACGATCAATCTAATCTTTTTTTTTCTAACTTTATTAATATCTGTATATGCACAAACATAAATAAAATTAGAAGATTAACCCGTGTCTCAAAGAGAGTAAGAGAAGGTGGGCCACTCTAAAAGACAAAAGCACTGTTCCCCTATATGTTTGCACAAAAAATATAGAAATACTAATTTTTTTTAATTATGGTCATTACATAGAGCTCATTCCCATTACTATAAGCTCCCCATCCAATATTATTTCATATATAAATTTTCTTTTTTCAATCATAAATTATAACAAAATTCATTGCTCAACAATCTCCAAATTAATTTTTGCCCTACTAATAATAACAAAACATAAATCAATGGGAACGGACACGCTAATTGCAGATTAAGAACATAAATTTGGAGCATAATCTATTTGATATTTCACAAAAAAGATAAATAAATAGTGGATCCGGGCTGGGATGAGAGATAATAGGACAATTAATTGTGCCAATTCCATGCATCGTGTAGTCAACATTTCAAGACCCGATCGAATATATATAAGGCATAGAGATATCGTTCTTATAAAAAAAATTGCATGATTTTTATTATGATAAAAAGCTGATAAATTAGTAGCACGTGACTGTACATTCAAGAGTTTCGATATATAGAAAATCTTCAAATAATATTTATTAAAAAGATTCATATATTACAGTTAATCAGCAAAAATGGAAGTCGACGACACTTAACTTTGCTAAAATCCAACCAATCCACCTTACTTTGTCCTCAAAATAGATTAAGCTAATAACTGCTTTTCAAGGGTACCATCTATTGAAGAATGAGTCAAAGTTTATTTAGTTTACCTGTCATGCTAGTTGCTCAAGTTTATTGCTTAGTCAATTTGGTTAAGATTTAGTAGATCTCATAGTTGGATAATGGGATTAGTGGCTTAATGGTTAATATTTGTTTTTATATGCTTTATCTATTCCTATAAATAGCATATGTAAATGGTCTTTAATTGAGGAGATTGATGTTCATGTAAACTCCGTCTATTTCCTCTTCTTTGTTACGTTTGCTTTCTGCCTCATATTCTTCTTCCCCAACATTTGTGGCATCAGAGCACAGGTTTAATTTGAGAAAGAGTAGAGTGAAAATACGTGAGTTGAGGGATATACTTTGAGAAAGACTTTCATGCCCAACATTACTTCTGCTATGGGTGCTGCACAACCTATTTTTCCAATTTTTAAAGGAGAAGGCTATGAATTCTAGTGTATCCGTATGAAGACTCTGCTCAAATCTCAAGATTTTTGGGACTTGGTAGAACATGGGTTTACCGATCCTAACGAAGAAAGCAGGTTGAGGGAGAATAGGGTGCAAGTTGGCTTAAATCCTTTTCTCACGAGCGCTAGGGCGGGCAAAAACCTCCGCCCAATGCGCATGGCTCGCAACATTCTCTTTTTTTCTTCTTGGGCGTGCTAGGGATACAATTTCTTCTGCCCCAGCATGCCCGGCCCGAATTTTTTTTTCTTGAGCGTGCTAGGATAGGCAAAAATATCCACCCCAACACGAAAGTCATGCAAATTTATTATGGTTTCTGCAATTGTGCGTTGAGGCTGGCAAATTCACCCGTCCTAGCGCGCTAAGATTTTTTTGTTTATACCCCTAGTGACAACCAGCGGCGGAGCCACCCCAAAGGCTGGGGTGGGCTCCAGCCCTGGATCAAAAAAATAGTAATTATAGTATATATATGTAATTTTAACTTATATTAAAGGTTTGTCGGACCCATAAAACAATTATGTTTAATAACTTAGCCAACTAAAATTATCTAGCTTCAACCTATTTAATCATAAGAAGAATCAAATTACTCTATACACTGCAATTTTGGAAGCAAAGACTTGGAGCTGAAAATGATTGTATGACGGTGGGCCTCGATTGAGTTGGCACAATGTGAAATGATTGTTTTTTTATATTTAATTGGTTTATTTCATTTATTATGCAGAAAGATTCAAAATATGACTTGGTTGAATTTGTAGTTATTTTTTAGCTTATGTAGTGATGAAGTTATAGAAGATTAGATTTTTGTTATGTATAGAGCTTGAGATTAACTTTCGTATGATGTATATTTTTAGTAGTTTCTGGATTTTTTGCTTTTCTTTGAAGTAAAATCATGTTATATTTGTTCATATGCAGAAGTTAAAGTGATTCTTCAATTATTTGTTAAGTGACTGCAACATATTATTTTGAGTTAATTTGAGTTTTTGAGACGATAATAAATTGTTTTGCAAGGGTTTTAGTAAAGTGAAATGCTTATGTTGTTGTCTTAATGTTACTAAATTCTCAATATGTGTTAATTTCTCCTATTTGGATGTTATTAATTATCAAAGTTAGTTTTGATGCTCATTTAAAATGTTTGGTGATATCTTATGCATCTTCCATCGGTGGTGGTCTTCTTATCCTAGACATGTGCTGATAAAATTTGATTTGATTGAAATATTCATTTCAGAAATCAACAATCGACGAGTTTTATTCGATGAAAAACCACATGACACATTTTCAGTAGCTTATATCTAGTTAATGTCACTATTGTGTATCGAATCATTCAACCCAAGGTCAAAAAATTTTCTGGCTACGCCCCTGGTGACAACGTATTATTGTTGTTGCTTGCCAAATACCACAAGTCAGTGCACGGTAATTGTGATTTAATTACCATTTAGGAAGGAAAACAAACCCATGATTTACTACATGCTAAATATATTTAATTTTATTAAATATTTAAAATAAGCTCACGATCTCGTTCTTCTCCTCTTTATGTTTCAATATTTTGAACATAATTGTAAGATTGAACCATAAATTTATTTATTAGAAACAATCTTTGTACATATATATTGAAAAGTATAAACATACACAAAAAATTCACTTAAAGAGTTGAAATTTTAATGATATTTAAAAGTTATAAAGGTCACCTCACTTGTCATGGGTTTATATGAACAACTTGCAATAAGCGAGATATCTAAATATAATCTCAGATAATGCTTGGTTTGTGAACAAGATGAGTAAAGAGTGATAAAAATATAAAAAAAATAATATATTGTGATAAATTATATGGTTTTTAGTAAAATTTTAATGTGTAGGATTTTTTTGTATTTGGCCTTAAAATTACAGAAATATTCTTTCAGAATCGTCTAAACCTGTTTTCTATTGCCACTATCCAAATTCACCCATTTAGTGCATTCAGCAGCTTCCTATTAAAGAAAGATCAATCATTCGGTTGCAATGTTAATGGAGGAGGACAAGCTTACTAGAGGACTTGATTGTGTGACGTTTTTTGCCACTGATACTAAATCTGTCAATTAAATTTGCTACTCCATACGGATGTCTGGCACTATCCACGACTGTCCACCACGTCCATCCGACTTCCAGCCCTGAGAACAACGGGTCATGTCTACAGAGACCTACTCCACCCGCGGCTAGCACCATCGCATCATCTCCACCCATGAGTGCTGCATCATTTATGTCCAGTACCTCTGTTACGTCGCCTTTAACTAGAAAATACTACTCCACAACCTCCCCCAAGAACCATTATGTCTGCCGAGCAACTGATAAAAGTTAAACGTGTGATTTGAAGAGACATTTTGGTTGGAATGCTTGAAGAATTAATATCAGTCAAAAGTTCATTTTCCAATTATTAATTAGTATGCATTTAATTTTTGTAGTTGTAATTTTTTTATAAATTCTGAAATGTAATCAGTTTATGGTGTGTGATCAAATATAATCTTGTTTCTGTTCTCCAACAAAGTGGTATCAGAGCTATTTTTTATTGGAGTGAGACAATTATATTTGAAGACATCGCCATGAATTCTCTTCCTGTACACTTTCCGAAACTATCAAAGGAAAACTACAGCAACTGGAGCATTAAGATGAAGACTCTGTTGCGTTCTCAAGGTGTGTGGGATGCTGTAGAAAAAGGTGTGGAAGCTCCCGAAGATGAAGCAACGAGTCAAGCCCAAAGAACAGCGTGGCAAAAATCTGAACAGAAGGATCAGCAGGCACTGTCCACCATTCAACTTTACGTAGATGATGAAATTTTTGAAAAAATAGCCACGGCATCAACGTCGAAGGAGGCATGGGATTTGCTTCAAAATTCATTCAATGGAAGTGACAAAGTTGTACGTATTCGTCTTCAAACTTTGAGAAGAGAGTTTGAATCATTAAATATGAAAGAGTCGGAATCAATTTCGGAGTATATTTCTCACGTTCTTGCCACCGTCAACCAATTGAAAAGACACGGAGAGAAAATAGAGGATGTTCGTGTAATTGAAAAAATTCTTCGATCACTTGATGCGAGATTTGACTATATTGTTGTGGCTATAGAAGAATCAAAAGATTTAGATTCCATGACGATTGATCAATTGATGGGATCGTTGCAAGCTCACGAAGAGAGAATTAAAAGAAAGGAAGAACCACCTTCACAATCTTTGCAATCCAAACTTTATTTGGGAGAAAAGAATGAAGATTTTAAATTTTTTAATCGTGGAAGAGGAAGAGGTAGAAACTATGAAAGAGATCGTGGACGAAGAAATTCTCGAGGCAGAGGAGGAAGATGGAATGGATACAACGGTGATTCAAATAATCACCAACGATACTCGAAAGGATACCATGATGAATCGAATAATCAACAGCAATACTCGAGAGGTCGTGGAAGATCTCATTTTCAGCAAAGAGGCGGAAGAAATAAAGCAGAAATAAGATGTTACTCCTGTCAAAAACTTGGCCACTACGCAAGTGAGTGCCCAGATTCAGAAAAGAAAGAAGAAAAGAATCATTATCTTGAAGCCGAAAATGAAGAATCAACACTGTTAATGACATGCAAAAGTGAGGATGAACAAAGCACTGGGGAACATGGTTCGCCGAACGGGAACGGTGACAACCGTTCCAAAGTTTCAGGGCAAAGCGGTGATTGTTTTGTACGCTGTTCTTCGTTTTATCGGCGATTTAACGGGAAAGCGGAACGGAACGGGTGGAATGGAACGGTTTTGGTGTTTAAAAAATATGGTTATGAGATATTCATGGTTCATTACGGTGTATGATAATAGAATGGTTATGTTATTGGTATTATATTTCATAGTTGTTGATGATTATAAAAATGAATGTGTAGAATAGAAAGTTGATCTTGAGCCAAATAGGAAATGGAAGTGCATAAACGGTATGAAAAATGTGGCAGTAGTTGTGGTTTTTAGTATAATGTCTTGTATATTGATCCAATTGTTGTGAGGCCACTTCCATTAGAAAGATAAGATATAAGACTATAACTTTCATGTTTTGATAGATCATTTGATTTTTCAACATCTATTACACATGGAATTAGACATCGTGGATTTGATTATGGGTCGTCTCAATATATTGGTGATAGATACAATGAATCTTCATCATCTATATGGCGGGGTGTTGGACGTCATGGTCCCGAGTATAGATCTTCAAGTACAGTTGATAGTTTTACTGTGTATCGTGGATTCGGATACTATAATCGTCGTGACGAAACACTATTACAAAATTAGTCATCCCATTCTAATGATCTTTCGTCATCTCAATCTAATCAATATCTCTATGGACAATCACGTCAATATCCAAATGTTCGAAATCAATTTAATCTACGAGATAACTCCCCCGCGTCACTCTTCATGGTATTAGCTTTGGTATGTTATAATTTTTAGTGTGTATTTCTTATTGTGCTATTATTGTAAAATAGTTTTGTATTGATATATTAATTTGTAATAACTTCATATATTTTATTTTTTAGTATGATGTAATTTATATTTACATTTTTTTACCAATTTTTTGAATTTATTAATTTTTTTATACAACCGTTCCGCAACCGTTTCGCAACATAACATTGGAACTGGAACGGTAGTTGCCGTTCCAAGCACCGCAACCGTTCCGGCGAACCATGCTGGGGAAACTTGGTATCTTGACATTGGTGCAAGCAATCACATGACAGGTAACAAAGATCTGTTCACCATTTTTAATAAGTCGTTTGGAGGAAACATTTTTTTTGGAGACAAGACTAAAGTTTCGATTGATGGAAGAGGTGATGTTTTGATTAAACTAAAGAACGGAGATCATCAATTTATTTCCGATGTTTATTATGTTCCTGCTTTGAAGTCAAATATTTTGAGCATTGGACAATTGCTTGAAAAAGGATATGCAGTTGATATGATGAACTGTGGACTAGTGCTCAAAAGTCACAAAGGGAAGATGATTGCTAAAGTGCCTATGACGAAAAACAGAATGTTTCCTCTCAACATTGAAACAGGTATTTTGAAGTGTTTCAAGAATAGCATTTCCGATTCATCATGGCTATGGCATTTTAGAATGGGGCATTTAAATTTTGAAAGTTTAAATATTTTGAGTAAAGAAAGGATGGTTGCTGGTTTGCCATTATTTTGTCATCCTAATCAACTATGTGAGAATTGCATATTTGGCAAACAAACAAGGAAAATTTTTCCGAAGGAATCCTTGACGAGAGCATCAAAACCTTTGGAATTAATACATGCTGATATTTGCGGACCTATCAAGCCAACTTCATTTGGTAAGAACAATTATTTCTTATTGTTCATCGATGATTTTTCCAGGAAAACATGGGTCTACTTTCTTAAGCAAAAATCTGAAGCTTTTGAATCATTTAAAAAATTCAAAACATTCATAGAAAATCAAAGTGGGTTTGTGATTAAAGCCTTGAGAACCGATCGTGGAGGAGAATTCACATCACTAGAATTCAACAACTTTTGTGAATCACATGGAATTAGAAGGCCACTAACTGTTCCAAGATCTCCGCAACAAAATGGAGTTGTAGAACGGAAGAATCGAACTATTTTAAATATGGTTCGCAGCATGCTGAAAAGTATGAATATGCCAAAGATTTTCTGGGCAGAAGCAGTAGCATGTGCTGTATGTTTATCCAACCGTTGTCCAACCAAAAGTTTGGAGAAAATGACACCAATTGAAACTTGGAGTGGGCGAAAGCCAAGTGTTTCTCATCTCAAAATATTTGGAAGTGTGGCTTACTCACATGTCTCTAATGAGTTGAGAAGTAAACTCGATGACAAAAGTGAGAAACTTGTTTTCCTTGGCTATGCGGAAAATTCTAAAAGATACAAGTTGTATAATCCGAACACAAAAAAGCTTATCATTAGTAGAGATGTTGTCTTCGATGAAAGCAAGTCATTTGATTGGAAAAATCAAAGTGATGAATATGATTTCTCGTATTCTCCAGAAATCAGTTTTGATAATACAGAATCTGAAATCACAGAACCTGAAAATTCAGAAAGCATGGATGCAGATTCTCGATTTGAAAATTCGAATGAAAGACCTCATCGGTTCAGAAATCTAACCGAGATATACGAAGATTCTGAAATTATCAATGATCTCAGTAGCTCAGCCTGAGAGGCAAACTTCATCTGTTCATTCCTTTCAGCCCACTCCTACACAGACACAGCCCAGAGCCAGAGGTAGCCAGACTGTGAGCCAACCTCCCAGACAGCAGGCTCGAGTATTTGCACTTACTGAAGAACATGCCCGAGATGCACCAGATGATGTGATTGCAGGTAACTGTTTTCTTTGCGGTTATCCTGCCTATGTATTGATAGACACGGGTGCATCTCATACTTTCATATCTGAGCATTTTGCATTGTTGCATTCATTGCCTGTCGAGTCATTATCTACTGTAATGTCTATTTCTTCTCCGTTGGGAAGTGGTCTTATATCTGTGACTTCAGTTAGACATTGTATACTACAGTTTGAGGGTCACGAGATTGATTTAGATTGTATTGTGCTTGGGTTAGCTGATTTTGACTGTATTTTCGGTATCGATATGTTAACCAAGTACAGAGCCACTGTAGATTGTTTCCAGAAGATTGTCAGATTCAGACCAGAGATGGCTGATGAGTGGAAGTTCTACGGTAAGGGCTCCAGATCTCGGATTCCCTTAGTATCTGTTTTGACGATGACTAGATTATTGCAGAAAGGAGCAGAGGGATTCCTTGCATATTCAGTAGATCTACTGAAATCGAGCCCCGCATTGGCAGATCTGTCAGTGGTTTGCGAGTTTGCGGATGTATTCCTAGACGAGATTCCAGGGTTACCTCCAGCCCGAGAGGTTGATTTCAGCATTGATCTTATATCAGGTACAGTCCCTATATCTCGAGCTCCCTATAGAATGGCGTCTATTGAATTGAAAGAATAGCTCGAAGATTTATTGGCCAAGGGTTACATCAGACCGAGTGCATCTCCTTGGGGTGCTTCGGTATTATTTGTTCGAAAGAAAGACGGTTCGATGAGATTGTGTATTGATTATCGACAACTGAACAAGGCAACAGTGAAGAACAAATATCCATTGCCTCGTATCGACGACTTATTTGATCAGTTGCAGGGATCCTCTGTCTATTCCAAGATCGATCTGAGATCTGGATATCATCAGCTGAGAGTCCGAGATGTTGATATACCGAAGACAGCATTCGAATCCAGGTATGTGAACATTACGAATTTATTGTCATGCCCTTTGGTTTAACGAATGCTCCAGCGGTGTTTATGAGTTTGATGAACCGTATCTTTCAGAAGTATCTAGGTGAGTTTGTTATTGTTTTTATTGATGATATTTTGGTATATTCCAAGAGTGAGATTGATCATGCCGAGCATTTAAGAATTGTGTTGCAGACATTGAGAACAGAGAAATTGTATGCTAAACTGTCAAAGTGTGAGTTTTGGTTGAGACATGTTGTCTTTTTGGGTCATATCATATCTGGAGACGGTATTTCTGTGGATCCGAGTAAAGTTGAAGCTGTGATCAGTTGGCCTAGACCGACTTTTGTACCAGAGATACGCAGTTTCATGGGTCTAGCAGGATACTACCGACGATTTATCAGAGATTTCTCCAGTATCGCGAAACCGATTACCCAGTTGACACAGAAGAATGCGCCATTTGTGTGGTCTGAAGCTTGTGAGTCTAGCTTCTTGGAGTTGAAGAAACGACTGACTAGTTCTCCAGTGTTGACGATACCTTCAGGTACTGGTGATTTCGTCGTATATTGTGATGCATCTCACAGGGGGCTAGGATGTGTTCTTATGCAGCGAGGACATGTGATTGCATATGCCTCGAGACAGCTGAAGCCACACGAGATTCGTTATCCAATTCATGATCTTGAATTGGCGGCCATCGTATTTGTTCTGAAGATATGGCGACACTATCTGTATGGCGAGAAGTTTGAAATCTACTCTGATCACAAAAGCCTGAAGTATCTGTTTTCTCAGTCAGAGTTAAACATGAGACAGCGTAGATGGCTCGATTTGTTAAAGGACTTTGATTGCGAGATCAAATACTATCCAGGAAAGTCGAATGCAGCAGCGGATGCCTTGAGTCGAAAGGTATGTTCCCTATCCTTATCGACGATAGGTGTTTCGAATATGATTGAAAATTGCTGTTTGTCTGGATTAGCATTTGATATAGGTAGTAGACCACTACAACTTGCTACGATTCAAGTTGAGCCAGATTTGATTTTGAGAATTAAGGCAGCACAAAGAATTGATCAGAATATTCAGAAGTCGATTCAGATGGTCAGATCAGGACATCAATCAGAATATCAGGTACATGATCATATTCTGTATGTAAATAACCGTCTTGTAGTGCCAGATGTTTCAGATTTGAAACAACAGATATTGTCAGAAGCGCACTGTAGTCGGTTCAGTATTCATCCTGGTGGCAGGAAGATGTATAACGATTTGAAGACACAATTTTGGTGGAAACAGATGAAGTCAGATATTGCAGAGTTTGTGTCTAAGTGCTTGAATTGCCAACAGGTGAAGGCCGAGAGGAAGAAGCCCGGAGGTCTACTTCAGAGTTTAACTATTCCTGAATGGAAATGGGATCACATTTCCATGGATTTCGTTACGAAGGTACCACGATCATCCCGGGGCTGTGATGCGATTTGGGTCATTATTGACATATTAACCAAATCAGCTTGTTTTATTCCGTACAGAATGACGTACCGACATGATCAGATGGCCGAGATATATATCAGAGAGGTAGTCAGACTGCATGGTGTGCCGAAGTCGATCGTATCAGATCGTGATCCGCGATTCACTTCTCATTTCTGGCACAGTCTGCAGCAGGCTTTAGGTACGACATTGCATCTAAGCACTGCTTATCATCCCCAGACAGACGGACAGTCAGAGCAGGACTATCCAAACATTAGAGGATATGTTGAGAGCTGTAGTGCTAGATTTTGGCACTAGTTGGCAAGATTCACTACCACTTTGTGAATTCTCGTACAACAACAGCTATCAGACGAGCATCGAGATGGCACCGTTTGAGGCGTTATATGGCAAGAAGTGCAGATCTCCTCTGTATTGGGATGATGTATCTGAGGTACCAGAACTTGGACCTGATATGATTCGTGAAATGACTGAGAAGGTGAAGATCATTCAGAAGAGAATGAAAACGGCGCATGATAGACAAGCCAAGTATGCGAACATCAGACGTAGACCGTTAGTATTTGAACAGGGAGACAGAGTATTTTTGAAGATTTCTCCTTTCCGAGGCGTTGTCAGATTTGGCAAACGCGAGAAGTTATCTCCTAGATACATCGGTCCGTACGAGATTCTTGAGAAGATTGGCGATCGAGCATACCGACTTGCTCTTCCTCCTTCTTATATGGGATACATGACGTTTTTCATGTATCGATGCTGCGTAGATACATGCCTGATGCTTCTCATGTCATTCAGCCTGATGAGGCCGAGCTTGACGATACACTGAGTTATTTTGAGCAACCATTACAGATTTTGGATCGAAAAGAAAAGCAGCTCAGAACGAAGACTATTCCGATAGTGAAAGTCTAGTGGAGTCGTCATGGCATTGAAGAAGCGACTTGGGAGACAGAATCAGAGATGAGACAGAGATATCCCGAGCTATTTTCATGGTGTGAGTATTTATTCAGTTTTGATGATATTGTTTCTGTTATATACTTTGTATTGATTGCCTGCGAGCTCGAGGACGAACTCTTATCTAAGAGGGGGAGAAATGTAATGCCCAAGATTGTAGGTTGATCAAATGAAATTATGAAGTGTTGCATGAGGTATAGACCGCACCTGCACAGCAAAACATACCGCACCCGCGGAGTGGTGGCAGAAAGTTAGAGTTTGATTTCGAGAGGACACCGCACCCGCGCTCATGTTTTGACATCACCCGCGGTTAATAAGCAGAAAGTTAGAGTTTTGCACACGAATCAACACCGCACCCGCGGTGTAAAAAGGGACCGCACCCGCGGTCGTCTCTTTTTGAAATCTGGATGGAATTCCGTGAGCTTAGCGCACCCGCGGTGCTCTGTGCGAGAAATCCACCTTGAAGTATTATGTTGACACATGGCATGTGATATATAAAATTTGTATTGCTGTCATTCTTCAGCATCTTCCAAGCAAGAACCGAGAGAGACCCTCAAGAATTCCTTCATGCTTCATTTATTTTAGAAATTGATTTGTGCAAGATATATTCATCCGATTTTCAATCCGAGGCTAGATTCTTGCTTCTCTCATCAAGGAATTCGAAATGGTATACATTTTATTACTTTTCAGCATGTTTCGAAGTTTACATGTTGGGGAAATTCTGATATTCTTGTAATTATGTGTTCTTGAAATCATGGACATCGTAGAAACGTAAACGGATCGAGAAAATGATACCATATGTGATTGTTATGATTTTCCAGCATATATTGAGTTGAGATGGTGCAGAATTCAGTCTTATGGGTTGATGTGTATAAGAATTATGAGTATTGCTATTGAGTATTGATATTTGAGTTGATTGGTATCGAGAAACTACGCCGTTATGCCATCGAAATGAATTATTGATTCCTATGCGTATTGTTTTGTACCAGAGATTGATAGAATGCACATTGACTATGTCATTTCAGATTTTTATTGGCAATTTTGACATCGAGACTTCGACATCGACAAAGATTGAACGACAAGAGAGGTATAATTCATGTGAATTCGGGAAGATACAACTCGAATTAGATTTGATTTGAGTTTCCCAAAATCACATACTAGATTGTTGTTTATATCTTGTTATGTTTATGCCTTGTTTATAGATTTATATTCAAGCATTTAAGATAGGAGAGTCATTGACAGATTTGCCAAGTTTCTAGATGTTCGGTGTTATCGGCGCATAGGAGCAGATTTACTCCGATTGTAGACATTCGATACAGACAGGACCGAAGTCTAGAAATAAGACGTACCGTCACCCCGATTGGGAGGGTAGGTGGCAGATTGTGACGTCTTATTCACACCGGGATCCCTAGAGTTAGATACGAGTCGAGTCCAAGATCTGAATTGATTTCAGTTGCATGCTTATATTGATTTGGTTTCATAGATTATGGAACCTATTGCTATTGATTTTATTCATAATGGTATGTTTCATGATTTATATTGTGTATATGCATGTATATCATGTTTTATACTGGGATTTGTTCTCACCAGAGTTTTCGGTTGTTGTTGTGTCTGTATGTGTGCATAACGACAGGTGGGACAGGATCTGGGTCGCGACAGAGATGAGAGATCGAGATAGCGTGGAGATTACGGGCCAAGAAGAAGGACTAGTGATGTAATACTAGACATGTATTAGATCCTAAACACTAGTAGAATACTTGTAGTTGAATATGTGAATGTTATTTGGAGTTCAATAATATGACAACATTGTGTATGGTGTATGATTTATATACATTAGTTTATAATGTTTAAAAGAAATTTTTTTATGACCCACATTTTCTAGCAAAGATCCAATTAATCCTACTTTCTAGCAATGATCCTACTTTCTTTCGCCTATTTGCAGATATTGAGCCATTAGATTTTGAGGAGGCAGAAAAACAAATTGAATGGAAAAAGGCTATGGATGAGGAGATTGCATCCATCAACAAAAATCATACTTGGGAGTTGACTCGGTTGCCACCCGGAAAGAAAGCAATTGGTGTGAAATGGATATTCAAAATAAAGAAAAATGCTGATGGAGACGTGGAAAAATATAAGGCTCGATTGGTAGCTCGGGGATTCACACAGAAAAAGGGGATTGATTACGAAGAAGTTTTTTCTTCTGTTGCAAGGATTGAAACAATTAGATTGATTTTGGCAATTTCAGCTCAACTAAAGTGGAAAGTGCACCAAATGGACGTGAAATATGCTTTTTTGAATGGAGAACTTTCAGAAGAGGTTTATGTTACTCAACCTCAAGGATATATTGCAGTAGGAAATGAAGATAAAGTCTTGAAACTAAGAAAGGCACTATACGGACTTAAACAAGCTCCAAGAGCTTGGTATAGTTGCATTAATTCTTATTTTGAGCAAACCGGTTTCCAGAAATCACCACATGAGCATGGATTATATGTGAAGAAAGAAAAAGCTGGAGGTGTGTTGATTGTATGTTTGTATGTCGATGATCTTATTTTTACCGAAAATAACTCTAGCATGATTGAAGATTTCCGAAAATCCATGCGACAAATGTTCGAGATGACAGATTTGGGTCTTATGTCATATTATTTAGGTATTGAAGTCAAACAAGAAGATGGTGGAATCCGGTTAAATCAGAAGACATATGCAGAAAAAATTTTGAATGAATTTGGAATGAGGAATTGCAGCATTGCGGCTACACCTATGGATTCAGGTATTAAATTATCTAAAGTTGATGGATCAAGTAGAACAAATGCAACTCTTTTCAGAAGCATGATTGGAAGCTTGAGGTTTCTAACTTACACCAGACCGGATATTCAATTTGTAGTAGGTGTGTTGAGCAGATTCATGACAGCACCTACTCAAACTCACATGAAAGCACTCAAACGGATTTTGAGTTATGTAAAGGGAACAATCAGTTTTGGTTTAGTTTACTCAAGTAATGAAGACTTTAAGCTGACTGGTTTTTGTGATAGTGATTGGGGAGGAAATTTAGACGATCGAAAGAGTACTACGGGTTTTGTTTTCTTTCTAGGAAATGCAGCGGTAGCTTGGAGTTCGAAAAAGCAGCAGATTGTGACGTTATCTTCTTGTGAAGCTGACTGAGTACGTGGCTGCCACCGCTTGTGTTTGTCATGCTATATGGATAAAGAATGTAATGAAAATGCTACAACTTGAGCAACAAGAGGCAATTCACATTGATATTGATAATATTTCTGCAATTGCATTGGCTAAAAATCCGGTATTTCATGAAAGAAGTAAGCACATCGACACTCAATATCATTTTCTTCGTGATTGTGTTAACAAAGGAGAAGTTCTGCTGAAGCATGTGAAAACTCGAGAACAAATAGCTGATATTCTTACAAAGGCGTTGAAGATTTTAGACTTCCAAAGGCTCAGAGATAAACTTGGAGTTATAAAATCACATGTTTAAGGAAGGGTGATAAAAGTTAAACGTGTGATTTGAAAAGACATTTTGGTTGGAATGCTTGAAGAATTAATATCAGTCAAAAGTTCATTTTCCAAGTATTAATTAGTATGCATTTAATTTTTGTAGTTGTAATTTTTTTATAAATTCTGAAATGTAATCAGTTTAAGGTGTGTGATCAAATATAATCTTGTCTCTATTCTCCAACAGCAACACTCTATTTTATTAATCTTTTTTATAATTATTATTATTTTAAAGTTTAGTTTACAATTTTCACGGTGATGATAAATTATTACGTGAAAGAAGATGAATGAAGTAGATAGAGAAAAATAACAATTTGTACAGTAACTTAACTTTAAAAAATCAATCAAACAAAATATCATCAGTATGCTTGTTAATATCATTCACCTATAATCAGGTAAAGCAAACGATGCTTTAGTGATTTCAACAAAAAAAAAAAAAAAAAACCACTCCATATAATGATTAAGATCATAAAGAGATTTACAGGTTTTTCTTAAAAAGGATTATGTACAAAGAGAGACGAATTTTTTATAATAAAAAAATTTTAAAAAATAACAATGTGTCCTTTTTTACATAGCCGTCATTAAAGGGCAACCGTAAACTGAATGCCCAAAGGAGGAAGAACTGTCAAATTTATTACATCATTTACTTCGATAAAAAAACACGGGTTTTTTTTAAAAATAATTTAATTTTAAAAATTAATTTTAAAAAAAATTTAAAAAAAAAAATTGTGCAAGAATACTTCCATCCGCGCACGTGATTGTAAAACCGTCGCCGATTAAATTGTAGCGTCGGGTTTTGAACCGTCGTTGATTCAATTTTAGCGACGATTTTATATTTTCCGTCGCTAAATATTCCGTCGCGCAATGTGGAGCACCGTCCGTGCTGCGTTCGCGCTTCAGTAAGCGGGAATTGAGGTATTCTTGCACAACTTTTTTTTTTAATTATTTTTAAAATTAATTTTAAAAATTAAATTATTTTTTAAAAAAAAAACCCTAAAAAACACTACGACCCTTACATCATTAATAAATGCAATTTTCTGACCTATTCCCCAAAAAAGTCCAAGATCATTGGTACCCTGAGTTCCCGTTTGCTGCGCTATATTCAACTCTTTCCCTCTTCCTCTCTCTCTCAACACACCGCCACCACAACCATCACCGCCGCCTCCGTCACTGTCACTACTATTGCTCTGAACTGATTTCTTTGAAAACTCTTTTTGGAGGGAAGAATAAAGATGCAATCTTTATGTGAAGAAAGTAAAAAAGTCCTTGCGCTTTTGAAAGCAACTCGTGTGCTTGATTGAAGGCTCTGGCTTTTTCCTGTTTGTTGTTTTTTCCTTTAATCTGATTAACTATAGTTGTTCTACCTTTTCTTGATGGTATCTTCTTAAATTCAATCACAGTCCCACCACTATTTTCTAGTTGGGTATATTTTCAGATAAATTCTTGGAATATAACTTATACATCAGTATGCTCATATTCTGCTCAAGTCAGGTTCTTGATTCTGTAAAGTTGCGCATTTGAATATTCCTTGCTTCAATGCATGTCTCAGATTGTTTGGCTGGTTTGGGATCCTGTAATAAGTTCTAATTTCTTGGATTTCCCCGTTATCTCTTCTTTTATGTTTTTTATTATGCTCCAATTATTTGCTTTTCAAACTTGATGAATAATCAGAGAGTTCCAGCAAAATATGCAGATAGGCTCTGGATTAACCGCTACCGATCTGCGCCGAGTTCTTATTTTTCAACTCTTTTAAACAGTAATAATAATAATATAATGGGTGATGATGGATTTGGGGAAGATGAATTTGACCATCTTTTGTATTGGATCCCGGTTTTCTACACGCCCAAACGCAGCGAAAGTTTTAAAATTTTATTTTATTTTGACAATCAAAATATGATTTGCTTTGAACGCTCGTATGATTTTAACAAAAAACATTCATAGGTATTGAAATTTCATACCTTCGTGAATTAATCACATGGCTCCAACCGATCCGATATAACAGATCTGGCTCTTGATGAATCCCTACGAACGTTCTTCGATCTACTTCTTTAATCTTCGAATCAGGTCCACGACCGGATTACTTGTTCCTCTTCTAATTTGCACTAGAAAATTAGAAGATGTTTTGCATAGAGATAGAACACACAAAATTTTGTTCAAAACCTTTGAGAGTATAATATTGAAAGAGCCGAAAACTCTCTTGCCCCATCCTCCCAAAAGTCACGAATCAAACTTAAAAATTGAGAATAAAGAAATCTAAATCCCTTTTTAATTATCATTTACTTAATTAACTTAATTAATTAAGTAAACTAAATATTTGGAGGATTATGATTGTGATTCTCAAAATCTCACAATCTAAATTAGTGGAGGCTTTGATTTTAGGTAAAAAAAAATTAGGAAAAAAGAAAAAAAAATTCCATGACCTAATTACCATAATTAACATTAATGGGCTTGATTAATTAATTGGGTCAGTCCAACTAGTTTAATTAATTAATCAAAGTCCATTAAACACTTTAATTATTTAGTAGGTTGGACTTGTACTCCTACAAGCCCATTAAACATACTTCCCACTATATTTAATTTAATATTTAATAAACTCAACTTTTGAGTTTAATAAATTAAATATATTATAAATTCAACATTTGAATTTAATATTTAAATTATAAATTCAACTCCTTGAATGTTATCGCCTCCAAAATTTAATATTTAATAAACCCAACTTTTGAGTTTAATAAATTAAATTCTCAAATTTTATAAATTCAACTCCTTGAATTTATTCTCTCCAAATTTCATAAATTCAACTTCTTGAATTTACTATATCATAAATTCAAATCCTTGAATTTATTTTCTCAAAATTTAATTATCATAAATTCAATTCCTTGAATTTACTATATCATAATATAAATTCAACTCCTTGAATTTATTCTCTCAACGGGAACAAATAATCCAGTGCTTGTGTGACCCTCAATGGTTCAGGGATACAGCTAACCGTGGGTTCACAACTCTTTGTTATTCAGGACATAATCCTTTATTCGAGCTTACCCTAGTTAGCCCCATTCTTTTCATCAACACCTTGATCAAGAATGTCAGAACTCATTTCTGATTCCACCCATCGGATCATGGTAAGAGCGTCTAGTAGCATCGCCCCATGATACCCTAGGTATCACTGATAGTGCCTGCAAGAACCAGTCGATTATGATTAGCGTACAATACGGTCCCTTCATCTCAAATATCCCGATCGAATCTGCAACCATTGGTTCATCGAGGATTGCATATTAATTCTATAACTATGTGATAACTATAATAGTGCCATCGCGCGTACTATTGGAGAACTCTTTCTCCAACGTACATCTCATACTCTGGTCAGATATTCCATGCACTATTATTACATTAAATCACATAGGATATCCACACCCGTAGGTGAGCGGTGAATCCCCGACTATAATGCACTGGCTCCTATATGTGTCGCAACTGTACCCAACCTCGCCACCTGATGACTCTCCTGGAGCCGGTAAACGAGTCAAAGCACAGCCCTAGCATATAGAGCCTCAGTGTTGTCCCGGGTCGTAAGGACTAATGGTGTACAATCATAACCACGGACTTATCCTCTCGATGAATAATAACCACTTGGAAAGTCCGAGGGAGGGTTGTTCGGTATAATCATCATATGACTACCCATCTGCATGTTTGGACATCTCTATGCCCTTACCAAGAAACGCAGTACACAACATCACATATGCTAGTCTCGAGCTCAAGCGGCCTATATCCCTGTTTTAGGCGGCTGAATCGACTAGGAACGAATTTAGAATATGCAGTATTTACAAATGAGTTTCAACATCGAATTACGATTCATTTGTATTAAAGCATAATCAAGGACTTTATCTATGTTGTTTGCATGGGTATACAGATAAAGTATAACAAGACCATAAAAAGTTAAATTATATTAAAATAAAGATTGTTTATTTCACTTAAGTCAATAAATTCCCTAGCCAACCGTTGGCTTGCAGGGCATCTACTCTAACAATCTCCCACTTGCCCTAGAGCCAACTACCCTTAATCCCATTGTTCGCGATGCTTTTCAAACAATGGTCCTGGCAAGTGCTTTGTAAGTGGATCAGCAACATTATCTGCAGATGGACTCTTTCAACTGATATGTCTCCTCTTCCCACCATCTCCCGTATGATGTGGAACTTCCTCAGTACATGTTTGGATCGCTGATGAGACCTTGGTTCCTTTGCTTGCGCAATGGCACCAGTGTTGTCACAGTACGACGGGACTGGATCAACTCTATTAGGAATAACGCCCAACTCTTGGACAAAATTCCTCATCCAAACTACCTCTTTGGCTGCATCAGATGCAACAATGTATTCAGATTCAGTGATGGAATCCGCAACGGTGTCTTGCTTGGAACCTTTCCAAGAGACAGCTGCACCATATAGCATGTATACAAAGCCAGAGGTCGATTTTGAATCATCTACGTCACATCGGAAGCTAGAATCAGTGTAGCCTTCCAATTTCACTTCTCCACCCCATAGACCATGAACAAGTTCTTAGTCCTTCTTATGTACTTAAGAATATCTTTCACGGCCTTCCAATACATTGGACCAGGGTTTGCCTGATATCTGCTTGTAACACTCAGAGCGTAAGCAACATCAGGACGTGTCTATATCACACCATACATGATACTACCAATGGCTGACGCATATGGAATATGTGTCATCATCTCTATCTCTTTATCAGTTTTTTTTTTGGACACAAAGCTTTAGATAGAGTAACACCATGACATATTGGTAAGTATCCTCTCTTGGACTCTTCCATAGAGAATCGTTTCAAAATGGTATCGATATAAGTGACTTGGGTGAGTCCTAGCATCCTCTTTGATCTATCTCTATATATTTGTATTCGCAATACGTAGGATGCTTCACCCATGTCTTTCATGGAGAATTTACTGGCTAATCGTACTTTAGTTGATTGCAGAAATCCTACATCATTCCCAATGAGCAGGATATCGTCAACGTAAAGTACTAGGAATGTCACTGCACTCCCACTAATTTTCTTGTACACACACGGTTCCTCAGGATTCTTAGGAAAACCAAACTCTTTGATAGTGCTATCAAATCTGAGGTTCGATGCCTGCTTGAGATCATATATTGATCTCTGAAGTTTGCATACCTTATGCTCACTTCCTACTGATATGTATCCCTCATGTTGAGACATATAAATTTCTTCTTTGATGTCTTCATTGACGAATGCAGTCTATACATCCATTTGTCATATCTCATAGTCATACCATGATGCTATGGCTAGTAGTAATCTAATGGACTTAAACATAGCAACTGGTGAAAAAGTTTTCTCACAGTCAACTCCTTGCCTTTGAGTATATTCTTTTGCAATCAGCTTTGCTTTGAAGGTCACTACCTTCCCATTCGTCCCCAAGCTTTCTTTTGTAGATCCATTTGCACCCTATATGAACGATTCCCTCAGGTTGATCCACCAATGTCCAGACTCGGTTTGAATATATAGAGTCCATTTCTGACTGCATGGCTTCAAGCCATTTGGTTGAATCAGTATCAGATATTGCTTCCTTAAAGTTCATTGGATCATATCCAACAAAAGACTCATCATGGTCTTGTTCATGAAGAAGCGTATATCTAGCAGGTGGTCTAATAACCCTATCAGACCTTCTAAGAGCTTGTACTTCAACTACTGGTTGTTGGAGATTAGGTTCAACTACTATAGTTGAGGGAGTATCTTGAATTTCTACAAGTTCTATCATCTTGCCTTTTTCTATCTAATAGAAATTCTCTTTCATAAAGGTGGCATTTCTTGAAAACAAACACTTTTGCTTCATTGGGATAATAGAAATAATATCCAACAGAATTCTTTGGATATCCTACAAAGTAGCACAAAGTGGATCTACTATCCAATTTGTCTCGCACTGTCTGCTTCACGTAAGCAAGATATCTCCATATTCTCATGTAAGAATATTTGAGAGTTTTTTTCATCCATATCTCATATGGTGTTTTATCCACTGCTTTAGTATAAACATTTTTCAACAACATTGCCGCAGTTTCAAGCGCAAAGCCTCAAAACGATGTAGGCAATTCAGTGAATCTCATCATTGATCGAACCATGTCCAACAAGGTTTGCTTACAATATTCAGAAACACCATTCAATTGTGGTGTTACTGGTGGAGTCCACTGTGAGAGAATCCCGTTCTCTTTTAGATAACCCAAAAATTCAGCACTTAAGTATTCTCCACCTCGATCAGATCGAAGTGCCTTAATACTTCTTTCTTGCTGATTTTCTACTTCAGATCTGAATTCTTTGAACTTTTCAAATGCTTCAGATTTGTGTTTTATCAAATAAACACACCCATACCTCGAAAGGTCATCAGTAAAGGTAATGAAGTATGATTGCCCATATTTTGTGCTAACACTTAGCGGGCCACAAAAGTCTGTGTGGATCAAATCCAGTAGACCATATGCACGTTCCACGTTTCCATCGAATGGAGTCTTAGTCATTTTTCCTTTTAGACAGGATTTACAAGCAGGTAGAGAATTTATGTCTGACGAGTCAAACATGCCTTCTCCCACTAGTTTGTGCATCCTTCTTTGGGAAATATGACCTAGTCTAGCGTGCCATATTTGTGTGGAATTTGGATCATCTAACCTTTTTTTTTTTTTTTTGTTGAAATCATGTTTACTTGGACATTCATTTATCATTTTCAAAACATTTTTGGAGCATATAATTTCTTATGTCCGAACCTTTTGCAGTGAAATAAATATGTTCTGACTTATCGGGCATTGTAGGCCCTTTAAGTGTCCTTCAGAGTTTGCCTTTTATTGAGTTTGTTTTTCTTGTGAGGGGCAGAACATTTCTTTCCCTTACCTTGTGGGCCATTTTTCGTCTGACGAAATGTCCATTAGAAAAACAACAATTACTTGTTTTATGGTGATCTAATAAGTCATAAGCATATTGATTAGCTATTCAAGGCTATCATCTATCTTATTCAAATTGAAGTTCACCATAACCTCGTCAAATGAGGAAGAGAAAGACAACAAATTGATGTTATCTATTAACTCGTTAGGAATCACATATTCCAGGCCCACCACATTCTCAATAAGCCCAGTCATATGTACACCACGCTCATGGGCCAAAGCCCCATCTTGCATATGTGTAGTCATGAGCTTTTAAAAGTAGGTGCGCCTCACTGTACGAGTTTTATGCACCATGCAACTCTTGCATGTGTATTCGAATGTCAGCAGTATTTAACATTTCCTCATACTGTCCCTACAGTTCATTTGACAAAAAGCGAGCATGTTACACTTTAGCTTGCATACTATGGTCCTACCATCTTGCATGCTTTGTCAGTTCAACAAGACTGACATTAGTGTGTATGTTATTTTCTCTGAATTCAGAACAATTTTCCCAACCAGTCTTGAAAATTAGATTCGATTAGCTTGTTAATAATAAAAATTGATTACGTGACGAAATCGAAAATATACTGATACGAAAACAGAATAATGATTGCTGATTATTTTAAAATAATTTTAAGATATAAAATATGGATTTTATTTTATAAATCTCCCTCCCACTATTTTGACATTTCCACCACCCTCTGATGAAAAGGGGAAATCGCATTTCCTTAGTGGGCACGTAGAGTCCAATTAGCCAATTATAATCCCGAATAATATCAGCCAATTATAATTTCTAAAAGGTAGAGTCCAATTGCATCCCTATGCAACCTCCGCGTGTTTTGCCTCACGTTTAATAAGGACCCAATAATATGACGTCGTTTATTTTCGCGTGTCAAACCAACCCATCAATATTGAATTGTAGTAGACGGTCGCCATGAGTTCCCCCAATAATATGAGCCGAAGTCATGGGAGTTCCACTCAATTCACATCATATGTCCGGTGGAAGTCACAGCTTTTCAGCGTACAGGCCTCCCCAATAATATGAGCCAGACACTGTCCGCGGGTAGCGATCAACATGCAACCACGGTTGATGGAAGGCAAGGAAAAATTAAACTCCTTTAATTTTTACTTTTTCGGTTTGATATAAATTTTGAATCTTATTCAAAATGAGGGATTTTAATTTTAAAATTGTCTCATCATTTTAATTTAAAAATCGTGTGCCACGAGTTTGTATGTTTGCCGGATTCATGCAACTATATTATATAATAATATACATACATGCATACTACTATATATCACATATATCATAATATGACATTCAACAATAAATAAGGATGATCGATCGCCAACACTATTAGATCTATGTGAGCCATACATGGATCCATGTCCAAACCTAGGTGAATGCAGGGATGCAAATGCAACGATTACAAAAGCTTCCAATATTTTACATGTCTTCATCTTAATCATCGGACCCACCATCTTCCAGTCTTGATCTCCCACTATTTCTAATAATTACATTTAAATAGCCAAAGAACATAAGGGATACATCTCATGGGGTGGGAACGGGCCATAAACCAGGCCCACTTTACTAATATCAAATATTAACAAAACGAATAAAACAGTAAAATATCCTAACATACACATAACATATTGGTCAAGGCTCTCGATCATCCTTCATACATTTAATATCAAATATTAACATCAATTAATTAAACAAATTTAATTAACTGATCAATCATATATCTAATAATTTAATCACTAACCACCACAATTATTAAAGAATTTAATAAATTAAATAAACTCATTTATTTAATTTCCAATTAAATCAATAATAATTGATTTATTGTAAAACTCATTTTTACCATAAGTAATTAAAATCATATTTTAATTATTTATTTCACAAGAAAATTATTAATTTTCTAAAAATCAATTTTCCAAAATAAAAATTGAACCAATTTTCAAAAATATCAATTTTGCCCAAAAATTTGAAAAATTAGAAAATCGCACCCTTAGCCCAAACAATTCAAGCCCATTATTCAGCGCGCTTCCCGAGACGCTCCCGGGCAGCCGCCCGCCCACTGCCCGCCCGCTGCCCGAACGTTTCGGGCAGCGGCCCTGTGCGCGCAGAACGCGCACAGGCGCGCCGACGCCGCGCGCAGGCGTCGGACGCCTGCGCTAGCGCGGTGCGTACAGGCGTCCGACGCATGCGCTAGCACTGTGCGCGCAGGCGTCTGGCGCCTGCGCTAGCGCTGTGCGCGCAAGCGTCCGACGCCTGCGCGCACACTGCGCCGCGCACGGACTGCCCGGAACAGTTCCGGGCAGATTTAATTTTTTTTATTATTATTATTATTATTTTTTTTTTTTTTCGAAAATCTGAAAAAAAATAAATTTTCGTGGTGCTAAATTTTCTGAAAAAATTTTTTGTGTGGTTAGAAATAAATTATTCAATATCAAAACCATACGATTTAGAAAAACCTTGGCTCTGATACCACTGTTGGATCCCGGTTTTCTACACGCCCAAACGCAGCGGAAGTTTTAAAAATTTTATTTATTTTGACAATCAAAATATGATTTGCTTTGGGCGCTCGTATGATTTTAACAATAAACATTCATAGGGTGTTGAAATTTCATACCTTTGTGAATTAATCACATGGCTCCAACCGATCCGGTATAACAGATCTGGCTCTTGACGAATCCCTACGAACGTTCTTCGATCTACTTCTTTAATCTTCGAATCAGGTCCACGACCGGATTACTTGTTCCTCTTCTAATTTGCACTAGAAAATTAGAAGATGTTTTGCATAGAGATAGAACACACAAAATTTTGTTCAAAACCTTTGAGAGTATAATATTGGAAGAGCCGAAAACTCTCTTGCCCCATCCTCCCAAAAGTCACGAATCAAACTTAAAAATTGAGAATAAAGAAATCTAAATCCCTTTTTAATTATCATTTACTTAATTAACTTAATTAATTAAGTAAACTAAATATTTGGAGGATTGTGATTCTCAAAATCTCACGATCCAAATTAGTGGAGGCTTTGATTTTAGGTAAAAAAAAAATTAGGAAAAAATAAAAAAAAATTCCATGACCTAATTACCATAATTAACATTAATGAGCTTGATTAATTAATTGGGCCAGTCCAACTAGTTTAATTAATTAATCAAAGTCCATTAAACACTTTAATTATTTAGTATGTTGGACTTGTACTCCTACAAGCCCATTAAACATACTTCACACTATATTTAATTTAATATTTAATAAACTCAACTTTTGAGTTTAATAAATTAAATATATTATAAATTCAACATTTGAATTTAATATTTAAATTATAAATTCAACTCCTTGAATGTTATCGCCTCCAAAATTTAATATTTAATAAATCCAACTTTTGAGTTTAATAAATTAAATTCTCAAATTTTATAAATTCAACTCCTTGAATTTATTCTCTCCAAATTTCATAAATTCAACTTCTTGAATTTACTATATCATAAATTCAAATCCTTGAATTTATTTTCTCAAAATTTAATTATCATAAATTCAACTCCTTGAATTTACTATATCATAATATAAATTCAACTCCTTGAATTTATTCTCTCAACGAGAACAAATAATCCAGTGCTTGTGTGACCCTCAATGGTTCAGGGATACAGCTAGCCGTGGGTTCACAACTCTTTGTGATTCAGGACATAATCCTTTATTCGAGCTTACCCTAGTCAGCCCAATTCTTTTCATCAACACCTTGATCAAGAATGTCAGAACTCATTTCTGATTCCACCAATCGGATCATGGTAAGAGCGTCTAGTAGCATCGCCCCATGATCCCCTAGGTATCACTGATAGTGCCTGCAAGAACCAATCGATTATGATTAGCGTACAATACGGTCCCTTCATCTCAAATATCCCGATCGAATCTGCAACCATTGGTTCATCGAGGATTGCATATTAATTCGATAACTATGTGATAACTATAATAGTGGCATCGCGCGTACTATTGGAGAACTCCTTTCTCCAACGTACATCTCATACTCTGGCCAGATATTCCATGCACTATTATTACATTAAATCACATAGGATATCCACACCCGTAGGTGAGCGGTGAATCCCCGACTATAATGCACTGGCTCCTATATGTGTCGCAACTGTACCCAACCTCGCCACCTGATGACTCTCCTGGAGCCGGTAAACGAGTCAAAGCACAGCCCTAGCATATAGAGCCTCAGTGTTGTCCCGGGTCGTAAGGACTAATGGTGTACAATCATAACCACGGACTTATCCTCTCGATGAATAATAACCACTTGGAAAGTCCGAGGGAGGGTTGTTCGGTATAATCATCATATGACTACCCATCTGCATGTTTGGACATCTCTATGCCCTTACCAAGAAACGCATTACACAACATCACAGATGCTAGTCTCGAGCTCAAGCGTTATCCCTGTTTTAGGCGGCTGAATCGACTAGGAACGAATTTAGAATATGCAGTATTTACAAATGAGTTTCAACATCGAATTACGATTCATTTGTATTAAAGCATGAACGCTCGAGCTTCGAGTTCTGAGACCCAGAAATTTTTCTCTATACTCATTAACAGTTCCGAAACCATTCAAGAAAACTGCTCTTCCGACATGAATCCACGATCACAATTATACCCACAGTATCCGCCACCGAGAAAGAACGAATCTTCAGTCCACAAACCTCGGCAGCAATTGCAGAGACAGCAGAGCAATGACTTTTCTTCGGTTTCTCATATGATGTATCAGATCGTTAATTCCGGTGCTGCAAATTCTGATATGCAAGATTCGAATTATGGATTAATGGGTTCAATGAACTCGAACTCCGCGGTGCAGATGAAGACGGAAGAGGGTGGTGGCGGAGCCAGTCTCATTCGACACAGAAGTTCTCCTGCTGGATTATTCGAAAACATAAACATCAAGAATGGTAGTTCTTTCTATTCGCCTTTTACAGCTGATTTTTCAGTAATTTTTAATTTGTCAGGATGCTAATATTTAAGCTCTGTTTAGAGCTCGGTGCAGCGAATTTAAGCCAAGTGGATTATAAAACTGCAGAAAACAGTCATGGAGAGGGACGATTCGGCGAAAATCATGATAAAAATGGTGGATTCAGCTCGGATTTCCCAGTAAATTCTTGGAATGACTCAGTTATCCGGCCTGACAGTTTCTTCAAAGGATTAACAGATAATCATCAGATTTTGTCTTAGACTTCAAATCATTTGTTTTTTTCAAATTGTTTCGAGATTACTAATGTTGTGAGATACTGATGTATTTAGTAGAGCATTGAAGGTGGAAGTAAGCATACAATTTCCAATTTGTCTCATCACTTGAGTCTGCCTAAAAGTTCAGCTGAATTATTAGCCCTGGAGAAACTGATGCAAGACTCGGTGCTTTGTAAAATCAGAGCGAAAAGAGGTTTCGCCACACACCCACGAAGCATAGCTGAGAGACTAAACTTCCGATTCTTTACTGATTTAATGCATAAAAAGCAAAATAAAAAAAGAAAAACAATATGGATTTTGGAAGAATGAAATGCATTTCAGGATTTATGCAATGATTTCAGGTTAGAAGAACCAAAATTAGTGAACGGATGAGGAAGCTGCAAGATTTTGTTCCTAACATGGAAAAGGCAAACCTCTTTCTTGCATATATTGTGACTAAATGTGGATCCGACAAGTGGAGGCACATCTTAAATGTGTTAAGTTGGATGTGAGCAATGCTACTTAGTATAGTTATGAAAAGCCACCCATAGTGTAGGATGGTGGATGTCGGCTTCTTGCGAGGTTGGCAATGTTACACTTACATCCTGCATCGGCTTGAGAAACAATTGTGCCATGTTAAGTTCGATGAGATACTATCCCATGGCAGTCTTCTGTGTTTAGATTATACTCTGGGTTTATATATTCATTCAAAGTGTTGAATAAGAAACTAATGTTGATTCATTGCCCACAAACTCGAGTCTTCTTTTGGAAAAATGTGTTCCCATCTTGATAATAGAGTAAGCAGATCATGATAATAGAGTAAGCAGGTCACAAGTTAGAGATCTCGTTACTTATTTATCAACCTTTTTCATCATACAATATCGATCATTCTGCGGGAGTAAACCATAAAAATCTGTTTTTTGGTTTATATTTTCATGTCTGGCTCATACTTTTGGGCAATGTCAAAAGAATTTTATATAAAAATGGTTTCTAAAATTTCAGTGTGTTCCGGATTATGACCTCTATTTATTCTCTTTACTGAGCGATCAATTTTTGCATTCACTTCAATTTGCAGCAAACAAATATAGCAGACATGTTGGATTTGGCTGTTGATTACATTAAAGATCTTCAACGGCAAGTAAAGGTGTGTGCATCAAATTGCCAAATTACTAATTAAATACTGGAATAAAAAATTTATGCATTTACATGGATTTTTTCATCCGTCAATATCATTTGTTTTTTGAACTCCTCAGACACATTCTGATAATCGCTCGAAGTGCTCATGTTCGGCTAGGCAGAAACCATAGATCAAACGCCTTCTCATATTCATCAATAGGATCAAGAATTCACCCCCTTTGGCTCCTAACTGATATCAAGGATAGCATCTTGAGCTGTGTTCTGATGATAGTGTGAATAATAGAATTAGGTGTTTTTGTAAAGATTCTCTTTTTGTACTTGTAGTTCATGAATTTCACCAACTTTTTGTCAGATTTTTATAAGGTCAAAGTCGGGACATACATTTAGCTTGATGTGCTTGTTGTCATGGTCAGCTAGTGCCCATCTGATTAGATCTGAATCTTTACTTGTTTGGAATTCAGTAGGCTAAGACTAAGAAAAAATTGACAAGTTTGAATCATCATGCTATTTATTGACTTTGAAGTTGAACGTGCAGTCAATCTGTATAGCACAGTGAGGAGATTGCAACTAAAACATTTATGAGGAAAAAAGAAGTTGTCATTTTTTGGTGAAAAAATTTCTTCTTAAATTCAAATGAAAAAAGCTTACATAAGCTGCTTACTTATAAAATCTTCATTGTTATATTGAAATTTCACACACTTCAAACTCATAGTGACTTGTAATGAAAGATAAATGCAGATAGTACATAGGATGATGATACCCGACCATGAGAAATTTGGCTTGTTTCAAACTTAATTTTTGAAAAATAATCTTCCTCAAGTATTTGAATGATGAGAGGGTTACCTCTTCATTACATTTTTTATATTTTAATATATTTATAGAATTTTATTTTATGCATCGAAAATTTATAAAATTAAAATTTACAACACTAATTATGTCCATGTGTATACATAAATATGCTTTAAATTGTAAGAGTTTCATTCAATTTTTGTGCAAACAATTTATAACATGTCATAATAAGTTGTTTGACAGCTTATAAATTGTTTTTACGAAAATGTTGAGTCACCTCATTTTTTAAAAAAAAAAAAAATTATTTCTCCAAAATATTATTGCATATTTTCTTAAATTCTCACTGCGTCCTCCACAAATTTTGGTAAATTCTTAACTTAACAAATTATTTTTTTATTAAATTTACTTGAACTGATTAAAGATAATATCAAAATTTTATTATTAAAAATTGTTCCAAAGAACATCAAATGTTTTAAATTATAAATATAAAATAATATTATACCATTTTGATAATTTTGACAATATAATATCAAACACATCGAGTTTAGTCAAACACTTTTTATATAATATTCCCATGTGTAAGGCATATTAATTAAGAGTCAAACATTATCAACTAAGGTGATGATCACTATATTGTTTGATAATTGACTAATGAAGGTGACAAAATTGCGTAGCTAAGATACTTTTTGGATCATATTTATATAATCTATTCAGGTACTTGAAAGTTGAAAATTAAAACAAGTTCTTTTTCTTTTCAAAACTATTTGGCCCTCGATCAAGAGTCTTATTACGTAATATATAGTTACAATACTTATTTATCTAGTTCGATCCAAATTCGATTCGAGCTTCTTTTCATATCGAGTTATATATTCAAACTTTTATACTCAATGCTAATATGTATAAATTAACACTGCATATATGATCAATAATATTATACAATAGCATAATTATTAAACATAAAATACAAAACTGCGGGGCTGCCCCCCTCCTTTCACCATATTTTAAGTGCAATTAATGTCCTTTCCGAAGAAAATTGAGAGAATAATTTGATGTATATATGTGTTGATAAGTTGAAGATTTGAGTTAAATATTTCACAAGTTCTTTAAATTCGCTGAGAATTAATATTAAATACATTTGAATTGATCAGTTTAAAATAATAAGCAAAACAACAGAGGATCATTTTACGCACCTTGATGCTTGTTAATGGAATAAGAATAAATTATTTGAATATTATGTTTGTAAGTTCAAAGTGTTGCATGCATTCAAAACACAAGCTTTTCACCTTCAAATCTTCAAAGAGTCATGTCAGGTACAACGAAATTTTTACAACAAAAAAATTCAATACAAAATATTCATTTATCAAAATTTCATGATAAATATATTCAATACAAAATCATGTGATAATAGCAAAATATAACTACTGTAAATATCGATGTATGATATATTTATTGTACATTTAGCATTATTATCTTTTAAAGATCACTACACTAGTAGAATTTTTGGTTTTTACTTCGCCACTAGTTATTTCGACGATTATTAATTTTGAAGTAGTATATATCAATCAACTTCGGTAATAACATCGGCGAAGTAAAACATTATTTTTTACTTCACAATTTAAAAGACACGAGCTTACTTCTAATTTTTGTAACATTTTACTTCGACTGAGTAATTTTGATGAAGTAAAAAGTTAAAAAAATTTAAAATTTATATTTAGTGAAGTAAAAAAAAATGAACTATAATTTTAATTAATTTCCCTTAAATTATCTCTTAATCCATCGAGATCCTTATTCTTTCCGAAAACTGTCGTGTTTTAGGTGTCAAGACAACGGTTTTAAGAACCGTTGTCGATGAGCGTGTTTTTTAATAAATCGATGAAAAAAGACGTTTTACTTTTTCACTTTACGAAATCGATGAACTAAAAGACGTTGTTTTATTTCAGCATCGGTTTAATTCCGGATCGATTTTTCCTCATTGAACCGGCTAAAGACTTCGCTAATTTCTTGGATATGACTTTGGTGATAATGCGAAGCACGTGCGTCTACTTCGGCAATTATCTACCTATTAATTCATTTAATATGCGAAGTAAATCAAAGAAATTCTACTAGTGGTAGCATCTAATTCTCAACAATGTTTTGGTTTTTTTTTTGGTACAACGAGAATTTGGGAGAACATTTTGTCTCTTTTAAGATATTAATCGAAACATGAAGTTTTGTACGATTTAAAAAATATTAGAGTTGTACAATTACCAACAACTATAACTTTTGGTAAATGATAAGCGCTTTCAGTCCTATAATTGGTATAAAAATCAATATCACTAATTCGATTATCATTAATTGCAAACAGTGCAATTATTGAGAGAAAGATTATTGCGGATAATAATTATTCCTATTAGGATAACAATCAAAATATGACACTTGAGTTGTTGTACTGTTTAAAATATTATAGTGCATTGTTACCACTAGCTATAACTTTTTATAAAACGAAAAACGATCGATTCTACAACATTGTTACAATTGAGTCTGTAGCAAAATTTCTATAAACTTTCAGAATTGCAAACCTTAACCATCATGAAGATATGTAAAATTATTTTCCATTAAATTTCCATAAATTCATGTTTTATATCATGTGGTTGAAATTGTCCATCCCTTGGGCTTGAAATCGCAGAGACTCGACACAAAAATTTATGTGAAGTGGTGTTATCGTAATTATGTGAGACATATATTTAGATCACTCATGAAAAAATATTACTTGCTATATAAAAAATATTATTTTTTATTATAAATATGTATAAAATTTACAATTCTCACATTCATAGATAAAAATTCATGAGATCGTAATACAAAATTGAAAATATAATTTTAAAAATGAAAGCCATATAAATAAACCGGAAACATTATTATCATAATGATGATTATTATTATTATTTATCTAAATTTCCAAGAAAAATCACCAATGAAATTGCAGTGTGTGTTGTTTGAACACAGCCACACGCAATTCAACTTCCTTCTGGATCTTTGACTTTTAGCGTCTCTAATTTCTCTGTAATAAATAATGATAAAAATTCTCTCAACAACACAACACAACACAATTCCGTTCCCGATTATCAAAACTTCCTTCGATTCTCAATACGAAACAAAGATCCCAGTATCTCTGGAAAAGAAAAACTAAATGCTCGGTTCGATACAGAATCACGAGTGAACCCACCATTAAAGCCCACATAGATAGCATGTCAATGGATCGATCCCCGTATTCCTCGTCCTCATCGGACAGTTCCCAGTTCTCCTCCACCAATTCCTCTCCGGCGAAAGGGTCTTCCACGGTGGTTCTTTCCATCGAGTGCTTAAAAGGAAGCTCCAAAGCCGATGAGTGGACCGGGGACATGCTGCAGACCGGCGACATAGTGGAGGAGCTGAGAATCGGCAACATGATCATCAAATCGCCATTCAATAATGGGAAATCCGGCGTGCAAAAAATTCTGCACAACTCTTTCAGGCAGAAGGAGACTTCGATCCATGTCCGAGTCCGCCGTGGCGCCGACGAGTACGCGGAGCTGCAGGCGTGTATAGTGCCAGGCGATCAGTTCGTGGGGAGGAGACAGTACGTGTTGCGGGCCATCGATGATCCGAATTACGCCGTCGGATTCTTTGACCGGACGGAGAGCGAGTGCTTCAAATTGCAAGGTAAGGGGAAGATTACCTTTCGAGGTTGACTTTTCGTTTGGATTTTGAGCAGAGTTCTATGAATGTGAACGACGCTACGGGTGCGTGCGATTTTATAAAACGTTTTCGACTTGTTTTGTTTAGTGGTATTCCATTTCAAGTACCTGAGGTCACATTTTTCCTTTTAGTTACATATATATTTGTGATTCTCGTTTTAATTTGGAATGTTCCAAAGTGTCAATTTGCATTCCCTCTTTGGTTGGTGTCTTTTGTTTTTTTAACCTCTCATTCATATGTTATGTGACAAAAATGCCAAATTCAAGATTACATTTTTAACCTTTTTTTGTCATCGAGTGTTACATCATTCATCATATAAATTATATAAAATTGTTGATTGGTGCAAAAAAATATTCTATATTTCTTATGAAGTTGTTGATGAACTAATAATGAAGTCAACACACAATTTTAATGAAGTTCTATGATCGAATATATATTTTTTAAAAAACTACCTATAAAGATTAATAAATTTTTCCTGTTTGGATATATATCTTGTACCCAAAAACTATTTAATCATTTAACAATGTGAGATCCCATTGCAAATAAGACTGTTGATAAAATTTTGTGTGTAATTTTTAATGCATTTTATGGTCCTTCACCGTGATACACGAGTGGGCAAAGTCAGAAAGCCAGTGTAAACCCAGTAATGGCTAATGCGGACCAAGAAGTTGGTTTGTGGAGTCACCTTATTTTGACTCTGCGTGCTGATGCTTTTTGGGATGATTTTGAATCCGAAAATAAAATCAATCGAATGAAAGATGTTACCTTTTTTTAGCACTTTCATATATGTTAGCGAAATATTTCAATCTGTACAGCTTCAAGAACGGCGAGAATGTTGAGTACCCTCGAAAGAACGCCCCTTCAAGACGGATACGTTTCATATCCATGGGACCGAAGGATGCGCGACATGCTGTCGATTCCTCACTCAAGCAGCTTCTACTCCATCCTATTCCTCCCGAAAGCCTCAGATATTGTAGCTTCTCGTTACAATGATTTAGAGGACACTCTAGCACGAGCTCACGCCTGGATCAATGCGTCCCAAGCCTCTGGTGCTCCCATTGTCTTCATGAGCATCCAGACTGAATCCCTCCTCACCAAGGTACTAGAATCGCCAAAATTGTTAGAAATACATAGTATTATAGTTGGAAATGTCAGACCTCATGCTCACAGACAGACTCGCACAAGCGTGATCCCACTTGATGGAAAATCGATAACTCAAGCTATCAGAAGAATCCATTGCATAGTAGTCTTGTTATCACGTTCGAACATGTCATATAATTTTGATAGAATGGGGTGTTATAATAACCGCCAGGGATAATTTAAAGAATTTGGTTTCAATTCTGGTTTAGGTATCTGGAGAAACTGCTTCTGCGACTGTGAACACAGGTTCGCTCTCGGATTTATCGAATCTTGCAAACACGAGTCTGTACGGTTTCGAGGATTACCATGGTGTGGATATAGGTGTGGTAAGAGCGGTTCGTATGTGGTTCTCCCCTCTCGTAGGGGAGATCCCAATCGAGATCAGAATCAGAGAAACAGATGCAAAACTTGGTTTTGCCATCAGTAGAACAGAGGAGGTACTTTCCTCCCTTCAAATTCTCGCCATTCTCACAAAATATTAACTTGACTCGCCACTTTTTCATCTGAACAGGGATTCATTTATATATCAACAGTAATCGAAGGAGAAGAAGATGTCCCCTCAGCTCGATCTGGGCTTAGCCATTTGTATAAACAGGCAAACAGTGCCTCCCCATCCCGCCTCTTAATCGTATCCCGAATATCAAACCAAAAAGTCCTCCCATGGATGGTTTCAACAACAGGGGCAATTCGCTGTTTCGACACTGTTTCACTGAGCCAGAAGCTCTCTCTACACCGGCACACACGGTTGCCGATTCTGATGCATGTTTTCCTATGGGACAGAAATGCGAATGTTTCAAATGTGGGTAGTATCAGGGCTCGAGCCATGTCCACGTGCCCGCCTACTGCACCAGCAGAGGTTAATTTGCCACATCCTCCATTTCTCACGTCTTTGACTGAAGACGATTTAGAAGATAGCGTAGCCATTGAAGGGTCTGAAATAATGCGGGAAAGGGACACTGCAGGAGAGTTTTCATTCAGGTCACGTGATTTTGCCCTTACGAATAATTGGGTCTGACAAATTTTTTACTGGTTTGTTCTCTGTATTATAGTATTCCGATGATCCATATGAGACTGGTTGTGTTTTCTTGTATCATTCTGCGACAACTTAAATTCCATAATTAATGAAAATGCATGCCTTTTGATTATCTCACACCACACAAGATTCATTATCATAGCTGGACTTCACAAGCATATATAGTTATGTTCAACTAAATAATCATGTTCGAGAATTTACAGAATATAGTTAAAGATAGTCATCACCATAATCATCACCATCTCTAGTACAATACATATTCTACAATATGTATACCAAAATCCCGGAAAGAAGAAATTAAGCAGACATGATAATATCATTATAGTGTATATGTATTAAGGCCAAAGGGAAGCGTCCATATTATCTTGATCCACGAGCATGTCCACGTTAAAATGGGACTTGGCGTTATGGGATTGCGAGTCCCTTGATGAGGGAGACGCGTTCTCCAACTGATGCATGCGCATGTAGCTGAGTCTGTAGCACATCGATCTGCTGATGCAGAGAAGATGTGGCGCCCACGCACACGTAGACTGAGTCTCTCACTCTTGCATTCGCTTCGTATACTTGTTTAATGTTTATATGAAAAAATAAGCTGGTGTAACACTACACATATCAATTTCATGATAGCGTTGTAACGTCATGTTGGAAAAAGACTTCTAGAAAAACAAAGATAGGACCAAGACTTCTAGAAAATGATTTTAAGGATTCCTGATTCATATTAAAGGATCTACCCGAAACATAAAATTAATTTGCGAATATTCAGTTTATTTTAATGCTCACTGACCTGGTTTATCCATTTTGCTTTTTTTAAAAAAAAAAATTGTAAAGTTAATTTATTAATTAGTGCCACTATCAAGGTTGATTTTGTTGAATCTCGGTTTTCTACGTGCCCAAAACGCAGCGGAAGTTTAAAATAATTTTTATTTTAAATTTTGACAATCAAAATATTTTGAGCACTCGTATGATTTTAACAAATACATCAACATTCATATGATGTTAGAAATTGTTATACCTTTGGTGAATAAATCACTGGGCTCCAACTATTCCGGGGTCAGCGGAGATAGCTCTTCGTGAATTCCCTACGAACGTTCTTCGATCTACTAATCCGGTCCACGACTGGGAAACTTGTTCCTCTTATGATTTGCACTAGAAAATTATAAGATATTTTTACGTATTTGAGATCAAGAAAAAATTGTTTCAAAAATTTTGAGAGCAACCTTGAAGAGCCGAAAGATTGAAAATCTCTTATTATAAGTTTCGGCTGATCCTTCACGTAAAACAAGAATCAAAATCTTATATTTTTGTCTAACCTCCAATTTACTTAATTAATTAGATCAATTAAGTCAATTAAAGATTCTAAAATATTTTCATGCCAAAATCAAGGTCAATCTGGATTGATGGGATTTTGGAGACTTTCTCCATTTTTCTAAAGGTGCGATGATCTCCAACAATTAATTAATCAAAGTAATATATACATTATTAATTTGATTAACTAAATGTCATTTCCTTAATTAATCATATTAATTAAGTCAATGAATTTCCATAAAATCCATGTGGATGCATGTTATGTAAATTGGGAATCAAAATCCCTCATTATTATTTCTAATCCTTTTCTTAATTTAATTAATCTAATTAATTAAAGATTCTAAATATGCATGCAAACCTCTTTCAATCTTGATTTTCTTTTAATACATATATATTTGGGAGATCACCAAAATCTAAATAAAACATGTTTACTTCTTTTGACTGTCTTTAGCAGTCATGCTCTCAAAATTTCTCTAAGCTTTTATAAAATTTATTTATAAGCTTATCGATTGATCATATCAAACTTATTTCTTATAAATTCAACTTATTGAATTTATTATCTCAATGGGAACAAGTAAGCCAGTGCTTGTGTGACCCTCAATGGTTCAGGGATACAGATAGCCGTGGGTTCACAACTCTTTGTGATTCAACACATAATCCTTTATGCGGGCTTACCCTAGTCAGCCTCATTCTTTTCATCAATATCTTGATCAAGAATGTCAGAACTCATTTCTGATTGCACCCATCGAATCATGGTAAGAGCGTCTAGTAGCATCGCCCCATGATCCCCTATGTATCACTGATAGTGCCTGCAAGAACCAGTCGATTATGATTAACTTACAGTACGATCCCTTCATCTCATATATCCCGATCGAATCTGCAACCATTGGTTCATCGAGGGTTGCATATTAATTCGATAACTATGTGATAACTATAAATAGTGGCACCGCATGTACTGTTGGAGAACTCCTTCTCTAACGTACATTTCATACTCTGGCCAGAGATTCCATGCACTATTATTTCATCAGATCACATAGGATATCCACACCCGTAGGTGAGCGGTGAATCCCCGACTACAATACACTGGCTCCTACATGTGTCGCAACTGTACCCAATCTCGCCACCTGATAACTCTCCTGGAGCCGGTAAACGAGTCAAAGTCCAGCCCTAGCATATAGAGCCTCAGTGTTGTCCCGGGTCGTAAGGACTAATGGTGTACAATCATAACCATGGACTTATCCTCTCGATGAATGATAACCACTTGGAAAGTCCGAGGGAGGGTTGTTCGGTATAATCATCATATGACTACCTATCTGTATGTTTGGACATCTCCATGCCCTTAACAAGAAACGCGGTACACAACATCACAGATACTAGTCTCGAGCTCAAGCGACCTTTATCCATGTTTTAGGCGGCTGAATCGACTAGGAACAGATTTAGATAATACAGTGTTTACAAATGAGTTTCAACATCAAATTACGATTCATTTGTATTAAAGTATAATCAAGGTCTTTATCTATGTTGTTCACATGTGTATACAGATAAGAAATAACAAACCATGAAACATTAAATTATATTAAAATAAAGATTGTTTATTACAACTGAGTCAATAAATTTTCTAGCCAACAGTTGGCTTACAGGACATCTACTCTAACAGATTTACGAGATAATTAAAATGAGAAAAGGTTGTGAGAAAGCAATGTATTGTTGACACGACATAATTATTGACTTACCAAACGTTGTTCGTAATAAGTCGACATGATATATTTATCTTCCAAATGAAAATTTATGTTAAAATTATCTTCCAACGATGCTCGGAAATTTTAGATGATTCACCTTTGTTTCACGAATGTTTGCTTGTTAATATAAACTGAGAAGATTATATACTAAAAACCCACTCGAAACATGTTTGCTTGTAAAAAAAAAAAGTGAAACAAACGTAAATTTATATTTTTCAAAATAAAACGTCAAAAATGGAAACAAAAACCAACCTGGAGCATCTTGTTGACATTGCTGGCACCAAAGACTTTGTGAACGCTGCCGAATTTGGGGGTTTTTTTAAAAATAATATATTTTTAAAACTTATTTATTAAAATATAACAGATTCTAAAACATTATGAAAATATGACAATCCGGAGTTTGAAGTTCCGGTTTCACTGTCTCGGTCAGAATCCGGGACAGACTGACACGGATTCTAAGAATCCGATTTTATTTTTTTATTTTTTTAAAAAGGGAAATCGACGACGGTTTAACCAAAACCGCGACGGTTTATCAAACCGTCGTAGTTTGCGACGATTTCACCAAAAACCGTCGCTAATTCCCAAAATTTAAAAAAAAATTTAAGAAATGTTCTTTCCTAAACAATAATAAAATAACTTTATTTCCCAAACAATATTTCATACTATTGAATCAAAAAATTTATTATTGTTTGAGAATCTTAATTGTTTTGGAATTTAGAAGTTGCGGTAACTTTTTTTAACCGTTGCTATTTGCAACGGTTTAACCAAAAACCGTCGTTAATTCCCAAAATTTAAAAAAAAAATTAAGAAATGTTGTTTCCTAAACAATAATAAAATAACGTTATTTCCCAAACTATATTTCATACTATTGAATCAAAAAATTTATTATTGTTTGGGAATTTTAATTATTTTGGAATTTAGAAGTTGCGGTAACTCTTTTTAGCATTGATGGAATTAAACAAATTAAGATTTTCATGTTCCTCTTAAAATATGAAAACAATTATTTATAGCTAGAAAAGAATTTACAATTTTTTAACATTTTTTAAACATTTCATTGTTAAGTTACGGTAAATTTAAACAATTACATTATTTATACTAATGAGAGTAATTTAAATATATTTATTTATAGTAATTAAATTTAGATAATAATAGTATTAATTGTATACTAATTTTTGCATCCATGTTTAAACAAATTTTTAATTCAACATAGAATATAAATATATTATGATATTAATTATTTAACTAATCGTTTATATTGATATTAATATTTGGAGTATTAGTATAATCAAAATATTTGTAGTTATTCATATTACAAACATTATCAGAAATAATATACAAAAAACAATTCAATATAGAAAGAAAAAACAGAGATTCGATTTAGACTCGGCGCAATTCTCCCAAATTCTGATATTCAACACAATTCTCAAAAATCAAATTTCGAATTACTGAAACTCGGCGCAATTCCCTCAAATTCTGTTATGCGACAGAAAACTATCAAATCAAATTAAGAATTCCGTTAAGCACACGATCGACGCAATTTATAAGGGAAAGAGAATCACTGAATTTTTATAATCAAAAACCGTCGCTGATTTCCCCTTTTTAAAAAAAAAAATTAAAATCGGATTCTTGGAATCCGTGTCAGTCTATCCCGGATTCTGACCGGGACAGTGGATCCGGAACTTCAAACTCCGAATTGTCATATTTTCATAATGTTTTAGAATCTGTTATATTTTAATAAATAAGTTTTAAAAATATATTATTTTAAAAAAAAAACCCCGAATTTGTGGGGCTCGTCAGCGGGAAAATAAGGTGAAAACACGCAATCCTGCGCGCATCTCCGCCGAAGAAGCTCGCACGCGGCGCACGGAGACGCCGCCCCCTGTTTTCCACCTCTACTTTCTTTCATCGTTAAGAATATATGTGCGTCAGATTCTGTTAATAACCTGAATGTTTGTTTACAAGTACATCGGTTTCTTGATCTTTATATTCGAAATTTAGTATCTGCTTTGTGCCATGATTCTTGTCTTGTAAAATGTAAGGGGAATCATTGGAAGCTAAGGGGCCGGGGGAATGAGAAGAAGCTGGGACGAAGGGTCTTGGGGGATATATGAATTATATCAGGGGATTCAAGAATTTGATCAAGAGTGAGCTGAGCCATTTTGTTGTTTTATGAATAATAAATTTAAAAAAAAAAAAAAAACTGTGCTGCGAAAAAGAGATGCGAGAAATGTAAAACTACTTTTGTCCCAGTAAAATAATATTGGTGTTTTAATTTTGATCGATGGTCAAAATTAGTACGTAATATTAGATAATTTTGATCTATTTTCTTAACCCGGTCATTTAAAAATGCATACCCCAAATGTCTTCCTTGTTTTAGTCTTTTAAAAGAAATATACATCTAGGTTTTGATCCAATCTTAATCTAGGATTATAATAAATATAATTGATAAAGTTGGTCCAACATAATATGGAGTTTTCTACATGTTGTTCTAAGTTACCAAGTAGGTTTAATGTTTGTTATTTGTAGCCAACATCGCCAATTAAAAGAATCCTATTTGGCATGCTCAAACTTGTTCATAAGAATCCCATTTGGCATGCCATGCTCAAACTTTTTCATCATTTAATTTTTATTTTTTTTAAAAAAAAAAAAGACATGGTGCCAAAAATTACACTCCTGAAACCCACGTATCATTTCTTAGAAAAAAATCGATACAAAATATATGATATTTACAAAAAATAAATTTTGAGTATAAAATTAAAACAACTATATCAATATTAATATTTGCTGCACTTATTTGTTTACTCAAATGTCATATATTAATATCTAAAAAATTGATACTCAGATATAATATATTGCTACCACATTTTTAACCTAAACATATTTTTGTGGATAAGAGAGCCTTGATTGGACCTACATGTTCTGTGCATGGAAATTAAAGAATTAATGGATTTTTAAAAAAGTGCAGAAACTGAAGTTGTTTGATCCCTAAAAAGAGAGAGCATAACATTGGAAAATGGTGCCAAAATTGAAAAAAGGAAGAAGCTATGTTTTTTTTCCTCAATCATTTCAACACCCACACTTTCTTTAAGTGGGATCGATGACTTTTTGACCTCAATAATTCACAGCCGGAATATAAATGAAAATTTTGTTTAATCTTTTATGTCACGCTTCTCAACATAATGAAAAGAAAATTCATGTCAACATATACCAAAGTCAGATTTGGTGGCAAATAATTTGTTTTGGAAAAGGTTGTCTTATCACTACAATCCACACTTCAGATACACTTCACACATTAAGATCAATGTCCCCTCACATTTTTAAATGGTGTTCATCGAAACAACTGGAAAAATGTAAATTACATTACCTGAAGACAAAAAAAAACATCGACATCTTGCTACATTCATCGTGTATATCTTTGCATGATCAAAGATGACGTGTAGTTTCCTCAAGTCCAGAATTATTATTTACTGAACGGATGGCCAACTGCTGCTCAGTGTGACACTTTTGAATCAGAAATAACCAGCAATGACGAGAGCTAAAACAGCAAAAATACTAAAATTAACAACCATAGAATGAAAATTTTATCGGCAAAGCAGATTTTTTTCTACAGATCTGCTGGTAAGCACTATGGGAAATTGCAAACACCGAATAAGATGAATCTATCAGACGAAAAACTTGTAATGAAAAATAAATGCAGTAATATATTCATCAGATTTAGCATGTTTGTACCCAATGCTGACATATGATAAATACACAAAATGAGAATCGTGGAGCAGAAGTCGCAATCATGTCAAATAAATTGTAAATCAGGGTTGAAATATAATAGAATCTGCCTCCAATGTGAGTTTTAAAACTAGCTGAGGGCGATCTGAATTTATTCAATATTTGATTATGAAGCAAGCTACAGCATCAATAAGTTGGAATGTACCTTAGTTCCAGCCACAATGGTGCCATTCAGGGGATGAGACGCGCATGCAGTAATACCTTCAGAGAGTGGCACAAATCTGTTCTGTATATGCTGGCCAATTGTTCCATCATTGCTTTTATCATCACAACTAGCACCAAACTTCAAATTAGCAGCCCAAACCCAAAAACTTTTATTTGTTATTCCTTTTTACATTGCTAAAAGAATCTGGGGAATCACACTCAAACACACACCTACCCAGCCAAACATGAACAGCATTAACAAATTTTTCCCAAATGAGTAGAAAGGGTCAATAATGAATGGATAAATAATATCAAACCTGGAAATGTATTAGCCGGCTTAATATGTTAAATAAATACATGGAGAGCTAATTTGCCTCATGTATCAAGTGATCAGACACACTGCTTGAATAAACACTATGTAGTAATCCTAAAGAATGGCTGAAATTTGAATTGTTTGGGAGTTCCTTACTTGTAATCCACATGACAAGCAGAGGCACTGTCTGGATAGAAATCCAAAAGGTAAAGGCCATTACTGGACGGTGATCCCACAACGTAGATCTGCAAAAAGGTCGACAATAAAAGTTGCAAAAATGAGAAGATACTATAACTGCATACTAACATTATTAGAAATCACTCAAGATCACAAGACTAAAATCCATGACCTTTCATTGCAGGTAAATGAGATGAGAATATATCAATCAGAGAGGCACTCAGCCCGCGCTTTCATACCACGGAATAAGCTAGAATATAGAAATGCAATAGACAGACAAGTCGAAAACATTTTTATAAATTTCTACGTTCTTTCACTTTTTCCCTCTCTCCGTGGAATTGCAACATTGACTTTCTAAAAAATCAACAATACAAAGTCATACTGCGTCGAACATACATAAGACTAGTGACCCTTAGCATGCGTTGCGTGCTTGTACAATTTTTTTATAATTAATTTGATTTATATTTAAATGAGGGTCACACCATAATTCTGAAAAATAGGAAGAGATTAAACTGCAATTTTGATATAATGAATTAAAAAAAACAGAAAAAGACCAAAAAACAGACGTAAGGATTGAACCTACAACTTTCTGCTTAGGAAGTAGCTAATCAATCCACTGAGCTACATGTAGCTTGCATTAGAAACCAAACACTTTATTAACATATTTAATTATAAAAACAGACCATGACACCGTGTATTTTGGTTCTGTTACGAGAAAACTTAATAATAGTAATAGATAGATTGCTTAAATGACTCACTGAGTTTATTGGAAGCCAACACGGTTTTCTCAAGAATGAGACATTGGTAAAACCATTGGATGCATCCCTGTAAGTTGACATCAGCAAGGGGGGACAACATTCAGCGATCTTCATTCAAAAGAAAGTAGGAAGTTCATGTTGTACATACAGCCAAGGAGGTGGTGGGCAATGAATATGTGTCACTTGAAGCTTGTTAGTGTCTAGAACGCCTGACCTGGAAGAAACAATAACAGCAATAAGCATATAATCCAATCTGAACAAGACAGATATATAGGATGGAAGAGTCCAAAAATAAGGTAAGATGGGAGTTGAAGACGGTCAGGTTTTCAGCTCTTGACAAATGGTAACAAATGCAATTAATTACAGCTGTCACTAGACTTCAGACCATTCCAAAACATAAAAAAGCAGCATGCCGTTTTTCGCAAACATACCAACCATCATCAAGATGAAATGCCAATTGGTAAGGGCATGATGGATCAATATCAATCGAGTGTATTTCCTTTGAAACAATATTTGATTGAGCCTGCAGATAATTGATAATATGTAGTCATATTCAGCCATTGCATATAAAAGAATCAAAGGGTGAAACAAATGGTAAGCCATCGAGCAGAAAAGGAGTATACGATTCCAAGAATCCAAATGGGTAGAGTACCTTGATAGATTGTAAATTTATAATATGGAGTACATTTTTCTGAACTTACGGGACAAAAAAACAAATTTCTGATGTAAGATTCCTTACAAGAATATCACATAAAATGGTGGTCTTGCTGCCTTTGTTAAAATTGCAATAGTACGGTAGTATATGAGTAATGAAAGTTGAATTACCCTTCATAACATAACCCAACATGTGCTTGAGCGGAATTTGTTCAATAACATAGTGGAGTATGTGAATCAGTAGTCCCTACATCTACATACCAAATAAATATCTTCCACTAACATTTGATCATTATAGACAACAAACAAATATTACCTACAGAAATTATCTTTGCAGCCAACAATATACTTGAGTGAAGTAATCTTTTCATTTTTAGAAATGGTTTCAAAAACAAAAGAGTTGGATTCAATGAAACCAGGCCAGATAGTTTAAATAAACGATGAAAAAAAGGTCAGAAAATTTCAGCACAACAGTTGACAAGGTATGGAACTAGAAAACTGATGTGGATTATTTTGCATACCTTTAAGGACCATATCTTCTCCAGCTCATGTGATAACTTGACCGCAATAAGAGGAGAACAATATCCCTAAATAAGCAAAGCTTCTGTTATGGCTACTGGCTATCGATCAGTCAAGAAAGATTTCTTCTTAAGAAAATGGGTTTGTGCTATTCATCCAGCACAATCTCAATCTTATACGTCTTTCTATCTTTGCTGTTTGTTTTTTCTTTTTGACTATATGATGCAGACTTTATCCCCAGCAATGTTAGAATAAAAGGTCCTCTTAGCCAAATCACTGGGCATAAACCAGAAGTGCCGGTACCTCTTTGTGATTACTGAAAGCAGTAGATGATCGTCCTCCACGCAGATCCCACATATATATAATTCCCTGCTTGCTAGCTCCTAATATAATCTATAGGCTCAACAAAATAAAGTGATGGCTATAGTCTGTTCTTGAAAGTGAGTGATGAAATAAGGATTATTTTTGGCCTCATTAGTCAACTTCAATAAAAAACTTACCTCATTATCCCCACTTAACTTGATACTGTTAAGTGTCCCAGAGGAATTGGTTGAGAGTTCCAAACAGGGAAGATCACTAGCTCTTCTATCCCACACATCAATTGATCCATTAGCATCAGAAGCAAGCAACCTATTAATGCGTATTATAACGAAGCAACGCACAAGAAATGAAAGACTTGTCAGCATATGACTAAACTAAAAAAAAAAAAATAATAATAATAATAATAATAATAATAATAAGAAAGAAAGAAAGAATCACAAATACAGCACCTTAAATTTGTTCTAAATTATCATTTTTCTCTGAGGTCGACCTATGCAAAACAATGTTACATCAATAACCTACTTTCTATTCTCCAGAGATCACTTGCCCCTATTCTTTCCTCTTTTTTAATGAATAATTGGCTTCCTAACATCATAAACACTTGTATAATTTCTCTTGCAATATATTATCGATTGAAAATCATGGAGAAGACGATGCCTCTCATTCATTACAAACAAAAAAATTCAAGCAAGAGTCCGATAGTTTTAAACCTTGAATTGTCGTCAGAAGAAAAAGCTATGTCTGAGAAACCTTTATGAGAATCAATCCCATGAACAGTGACAATGGGCCTCTTTCTTAGCACCTGCATATAAAAGTACACTGAAAAGGTTATAGGTAAGTGAAAAGCCATGGTCAAAACACAAATGCAAACTCATAACAGCTACAACAAAATCCTACCGATCTATGCCTTCATTAGACTGACACAACTTCCAAAAAATTAAATGCATGTTCTCAGTCATGAGAGTAATTGGTGCCTATTCCAGCTTTTCATTCGTGTTATTTTCTTTCAGTCCAATGCATTCGTCAGAAATTTCAGATATATTTGACCCATCCATACACTAATGGATCAGACTTCAACGTAAATGCAAAATATGGTAAGGATACTATCATAGATACCCATATATGGACAAGCTTAACAACAAAATTGCTTCTTTGTATATCATACTGGTTACGGAAAGAAAACAAGGAGGAATCGGAACAGAATGGATTGCATGAGGTCTGTTATTATCAGCCCATATAGAGATCTAATGGATTTATTTAGTTAAATCCATGATTTCCCTTTCCTTTTAATCACAATTCAGAGGATCTAAAGTGGGTCACCTTTTGATAAAAAACATCTTTTTATCACTTTCATTAGTTTTTACTATCAGGTTTGCTTGTTAACTCGACAAGTATTTGTGCACCATCAGTTAGATTCCCTATATAAAAAGTAAGGTGGGCCTTAGTTAAGACCAAGACTGCAGAAAATTCATTGAAGAAAGGTGAAAAAATGCTCGAGGAAAAAATGCTCACCTCAACCGGTTCAGAGGAGACATACCCAATGTCATAAACATGGACTTCACTGCTTTTTGTTGATGTGCAGGCTATCTGCAAGGTAAGAAAAGAAGTGTGAAGAAGCAAATTACAGAAATTTTTTTACTAGAAAATAAGGTTCAAGAAATTTGTGGGGGGGTAAATTGTATCCGCAACCCCTGTAAAAATTCAAAAAAGCAAAAAACCCGCGTTTTAAAAATCAGGCAAGGGATAAGCGTGTTTGACTTTTTTTACACGGGTTACAAGTGTTCGAATTTTATAAATAAGAGGATTTATTAGTCTAGTAATATTTTTAGGACGTTGTATGCTTTTAGGCTTTTCATGAGGGGATCCGGTGCAATTAGGCCAAATTTGTGGCATTTTGTGTTTCTTCAAATGTATGCTTCCTGTCTATTCCAAATAAATTTTAGCCAAGGCCCTTGGGTTGCAAACCTCATCTTGGTTAGCAGCATTCCAACGGATGACATCAAGTTGTTGAGAAGTAGATACATGCAGCACTTGTTTTGCTTCATCTTCTTTCACATCTAAAAAATTTTATGCATCAAAAGAACAACATGAGGACATTCTGAGTTCTAGGGGTACCATGCAGAAAGATAATCAAATCAGAAAAATCTTAGACAAAAAAAAACGATGACACTGATCCATGTTTCCATAATTGCAACAGAGCTCAATATCTAATCTTGAAAGTAAATTGCAAAAAAAAAAAAAACCTTGCGTTTTTTAGGTAGTCGTAACTCCGATATGAAAAATCAAATAACGAAAACCCCCTTTATTTTCAAATTTGTAACCGAGATTCCCAAATGAAAAAATTAAAGATCTAATACCTAAAATCTCATGCGAAAATTTAATGAGCTAAAAACACCTTGTGCTGCTAAATTTATACACCCAGCTGACAATTTTTGTGGTATGCACTCATACATTATATTACATCAAAATTAAATTGCCCACAGTCGAAAATAATATTTTAAATATAACAGCAAAAAATATGTTTTTCCTTGTTATATATCACATTAAAATTTCAAATTTATGTTTTTAATTTAATTTTCATTACAATTTCATGTTTAGACGCTTAAAAAGCACGTATACTACAAACAAATTTGTTGGCATGGGAGTTTTTCCAACATAAAATATGGGAATTTTAACTCTGTTCATTTTACACATGTGGTTTTTATTATAAATCTAACAAGACAATAAGGTTTTATTTCTACTTCTTCACACGACTGTTTCAGCTACAAAATTTGTTTTTTTTTTTTAAAAAAAGAGTTGTTTAGCTTGTTAATTTTCATAGTCTGTTTAAGCTATAAATTTAACACAATGAGTTTTAATTTATGCTTGCTGTAAATTTAAGGGGTCAAATGCGTTCTAGCCAATTGTCAGGTGTGAATTTTAGTAGCAGGCTTATTTTATAAAATGTTATTGAAAAAAGGAAGCGCAAGTCAAAGTTCCGAAGTGAATGTGCTTAAAAATTTTGGAATTTGTATCTCATAGCCAAAATTATTGGTACCAAATGATCGGCAACTTCATTGTACAAAAACAGACAATAAATCTGTGTGTTAATTATTGGTTACCTGGACTATGGATATTATCAAAGTCATGCACAGTTAAGCAACCTGATTTTGTCACTGATGCTAGATATACTCCCTAAAAAAACAAAGCAGACATTGATAAGCATAATTTTGTCTCATAAACCAGCTAAAAGCTAGAGCAATCTCCCATTGTATGAGTTCACAAACATATAGTCGGTGACTCAGCATGAAAGTAGAACAGTTTCAATGAGTCTTATTATGATTCTGGTATATAAAACTCAATACCTTACACGCCTTAGACATACTAGTCATGACATAGTAAGGGTGATTATGCTCTCTGAATTCTGGTCCTTCCCTTCTTTCCAAGGTCAATAGTCAAGGGCCAATGATAATATATTAATAAAATATAATCGTACAAAAAACTTGGTCCAAACAGTAGTAGATGACTACAAAATTTCGCATGTGAAATGACTGACTATTCTCTCAGTTTTGAGACTATTCAGGTTGACAATTTAGCGGCATTCTGGAAGACTTGAAGCATATGTCACCCAAATATGGGGGTGTAAATTTTGGAAATACTACTTAATCTTGATCCTCAAAGGAGAACATGATTTATCATTTACTGGACCATACTCATCAGCCGGCCAATGCATAAAAATGGAAAATCCGAGAATCGGTAATTCAAGCGTTCATAATGAGCTATTCAATACATTAACTATTTTTTGCATTAAGTTTATAAGATGACATTACAAAATTAAATTTTATAAATTTTGATGACTTTTATATTAAAATAAAAGTATTTCTTTCCAAGAAACGTGTTTCCTGCTATCAAGTGACATCAAAAACTTTTCTGAGCTCTTTAATGGTAGTCCTGAGAATTGCATTAACGATGAGATGAAATGTTTTATATTTAACTTAACCCTAAAACTATCTGAATGCAGCATGCAACTATACAAGGGACCATTGTGACATACAACTGCAGGATCTACTAATGTAGCAAGTCACCTTGGAGTCAAATTCAACTGCTGAGATGCCCCACCTGAAATTGAAGAGCAAAGAGTGGCAATCATTAGTACTAGATATCCAGCAAGAGGAACATAATTAGGACAAAAGAAAATAAAGTACATGATGTGAAATTTTTGTTATCATTTTCCTGAATCAAATTCTTGTCTCACGAAATGAAAACAAGTACTATCATTCATTTCTTAATCTTTTCTATAAGAACAAAATTTTCATCCTTTTCATATATCCATTACTTTTAACTGAGCTTTTAATCATTTTTCAAAAATACTATATTATTGTATTATAGAATGTTCTAAAAAAACACACCACTGCTTTAAAATTTTAGAATAAATTTATTCAACTATCTGTAACATGGTTTGACAACTCAATTTCTCCAAAACTTACACATACATTTATTTCCCCAGATCATACCTTCAAAATATTTCCCAAAGCTCCCAATATAAATCAAGCACTAAGATAAAAAAAATTCAACTGAAATAAAAACTATTGGAATACAATAAACACATAGGCAAAGCAATATGTTATCTGTTACACCACTCAATGAAAATCTATTAAGATAAATAAAGTAATGATTGTACAGTTTTCATGAACTGGACATTTTGATACTAGTGGTTTCTAAACGTAGCGACCAGATGAATATGTTTCCCGCACAAAAACATCAGCATATTGAAGAAACGCTATTAAGCATGAAGAAAAGAAAAAGACAATGAAAGTGGAAATTGGAACTGCTGGTTGCGCGGGGAAACATCAGCATATCGAAGAAACGCTATTAAACATAAAGAAAAGAAAAAAAGAATGAAAGTGAAAATTGGACCTGCTGGTTGTGCCGGGATTATTGTTCAATCTGGCGTCGATAAACCAATCAATCTGTCAAAAACTGCCTCTAATAAAAGACCAGCCCAAGCCAAATTCAAAATTTATGGTTTCATAAACTCCCAAACAAATTATAAAGTTCCATACATGGGTCTGGCATGGTTCTCCATCGACGTGATATGTATGAGGAAAAGCTCCAATCTTGGACCAAAAGAAGTGCAAAAGAAAGAAAATAAACAAGTCATCATCCACACACTCAATTATTTCGATAAATCAGTAATCAACCAGCAGGAAAAACCTCAACTGACCTCAGAGTAGGATTGAATTATGAGACCAGAAATACAACGACGATAATTAGGCTCGAATCTCCCGTTTAATTCGACGAGACTCCTCTTCCACCGATGCCTGAAATCGCGCGAGTTTACATGTGTTCGATTTGAACAACGGATGAAAAAGTGGGGAAATGAATGAATTACCATGTTGGTGGGTCTGGGCCTCTGATTCAACGAATTCACTGGGGCTAGGTATGGTTCCATGCAATCCCGATTATTTTCCCTCTCCTCTTCCGTAAACAGGGTTGAAACAGTACCGATTACTTCGAACATCCCGCCATATATAAACGCATTAGGTCTGGTCAAAATCAAATCTTTTTTTTTTTTTTGGGGGGAAAAACCAAAATATAACATAACATTCCTTATTTATTCTGTATACAACAAAAATATAAAAAATAATAATAATAATAACTTTTTTGAGGAAATACATACGTATGATACAAACTAAAAACAATGAAAGAAAAACGAGCCAGAATGCCATGTGTAATCCGATGAAGACGGCAATATATGATATTTTTTATTTATATATTACACCTTGCTACATCTGGACCGGACCCAGATCATGGTAAACGGGTCTATTAATCGGGTCAACAGATATGGTCCAGATCCATAATTGTAATCGACCAAAGGTCGTCCGATTACGATTTTAGGTTCTAAAATCCGACGTGTTGGCAATGTTTAATTATTTTTTTAAAAAAAATGGACAACAACGATCAGCCAGCGGATCAAGTGGCAGTTGGAAATCAACGACCACTTGTTGATCAACCCAACAGGTTTGAACTGCGGGTTGCCCCCCATTTGATTTTTTTTGCCACGAATTTCAACCCTATAAATATCCCCCATCATTTTCTTCTTCTTTTTTCCCACGCCATTCTCCTTCAATTTTCGATATCTAATTCTCAATTCAAGCTTATTTATCAATTTTCAAATTATCAATTGTCAACTAATATCAATTGTTCATTTATTTTCTTTAATTATTTCGATTTTATTTTTATACAAATGGTCGGTTCAAGTCGAAATGATAAGAGCAATGGAAAAGAACAATCATGTCCGAATTTGAGGATCGCGATTTTCCTTCATTTCAATATCGACGGCTATAATCTTGAATTTTTCGACGAGGAGAAACATTAAGAACAAGAGGCGGCCCAACAAATACAACATCATCCAAGTTAAGAAAGTATGAGCAATCCGATTCCAAAAAAACCGGAGAGCCTTAGATCTTGGACCATCATGAAGATCGACGAGCTCAGTTCCAATCTTTTGTTGCACTAAAAAATCTAAGTTGGAATGAGGTAGAAAAGGAACGAAGTATTATAGTGATGAATTCAGCAAGTTCTGGGACGATAAAACGAGTGGCATAATTGCAACTCTAGGGTGGACTAGCCGTGGCCCGAGCAGCTTGTGCAAGCATTTTTTGTTGCTGCCTAGTGTGTTTTGTTGCTCCATTTGCTCGCGTTTTCATTCAAGCCACTGGTTATTCTTAGGGCCGACGAAAATAGGCCGTTCGAGCCTCATTGCATTGAGGATATCTTTGCAGACAGGCAAAGATCACAGGGTCCAAGTCGGGTTAAAATCATGGTTATGCCTGGTTTTTATGAGCATGATAGTGTACTGAGGGGTAAAGTTCTCTGAAGATACAAATATGTGACTTGAATTGAAGTAGCTCAGTTCATTTAGTTGTCTCCTATATGGGATAACTAATGCTCGCTAGAAAAAAACTCTTGTAATCTTTATTTAGACATTTCCTTTATTGTTCCCATCAATTTACTGATTATTTAGTTAATTTAGCCTGGGATATATCATTTCAATACTTTTCATATTGGTTGGTATGCACGACCATATTAACATGCACTCCTCAAACTATATGAGAGTCAAAGACGGAGGTAAATTTTGAATTAAACTATTTCCAGTACCTATCTATTTTCATATTATATTAATAAACAAGCGGCAGTAGCAACCAACTTGAGTCTCTCTTTCTTTTTCTTATTTATTTATTTTTTTTACCTTTTTTTGGGGGGAAAAACGATTGTGTTTTGTGTAATAGATGATTCTGTAATTGATTACAATGAGATGAAATTGTTATATACACATACTTATTAATGTGGGATGAATTTTCTGGTTTTTTATGTTGTGTTGTGGAATGTAAATGGCAGGAGCTAATGGAGCTGGTTTCATCCACTCTGTAACGATTAACGAAAACCACAAAGCAGAAGTACATGGCGAATTTTTTTTTAAAAAAAAAAACGAGAAGAAACTTGTTTCTATTACCTAGTTTCTGCAGAAACAGTAAACATACTGTCATTTTTTGACAACCCAAATTCCATTATTCATCTCAGGATATCAATCATCTTATCATCTCATAAACTCAACCAAACAAACCTTGAAACTAATCATTGACATTTTATGTCATAAACCTTAATGTCCATATAAAAGTTCTGAACCAAGCAGACCGAAAAATGAAAGGAAAGAAATGATGAGAACCTTGCTACATGAGGAAATCAGCCGGATACCAGTTTTACAACAATGGCAAGCAAATTGAGAAGTATAAGAGGAACTCTCAAGTATTGGGTTGCATATATGAGACCAAGAATCTGCCCCTTGAATGAGTTTCTCTTTACCCCTGAATACTCTTGGAAGCTCCATCCTCTGGGGGCAAGGAATCGATCTTCATTTAATATGGCCAATGCATTTGCAAGAAGCAGGCAACCCTCCAGCAGCGTCCACAACCCCATTTCCTGCAGCATGCAACCGTCTATAAATTCTCTTTTCTACATGCTTTTTAATGTAATAAAATTTTCTTTCGTTTTCCTGAAACGAGTTAGATGAGAAACGTTTTACAAAGAGATATGCAATGAAGATTCAGTTCAAGCATTGACTAGTTCGATATCAGAGGAGTGTGTAGAGATGATCGTAAGTTATTCTACCAGAAACCACTTCAGCTGCTACAGTAAGCTTATCTCCTCGAAACACAGTTAGGCTCTGTTTGCGCATAAAATTGCATCAATCATGCAAGACACAAACACCAGCCAAAATGAAGTGAAATGTGAAATCTAAGTCCTAAAACAAACAAAATGAATCCTCATTTGATCGTTGGTTATATTCTCTTTGGAAACTAGGAAATTAATTTAGGTAAATGAAGGAACTGAAAAAGGAGAACACATAAAATGACAACAAAATTAATTATGCCATCATGAACTGATTTTTTTTTTTTTTACCAACTAGGGACTGAAATGGAAGCTGAAGGATTTGAAACTAAAACAATTAAACAGGAAGTAAGTAAATGAAATTGCATAAAGTTGCTTGCTTGAGCTGTCGATTTGATTGCCAATTATCCTTTTTTTCACGATCACCTCTCTTTTTTATTCTTTTCGCGATTCTTTAGAAATTGGATAAATTGCAGTAAATTTACGGAAGATCTTAGGACTTTTGAGTAAATATCACTGATTTCAGTGAGAAAAGGGGAAGATAAAAAAAAAGTGCATCTTTCAGGTTCTCTTAGTTGGATCTTATTGAATTTGTGCTGCAACCATCAATGCCAAAATTCAATTTTCGGTGTGTTAGTTCAGAAATTTATGAACCAAGATAAGCAATCTCATCTTAAACCAAAACATGTTTCAGAAAGGAAAACAAGCTAAAAACAAATTATTTTTCCTCGTAAAGATTTGTACAACCTTGTTCAACTCAAATCAGCTTGTTCAATTTCGGCATCGCATACAAGAAATGAAAAACAAAAAGATATAATAGAGGAAGTTTTCCACTGACCTTGCTTGTACAAATTGGTGAATTGAAATTCGCTGATGAACAGAAACTCTGTGACCTAATCGGAGAGGGGTTTTTTTTTGTGTTTTTTCCAAATAATACAAAAGATAATTAATTTTTTACCAAAATAACAAACCTTAAAAAATTTGAATGAAACCCGACCCGGGCCCTTAGGTTGTGAGTTTACTTATAGAATTTTATTTAAATTTTTTTTAGAGATCTTTAATTTAAATGTAAAAAAAAAAAAAAAACTAAATCAAAAAGAATAAAAATATATAATAGGAAGTAATTTATTAATATTATAGCAATAGTGTTAAAAAATAAAATCAATATATACATGTTCTATTATAAACTTCGATATATAGTAGAAATTGACTTATTTAATTAAAATACATATAATAATAAAATAGCAAATTTTCGATAATGATTTAGTACACTTATATGGACTACTGACTGAAAATATCTATTTTTATTAAGATATTATAATCATATAGTTAAAAATCTGAAATGATTTTACATGAATAACTGAATTATGATCGTGGGAACCCTTCTCCAGAAATATCATTTCCATTCCTAGGCAGAGGGAAGCCGGCGTCCTCTGCTCTTAATCGCACCTCCCTGAATGCTGTTTCAGACAACCGTCCTCGATGGCTGGATCCAACTGTTAATGGTGGATGATACGAGTAACCAGTCAATCCAAAATGGTGAGATTTTCGACACCTTTGAGGGAGAGTTGAATCTCGCGGTCCTGGATGCCAAATAGAATTATGGAGATTATGATTCAATCCTGCATCTTGGGATTCGGGATTTGACACAGACTTTTGTGTTTCTTCGTGTAACTCAACACGTTGAGGCATGCTTTGTAACTGATAATTTTGAGGTGCAGTAAAGATATGAGCCACATGAGTTACAAGGTCAGCACTCTGAGACATTGGATGAGGTAAGGGTTCATTATCTGATGGCACGCTCCTTATAGGGACAACATTTGAAGAAGAAAAGGAGTAGAATAAGTTAATATTGGATGCTTCTAAGCAGGCATTTTCCTCATGAGGCCTTGTGCTTGTTATTCCATCAGTTTCTGGCTGCATCTCACTGATCAATAATCCAGATAATGATTCACTGTAGTTTCTGTTCATCATCATGCCATCAAGATCCTCATGTGGATGAGAAATGTGAGATGGCACGGTCAGTTGGTCGGCAAGGCCTGATTTTTTTTATTTTTCCTTTCCGTGAGACGATACTCCCATTTGGTTAACAGGGCTGGATTTTGGGTATTTTCTTTTCTGGGATCGTTCCCATGCATGTTGTTTATTGCCAGGTTGAGGTGTAACATGAGCAGGAGGCTCAAAAGGTACTCTATCTGTAGACTCATCTCTCCTATCATCTTTAGATGAAACAGATCCCATGCCATCAACACAATCGACATCGTAATCACTGTCGCGGTCGACAGAAGGTTTCTGCTTACTTCCACGGTCTTTGGAAGGTGCCTCACTTATGCTAGATAATCCATTATCACTACTTGGCTGCTGGATATAAGACGCCTCCCTGCTCAAAACTCCTAGCCATATCGAGCTCTCTTTGGCAGTCATCTTATCCTGTAAACACTTAGACTGCCTAACTAGCCTCCTTATCTTTGCCATATTGGGTGATATATGCTTTATAACAGCAGTTAGCACCCCAAGTTTCCATATCTTTTTCAGATCACGAGGCTTCTTATACAGAGGAGTCTGACCCTTGGGTAATCCCAATCTAATCCACCACTCCTCATTCCCCTTTGGCCACCAAGGTGGAGGGATGCCCTTCTCAAGTGGATACTTACGCTGTGGCGGATTGCAATATTGCATCAAGGCAGATAAAAGAGATCCAACTGTGGCATCTTGCAAATCTTGAAGGACTCTTTGTGAATTACCATTTTGACCACCACCTCCATCTTCTCTGGAAAGGCAGTCGGCCTCATACTTAGCAATGGCCGCGGGACCGTTCTTGTCGAACTTCACCTTTTCTTTCCACCAAGCTCTAACATTTTCTGATGTACCGCTAACTGGCTTGCCCTTATCCGGAATAATGCCATACACAAATCCACGAGCATTGCAGACTTCTGTGAGCTTCGACACGTATTTCAAAATGCCATCTTGAGCGCGAGCCATCTTCTTTCTTCGTGCCTGATCTGTGGAGGACTTCGCCTTCTGCCTCTCTGCAGCCTGCAATAAAGCAAGCTTCTGCCTTTCCTTAATCCCTTTGAGCCTGCCTCGGTCCTTCCACATTCGCTTTTCCAATTCTTCTTCCTCAATCTCTTCATCGCTAACATCTTTCTCCTCCAAGTTACCAGCTACTCGTATGTCATCAACCTCGATATCCGAACTATTTCACAATGTATCCCAATAAGATTTAACAAGAATAGTCAATAACATGAGAATATACATTACACTTCAGCACAAATATCCCTTCCATGATTAATTCACTAATAAACAAATCCACCGTCAATAAAAAAAAAAAGCGAAACATATATAAACACCTACAATACGATACTAATTAGATTAACACCTAAAATATTCCAGAAATTAGTAAAACTGAAAAATTAATCAGTCAAAGCAATCAATGGCTGAATCATCTCTCTACACCAGAAATGTTTACACTTCACAGAATTGATGCAAACCCAGAACCTTATGGTGTGCAAGCTTCACAAGTCTATATATGAACTGCATCAAGCTTCAAGAGAATGGAACTCCAAGTTTTCCCAAGTTGTGCTCCAGTTTGGTCTTGCTCAATCCAAGTCTGATTATTCTTTATTCACTAAGGGATCGGGTTCCTCATTTGTTGCTCTATTAGTATATGTGGATGATATCATTATCACTGGGCCGTCTCATGTGCTCATTGAATCCTTAATGCAGTTCTTACATTGCCAATTCAAGTTTCGTGATCTGGGCTGCCTGAAGTACTTCTTGGGTGTTGAAATTGCTCGATCTTCCACGGGCATTGTATTATCTCAATGCCAATATGTTTTGCAACTTCTTGCTGACATGGGTTTTCTGGCTAGCAAGCCGGTTATGACACCCATGGATCCTAAGGTTCGCCTGAATTCCAATGATGGCGATCCCCTCGAGGATATTATCTAATGCAGGCACATTGTGGGTCGCTTGTTATATCTCACACTTTCGAGGCCAGATCTTTCGTTTTCTGTTCACAAACTAAGTCAGTTTGTGTCTCATCCTTGCACATCTCATTTACAAGCTGTCCATCATCTCCTCCGATACATCAAAGGGAATCCAGGACAGGGACTTTTCTTCTCAGCATCATCTCCCCTACAGTTGAAAGCCTTCTGTGACGCTGATTGGGCTGCTTGTGCGGACTCTCGGAAATCGATTACCCGATTCTGTATCTTCCTTGGTCATTCCCTCGTGTCATGGAAAGCCAAAAAACAAACAACCGTATCTCGCTCATCGGCAAAGGCAAAATATAGAGCACTTGCTACAAGTGCAAGTGAGATTGTTTGGATGACTCACTCTCAGATTTTTCAATTCACTAGGAATGTATACGTGCGATGCACGTAGATAACTAATAATGAAATATATAATAATGAGATTTAGATGATGTTTAAAATCGAATAACATATTGTTTATGAGTATTTATCAATCTAAATATATATAAAACACAAAAAATGAAAATATATTATGACAATAAATCATATATATTCACTTATTCATATGACATTTTCAATCCGCGTGATTATAACATAATGACAGATCTCTTAAATTAGAAAATATATTTTTCATCCAAATATAATTCACAATGAAAAAATAATAAAAATAACATAATTGTGAATTTTATCAAAAACAAAATCAAGATATACTTAAATGGAGTAAACATAAACAAAATTTTGTCAAATAAAATTCTCATTATTAACTAAATTATCATAATAATGTTAAAATAAAACCACTAAACATTTATTAAATTAAATATCAATTATGATTTTGCTAAATAAAATAGATATATAAATAAGATAACATACAAAATTTTGTGAGACGGCTCACGAGTCATTTTGTGAGATGAATCTCTTATTTGATTCAATAATGAAAAAGTATTATTTTTTATGACAAAAATATTAATTATTATTGTAAATACGGGTAGAGTTGACCCATTTCACGGAAAACACACTATGAACATTGATCCTAAATGTGCAAACACGTGTAGACACAATAATGTAGACACATTATGATTTAAATTTTATATGCATATAATATTTCAAACAATGTTAAATAAAAATAATAAGCACAAAAACACCTGCAAACATTAAAAAATATATATAAGAAAAAAATAGCGTCGCAAAAAACAAAATGACATATTTAAATAAAAAATTATGATACTTCTTAGTTCATATTTAAAAATCAACTTGTTATAAAAGTGATGTATTTATACGTAAAATAAAAAAATAAGATAAAAACATTAAATATTCATTAGCAATCATGAAAATCAACTCATTTTAGCAACCGATTTTAGTAACAACAATGAAAAATCATTGGTAAATTGTGAATTCAATATGCATTAATGTCCAAAGCCATTTAAGATGTACAATAAATTACCAAAAGAACCCATAAAAAAAACCGTTGATTTAATTTGCTAACTTAAATGAATAAGGGTATATTAGAGAATTCGCAATTAAAAGTCATATATTTATATGTATGTTAGATATGATTGATTCCGCAACCATTTACTGTGATAATCAAGCTGCAGTGCATATAGCGTCGAATCCAACTTTTCATGAACGCACCAAACACATTGAAATCGATTGCCTTTTGGTTCGAGACAAAGTACATGAAGAGATTATCAAACTTTTGACGATACGCTCACAACATCAGCTAGCGGACATCTTTACCAAGCCCTTACCCATTGCTCGCTTAGCACCGCTAATGTCCAAGATAGCTATAAAGGATCTTTACAGGCCACCTTGAGGGGGAGTTTTAAATACGTGTACTTATTTCTCTCTATTTGTTAGATTAGTCAGCTTTAAGTTGGTTTAGTTAGTTTAAGTTGGTTTAGGTAGTTTTTTTGAGATGTATGCAACTCATGTGTATATATGCATGATTGATCATTTCTATGAATAATAACAGAGAAGAATTTTCTTCCGTGTTCTATGGCTCTGTTCATAATAAGAAATGCAAATACAGATTTGTACCATAGGGCAGGAGCTGGAGTTGTGCCATATGAACTTCTAAAGCCGTATTCTTGTGCTGGTGTGACAGGACAGGAAAGGGTGTTCGAAGTAGCATCTCCATCTAATCATTTGGTCAATTTTACATAAAATATTCCGTTTTTGTTTTTTTTTTCCCTCTTGATTGGGACAACAAATTTCATTTTTAGGAAACTAATTTATCAAATTTGGTAATGTCATCACTCAAATATTTATAATTGCAAAAAAATCCTAAACCATGTAGCTGAAAGCTTTGGGTATCTCTTCAATCCATCATTATAATCAACATAATGCAAGCCGAAACGGACACTGTAACCAGAACTCCATTCAAAGTTATCCATTAATGCCCATGCAAAAAACCCCTTCACATCAACTCCTTTCCTGCATTTAACATTAAAACAAAACACAAATACAACTCTAATTTATAGAGAGAGCTTCATCTAAAGATCTACTTGGTCAGAAATTTCTTGAGAAAGCTTACTTGATTGTTCTTTGAACAAAAGAAAGATGTCTAAAGTAGTAATCCATTCTCATGTTGTCAACAAGAGCTTGATCCAGGGATAATGTGGAGTTGTTTGGTTCATCAATGCCTGAAAATATCCAAATACTTTTCGGGTCAAATTCATTTCGAAAATTTTTATGTGTAGTATCCGAATTTCGATTCTTGCATACCATTCTCGGTGATGTATATTGTTGGATTGTTGTATGTTCTCTTGACGTATAACAGAACCTCTTGTATCCCCCTTGGATAAACATAAAGCCAATCGGATGCACCCTTCAACGTCAATTTTAAGCATTAAAAAATCTTGAACATGAACTGTATTGGGGTTGAGTAATGATTCTGATTTTGATGGAGAGATGATGTTACCTTTGGACCTATGAGAACCTCATTTCTCTCAGCTACCAAACAAACAAAAAAAAACAAGAAGTGGAATTAAGAAGAAAAAAGAAAGAAACTTCACTCAGTAGATTTACCATTTTCCCATGTCAAAAAAAAAATACTAAAATAGATGGATTATGCAAAAAAATAATGATGTTAATCGATTCACCTACAGTTTACAGAATTTTTAAAAACTAAAATGAGGCACGGGCGTGGGGAAAAGGAGAACCGAGACTGAGTAGAACTTAAGAGAAGCATGTCGAAACAATTACTGGAATCCAAAAAGAAAACAGAATCACGATTTTTGACTTACGAGTAGTTTGTGTTTGAGAATCCGTGATGTAGCTCGGGTTAGTTGTATTTGTGTGAGCAACATTTCTTGCATAGTATGTTGTGTAATAGTTGAGGCCAAGAAAATCAAATGAGCCATTGAGCATTAGACTTTCTTCCTTGGAGAATGTCGGAAGTCTACCTTCACAAGAGATTTCATGGAGTTTGGATAATCACCACTTGCCAATGGCTCCATAAACCTTCAAAACAATATCAAGTGTTAAATTACTAAGTGCAAATTCGAATGCCACTTTATTCTATAAATTGATATGAAATATAAAATAAAATCAAATATATAAACTTTGTTTGATTGTAATAGAAATGATCACCATCCCAAGGTAAAGTCTAATGCTCTAGCGGCGGCCTCACGTTGGATAATCTCTTTGGAGAATGGAATTACCCATTGAGCTACCAGTGTAATTCCAATTTTACCTTTTTGTGACCCCTGCATGCATTTCATCAATTAATTAATTTTCAAAACAATAGGGAACATGATTCAAGCTATACATTTCGACAATAACTCTAAAGATCATGTGACGATAATACTACTTGGTATTTCTCTTTGTATTTCATTACGGCGGCGGCATGAGACAAAAGCTGGTGGTGTGCCACCAAGTACGGCTCCACCCCCGAATCTCCGGCGGTGCAATTCAGATTTTGCCAAGAAGAGCACCTTCCAGGAGCCATCTCACCTCTAACATAGCCACCGGTTACATATGTATAGGGTTCATTAAAGGTGATCCAATTTTTGACCCGATCACCATATCTCTTAAAACAAAGTTCTGAATAATCAACAAAATCATTCCTGCCCCCCCCCCCCCCCCCCCCAAAAAAAAAGAAAAGAAAAAGAACTAACTTTTCCCATAAAAACGATTAATTTATTTTCTATTAGATTATTTTAAAATTTACATACACTATTTGAGGACTTAGAAAACCTCCATATTGGTCTTCTAGTGTTTGAGGGAGGTCCCAGTGGAAAAGGGTTACAAAAGGTACCACACCTACATAACATGCATATATATTATTTTGTATACCAAAAAAAATAAAATTATAAGCTAAAACCACATTAAAAATGATTAAATTAACTTTAAACCTTTGTTAATTAATTCATTTATAACGTTGTTATAATACTCAACTCCTTGTTCATTGATGCCGCCACTTATTTTCCCACCTGAAAATTACAAAATATATATGAAGTATTAATATGCTCGTATTTTCAATTTTACATAATTATCCGATCCGTTGCCGCTAGCTATCCTTCTGTGCGCACGGGCTATAAAATTATTAATCTTACTAGGCAACAATCTTGCCCATGAAATAGAGAACCGATAAGCATCTAAACCCATGTCTTTCACCATATTAATATCTTCCTGCAAGATAAATACATATAGAGGGTTAATTAAATAAAATAACTCCATAATTGTCAACCGTAATTTAAGGATAAAATAATAAATAAATAAATCAATCAAATTGATTTTAAATTCACCTTGTAACGGTGATAGCTATCAGTTGCTAAGTTTCCATTGCTATGATCCCTTATCTTTTCTGCAAATTATTTTAAAAAAATTTATTAAGAAAATAATTAATTTATCAGATGTTAATTTACAATAAATATTGAGAATAGAGACCGACCAGGATATTTATAGGTGAAAGTATCCCAAATATTAGGCCCTTTACCATATTCACTAGCTGCCCCTTCGATCTGTACAAGAAAAGAACAGATCAAGAAATGCTACTTATTCATTACTCTTGTAACCACCACTCTTCTTCGAAAAATTCATCTGTCTTTCGGGGAAATTTCTCATGTTCGCGACGCAACCGCGGGTTTCGGTCAAACTACGATTTTACCTGATACGCAGACGATGCTGCCCCAAACACGAAGTCCTTGGGAAAGCTACTTCGATTGAGGGAATTTAAGTTGAAGTTTGGTGTTAAAGCATTGCTGATATACATCACTAACATGGTAAAAATCAAGAAATTCCGAATTTGACCCATAAAAATTCCCATATTTGATTTTGAAAAAGGCACCAAGAGGCTAGAGTATACTCAGTTTGGTGTATAGTATGTACAGGAATTATTATGAACCCAATGAGGGAGCAGTATGAGTACTCGAAAAGAAATAAATTTATGAGCAGTTTTTTCTATTTTTTTAAAAACCTAAAATTATATGTGTTCTCTATGGAATACAAACTTCATGCAATTCAAGCCAGCCCTTATGAATAGCATGATCTACCTGCTATGACGGATAATGAATGAAAAAATATTCAACTAATAGGGAAAAACTAAAAGCAGGAGTCTAAAAAATACAAAAACATGAGTCAATATCAAACCAAATTTCCCAAAATAAAATGAATCCTAAAAATGAGCCAAAAATCAAGTAAGAGTGAGAACAGAAAAAGAAAACAAACCAGTCTCACTTCAGTGGCACTCAACGGTTGCTTCAGCCCGACGAGGCTTATTCTTTCTCCTAATCTGTCGAAAACCATTTAATTTATTTGGTTCCATGGTCTCATCGTTTGGTGATTCAATGTTAACTTTCTCCTTCCCTTGGCCAGTTCTTTGTCGTTTTTTAACATAATCTTGCGATGTTATTTCTTTACCAGATGTGTCCTCACAATCTTCATCTTTGGGTTTTCGAGTTTCATCTTCGACCATTTCATCTTTAAGTGCTTTTTGCGGCCTCCCCCTTCTCTTCTGTGCGGGGATCTTTTCTTCCTCACCACTCCCAGTCTCCTCTTGGTGAGTCACATGCAGCTTCTTTCCCTTTGTTTTACCCCTTCCCATTATTTAAATCAGGAGGTATCACACTGTTGCTACATATTTCTTCCATGGGTATTGGATAACGTAAGGCTGCTAATATTACTTAGCTTTAGAATCAACATGAAACACCATATAGTAAATAAAGGAAAAACAATTTAATAACATCCATACAGAACTACCCTACGCCTTTCAGGGAGAAAACATCAGAATGAATAGAATGCTTTTATGCGCAGAACAACACTATTTTGGAAACAGTGAGGAAAATCCGAAACAATAGAAGCGCACACTCATATTCGGACGGAGTTATATTATGCATAACTCAATTGTTAAACAGATGCGTTCTAAACCAAAGAAAATTATGACTCAGAAAGTGAAATATGCAAGCAAGTTACCGTGTGGATTAAACTAGAGAAATCTCTACTTGGCAGCAGAATTAGAAGGCACACTTTAACTCAAAATTGGGAGACAAATTACGAAGATAACTTAGAACTCTGCATGATATAATGGAAACTAAAACTTCCACATAGAAAGAATAAAAATTTATCACATCATCACGGACTTCATACACCAAAACATTGAAATATGTCCACGTTTTGGCAAGACGAAATATGTTAATCACAATACATGATAAATTGGCTCTTAGACTAAAAGCTGTATGGAACAGTTTCAACATATTATCTTTAGATATTGAGATGAAAATAAGGCCTCAAACAAACATGGAGAATTAATGAACCATGAATTGACACATACAAATCAAAGTAGCTAGAAAGTAGAAACTTTGGCATATCTACCTCACCTCTATGACAACGTACATATTACCATATTAGATTGGGATTCTCACACAGCGGAGAAGGAATTTTCAGTTGAGGTGGGCCTATGCTGTATTTAACTGGTAAAACCTCTATTTTAGAATAAAAAAATTTATTTGATTTCAAACCTTTTCTAAGGGGGGCTTAAAGAGTAAGTTCCAGACCGTGAAAATTGTTGATGCGAGCTGCACAAATAAAATGACCAAATACAAGAAGTCAAGAACAGAACCTCGAGACCAATGATAGTTTGAAATTTCAGTTTCTTGATTATATAATTATTAAGATGAATAATCTCACCAAGTAATATCAGTGTATCCAAATGTGCTTACAAGCTGAGAAATCGAGAGATAATAGTGCAATCAAGAAAACAACTAGACATTCAAAAAAAATACACCAGAAAAAAACTGCGAACATAATTCAGTAAACAAATACATGCAGAGAAGAAAGAAACAAATTTTATTTGATCGGATAACAGCTTGAAACTAATCATACAAATAAAAATACAGATCCATGGATTACATTAATCGTAGGGAATGCCATTGAATCGTCATTCATTTGAATTTGATAAACCGCGTAACTGATACTTCAAAATCAACAGAACCCAGGTGAATTATTACCTCGGATTTCGATAAGAAACCGAGAAAGGTTAATAAAAAGTGATTTTTACAGCAGATAAAATGTGACTTGAGGTACTGCAAAGAACCCAGATCAGGAAAAGTTGAGAACCAAAACAGAGTGACTCAAAAGGTTAAGAATTGATCTTTTTTCGGATAGGAAAAGACGCACAAAATCACCTAAAAAGGGGGATAATAGATGACACGTGTCCGATAGAGAAAGCTGCGTGGTGATTGAGCGTTGATTGGTTTTGTATTTAACCCAACAAATCATAAATCTCATAATCGCTTGCCAAGATCAGCTTTCTTTCGGATTTCTTCTTAGTGGCTGATGTTTGTACTTCACCAAGTCCCTTCTTGATAGAAGCTGTTGGAATGACATAAATCTTAGGTCTTAGGGCAAGAACATTCACAACATCATTTTGGTTTTACTCCAATCCTGAGCAGCAGAAACTTGAACTCCAAGAACAGTGAGTTTTTTGCTGCTCTGAACTACAAATCCAGTAGAGTGTTTGGTGATCATATCCACCAAAACATGGAACAGTACTGAAGACCAGTTGATCTTCGTATAGCAGCCATCACCACAAACTTTTATTTGGCGCTGGAATCAAAGTATCTAGCTAGCGGTTCTTTTTAGATGACACTCATGAGAACCCGGTACTCCATCTACATCTACATCTACATCTCCATCTCCATCTCCTTCTTTTTGCAGTAAAAGGAGATATCATAATCAAAGAGCGAGTACTTCAGCTTCATTTGAGAAATAACAGAAGGAGAGAGCTTGGAGAAGTCTGAGAGTCCTTCAGTAAGCATAGAGAAAGTAGAAATAAACAGAGCTTCATGGAACAAATACATCTGCCTATTACACGAGTATGATACCTATTTCCAAGTAGTGACTATGGTCTGGACATAAAAATCCAATAAGGTGTTTTCCAGATAACCACCGGAAGACTGAGAAATGGAGGAAGTTAGTATTCTCTAGGGTTCAGAACATTCTCACCATCGCAACATCTTCTAAATCGTAGACAGATTCAAAGTTCACTAGAGAAGCATTCATCCTGTAAACTACCATTGTAATTGATCTTGAAAGATAGTAAGGTATTCAATCAAATATGAAAGAATGCAAATTATGCAGATAGTATTCAAAGCAAGAATTCCAAAGGTTTGTTGAGAGTAAAGTAAAATGAAGACGAGTCATTGAAAAATACACAACCTTTTAAAAATTCGCATGGTTCTATGTATCATCGTGCGTGTGAGCAGTTAAATTTCAAATATCATAAATAATTTACAATAAGTAAATATCGGATTTTCAAAATTCCAAAATTTAAAAAATTTAAAAACAAATAACTGATTCGATGTCCTTAAAAGGTTAATTAAAAGGAGTGAATTCAAACCAATTATACTATTTGATACGGGATACTGTAACGCGAGATTGATGCTTATTTCAGCAAAGACCTATGTTCAGTGGACCATTGTGTTATCAGTGTCATTAGTCAGGATATCTGTTCAACAATACTTGTGCCAAACGTCCAATATCAGAATTCTCCCTAAAAATATGCATACATTTACGATAAATCAATTAATCTCAAAGATATTTCTAAAATAAAAAAATTTAGTCTTCAGTAGTAGTTTGGTGAAAATATCAGCAGTTTGTTGTTCAATAGACACATACTCCACTCTGATATATTTATTTAAAACGTAGTCCCTGATAAAGTGATGTCTAATATCAATATATTTGATTCTGGAATGCAACACTAGGTTATATGTGATTTCAATCGCACTGTTGTTGTCATAGAAATAGGTGATTCAGAAGTTTGGAATCCATAGTCGCGTAGCTGCTGCTGAATCCTTAGCAACTGAGAGCAGCAACTTCCAATTGTCAAATATTCAGTTTCAGCAGTTGATGTAGCAATGGATGTCTATTTTTTACTGAACCAATATATCAGTCGATCACCGAGAAATTGACATGAACCACTTATGATTTTCCAATCTAATTTACATCATGCATAATCAATATCTGAATATCCAATTAAAAGGTGGAAATTTTTGATATCATAGCCTAACGTTTTGAGTCTCTTTTCAATATTTTACTATTCTCTTAGCAGCAATAGAATGAGATTGCTTAGTTTCAGATTGAAATCTAGCACAAATACAAATATAGAATGCAAACAATATATCTAGTATATTGGCAGTTAAATAAAGCAAAGATCCAATAAGACCTCGATATTGAGTTACCTCTATTGAAATTCTTCATTCATCTTTATCAAACTTAGTTGATGAACTCATTGAGATAGCTGGTGAAGAACAAGTCTCCATACCGAACCTTTTCAGTAGCTCTTTAGTGTCTTTTGTTTGATTAATGAAGTACTAACTTTAGTTGTCTGACTTGTAATCCTAAGAAGAATGTCAGTTCTCACATTATGATCATTTTGATTTGTCCTGCATTAAATTAACAAAGTGTTCCATATCGAAATTTTGATATTGAGAAAACGTCTGCTTCTACTCCGACCATGGGGTTCACATCAAATATGAATTGTGAGTTTGTGACTTCTGAGTCATAAAATGGACATATTAATACAAACAATAAGGTGTTTTAAAAAATGGACCTATAAATACATTTTCTTAATTAGTTTATCGGCACTTCAAACTGTTTATCCCTTAGTTCCATCAACACGAACATGGACGAAAAGTATTTTGTTGTAGCCTCGTGTAATTCTGATCTTTTCATCGGTATATCTATAAATTCAAAAGGTAAAAAGATCAATAATTCTCCCCATACATTAAAACCAAAATCAAGTGGATTTAAGAACAGGAGGGGAAAAATTGTACTTACAACAATTCTATTTTGAACCTAGTTTCCATCTCCGATGGGATCCCATACGGACCGACCACTATTGCCGCATCGTCCATGGTAACATCATAGATGTTGAACCCAGATTTCCTTCAAAATACAAGTTTAAAAGGTTAGGAGTCTTGTAACACAAATACTCTCTTGATTTTATTTTTTTTCTGATTTAAAATATAGTGACGTTGTAACAACTCAAAATTTTTGATCTGGAAACACTTGCACATATCTCCCACTCATGGAGAATTTGAAGCCAAACAATATATCAGCCAGAAATTTCAACCCTCCATTTGGCCTCACAATCTGAAGTAACACAACAACATTAACGAAAAAGCAAAACAAACTAGTATGAGAAAATGGAATGTTACATAATCTCGGATATAGTGGGTGTCAGGTGGGAAAATTTTCGATTTCTGGAATAAATATATTTTATTATTAAAAAAGTTAAAAATTGTCCCACAATGAATGGCTTGATGACATATGGAAGAAGATTAAACTGTCCGTGTGTATATTTAGTGTGGAAGATGGGTATAACGGAACCTGCTTCCCCATTAAACCCTTGGAAGCATTCTCCATCCAACTCTCTGTTTCTTCCTGCAATCCATGAGAGTGACGCCTCAGTTATGTCTTGGGAAGAAAATCAATGATAATTTACAATTCATTGGAGAAAAAAAGTTGCTTAGAAATACCATGCATCACCTAAAACATCTTGAAAACCCAAACAATATGTTTAGTTAAGACTACCCGAAATCAAGAAGTAGGCGTTTTCTCAATCTTCAATTATTTCCTCTCATTCAGTATTTTCATAAGCAGTTAGTTACTTCAGTCTCCGGCTCTTTCTATGTCCTCCTCACCTGCGCATAGGTAGGGTGACGGAAGGAGCTAGTTCTTCATTTTTTGGTTATTTAGTGTAAGTTTTATTGCAGATTTGGAACTTGAAGATTGAAACTTCGGATCAGATCAGATCAGATCAGATCTGATGTTAGCTTGATTGTAGATCTTTCCTCCAGTCGTTTGTGACAGTTTTATTAATGCATTTTCCTATCTCAGGATTAATTTGCCTTTCTATTGATAACAGATCGATATTTGATCAATAAGATTTATGTGAGATGTATATGTGTGTTCTTGTAAATTTAGTTTCAAATAAAAAAATTCACTCATACTCAATTCCCTCCACTCCAATATTTTCAATCTTCCATCCCAATTTTACATTTAATTTCCCCCAGATTGGACTTTGTTATGCATGCTGCTTCAAGTTAATATAGTTTTACATAATCAGTACTGATATGGGAGATAAATATAGTTGACTAAAATTGAGTCATGCTAAAATCATTTCTTATGACTATTGATAGACAATGTATATACAGTGTTCCAGATGTCAAAGTTATCAACTAATTAAACTGAGCACGTAGTAATTAAAAGTACTGTAAGATTATGACTCATACAATAACCTATGCTTTTATACATGTATTGTTATAAATTTACGTACGGGCGGATATATGACTAGAATCTATGTTACATTAATGAATTATTATAATAACTTTTAAGGACTAACATAACATGTTGGAGATTATTTACTGTTTTCCAGATCATGTAAAGATTTCTCACAACTAAAAGAAGAATGTGTGTTTCTATGATTCATTATAAATTTACCTTTAAATTTACGACTCATACAAGATGTTATGTATGTGCGTAGTCTATTTATTGTTTTCTAGATGTCAAAATTATTTACAATAACAATTCTAGAAACTCATTAATCACATAGAAAGTAGTTCGATTATATGGCTGAAGCCTGAAAGAATTGCAGCCAAGATTCCACAATATAAAACTATTAAACTTTTCTTTTAAAAAAACACAATCTAAAAACAATCAAACTACGACCTATCCCTAATCTTATCGCCCCGACATAATGGATTTTCTTTGGCCAGCAGAACCCTTCCGGCGGTCTTGTAATCAAACTTGCATACATGTGACTCTGGGTGTCTGTGAATCCCGCAGAAAGTTCGCCCACATCGGCATCCAAATCCCAATAATCCAACTTTCTTGTTGCAGAACTCACACCTGTTCTTGGTATTAATTGTGCAAGAATTCATGGCATCAATCAAACTGCCCATATCTTGAGACGAGATGTGATTACAGATTCAGAACTGCAGGTTTTTGGCAGAAAACAGTTTTTGATTCTGTTATCTGACGTTTCAAATAATCCTCGTAACACCTAGAACAAAACCATCGATTCGCCTCCGAACCAAAGAAATTACAGCCGCCTTTGCACAGCCTTGAATTTTATGGCTGGTTGGAGTGCAGATTCGTGTTGTGGTTATCCATGAAAGAATCCATTCTTGTATTACAATTGACAGATCGTGATTTTCTTTTGTTTCTTAGTATTACTACTTTCTCGTTTATTTTCTCTGGATTTGCTAGCTTATGGTGAATTTGTTGTATATGGTGAGTCTTGGGGTTTCATGCATGCATATATATAGAGGGGATTTTCGTCGTCGGGTTGGAATTCGATTAGGACAAGAATCTTAGATGTGGGAAATTTATCTTCTATTTGAGTAGTACTTTTTTCTCGATTAATATTATTATTTGATCATATCGTTGTGCATGGGAATTTTTTTATTTTTACCAACACCCGAAAAGGTGATGAATTTTGATTTTATTGTATATCATGGGTGGGTGGCCCATATCTCATTTACCCCGGAACATGTGCGTTTAGAACTAATAATTTTTCGTAATATTATAAGTTTGAACTTTAAAATATAATATATTGTGAAATTTCACATCAACACTAAAAGGATTAAAGTTGCTAAAATTCATAAGATACATTACTAAACCTGCAATTTGATAACAAATAGAACTAAAATCGTAAAAATCAAACTTACTTACGGGACAAAAAAGCAGTTCTCCCTAAACTTTTTGAGCAAGTAATTTGTTAACATAACACCGCTCCATTCATGAAGAAAATAGAATATAACCCACAAATATGCGGTGAATAACCACAACCAAGGCCATATAATATTGTTGTGATCAGATGATTAAGAATATTTTAGTTTGGCAGAAAAACTTACGGAGATCAAAGAAAAATTTCTTCCAAACAGGAAAAATCAGCAAGCAAGCACGCTGTATTTACCCACATGAATCTATGAGCATGATTTGAATCCTTTACTCAGATTGCGAAAAATAAATTGTTCTACCATAAACTAATGGGTTTATGGTCATGTAATATTATCCTATTTCCAAAATAAATTATAAAAATAAAAAATATGCAGAAGAATACCTGGGAACTCCATATCATTTGCCACTCCCCTTCAAGTAATTCCAACTCACTTTCCGTCATATCTTGATTTAATTTAAGGAATTCATCGATTTCCTGTCAAATAACCATACCATAAATAATTATTTTTTCAAGTATTTGAAATGTAATAATATTTCTTACGGGACACTATTTAACAGAAAAAAACTCAGACCTTTCTCTCTTCTATACCACTGGCAATGGCAGATAGCAATCTTTGTCTTGGTTCGCTTTCCTTTTGCAACACAAATGTGGTTCCCTGCACTATATCATTGCGGCTAATGGTCGTAAATCCTTGAAGTTGACAGGATGTACAGAACCTTTTACCAGTTCGCTTTTCTAGTTATTTACATTGCAGTGGCATGTCATGGAAAATAGAGATGGAGATGTCTTGTGCAGGGTAATGAGGGAGAGTTTTTTTTTTTACCTTGTTTCCACGAGAAATACGGATATTTCCTGACTGGGACAGATATGTAGTGTCCAACCAGCCCTTAGCTTCATCCCCGAGAAGTCTAAAAGGTACAGGGTATGGAACTTTGAAGGGCAGAAATTTAAAAGAAAATGCAGCTCTATCAAACTGGAAGAGGATGCGTTTCCCATCTTTAATCGATGCCACTGCCTTCACATAGACAGAACCATAATGTAAAAAACATCAAGCACACTGTCTGTAGATCCTTGTGAAATAAGATAGTGGACTAAACATAATTTAAAAGGTTCTTTCAAGAGCTTTATGGATGCCTGTAAAAAAGTGCCAAGAAACGTGAAGAGACTAGCGTTGTTTGTCACGTCCCGAGCCCGGACCCGCGGCTGCGTGACTGCACAATGGGCCCCTATAGCAACTATTTCATATTCGTCCTCGCTTTATGAAAAATTATTAACTCAAGTTGCTATAGAAGTCCATTGTAAGCCATTATAAACTCATTTTAAATCTTTCATTTTTAAGAAAAGGGACAAGGATATCACATTGTTGAAACTGGTGGAAGTAGAAGAGGCTTGAAAATGCATAGACACTGTTGGGCATTCATTATCCACGCGTGTATTTCTAATTACTAGAAATCAAAATACGCAAAAATCAACCATGAGTAAATCATTTTATGACTTTAAACCAGTACCCCGAGCATCACAATTCACAAATATGGAATTTAAACCCCTTATTAACCCATCGTCTCTGACCAATCTTTTCCAGAAGCATAGAGCCTAGAAGCATCAGTCCAGCTACCAGAACCATAGCAATAAACAACTAAAAGATAATCTTCCAGAGTACATCCCTACTAGACAAAACATTTTTCTCAAGAGAACTTTACATTGATAACACAAAATGTAGTCATATACCTCTACTTTCAGCTCACCAATAGCGTCAGAGAATTTCACTATATTGGAAACACGCGGGTCAGCTGTTCCAAGATATACCTCCTGGAATACACTAAAATAGTCCACCCCGACAAATGTTCTCTGCATCAGCATAAAGAAACTGCATCATATAATCGATTTCGGATTGCTTCTTCAATGATCAGTCAACTGCACTATCTCAAATTCAACAGAAAGTTCGTTTAACTTCCATTTACCAGGAAAACACAATTATTTTTTTAAGTACTTCAATTCTTTTACTCTGCTAAATCTCCATTTTGAAAAGATTTTCATGATATGTTAATCCGATCACATGATGACATCTGCTCAACTAGCAAAGGATGAAGTAATCGTTGCAGTAAGATTTGAGCTGGAGATTAAGATAATTTAATTTACGTGAAACCGAACCTGAATTGGGGATGCTGTTCCCGGTCTTGTTGTGAACATTAATTGCCATCGCCCTTCAATTAAACTCGAACCAGTCTACAGATTAACTCCGTCAACTACTTGATTCAAATTATATGGCAATGTGTAGCTCAATTGTTATCACATCATGATTAATCATCCCAACTCACCGGGTCAGGGACGCCTTCTAAACCTTCCAAAAACTCCACTGCCCTTTCAACTTCCTGCGTAAAAATCTTAACCAAATTCAACCTCATTCAAGAGACACGGCATGAAATTAATACAAGTAATGCTAAGGTACCTTGAGTTGCGCAGGAGAGGCGGCGCGGCCGCGACCTTGAATCCCGATTAAAGCATTGATCAGAGCGTATTCCCCTTTCGTAAATGGTTTGGAAATCTGCTCGGATTGTTGCTGCCCGACCAGAGAACAGATGAGAGAACACCGTCGGATTCTCCGGCAAATAATTCTTGAAAATTTCGTCTTTGTCGGGGGATTTTGGGGCCATAATTGAAGGCCTGGAATTGTAGCCATTTGCATGAACATACACCGAAGTTTGCGTTCTTTGAATCAAAGGTTGATTGGTGAAATCCGTTTCCTAAGTGGATGGTTGTGCTTTGAACACGTGGCTGTGTGGATTCTCAATGCTATTTTAATTTCCAAATTTAAATTTAGTTAAATATATAAAATCTTAGTTTTGTCCACATAATAATACCATTATTCACTCAGTATATTATGAGTGGGTCTCATGTGAGATCGTCTCACGGATCTTAATTGTGATACAGGTCAACCCTACCCATATTAACAATAAAAAGTAATACTCTTAGCATAAAAAGTAATACTTTTTCATGGATGACCCAAATAAGATATCGTCTCACAAATATGATCCGTGAGACCGTCTCACACAATTTTTTGCCTCACATTATACATATTATGAGTGGATAAATCATAATCATTCATTTAATCATGATGTATAATGAGTAATCATGATATATCATTCAATATATGTGTAATGTGTGAGTGGATGTAAACATACCCATATGAATAGCAACTCTACTAACCTAAAATGTTAACATAATCATTTTGACAATTTTCTATTTATAAATTTTCATATTAGCTTTTGTTTGACCGTTTACTTTTATATAAATAAACAAAATAACCATTTTTAGGAAACAGCTTTAATTTATGACTGCTTTAAAAAAAATCATATGATATTTCAGAAAGCACCACCTTTTGTAGCTAAATTATTTAAAAAATGGAACAAAAATTTTAAGAGTAGGTCTCTTGTGAGACGGTCTCACGAATCTTTATCTGTGAGACGGATCAACCATATCGATATTCACATTAAAAAGTAATACTCTTAGCATAAAAAGTAATATTTTTTCATGGATGACCCAAATAAGATATCCGTCTTACAAAATACGACTCATGAGATCGTCTTACATAAGTTTTTGCCTTAATTAAAATTGATGCAACCGCCCTACGTCATACCACTAAACCAACTTTTAGTCGCCATTATACACATGAATTTCTATAACTAATATGGTGTTAATCTTAATGAATTTATGAGTTCATATTATATAGAATTTGATAGAATTTCGAGTCATTTAAATTATGTCGCTTTAAATCCAAATGTAACAAGATACTTAAATCTTGAATTTAGATTTATAATTTCATAATATATTCAAAGAATGAAATCAGAAATTCTTTGCAATAGATCAGACATTCAAAGAATGGTTAGGTGTAGTCTTAACCGTCATATAAAGTAGACAAGATACGTATATTTTGGAACCAATTTGTTTGGTGATGATGTCCCCGAAAGGGTAAGACGCGCGACTGCTTAGCACAAGTATTTTGTTTGTTGTTTGTGTCTAAAAGCCGCGCGTCTGAATCGGGAAAATAAATATTGGCTGGAAAAATAAATCTTATGGATAAAATAAGGATGTTTTCGTTGAATTTGAGGTTTACTGAAAACTAGCTAGGAGACCCCAATTATTAAAAATGAGTTATGTACAAGATTAGTCATTCCTTAGTAATGCAATCAACCATTATAATCAATTTATTTACTATATAGATAATTATATTCCATATTAAAATTTCATGCACAACTTCTCTACTTCCAAGTAAGACTTTAAATAGAAAATCAAAATAAATACGTCTAAACAGAAGCTCCTTTCTGTTTTCCACAACATTGAATAATCACCTAATTTTTCCCCACAAAACTCAAAATGATATTAAAATGTCAACAAAGGCAGCAGGGGGGTGGTGTTGCCAACGAGGCCCATCGTCGTTGATGGATATAATTTTTTATTTAAAAAAAAAATCAAAACATATATAATATGATCATTATAATTAATTTTTTATTTTAAAAAAATTGCATTCCAAAAGTAATGAATATAATGGTAGATGGATGGGTAGGGTGGTAGGAAGAGTCAAAGTCAAGACTAAGGGCCGACACTGTCGGCCTGCACCCACATATGCCATTACATGCCAAATCAATCCAAACTTTCATAATAATGCAATGAACCCAAATACTCATATACACATACATATTGAGTTCAGATTCCAAATTCAGAATCGAACTATTCTGTATTACAATTTGATTTCGTGTTTGTTAGGTTTGCTGGTGAAAGCACTAATCCTTAAACTTGGCAATCTGAATCTCCTTTGAAGCTACCAATGCATGTAAACACAATGGGAGGAAAGCAAAACATGACATGAAAATAAGTCAAGTGTCTGAATAAATATTGAAGTGACCGCCAAATGACAACTTCGTGACTTTATTGAGGCTTTTAAATAATACAATGCCTGAGAAATCAACCTCTAAAACTACTTGTAAATAGTTAAGTCACCAAACTAACAGCCCTACTATTCTACATTAAACTACACATCTTCAATGCATGTATCCAAAGGTTGCAGGATAGCTCTGCACAAATTAATCTTCATTCGGCCACTAACGATGGAGTATTCGAGAAATGCATCACTCTATACGATCTTCCCTCGGCACAAACCCACAATGCTATTTCTACTCAGGGGCTCACTTTCACCCATTCATAATGCCCCAGGACTGGTAACTCGTTCACAAAGTCGAAATTGTACCTGAAAAAGGTAGAGTGTAAATCCAAATATCCTCGGATCGGAGTTTAGAAAACATGGGAAATCAAATAACAAAGTTAGAAAAAAAGAAAAGTTTCAAGTATTTTCAGCAAAATGGAGTACAATACTTTTCCGTGAAAAGGCGCTGCAGTGCTTGCTCTTCATGGATGAAAAATTCCTCAAGTTCAAACGGTGTGGGGACATTCATAAAAAGGGGATTTGGGGGTCCCCTTCGATTAGAAGCACTTGAACCAGGGGCCGGGCCTGGGTTGGAACCCACTGTTGAACTGCAAGGGGTGCTTTCCCTTGTGTCTCTGCTGGAAAATGAATTTGTTTATGCCTTTTCCATACACATTCCAAATTAGGTAATGTACACAAAAACTCCACATGCAGCATTACTTTATAAAATTAGAAAGGGAAATGATTGATCTCGGATAACCGAAAAAAGAGTTTATTTGAGGCCTGAGGGCCAAATCAATGAAACATTTAATGAGGAAATCTTGCATAAATTACAATAAAATTCCAAATTTTTTTCATGTAGGGAGTGTGTGGGGTCACTTCTCCCAGCTCTGAGAATGGTACAAGAACAGCTTCCCCGAGTAATATTTGAAATCTTGGTGTGGCCCCATTAACAAAACGCATGCAGTCACAAATGAGGTTTCCAAGCCATTGATGCAGCTACAATCTAGTAAAAATCAAAGAGTATGTGATTATTTTAACCACTCATGTGCTCCTCATATTCCTTTCACATAAGCTTTTTACAGCAAAATTCTTCGAGGAAATAATGTTCCTAGTTAATGTCAGGTTTCATGTCAAGAAACAAATGTCACAGAAGATGTGCGGCGTAGAAAAGATTCACATTCTATTATCAGAATTTTCAGTAAAGTATAATACTGAATATATCATCATCATTGCACTGAAACCATACAAGAAAAAAAACAGGACCTCAAATGGATCAGATGTAACCAAGCAGAAACGAAGATACCTCTTAAAGAAAAAAAATTGAAATTTTATCCAAAAAATTTAAAATTGTAGCATTTTTGGGTCTCAGTTGGAAGGGTCTCAGTCATGTTTTTTAATGTTTTTGAAATTTTATTGTAGCATTTTTGGGTCTCAGTAATTTTTTTTTTTTAAAATGCAATTTTATCCAATAAATACGGGCCTCAATTATAGCTAATTGTCTGGTTCGGCGTAATAGTATAAGATATCAGGAATCAAATCAAAAAAAAAAATTTCTTTTCGATTTTGAGAAAATAACAACAATTTTTTTTTACAACAAACCTCGAACTATTATCTGAGAAAAAACAAATGAATTTGCGTGCAATTATAGTTCCCAAAAGACAAAGCCCCTGAAACTGAAAAATCAGATAAAAAGGAGCAAATAATTAATGCTGGTTAAAAAAACTAACAATATATAAATAAAACAAACAGTAACCAAACGGAGCTCAGAGGAGCACTTCAAAAGGCCAAAACAAAAGAATGCCATAATTTTTTGCTGCATGTGCAAAAAATTCCCAGAAAGAGTTCTATCAAAGAGAGGTAAAATACCTCCTAAAATTCCAAACGCCCAATACTGGTTTTTTCCACCAAAAATATGAAGAATACTTGCTGTAATTCCATGCATAATGTAAAGTGAGAGAATGCAATGAAAGGAAGTGAAGGAGCGAGCTCAGCGGAGTTGACCATTAAGAGGAGGACATAATATGCGAAGAATTTGAGGAAAAAAAATTGGTGTAGGCTCCAAATTCTTCAATGAAAAAAAATCAAAGAACTAGGATTAACATCTTAGTATTTCAACAGATTACACCAAAATTTCGGAGTAAAAAAAGTCACAAAAGATGCCCGCACGTTGATTCTGACACGCAAGAATGAAAATAACAAATTTTTCACAAAAAAAGAGGATGGAACATTTAATAATTAGAAAGGCCATGCGTACATATATACCTTTCCCTGACTTCCGTATCCAAAACGTTTTCCCCCAAAGAGGCCTCAACTTCAACCAAAGCTCCTCGTCCACAGCGACAGCTTCGCCGTAATTTCCGCGAAGTCTGCGACTTCTCGAGGCGTCGCGAGCGCAGCTCAAGGCAGCCCAAAGACGGAGCTGCACCGGTAGATTGAAGGCGGCGAAAGGCTAGGGTTTTGGATCGAGTTCGTACACCGAGAGAGGAATCCATAACGGGCACGTCAGTCGTGGCTTCCGCTTTCCTAATGTATTTCCCCATTATTAATGCTTAACACCTACGGAGACGGTCAGAGAATGGAGAAGTGAGAACGGTGTAGCAGGATCTGTGGGTTTCCTCACCAAATATAATATTTTTAAATTAATCCTGTTATTATACTAGTAGAATAAAAAAATAATTTATTATATGTTTTATTTTTTATTAATATTAAAATTTTATTTTTAAATAAACATAAATCTCGCTGAAATTGTTGTACCAAACATGTTTTTTTTTTCCTAAATGAAGCAACAAATCACAAAATAAGAATGTGTGTGTATGTGTGTGATAAATGTAAAGAAATGAATTAAAATCTATTATGGGATTTCGGATACTTGATTTTGCTCTTTGAACTACTCTAAATATATAAAAAATACTATATTTTTGAGTAATTACCATAAATTCTGTCATTGTTGATCTTTTCATGAAAAATGAATTATGATAACTTATTCATGTCATTTTATTTTATTTTTAAAAAAAAAACATAGTTCACCACCCATCATTAAATATGATTAGATATTTATTTTGACATACAAAATACCTATTTAGGAGTTCCAAATACTTAATTTGTCTCTTTGAATACTCCAAATGTGTAAGAAAATACTGGATCTTCGAGCAATCACCATAAATTCTGTAATTGTTAGTCTTTTCATTGAAAAATTGCATTAGGATGACTTATTCAAATTATCTAATTTTTGAAAAAACACAGATTTTCACTAATCATGGAATTAGAAAAATACTTATTTTGATCGATAAAATAACTATTTTGGGGTTCCAGATATTTTTGATTTGGCTCTCTGAATACTTCAAATATGTAAGAAAATACTTGAGTTTAACTAATATTAAGTGACTTTAGATGTGTCAATTGTGAAGTTAAAATGTGATAACTAAATTGGTACAAAGATTATCTAATTAAAGTCTACAAAAACACGATTTCACTCCCTAAATAATCATATCCAATTATTTAGGGATGTCAAAATATAGTTTAAAATTAATATTGAGTGGAACTAATGATAACATTCATGAACTAAAAAAATTTGATTCCTAAATTAATACAAATGAGGCATAATTTGAGTTCACAGATACTTGATTTTACACTTTAAGTACTCAAATTCGATTATTTGAGGATGTCAAAATACATAGTAATTTGAAGTTAATATTGAGTAAATTTTGATGATGAGATTTATGAATTAAAGATGTGGTACCTAAATTGGTACAAATAGTACCTAATTCGATATTACATATACTTGATTTTACTCAATTTTGATTATTTTGTCATATAAAAAATATTTCAAGTAATATTGGCTAACTTTAGATGTGTCATTTGTGAAGTTAAAATGTGATACCTAAATTGGTACAGATAGTATCTAATTAGAGTGTACCAATACTTTATTTTACTCCATAAATACTAAAATTCAATTAATTTTTTATGTCAAAATATATAGTTTGAAGGTAATATTGAGTTGTCTTTGATGAATGATATTCGTGAAGTAAAAATGTGATACCTAAATTAATACAAATTATATCTAATTCGAGTCACGAAATACTCGATTTTACCATCTAGAAAATCAAATTTGATTATTTGACGATGTCAAAAGATATAGTTTGAAGTTAATTATTTTTTATGGTGTTGAAGTAAAAATGTGATGCATAAATTGATAAAAGGATAACCTAATTCAAGTTACGAATATTTGACTTTACCTCATAAATACTCATATCCGATTATTTGGGATGTCAAATTAAACATTTTTAATGTCACATTTTTAGGTATCACATTTATAATTGATCACGGATGTCATTATCAAATAAGTAATATGTCACATTTTTAGGCATCATATTTTTACTTCACGAGTGTAAAAAGAATATAGTTTGAAGTTAATAGCTTTTTTTGGTGTCATTATCAAAGGCCACTCGATAATATCCATGGAGTTGAATCAGGCATTATAATTATTAAATTAAGCATCACATTTTTACTTCACGAATGTCATTATCAAATGTTACTCAACATTAATTCAAACTTTCATTTTGAAATCCTTAAATAATCGGATATACGTATTTAAGGGTAAAATAAACTATTTGTAACTCGAATTAGGTTTTCCTCATACCAATTCAGATATCACATTTTTATTTCACGAATGACACCATAGAAAATATTAATTTTAAACTATATTTTGTTTACATCATCAAATAATCAAATTTGAGTCTTTAAAGGGTACAATCAAGTATTTCGTGACTCGAATTAGGTATTATTTGTATTAATTTATGTATTACATTTTTACTTTACGAATATCATCATCAAAGACCACTCAATATTAATTTCAAACTATATATTTTGACATAAAAAATTAATTGGATTTTAGTATTTAGGGAGTAAAATCAATTATTGGTACATTAGAATTAGATACTATCTCACTAGAACAAAAGAGACTTTTCGCAAAGCGCAAAATAGCTTTATGCACGCTGCCGAATTTATGAATTTTAATATTATTAATAGCGCACGTATACCTGCACGCTGCAAATAATAGCATCAACAACGTGCTTTTATTGCGCGTTGTTGATATCACGCTGTAAAAAATCATTTTTGTTGTAGTGTCTGTACCAATTTAGGTGTCCAATTCAACTTCACAAATGACACATCAAAATCACTCAATATTACTTGAAAATATATTTTTTTATATGATAAAATAATCAAAATTGAGTCTTAAAAGAGTAAAATCAAGTATATGTATGATCGAATTAGGTACTATTTGTACCAATTTAGATACCACATCTTTGATTTATAAATCTCATAATTAAAAGTCACTCAATATTAACTTCAAATTATATATTTTGACATCATCAAATAATCGAATTCGAGTATTTAAAGGATAAAAACAAGTATGTGGATTTGAATTATGTTTTATTTGTATTAATTTATGTATCAAATTTTTACTTCGTGAATGTCTTTATCAAACTATAGTTTGAAATCCCCAAATAATTGGATATAAGTATTTAGGGAGTAAAATCATGTATTTGTAAATTCTAATTAGATACTATTTGTACCAATTTAGATATCACATTTTAACTTCACAGATGACGCCATCAAAAGTCACTTAATATTACTTGAAACTAAAGTATTTTCTTACACATTTGAATTATTCAAATAGCCAAATCAAATATTTGGAACTCCAAAATAGGTACTTTATCGTTCAAAATAAGTATTTTTTCTAATTCCATGATTAGTGAGAAACTGTGTTTTTTCAAAAATTAGATGATATGAATAAGTCATCCTAACGCAATTTCAATGAAAAGGCCAACAATTACAGAATTTATGGTGATTACTTGAAGATCCGGTATGTTCTTACACATTTGGAGTATTCAAAGAGCCAAATTAAACATTTGAAACTCCAAGATAGGTACTTTGTAGGTCAAAATAAATATATAATCTTATTTCATGATGAATTAATGGTGAACTATATTTAAAAAAAATGACACCAATAAGATATCATAATGCATTTTAAGTATTTACTCTTATTCCATGATAATTTAGGAATAAAATTTTTAAAAAATTATATTTTAGATGAAGAAGACATGTGTAATATTTGTGGATAAAATTATATATTTTTTTAAATAATATAAGGGCAAAATTATAACTTTGAGTTTGTGGAGAGTTAAAACTAAAATTATATCATTGTCAGGTGCTAAATCTTAAAAAATTATGGTTGTATATTGAATTTTAATTTAAAGATGTGCAGATGAATTTTTCAAAAATTTACCCGAATTTTTTTATTAATATTAAAATTTTTATTTTTTAATAAACATAAATCTCGCTTAAATTGTTGTACCAAACATGTTTTTTTTTTTCCTAAATGAAGCAACAAATCACAAAAATAAGAATGCGTGTGTGTGATAAATGTAAAGAAATGAATTAAAATTTAAATTTCAACTTAGCAAGTCTCTTATTTTGAATATTGAAAATGAGTACCAAACGTTAAATGGCCGGAAATGGCTGGCCTGAAATCCAATCAAATGTTTCATTTATGAATAATTATTATGTTCACAAAAAAATAAATAGTACATGAATTTCCATGATAAAAGATTCACTGATTATTTATTATCTTAATTTAAAATTAAGGCCCCTAATCATTGGTAAAAAGTATTCTCTGCTCAGAATTTCAAGAATATAATAATTGTTGTTGGTGTGTGTTCTTGGGGAATATTATATCTAACTTGCTGACGTCCAAACATAGCCATTAACGTAGCTACCAAATTTTGTTAAATATTTTCGTGAATAAAAGTAATTAACTTAGCTACCAAACGTAGCCATTAACTTAGCTACCAAACTAAATTATACAAAGAATAAAAGTAAGGTCGTGCTTAATCAATGTAGAAAATATTGATTTGGGCAGAAGTGCATTTCAAATGATAAATCTAACACAATTATTATTAAAATCCATAAAAAAAATTTTGTTAATTCAACCATGTCAAAAATATATATATATAAATATAAAAAAATCATACATTGATTTTAATAGAATCTTATAATTAAATCGATCACGAGACAAACGTATAACATACGAAGGAGCCCTCTGCAGCCGTGCAAAACAAAATTCCAAAAAAATATTCAGATTTGTACGAGCGACGAGTTAATGCATGCCATCATATCATATCTAAATATTAAATACGACCCCACCACCCCCACCCCCCCCACCCCCAGCTCTCTCTCTCTCTCTCTCTCTCAAATATTAAGTCGACAAAATAATCCCGTGTGCAATATTATTTATTTGAGCATTATATATTTAAATTATATGCATGTGTGTTCATTTTCCATCATTCGAATTTCACTGGTAAATATATATTTAATTACCGGCCCTTAATCTTTACATGCTTTTATACCTATCTCACTTTTTTCCCACGTTAAAACATTGAATTTTGATTTTAAATCTATTTTATTGTTTAGATTATTAATTTCAAATTCATGGACTCTTAACTTTTAATTTTTCCTTTGAAAGAAAGAAAGTATGTATCATTTTAAATACATTTTCCTAAATTAATTGCTCAGATGAATTACTTCAACAGAAACTGATTTCATGTTTTTTTTAATCATTTACTAACCCTGCAGGTTTTGTATAAACTAGGCTGTCGATTGGACATCCTGTGCCGTTGCTCAAGATCGTCCATCTCTTCATATTTTTCACAAAACTCGATATAATTAAAAGACCAGTCTCCAGTGATACATGCGGGCATGAATAAATATTTTTATTTATTATTAAATAGTTTTTTATACAAAGCACATGCCTCCTCGAAATTACATAGAACCTTGTAAATGAAAAAACATTTGTAGGACGATCAATTAATGTAATGGATCATATATATATATATATATATATATATATATGTGTGTGTGTGTGTGTGTGTGTGTGTGTGTGATTTAAAATATATTCGATTGTTTTGATTAAATATGAACAATTTTTAGAATGCAACATCAAATGCGGGGATATATGCTCGAATTTAACAAACCACCAGCAGGTGTGTATGGATGATACCTGTGTCGATGCCGCTGTGTGCCGCCTGGATTTGCCGGAAGCAGCCGTATATGTTGTCCTTGTCACGACAGGAAAAGAGCTAGTGATGGGGATCACTATTGCACTTGAAATTAATACAAAGAATGATTCAATTAATATTATTTTATCTATATAACATATATTAATAAAATTACAACTCAATAAATAAATCATATACATATCAAAATTATATTTTAATACATTTGAAAAAATAAAATAAAAAATTTAATTTATATTTAAATAAATTAAATTAAACGTCTTAAAAATTAAATTTATTAAACTTGCCAAAAAGTTCTAAATCAAGTGCATAAAAGTTGGTCATCGGAATCACCCAAAGTTTTGAGATAATGAACAAGGTTTTTTCATGATGAATATTTCTCATTTTATGACAAGAAGAAATTAAAGATGGTGATGAGGCTCACTGTTGCCTTTAGAGTATTTATTTATACCCCGACAACCAAAAAAGACTATGAAAACTTGTAATCCAAGAACAATATTATTTTTACGATCGACTTACGTAAATTTTATTATGAAAATTAATTTTGATAATTAAATAAATTTTAGTAATGCAAGAACTATATTTTACGTAAATTAACATGAATAGATCAAGACAAAAAAGAAATGAAGGGGTTGGTTTACAGTAAAAAAAAAAATACAGGGGTTGATTTATGGAAATATGCACCTAAAGCTTATAAATGTCACAATAGTAATTAATATATAACCACATATAAAATCGTGCATAACTTGTAGATTATTTGACACCGATGTCCTAATTTTGGGACGAGGTCCCATGTTGTAAAACCGGTTGTAAATAGAGTCATGCTAAATATATATACATTTAGATTGACATACGGGACATTTTTCCTTTACAATATTAATAGAGAATTAAAATAAAAGAGATCTAATTGAATTTAAATATACTTTTGTGATTTATACTTTAAATATATACCCAAAATTTTCCATGCAACCAAAACCTCTCTCAACTCATGCAAAAACAAAAATAATAAAATCAATCTTTTTGTAAAAATTTCACAAAAAAGTAGGTATTGGGTATGAATTTCAAAATTCAAACTCGAGGTATCTTACCAAAAAAAATTGATTCGCTTATTGACGGGCTTTATTTAATTTATGTCTTACTATAGGCAATAACTTTTATAATTACCCAAAATCTATACAATTTTTTCAGAAGAATTGAAAGTTCAAGAATGGATTCCTCTCTGAGATTTTCTTCGTTGTACTCCTCTTTCTTGTTGCTTCGTTGTCAATTGATGTAAGTTAACACACACAGACAAATACATACATATATATTTATATATATTTCATCCCTTGCTTTTTCTATTAAAAAAAACAATTAATCAAAGCGTGGAAATATTGGAAACTCGAGAAATCTTCTTATCTGATATCCATGAACTATATATACATATATATTTATATATAGTTCAAATATATTTAAACTATTTAATTAAAAAAATAGTTTAAATATATTAAATTTTATATTTTTTTGTGTGAATAAAAAAACAAGTTATTTTACTATTACAAAGAAGATGGAATAGAAAATATTTATTCGGTGATCATAAATGTCACCTATTCTTGAGACGAGTGGCCGAAACAAATACATTGTATATGCAAATATTAATCAAATACATGATGTTAGACAATTTAAGTGGTGATTATTTTTATTTGGGTGAGAAATTAAAAAGAGGTGTGCATCATAGTTTAATTTGGATAGAAAATTGAATAACAAGAGACGAAATGTGAGAACCCGAATTTTCAGCATTTCAGTAGCAATGCAAAATTTTCAGTAGAAGATAATATTTCAGAAGCTGGTACTTTTCCAGCATATTAGAATCCAGCAGTAGACAATAGATAAAATCCAGCAGCAGAAGAGCAAGGTTTCCAGCAGACAGTTACTGATTCAGCTTAAACTTGTAATTGAAACATTAACATGGAATAAAGGCTGTTAATAGCAGATTATGGTCATTAATAGGGAGGCTAAGAGTCAGAATTTGGCTTATAAATATCACCCTCAGATCTATGAAATTGTGGTTACACAAGTCTTGAGTTATCACTTGAAATTAGAGCTAAGAGAGTGCCTATTTTCGAGCTGTAAAATCCAGTAGCGAGGCAAGCAGATTTCCGGACTTCAACCGAAACACTTTTTAGCAAATTACCGTAAGTGGGCTTATGTTTAAGTATCTTGAAATCAATTTGTTAATTTCTGTTTTAAAGCACAGTTCTGAATGTTTAATTTCTGATATATGATTTTGAAGCACTGAAACTCCATAGTGAACTAATGGTAGGAATATATATTCTGAATATTTCTGAATTCTGATTCTGATTCTGATTCTAGCCTCACCCCTTAGAGGAGAGAACATATAGGGGACTGATATCAGTTTAGCCATGAAATTCACTAACGTGCTCAGTGCTTACTAATTCTGATTTCTGTTCTGAAACCTGTGATTTCTGAATTCTGATTTCTGTTATGAAAATAAGAGTTTTGTATATTATTGTATTACTGTTTCTGTTTAAAATGATTTCGAAAACTGGGAGTTATTCCTGCCCCTGCTTACTGAGTGACAATCATATCACTCACCCACCAAACCCATCTCAAATAAGAACGAGGAAGAAAAGTTATAAGAAGAAGAGCAGATTCAATTCTGGGGCTGGTGAAGAAGACCGTTGTTATCAGTTCTAGGTTATGTTTATTCCGCTGCATTTGTTAAGACGTTGTTATATTTGGTTTTACATTTCCGCTGTAAAACATTTGGCATTGAGTTTGTATCAGACATTGAAATATTCAGTATTTATGAATAAAAGACTGGTTTCTGAGTTCTGTACTTCTGAGGCTTGTTATTTTCGAATGTAAATTTGAGAGCAACGCCGGTGTCAACCAACCCACGTCCCGACGCGTGACATTGAAGTGGTATCAGAGCAAACCAGGTTTCATAATCTGGGGAGGAGGAACTAGAAATAATAAGTTCTAATAGACTTCTGAAAATAAATTCTGAAAAATTTACTGAAATAGACTACTAAAAATAAGCTACTGTAATAGAATACTGAAATGAGTAGGAAGAAAAAAAATCAGTAGACCAAAAACAGTAGATGACTGAAAAACAGTATCATCAAAACCAGTAGTCTGGAACCAGAACCAGCAGATAGAAATCAGTAGAGCTGAAGGCAGCAGACTGATTCTAATTGGTGCTGGGAAAACAGCAGACTTGATTGCAGTATCATCGGAATTGCAGTAGAGAGTGCATTCCAGCAGACACATGCAGTAGACCTTGCAAATGGCATGGAAGTTGAGGTGTATTTCGCGCAAACTTCAAACGGCCATAACTTTTGATCCAGAAGGAATTTTTACTATTAAAAGTATGTGTTGGAAAGCTCTCGACGAGGAGAACCTAACCTAGAACCAAACTTTTGTTCTAGCACCGCCGACGAACCCCAAAATCCTTCGTTTAGATAGTGATATCACAATTTCCGTAAAATTTTTCACATTTTTGAAACTTTGAGGAATTTTCATTTTCAAACGGCTTAGTAGAAAAATTTTGAGCTGTTTCTTCTATTAAATGCATAGACAGTACTGATCTTATTCATTCCAGTAATTGTCTATAACTCAACCTCTGCTATTGAGATTAATTCTGAACATTCACTTTCATGCTTTGGATGTAGAATATGGCTGATCAGGATAGCTATATTAAGAGCTTAGAGAGGAAGCTAGAAAAACTCAAGGAACATAATTATTGCTTAGAGCTGGACAAAGATGAATTACAGCGTAGAGCAGAATACTTGAGAAGTGATGTTCAACGTTATGCTCACTATCTGCAGGAGGCAGAAGCGAGGAATATGAAAGCTCAAGAAGAGTTTGAAACCTCCCAAGAGAATGTTGCAGAGTTCATCGAGTTACGTGATACATTAGTTGAGAAGATCCAAATACTCAAGGATCAAAATCACCAACTCGTGCACCAGCATAATCAGTATAGTGAACAGACTGATGCTCAGATTCAAGAGCTGCAGGATACTGTTGAAGTTCTTAGCGACCAGAATGCAGTTCTGCATGGTCATATTGAACATATGAAAACAGTGATAGCCAACCATCAAGACGAACCCGAGGAGGACCCCGAATAAGAAGCAGAAGTTGATGAGGATCCTATGGATTTGGGATTAGGAGAAGTGATAGATTAAAAATTCAGTAGTAACTTTTTGTAATAGCACTTATTCTATTTGCATTTTGTTAGCACTTTCAAAGGTTATTTGTAATTGCACTTTCTTGGGAAATTAATAAAAAATTATTTTTATCCATTAGTTTCATATTTAATTTTTGGAGCAATTACTCGATCATTGTGATTTCTTTGTTTAGTTCCTTTTCTGCCATCAATCTTAGAACTTAGAACTTTCATATTTTTAGGAAATGGACGGGAGACCTGTGAGAAACAATCATAACCCTCGTTACAATAACCGCAACAATAACTGCAATGATGAAGATACACAAAAACCATCACAACCACCACCAGTAGTTGGCCTCAGTCAGGCGGATCTGATGTCAATAGCCACGATTGTGGCAACAACGCTACAAGGGTTTGTCAACCCTAATGTTAACCACCCACCGCCGCCACCTCCAGCTCAGAATGGGACTAAGCAGCATTATGAGTCCCCCCGAAGAGCAAGAGTCCCTAATTTCGACAGAAGCTCCGATCCTGAGGTCGGACAGAATTGGATGAAGGAGGTGGAGAATCATCTTCGACTACTTGAGGTTCCACAAGGGATCAAGTTAGATGTGATTACACCTTTTCTTGTGGATAAAGCAGCCAAATGGTGGGAAGGAGTCTCACCAGCTATGGTAAGGGCGGGACCTATCACTTGGCAAAGGTTCCGAGAGGCATTTCTGAAGCAGTACTACCCAACAGCAGTTCGAGTGCAGAAGCTGTCAGAATTTGAAAGCTTGGTTCAAGAACCAAACATGACAGTGGTGGAGTATTCATCCAAGTTCCACTCATTGGGAACTTACTCCCCAACCATCATGGGAGACGAGGCCTTGAAGATGCATCGCTTCAAGAAGGGATTGAACAGCCGTATTCAATCTGCCCTTGCCGTCATCGAGCCCAACAATTTTGATGAATTGATGGGAGCCGCCATCAGGGCTGAGAATGACATTAAGAGGCGTGAAGGTGAGAACAAACTCAAACGTCCTCAGTCAAGCCAGTACCAACCGGGCCAGCAATTCAAGAGGCCTAGGTTTTCAAATAACCAATTTACCAGTGCTCCATCCAAAGGAACCACTTTTTCTCAACTAAGCAAAGAAGGAGTCAAGTGTCAAACTTGCGGATTCACACACACTGGTAAATGTCGTAGGAATTCTGGAGCTTGTTTCCGTTGTGGAAAGATGGACCATCGCATTGCTCAATGTCATCTTCCAGATCCAAGGAACGGACCAGCAGGAGGAACAACTCCAAACAAGCCCAAGAAGAACCAGCCAAATGCTCGAGTTTATGCTATCACTCAATAAGAGGCTGACAACTCAAATGATGTCGTAGCTGGTACCATTCTAATCAATAATATACCTGCTTATGTGTTATTTGATTGTGGTGCTACGCATTTATTCATGTCTAAGAGATTTGCAAAGAAGTTAGGAACTAAGCCTGATAACTTAGAAGAACCATATAGAATAGCAACTCCTGCAAATCGAATTTTAGAAACTCGCACTCTATATCGGGATATTAGTATTCTCATAGAAGATCAGAATTTCAAGGCAAACCTGATTCAACTAAACATGGTGGAATTCGATGTAATTCTTGGAATGGATTGGTTAGCCAAGAATCACGCTTTAGTAGACTGTCATGGAAAGACGGTAACCATCCAAGCTTCACACCAAGAGAAAATTTTATTTCATGGCAAGACAAAAGAACGAAAGACTCTTCTTTTTGCTTCTCAAACTTGGAAAGCCATGAAAAGTGGAGAAGAAGTTTACATAGCTATGTTAAGCGAGGTAAAGAAATAAACCACATTACACTAGAAGAGATTCCGGTAGTACAAGAATTTCCGGATGTCTTTCCTGAAGAACTCCCTGGCGAACTTCCCGACCGCGAAGTGGAATTTGAGATTAATTTAGTGCCCAATGCTACACCAATCTCAAAAGCACCATACCGAATGGCTCCAGCAGAGTTGAAAGAACTCAAAGAGCAACTTCAAGAGTTGTTGGATAAGAAGCAGATCCGACCAAGCGCATCTCCGTGGGGAGCCCCTGTCCTATTTGTTAAGAAGAAGGACGGAAGCATGAGATTATGTATCGACTACAGAAAACTGAATAAGATCACAATCAAGAATAAATACCCACTTCCAAGGATAGATGACCTGTTTGACCAACTCATGGGAGCTACAGTCTTTTCTAAGCTCGACTTAAGGTCAGGCTACCACAAACTCAAGGTCAAAACAGACGATATTTTGAAGACAGCCTTCAGAACAAGGCATGGACACTATGAGTTCACAGTGATGCCGTTCGGGTTAACAAACGCTCCGGCAGTATTCATGGATCTCATGAACAGAGTGTTCAAGCCATTTCTTGACAAGTTTGTTGTGGTATTCATCGACGATATTCTAGTATGCTCGTCAAGCGAGGAAGACCATAAAGAACATGTAAGGACCGTGTATCGTATTATCGTAAATCTTATGTTGATTATCGATAATTTATGAAATTGTTATGTGATTATGCATATGAGGTATATCATGACAATGGAAAATGAGGAAATAAGTGTTAATAATGAAATATCGTACCAGATATTGATTAATTAACAGAATTGAAGTAGTAAGAGCTCGAGTGAAGAAGTCGGACGTCAAGACAATACAAGACTAATATTTTGGACAGAACATCTGGCGCCCGAGCGATAGAAGATGACCGCCCGAGCGCCAGTGCACCACAAGGTGAGTAATTGTACAGAACGTGTGGCGCCCGAACGGTAGAAGATGACCGCCCGAGCGCCAGTGTAGAATATGTTAGTGCTCGGACAGAACGTTCCGAGCCCGGGCAGTAGTTTTTGACCGCCCGAGCGTGGTGCAATTGACACTCAGGGACAGAATGTCTCGCGCTCGGGCGCGAGAATTCTACCGGCGAGCTCGACAACGGTGTGGATAAGAATGAGATTTTGTTCATTTCTTCTTCACTTTCCTCGCTGCCACTTCTAGAGAATACGAAAGAAGTTAATTTATTTTGTACGAATCGACTTCGAAACGCTGTCCAAACGCGAAACAAATTATATATTCGGAATCTTCGCGTCGAGAGCTTCCTTTTGAGGTAAATTTTTCTAGTTTCAGCAGCTCTAAATATGAAAGTGCTGGAATAGCATGTATTTGAAGTCGAGATTCATGTATGTGGTAGAATAACCGACAAGAAACTCATATTCGAAGTCGGAATTGAATTATGTTATGATTTTGATTTGATATGAATTTTCAAAGTTTCAAAAGATATTTGGAACTTATATTATTGATTTTGGATCATGTTATTGATTGAAATGAATATTTTATTGATGTAGATAACTTATTATACTGATATCTTCAAGCTACATCAACTGGAACGAAGAATTGAGGTATGTTGCGACCGGTTAACATACGACAGGTATCTGTATTATGTGATATATGTTGGATTGGTTTGATTGATTGGAATGAGAATACATGTCTATATGCCTTATTTGTTGAGTTTATGTGGCATACATGACATTGTGATTTGAATATCGATGTATAAAATAAATGTTTTGTTAACACACATCGTTTGATGCATACATCGATACATGACATGCACGTTGAGCTATGATCCTTGGATACCCTGATATGATTTGATTGGATTCTGGGGTTTGTGAACACAATGCTATGTTTGGTATTACATGACCTTTAAAACATTGACATTTGTGGCCCCGATGATTGATTGAGATATGGGATTTGATGACGCTTTGTCAACGTTATCATACGAGTATCCCTGATTGAGGCCGGTGTGCCAGCTCGAGCATTGATTTGGTAGCGATTCGTTTGATTCTGACATGTGCTCAGTGGATGGACATTTGACCTGATACCTCCACGACATACATGCATTGCATATCATATATCATTGTTTAGATACTTGTGGTATATATGATGGTTGTTCCATACGGAGCTTTGCTCACCGCCAAGGGGGGCTGTTGTTGTCTTTTTGTGTGGACAATGGCAGGTACTCCAGGATATCAGGAGGCCGGAGAGGGTACTTCTGGAGGGAGTCACAGTTTGGGCTGAGGTTTTATGTTTTGTTCCCAGTATAAATATATATATATATACCGGGGCATGTCCCGAGGATATGAGTTGTTTGTATATGATTGGATTTGATTATGTGTTGGCAAGTTTTATGATGTGAGATGAAATATTATTTTTAGTATTCAAATTATAGAAGAAATATTTTGGGCTCATTGTAAAGAAAATTTAAACTCGTTTTCGGCTGTAATTAATTAATTAACCCTAATCAGATTGTGTTGTAATAACGATTAGGAGCTAAGGGCCCCACACAGAGTGGTATCAGAGCATAGCTGGGAATGCTCGATTGAGTCTTGTGTACACTTGAATAGGCACAAATGAATTGTGCGCATGTGTTTGACTTATTTGTATTACTTGCTCCTACTTGATTTAGTTTGAGTAAGTTATTGATGAGATTGATGATATGATATGATGATGATGCGAAATTGATATTGATTTGTGATATTCATCATTGATTTGTAGATGGATCCCACAAATGAAACTGCGAGTAGCAGTACTAAGATGATAGTTGGACAGTTTGAAGGATTGTCCATGGATGTAGTGATGGCTCGATTCCAGGATCTGAAACCACCGAGGTTCTTTGGCACTGAGAGTGATGAAAGAGCAGAGGCCTGGTTAAAAGATATTGAGCACTTATTTAATATTGTTGAATATTCCAAGGCTCGAAGACTGAAACTTGCTCTCTATCAGTTGAAAGACCGAGCAAAATCTTGGTGGGAAGCCGCTGAAATTGGATTGAAAGAGATCAGGATTGAAGTCACATGGGATGTGTTCAAGGCCCAATTTCTGGAGCAGTATTCCCCTCCATCTTATTATATTGTCCAAGAGAATGAATTCAATAGTCTGCAGCAGAGAACGATGACTGTTGCAGAATATGCTTCGAAGTTTTCTATGCTGTTGAAATATGCACCTCACGTAGCTGCGAATGCAAAAGCAAAATATAATAGGTTTGTGAATGGATTGCATCTTGCTTTATATACTTTTGTTGTTTCTAGTTTGCCTACCAGCTACGCAGAGGCAGTTGAACGAGCCAAGGCAGCCGAGGCTGGACTTAGGCGAGGAGGTCCACAGTATACTCCTCCACCTCCAGTGTCAGCTCAGCAGCCTACATTGCGCCCGAGAGGTAAAAAGTTCAAGAATATTGGTACTGTTTCTTCGTCTTCTTCAAGTTCTAGTGGATCCCAGCGAGGGAGTCCTGTGATTGCTCCTTATTGTAGCCTTGTGGGGGTAAACATACTATCGAGCAGTGTCGAGGTATGTTTGGCACTTCTTATCAGTGTGGGCAGGAAGGCCATTTCTCTCGAGTATGTCCGAACAGGGGTACGACTTCTTCTCAACCCCAGCCAGGATTTAGAGGTGGCCCCAGTATGATGAGACCTGTTGTTCCTGTTCCCTCCTTCCGGCAGTCGAGTGTTCCATGATATCGAGAACCGAGTGGTCAGACTGCTCAAGTCCCTTCTCAAGTAAGAGTGTATGCTATGACTGAGGATCAGGCTAAAGAAGCTCCTGGTGGTGTGATTGCAGGTATTTGCATGCTTTGCGATTATCCTGCACGTGTTTTATTTGATACAGAAGCATCTCATTCATTCATATCTCATGCATTTGTTGCATCTCACGGTATTGAGCGTACCCCATTGTATGATACATTATCGATAGCTACGCCAGCAGGAAAGATTATTTTATCTGAGCAAGTTGTGCATAATTGTGTATTGTTATATGAGAACAATGTGATATTTCTGAATTTGATTGTCCTTCCAATGCACGACTTTGATTATATTGTTGGCATGGATATCTTGACGACAAATCGAGCTATTGTTGATTGTTTTCATGGAGTGGTTCGATTTCGACCGATTGGTGGACCCAAGTGAAATTTTTATGGCAAAGGTTCCCAAGCCAAAATTCCATTGGTATCATCTTTGGAAATGTCTCGACTTTTGACTAGCGGGGATGAGGGTTATCTTATCTAAGCTATTAATGTCTCAAAGAAAGAGCTTTCTTTATCTGATAATCCTGTTGCGAAAGAATTCCCGGATGTATTTCACGATGAGATTCCTGATTTTTCTCCTCATCGAGAAGTTGAGTTTAGTATTGATCTTGTACCGAGAACTGCGCCTATTTCTAAAGCTCCTTATCGTATGACACCATTGGAATTGAAAGAATTGAAAGAACAATTACAGGATCTTCTCGATAAGGGATATATTCGACCGAGTGTGTCACCTTGGGGAGCTCCAGTTTTATTTGTTCGAAAGAAAGATGGTACTATGCGAATGTGTATCGATTATAGCCAATTGAATCGGGCTACTGTGAAAAACAAGTACCCACTTCTTCGTATTGATGACTTATTTGATCAGCTTCAGGGTACTTCTGTTTACTCTAAGATTGATCTTCGTTCTGGTTATCATCAAGTACGAGTTCGAGATGAAGATGTGCCCAAAACTGCTTTTCGTACGAGGTATGGCCACTATGAGTTTTTGGTTATGTCTTTTGGTCTCACGAATGCTCCTCCTGTCTTTATGGATCTAATGAATCACGTCTTTCGAGATTATGTTGACCGATTCGTTATTGTATTTATTGATGATATTCTTGTATATTCGAAATCGAAAAAGGAGCATACTGAACATCTGAGACTGGTGCTTCAAACCCTTCGTACTAGTCATTTATATGCTAAATTGTCCAAATGTGAATTCTGGATGGACAAAGTGATATTTTTGGGCCACATCATTTCGAGACATGGCATATCTGTTGATCCTGCGAAGGTCGAAGCTGTATTGAATTGGCCAAGACCTACGAATATTCCTGAGATCCGTAGCTTCATGGGTTTAGCTGGATATTATCGTCGTTTTATTGAAGGATTTTCGAAAATAGCTAAACCTATTACTCAACTGACACAGAAGAATCAGCGATTCATTTGGTCAGATGAATGTGAAGCTAGTTTTCTTGAATTGAAGATGAGATTGACCACAGCACCTGTGCTTAATATTCCCTCAGGTACCGGAGGATTTGTTGTGTGCACAGATGCATCTGGTAAATGTTTGAGCTATGTTCTGATGCAACATGGCAAAGTGATTGCTTATGCGTCTCGTCAATTGAAATCTCATGAAACACGTTATCATATTCATGATCTTGAATTGGCCGCCATTGTGTTTGCTTTGAAGATCTGGCGCCATTATTTGTACGGAGAAAAGTTTGTTATTTATTCAGATCATAAGAGTCTGAAATATCTCTTTTCTCAATTTGATTTGAATATGAGTCAAAGCAGGTGGATGGATCTCCTGAAGGATTTTGATTGTGAGATTCAATATCACCCTGGATCGGTGAATGTTACTGCGGATGCCCTTAGTCGGAAAGTTCATGATTCTGTTTTAGCATATGTTTGTGTCGCCAAAGTACACGAGGATATATTTACTTCTGGTTGGACTTTTCACTCGAATTAGAATTCTGTCACTGTCTCGACATTGCAAATTGAGCCGAACTTGATATCGAAAATACGAAAGGCCCAACGAATCGATGCTCAGATCCAAAAGTCGAAAAAACTTGTATCTGCAAGACATCAGTCTAGATTCCAGATTTCTTCTGATGGTTCTTTACGAATTAATGGTCGGCTGGTAGTTCCTGATAATTCTGATTTGAAATCTGTCCTTCTTCGAGAAGCACATTGTAGCAAATACAGTATTCACCCTGGAGGTCAAAAAATGTATTTGACATTGATACCTTAATTCTGGTGGAAACGTATGAAGAAGGACATTGCTGAGTTTATTTCAAAATGTCTTGTCTGCCAGCAAGTGAAAGCCGAGAGAATAAAACCTGGAGGATTGCTCCATAGTCTCGAAATCCCGAAATGGAATTGGGAACATATTGCTATGGATTTTGTGACTCATTTACCTCATTCGCCCAAAGGCTGTGATGCTATTTGGGTTATTATTGATCGACTTTCGAAATCTGTACATTTTATTCCGTATGAGCGGACTTATCCTTATAAGATAATGGCCCGTTTATACATCGAGAATATTGTGAGATTGCACGGTGTACCAGTCTCAATTGTATCTGATCGTGATCCCAGGTTTGCTTCTAAATTCTGGGGTAGTTTCCAAGAAGTGATGGGTACGCGTTTGGCTATGAGTACTGCTTATCATCCTCAAACTGATGGCCAGACTAAGCGTACAATTCAAACGTTAGAGGATATGTTACGTGCTATTGTGATGGATTTCAGAATGGGATGGCAAGATGCCTTACCATTGGTTGAATTTTCTTATAATAATAGTTTTCAAAAGAGTATTGGTATGACACCGTTTGAAGCTCTATATGGGAGACGATGTAGATCACCATTATTCTGGGATGAAATTGATGAAAGACAATTGACTGGACCTGAAATGATACAAGAAATGAATGATAAGGTTCAGTTGATTCGACAGCGAATGAAAACTGCTCAGGATCGTCAAAAGAGTTATGCAAACAAACGAAGACGACCCTTGGAATTCCAGAAAGATGAAAAAGTATTTTTGAAAATATCTCCCTTTAGAGGCACTGTTCGATTCGGCATGCGAGGGAAGTTATCTCCTCGATATGTTGGTCCATACAAGATTCTTGATCGAGTTGGGGATCTTGCTTAACGATTGGCATTACCGCCAGCTTTATCTGCTATTCATGATGTATTTCATGTTTCTATGTTAAGAAAATATGAACCAGATCCATCACATGTACTTGCACCTGATGAGGTTGAACTTGATCCTTCTCTTTCCTATGTTGAACAACCTGTTCGCATTATGGATCGAAAGGAAAAGATATTGCGTAATAAATCGATTCCTTTAGTTCGAGTACAATGGACACGGCATGGTGTGGAAGAGTCGACGTGGGAATTGGACATCAAGATGCGAGATTTATATCCGCAATTGTTTGATTCTCTTCCATCTGTTCCATTGTATTCCATGTATACTGATCCGTTTACTGATTTTAGTTTTGATATGTACTATAACTGGTGACATATATATGTTTTCCAATGTTATGTATATAGAGATGTTTGAGATTTTGAGGACGAAATCTTTTAAGTGGGGGAGAAATGTAAGGACCGTGTATCGTATTATCGTAAACCCTATGTTGATTATCGATAATTTATGAAATTGTTATGTGATTATGTATATGAGGTATATCATGATAATGAAAAATGAGGAAATAAGTGTTAATAATGAAATATCGTACCAGATATTGATTAATTAACAGAATTGAAGTAGTAAGAGCTCGAGTGGAGAAGTCGGACGTCAAGACAATACAAGACTAATATTTTGGACAGAACATCTGGCGCCCGAGCAGTAGAAGATGACCGCCCGAGCGCCAGTGCACCACAAGGTGAGTAATTGTACAGAACGTGTGGAGCCCGAGCGGTAAAAGATGACCGCCCGAGCGCCAATGTAGAATATGTTAGTGCTCGGACAGAACTTTCCGCGCCCGAGCGGTAGTTTTTGACCGTCTGAGCGCGGTGCAATTGACACTCGGGGACAAAATAACTCGCGCTCGGGCGCGAGAATTCTACCGGCCGAGCTCGACAACGGTGTGGATAAGAATGAGATTTTGTTCATTTCTTCTTCACTTTCCTCGCTGCCACTTCTAGAGAATACGAAAGAAGTTAATTTCTTTTGTACGAATCGACTTCGAAACGCTGTCCAAACGCGAAACAAATTATATATTCGGAATCTTCGCGTCGAGAGCTTCCTTTTGAGGTAAATTTTTCTAGTTTCAGCAGCTCTAAATATGAAAGTGCTGGAATAGCATGTATTTGAAGTCGAGATTCATGTATGTGGTAGAATAACCGACAAGAAACTCATATTCGAAGTCGGAATTTAATTATGTTATGATTTTGATTTGATATGAATTTTCAAAGTTTCAAAAGATATTTGGAACTTATATTATTGATTTTGGATTATGTTATTGATTGAAATGAATATTTTATTGATGTAGATAGCTTATTATACTGATATCTTCAAGCTACATCAACTGGAACGAAGAATTGAGGTATGTTGCGACCGGGTAACATACGACAGGTATCTGTATTATGTGATATATGTTGGATTGGTTTGATTGATTGGAATGAGAATACATGTCTATATGCCTTATTTGTTGAGTTTATGTGGCATACATGACATTGTGATTTGAATATCGATGTATAAAATAAATGTTTTGTTAACACACATCGTTTGATGCATACATCGATACATGACATGCACGTTGAGCTATGATCCTTGGATACCCTGATATGATTTGATTGGATTCTGGGGTTTGTGAACACAATGTTATGTTTGGTATTACATGACCTTTAAAACATTGACATTTGTGGCCCCGATGATTGATTGAGATATGGGATTTGATGACGCTTTGTCAACGTTATCATACGAGTATCCCTGATTGAGGCCGGTGTACCAGCTCGAGCATTGATTTGGTAGCGATTCGTTTGATTCTGACATGTGCTCAGTGGATGGACATTTGACCTGATACCTCCACGACATACATGCATTGCATATCATATATCATTGTTTAGATACTTGTGGTATATATGATGGTTGTTCCATACGGAGCTTTGCTCACCGCCAAGGGGGGCTGTTGTTGTCTTTTTGTGTGGACAATGGCAGGTACTCCAGGATATCAGGAGGCCGGAGAGGGTACTTCTGGAGGGAGTCACAGTTTGGGCTGAGGTTTTATGTTTTGTTCCCAGTATATATATATATATATATACCGGGGCATGTCCCGAGGATATGAGTTGTTTGTATATGATTGGATTTGATTATGTGTTGGCAAGTTTTATGATGTGAGATGAAATATTATTTTTAGTATTCAAATTATAGAAGAAATATTTTGGGCTCATTGTAAAGAAAATTTAAACTCGTTTTTCGCTGTAATTAATTAATTAACCCTAATCAGATTGTGTTGTAATAACGATTAGGAGCTAAGGGCCCCACAGAACATCTACGTCTCACCCTCAGACGCTGAGAGAAAAAGAACTTTACGCCAAATTCAAGAAATGCGAATTCTGGCTAGAGAGCGTCACATTTTTGGGACACATAATATCAGCAGCATGAGTATCTGTGGACCCTAAGAAGGTAGAAGCAATCTCGGATTGGCCTAGACCAAAGTCAGTGACTGAAATTAGAAGTTTCTTGGGATTAGCGGGCTATTACCGAAAATTTGTTGAAGGATTTTTTTCAATAGCCATACCCATCACCAAACTTACACAGAAGAACTCCAAGTTTCAATGGAGTGAAGAATGTGAGCAAAGCTTTGAGACTTTGAAAAAGAAGCTTACCTCTACGCCAGTGTTGGTATTACCGATGGAAGACAAAGACTTCACAATCTACAGTGATGCATCTAAAGGAGGTTTAGGATGTATACTCATGCAAGAGGGAAGAGTGATTGCATACGCGTCAAGACAGTTGAAGTCGTATGAACAGAATTACCCAACGCATGACCTCGAATTAGCTGTAGTAGTGTTCACACTAAAGATTTGGAGACACTATTTATATGGTGCTAAGTGTGAGATTTTCACTGATCACCAAAGCCTCAAGTATTTGTTCACTCAGAAAGAGTTAAACATGAGGCAGAGACGATGGATTGAACTCTTGAAAGACTACGACTTGACGATAAGCTATCACCCAGGCAAAGCAAACAAGGTAGCCGATGCTTTGAGTCGGAAGGATATGAACAAAGTAATCCTAGCGTCACTTTCAGCACAACCATGCCTTCGAGAGGCCATCAAAATGACTCAAGATAGAGATTCCGTTTTAGTGAAGCTGAAAGAGCAAGCTAAAGAAGAAAAATCACCAGAATTCGAGACAGATAACAAATGAATCTTGTGGATGAAAGGACGATTGTGCGTACCAGACATTGATGACCTTCGACAAGAAGTAATGTCTGAAGCACATAAGTCAAAATTTTCAGTACATCCTGGCAGTACCAAGATGTACAGAGGCATGAAGAAGAATTTCTGGTGGAATGGAATGAAAAAGGATGTTGCGACATTTGTCTCCAAGTGTCACGTGTGCCAACAAGTCAAAGCAGAACACCAGAGACCGGGTGGACTTCTTCAACCATTAGAAATCCCAGAATGGAAATGTGAACATATTTCCATGGATTTTGTAGTTGATTTACCCAAGTTGAAACAAAGTCATGACGGCATCTTGGTAATCGTAGATAGACTCACGAAATCTGCGCATTTCTTACCTGTCCGCGTGAACTATAATTTGGACAAGCTAGCCATATTGTACATGAATGAGATCGTACGATTGCATGGAGTTACAACTAGCATACTATCTGACAGAGATCCTAGATTTACATCCCGTTTTTGGAAGAGCTTTCAACAAGCTATGGAGACTAAAGTTACGTTTAGTACGGCCTATCATCCTCAAACTGATGGCCAAACTGAGAGGACAATTCAAACTCTATGAGATATGCTGAGAGCATGTGCTCTAGACTTTAGTGGTAATTGGAGTGAACATCTACCCTTAATCGAGTTCGCATACAATAATAGTTACCACAGTAGTATTGGAATGACACCATACGAAGCTCTGTATGGACGAAAATATCGATCACCACTATATTGGGATGAAGTAGGGGAAAAAACATCGTTGGACCCGAACTGATCCAAGAAACAATAGATAAAGTTGCTATGATCAAAGAGCGACTAAAAGCTGCACAAGATCGACAGAAAAGCTGGGCTGACATGAAAAGAAGACCCGTTGAATTTGAAGTTGGAGAGAAGGCATATGTGAAAGTGTCACCCATGAAAGGTGTAATCCGATTAAATAAGGCTGGGAAACTGAATCCCAGATACGTCGGACCATTTGAAATTCGGAGAAAGTGGGAACACTTGCTTATAGATTAGCACTACCACCCGACATGTCAAGAATTCAGAATGTATTCCACGTTTCGCAGCTAACGAGATATATTTCCGATCCTAGTCATATTCTTGAAGCTGGACCACTGTAGGTTGAGAACAATTTAAATGAAGAATTGAAGTACGAAGAAATTCCGATTCGGATTGTGGATAACAAAAATCAAGTACTGAGGTGACGAACTATTCCATATATCAAAGTACAATGGTCCAACCACACCGAAAGAGAAGCTACTTGGGAGTTGGAAGAAAAGATGCGAGAACAATACCCTTACCTCTTTGAGGATCACGTATAGCCAAGTTTCGAGGGCGAAACTTTTCATAAGGAGGGAGGGATGTGAGAACCCGAATTTCTAGCATTTCAGTAGCAATGCAAAATTTCCAGTAAAAGATAATATTTCAGAAGCTGGTACTTTTTCAGCAGATTAGAATCCAGCAGCAGACAACGGATAAAATCCAGCAGCAGAAGAGCAAGATTTCCAGCAGACAGTTACTGATTCAGCTTAGACTTGTAACTGAAGCATTAAAATGGAATAAAGGCTGTTAATAGCATATTATGGTCATTAATAGGGAGGCTAACAGTCAGAATTTGGCTTATAAATATCACCCTCAGATTTCTGAAATTGTGGTTACACAAGTCTTGAGTTATCACTTGAAATTAGAGCTAAGAGAGTGCCTATTTTCGAGCTGTAAAATCCAGTAGCGAGGCAAGCAGATTTCAAGACTTCAACCGAAATACTTTTTAGCAAATTACCGTAAGTGGGCTTATGTTTAAGTATCTTGAAATCAGTTTGTTAATTTCTATTTTAAAGCACAATTCTGAATGTTTAATTTCTGATATATGATTTTGAAGCACTGAAAACTCCATAGTGAACTAATGGTAGGAATATATATTTTGAATATTTCTGAATTTTGATTCTGATTCTGGCCTCACCCCTTAGAGGAGAGAACATATAGGGGACTGATATCAGTTTAGCCATGAAATTCACTAACGTGCTCAGTGCTTACTAATTCTGATTTCTGTTCTGAAACCTGTGATTTCTGAATTCTGAATTCTGTTCTGAAAATAAGAGTTTTCTGTATATTATTGTATTATTGTTTCTGTTTAAAACGATTTCGAAAACCGGGAGTTATTCCTGCCCCTGCTTACTGAGTGGACAATCATATCACTCACCCACCAAACCCATCTCAGATAAGAACGAGGAAGAAAAGTTATAAGAAGAAGAGCAGATTCAATTCTGGGGCTGGTGAAGAAGACCGTTGTTATCAGTTCTAGGTTATGTTTATTCCGCTGCATTTGTTAAGACGTTATATTTGGTTTTACATTTCCGCTGTAAAACATTTGGCATTGAGTTTGTATCAGACATTGAAATATTCAGTATTTATGAATAAAAGACTTGGTTCTGAGTTCTGTACTTCTGAGACTTGTTGTTTTCGAATGTAAATTTGAGAGCAACGCCAGTGTCAACCAACCCCCGTCCCGGGACGTGACACGAAATGTCAAATCAAATTTGTAATATAGGGACATTTATGAAATCTTAAAAAAAGGCTTCACCAACCTACAAAAATGGTAAAAAAATCAAATATATAGAACAAAAATTGTAATTTTTGCAAAAAAATAATAACAATGAGATACTATTCTAATAACTACATACCTTTTTTCTGAAATTCTTTTAATTGTAATATAGTTTTCGAATTTATTGGTTATATTGACCGAGATTTAACGTGTTTTTATTTTTATTTTTGTCCGATTGTGGAGAGGAATGCAAGCGCCGATGCACAATTGCGACCCACGTGGACATATGCTCGAAAGCTTGCATTGATTGTTGCAAAGAATGCTCGTATGTGCCGCCGGGATTTTCTGGGAACAGGGAAGGTTGCCTGTACTACGATAACAAGAGAGGTGGTGATGGTGCCAAATATTGCCCCTGAGACTAGAATATTGCTTTGGTTTGGTTGTTCAATCCGAAATTTTGAAAAAATGGTCAAGTTTTTGTATTTTCACTTTTCATTTTTTTTTTAACGTAAAAAGACTTTTATTCTAAAAAATGATGGTTATCTATGTTGTCTAATTTCATTCTTAGTTTGATATCTTTCAAATTTTATTTTTTTTTATAATATTCGTCATATTTGTTTAAAAGTATTGGTATTGACTCCACACATATCAGTCACGTTTCGAAATCACATATGTGCTGTCATAGGTGCATATCACATGAACGGAAAAGTAATAAAATTACAAAAAATTAAACAAGATCAACCGAAAATATGTTTACGCCCATTTACATATCATTAAAAATATATATATGGTCCACACACATGCTTGCAAACTTATTCCTACAAGCTATTTGATCATCTTTAGCCGTGCAACATAAACAAAAATAGCAGCTCGAGTATTTATATCCCGACAACCAAAAAGACCATGAAAAATTACAATCCGAGGACAATATCGATCGATTTATAATGTATTATTATTGTTCCTCGATCTCGATCCCCATGCTATTGCTTCTGCAACTTCTTTTTCCCTTTCCTTTGCCATGATCTCACTTTGATGGATATCAGAATTGTTCGTCATCCTAGGGGAGGGAATATTGGCATCAGGCAGAGACGGTTCCGTTTCCGGTTCCTCCCTAAGATAGCTAAGGGCAGTCACCACATCGCTCATAAAAGGTCGAACCGACATGTCTTCTTGGAGACACATAGCTGCAATAGCAATTGCTTGCTTGAAGCTTTTCTTTGGAAATTCTTCTTGAAGTAGAGGATCAGCAAGTTCTGAGAGTCTGTGTGGTTCTTTGAATATTGGTTCAGCCTAAACACCAAAGGAAAAACTATGTTCATTTTTTTAAAATAGATGAACGCATAATCTATCTACATCGACAGACAGGACTATAGAATAATAAACCTGCATCGTTGGCTTCTCAAACAACTACGGAGTATAGGATCCAACATTCGATATTGCTTTTTTTTTTTCCCTTTCCGAACTGGCAACTTAAATCTTTTAAAGTACGTTTTGAACTATGATACAAGAATTTTGGCCAAGGAAAGCCTTAGATGAATCAAAAGGAAAAAGGAATGTGTAAATTTTACCCATTTCACTAAATTCTGTTTTTCGCCTCGCCTCCTGGTATCGATAGATCGTTTTCCGGTGATCAACTCTAACAGAACGACTCCAAAGCTATACACATCCGATTTTGCAGTGAGATGACCTGTTCTTTGATACTCAGGGGCACAATACCCGTACGTACCCATAACTCTCGATGAAACATGCGTCTTGTCGCCCACAGGTCCAAGCTTAGCTAGCCCAAAATCAGAGAGCTTTGCGTTGAATTCCTCGTCGAGCAGTATGTTGGATGATTTCAAGTCACGGTAGATTACTGGTGGGTTCGCCTTATCGTGCAAATACTCTAGACCTTTCGCAGCATGCAATGCTATTTTCATCCTAGTGAGCCAAGGTAATGCAGTCCGACTTGGTGAAATGTCTGCAGAAATGTGACAAAAACAACATTCGCATGGAGCGAAAAACGTGTAATGCTCTTGGAAGACACAAAAATATGATCGATACCGAGTAGATGGTCTTCAAGAGATCCCAATGCCATGTATTCATACACCAAGAGTCTCTGTTCTCCATCAGCACAATAACCGATTAGGTTTACGAGATTTTGATGGTGTAGAAGGCTTAACATCAAAACCTCTACAAGAAATTCTCGGTTTCCTTGTAGCCCGTTTCGATCTAGTTGCTTAACAGCTACAATCTGAATTCAAACGGCCCAAAAATCACCGCAAAAACAACAAAAATGACCATAAGTTCATTGATGTGATCAATATAAAAAAAAAAATCTTTGATAGTACCTGGCCAGTTTTATCAAGGCATCCTTTATAAACACGACCGAATCCGCCCTCACCGAGCAAATTTTCTTGCCTGAAATTTTTTGTTGCCGAGGCCAGCTCCCTAAAGGTGAAAGTTTGAGCTGCAATATTGTTGTTGTTAATGTCTTCCCCGGTGGCACGCCTGCTGTTTGTAGATTCTGCTGTAGTCTTTCTTGGCTTTTCTGCACAGAAATTTGGAGCATTTCAAATTCCCTCATAATATCAATACTAGTATTAAATATGGGATACAAAAATTTAAAGGCAGCAGGGTTTGCATGGCATACCGGGCCGAGGCAGTGGCTGAGACGGAGGAGGCAGTGGCCGCCGCTGTGCAGATGGAGGTTCTCTATGATGATGGGCGGAGACAGGAAGTTTGCTTCTTGTCGCATTATTACCACAATTCTTGGATGCTTTCTTCTCATGGGACGAAAAGCATGAAAAACAACTCATAGTTGAGGCCTTAAAATTACAGGGAACACAGCAATCCCTGATCAATACTTGAACATGATTCTTTACAACTAATTTATAAGAATTATCTTGGATCATAGGATTTCCAACGAATCGTTGTCTTCCCAAAAAAAAATCTATGTTTTCATTACCAAGGAAATTAAATTAAAAACCCACTATTGTGTGGAATGATTTTGAGAATATATAAATCCCTCGAATTTAAGAGATTAAGAGAGAAAGATGAATTTTTTTTTTAATCTTGTTTGAATCAGTAAGGGCAAGAAGCCATATGAAGAATGAAGGGAAATGGCTTTTATTTTGCTGTCCACAATTGTCGGAGGAAATGGAAAAACAGTGGAAGAGAAGATATGAAGAATGCTCGTTGATGATACAACGACGCGGGGACCAATATGATGGACAAAATTAAACGAATTCACTATAAATTCATTTCAGGAAATTTTTTTATAATGTATAAATATTATGCCATCAAAATTTTTAAGTTAGCTCGTGGATTTTGTATCTGAAAGCGGAAATCACGAATCGTATTTTTTAAAAAGATCTTCTTTAAAGAAAAATTTGTGAGTTTTCTAATTAGAAATTCAATGATATTATTGGATATCTTATTCTTGTAAATAATTAGCCAATAAAATAGCTAAATCCGTGCTATATTCAACTCTTAGATCCAACACATTCATTCACAAATCTGAATTATGAGAGTACAGTATCCATATGTTTCAACGAGCCTAAACTGCAATCTTTAGTACTCCGGCACTCAAAAATCTCCGGCCGGGAAGCTACATATGAAATTGCTATTCCCCCATTGACAATTTGATCCTATCCTTTCCACCGCAGTAAGTCCTGGAACTCACAGAAGGTGTGCATCTGTTGTATGAGTTGTATCCATCCAAATCAACCGTTCCATGCACAACCTGCAACAAGAATATACATCAATGCTTGGATTACAATAAAATCAATGTGGCCAACATTTTTACCGAGTATGTCACCTGCCCGGAATTAAGTGATGCATATCAGTCCAGTCCGGTTTAAAATGTTGAAACTCCAGCCATAAGAATCTCCCACCGCTAGAGTAGTTGCATTAGCTGCATGAAACTGGTATCTGAGAGTAAAATGAAGGAAAAAGAAGGCGAAACCAATGGATTTTCGAGCACACGCGTGCACCATCGTCATTATTTTTTAGTATTAAAAATCCAGGGTGACTTTCCAAGTTGTTAATTAATATCCATGTTGAGTCTCCTTTTATATTGTTAGTTGTGGTGATCATGGAGCCATTATCGGTAGGTAGGTGATAGGTTAGCATCAGCTGATGAAATTCAAGCTCAAGGGATCTCTCTCATTATGATTCTTCGGTGTATCCGTCGGAATGGTTTGTTTAGATATTATTGACTTGTGCTCCCAACCCTCGATTTGTCCAAATATCAGACTGGCCCACTAAAATCAGGCTTCCTTGTAGCCCAATTCCGCCTTCTATTGGTCCGACCCAGTTTATATTGGCGCATTTTCCAGCATACTAAATGAAATATATCTACAAATTAATTAGCATTTAATTTGTTTAATATAACATAAGAAGTAATATACTTAAAATACAAAATTAGAAGGGAAAGAATTAAAAAAAATATATATATATATATATATATATATATATAACACCGACTCGTCGCAGTTTCCTCAATCTCAGTCGACTAATGGCCATGGACAAACTTTAATTTGAACAGAACAATTCCCACTAGCTTGGAGTTCATCATCATCTCTTTTTTGTTGTTGTTTCCCTTCAGAATCAGATATCATTTTCTTCATAATGGGCATAATTAATAAAAAAAAAATAACATTCATAAAATGTCCTCACTCGAATTGAGAAAAGTGCAATATTAATATATTTATGTGCCATTCAGTCTTGGTGCAATGCTTTTTTATTTTTGAAATTTTATTCATTTTCAAACGAGACGCTGGTACAACACTTGTGGGTACGAGTACGTGGCTCCAATATGAGTAATTTTTATTTAAAATAAAAATTAAATAACATAAATGACTAATGCCACAAGGCTGACACAGTCTTTGCTTTTGATCAATAATAAATTATTTTATTGTAAATTTGCTTTCATTTATTTAAATTTTAAGGCAACTATAATAAGTTTAGAATAAAAATTTATTTGGTAATTAAAAGTTTAAAAATGGATTTTCAGGAAAGAACTTTATGGGAATTGATTTTCTATAGATCTTTACGTTACGAGTTTATTTTTTTATATATTAAAAATTTAGGTAATTTTCCAATAAATAGTTATCATAAGATAGGAAAAATTAAGAGTAAAAATATTTATTAAATTAAAATGTAATTTCCACTATCTCCATTTTTTAAAGTTTACATATGTCCAAATTATTAATTAATATGGGTGATTTTGAAATGATGGATGAGTCAATGATAGTTTTCTTTAACAATTATGAAATCGATGATTAGATTTGGTATCATCAGCTTTAATACGTACAAGATTTGGCGATGCTGTTTTTTTATCATTAAAACAAAAGCAAATTAAGTACAAAGACAATTGTTGAGTTGAGTCCGTCCAAATGCTAAAGATTGAATAGGTCACTATTTGATATCGACTCTTCCTTCCCACAGCCGATTCGCATCCTTCGATTTTATCTTCTTGTTTGAATCGAAGGACTTCTGATTCGAATATATGTAACTCCTAAATTATGCAACTCTTTAATGGAGATCACCTCAATTCTTGTACAATTTTTTGGCATTACAAGATGATATTGAATAATTGAGTTAGACTTCTATTTTAACGATGTTTCCAACATGTTTATATATAAATTAACAATGTTTCATTTGCTAAATTTTGAACTTTTTACGAATTAATGATGTAATGTATACTACTACGTACACATGATTGGAGTTGATCAGTAAATATGTAAAACAAATTAATTAATATACTTGTTAAGATTGGGATTTAATTTAGACCTAATTTAACCCCCAAAAAAAAAAAAAAAATTTATCTCTATCTAATCTACGGAAGATGTATTTAAACAATATCACAAAATTATGATTCATCGCTTAAAACACTGGATTTCATTACATGCAAATATCATATGATTAATAATAGGGGTAGTCTGTACAGTGGTGCCCATAAGAACCAAAACCAACAAATTTCTCAAAAAGGATCGGATCGGATCGGACAAGTAGTATTAATTTTGATGGCGACTGATCATGACAAACAATTTAAAATATTCGTAATTATAAAAACAACTTTCAAATTTTTTCTTCCTACCCTCCAACAGGACCACAAGAGCAGCAGGATTTTCGATATCATGGAGAAAGATTATTTCTTGAAATTTACCTGTTGTTCAGTTGGAGATAGGGTTTGGTCCACTTGGAACTTCATGTTTATCACCTGCTACATACTCATCTTTTTTCCCTTTTGGCTCCGGATTCTCCCTCTTTCTTGGGTGAAACTCTGCTGTCTTGGAAGCAGCAGGTGAAACATCTGCTGAGAAAAGTGTATCTGAGGCCATTTTCGAGGAGGCTGGATCTGTTGCAGAATTCACAACTGCGAAAAGTAGGAACAGAACGAACAAGAACTTGACGGAAAAATGATGGGATTTAGCAGAGATTTCAAAAATTGTTGCCATGCAAATCGGAAAAAGAAACCACCCCCCCAGAAGTCCAGATGAGATCAATATCCATTAACCAGATGCGAATGCACCTCAAAAGTAATGAAGGATAATTATTTTTCAGAATGGAGAAGAAAGAGGAAAAGGGAGGAAGAAGAAGGAGCTTCAGAAAAAGCGAGGAGGGTTTGAAATTCCACACGCGATATTTGGACTGATTTCGAAATATAATGCAATAAAATCGTATATGGAGACTGGAATTGTGTGACCCGTACGTGTATACTAATTGTGCTTGTGTGTGCATGAATCCAATAATTCTGGTATGTCAAGTCATATTTTTATTTGATGATGCATTAATATAAAATTAAAAAAAAAATACGCATATAATATCTATAACAAATATAATTAGTTCAATTAAACAAAGAGAGAAAATTAAAAACATTGATACTATGATTAGTCGTCAAAGTTTAATCTTAATTAGTATAATAACTATGTTCTTTTTTTTTTAATTTTAATATTTTTTTATCAAACTGTCGGATATCATTAACAATATCTCATGTCATATCAATAATAAACATCGTTATGTCATCAATTAGAAAAAAAAAAAAAAAAAAAAGGGTCATGACAGTTGATATATGTGTGTGTGTATTATATATATGTACTAGGAGACCACAATTTACTCACTCCTTTGGTTTTGCTGTCGTTTAATTAATTCATGTCGTGGAAAAATTAGTATTAAAAAATTAGTATTATTATATATGGATTAAAACAAAATTAGTAATGGTGGTCGGCTTTTCTTCTTTCGGCCAGTTCCTAAAAACATTTATTTGACTTTGGGGTTACAACTTACACGCACCTCTGCTTTTTGTTAATTTACTTATGAAATAACAAACGCACTTTCTATAATTATTGCCATTCGAGGTCTAGGTGTTAAGATAACTTTCAAATCTTTCTTATTTGAAATGGTTTTTCGACATAATAGTTTATTTATTTTGAGTAACCGGCCGGGTCATTCTTCATGTTATCTGATTTTATCTTATTTGGCAAAGTTGGAAAAAAACAAAAATAAAGATACAGGGTACTGTTTTTACCTAGTTCGGTCCAACTGACCTATATCCCCGAGGTCATTACAATTAATCTTAATCAATAAACAATTATACAATTTCAGAGTGGAGAAGATCAAAGAGGAAAAGGCACCACCCCGGTTGATAAAATCTACGCAAAAAATTTGCTCGAGATAGCAAAATTAATTGTATTTTTTTTTTCGCTTGAATAATAACAAAACTCTCACATGCACTATAATGTTACATAAAATCAATTTCAGTTAATCAAGTGTTGTGGCATAATCCAGCATGAATTTATTTAATGACAATCTATATATAATTAATTTTTGCGTACAATTAATCTTAATCAATATCCACTTAGTCACGATCGAGTATTATTATATTTAATTGTATCCTTTTTTCATAAATCGTATGTAATCACAGAAATATTACTAAAGATTTTCCACTTTCGCCAACAAGTTTTTTCCCCCAAAACCTCGATCGAATGATCTTTATCGTGTTGAATTTAACAATGTAAGAAGTAAAACACTCTTTTTAATCACATTATATTTTATAAAATGTCAAATATATTTAATCAAATTTGTTTAATAATGAAAGCAAAACCCTGTCTATGCGATCACATTGTAAATGTCAATTATATTTAATCAATTGTTGGACTTAATTGAGCATGCATGTACTTATTTAAAGGCGATCTATATCATTTTTGTTACAAATGTTAATTACTATATATATCTGAATCATTTTTCAGAAAGTATATCTCTAATGCCTACGACTTTTATGGACACGACAAGTTTCAGTGTTTCAAATTTAAAAAAAAATAAATAAATAAAAAATCAAATGGTCCTATTTTGTTTTATTGGTAGACGCAAAACCAAACATATGTTCACACTTTAATATCGCAAAGTATCAATTGTTTGGCAAGCACTTTACTACTTGAGTAAATCTTCGATTTCACATGTTCATATACACGGGTTTGTCCGGTTTATATCTACAGTGAATAATAATATTTTGTTTTAAAAATAAATATAAAATTAGTCTTGGTTCTTGAAATAATCTTTTCCTAAAATATAATTTAAGATTGTGTGAAATATTGAATTGAGAGTTTTGTCTTTCTAGATATGATATTTGTGATGAGGATTTTATGATATGATATCATTGTTTAAAAAGAGTACTTTATTTCTAATAAAACTCTTGACTTCCATATCTTGTAGGATTCTTTTTCAAGATAAACCATAGGAGATAATGATGTTATAAATAAGAGAACGAACCTAAGGAAAAAGAGTTTGGACCTTTGGCTGTTTACTTTTGCACTCTTGCACGCCATGGTTTTCAGAGAAAAATAACTCACAAGGACGTTGATGTTTTGAAAAATGTTGTTTTACGTGTTGCCATGATTGTTGGAGATATCTGCGGACAACACATGTGGAAGTGTTGGTTGAAGATCAGGTTTTGTTCCTTCAGTTTTTGGCATCGTGTTTTTGGTTTCTTGAATAAGTTTTATTTTGATTGTTTGTTTTAGAAAGCAATTTATTTTCTAAACGTGTTGAGAAAATTGAATTTCGTTAAAATCACTATTGTTGGTTTTTGTAGATTGAAATTGGTTTTCTAGTTATTATTTTGTCCTGAAACACTGCGCACAATTAATTCTGGTTATTTTAGTTTAAGTTATTTATTTTTGTGTTATATTATTTCGCTGCGTAGTGTTACTAAATTTGGGACAACATTTAAATTTGTTACACAACCTTTTGTATCTTTTACAATTTATGTTAAACAAACTATATCCAATACCAACATGATTGTGTCAGGTCAAAAATTTGTTTAACAAAATTGACTCGTGTGACGGTGTCATATAATTTTATAAAGACGAACACTAAACATTATTTAAACCACAAACATAGTAGGAAGGAAATCCTAAAAAGCAAGATCTTCTTTAAACTTTCTTCCATGTTTTTGGGGATTTTTTATTATTTATTTTTGCCCTCCCTTTGATAAAGTAGAAATTGAATCGGTCATCAATTTAATATCAAAGTCTCACACTATTTAATAAAAATGGCATTGATTGTCTGGGTCAATATTTGTTGCTTTAACAAAGGCAATAAAGGTGACTCCCACGAGAAATGAAATTGGGCATGAACCGGGAGCACAGTGTGTTATCTTTTCCATTTAAAATGTGGGAATATTGGCCCCCATTCCGGATTATTTAATTTGCAGTCCGACTACAAATAATCAATGTCTAGGTTTCTTAGTCACGTAATATTAATAAATTCAGTAACTCAAAACATAAAACATACCCAAGGATCGATGTAATTGAATACAGTTCACCATCTGCATATATGTAAAATTGCAAATTTAATGTGTATTCTCCACGATTTTGGTTCTTTATGTAAATGAATTACAGTTTTAATATGTTAATTTTTTTTTGTTGTTACAATTTTAATGATTTTCTACGTAGCGTTGATGTGGTGTTAGAATGATGTCGATGTATTAAGCCTAATGTAAACACTTTTATGTAACCAATTGCCATATAACGAATGATACGGGACTAAAATCATTTCTGAAAAACAATTTTCCATATATATGTATGTATATGTATGTATGTATGTATGTATATAAAAGATGTGTGGACAAAAATGTTTAGCTTGCGATTTTTTGGAAACATGATTGTGATTTTTTATCCACCACATATCCCTAACTTTTGGCTTCACGTTTTTCGATGATCACTTTAAATTTATGTCAACGGCTTATTGCTACATATATATAACATAAAGAGACAAATCAAGCCAGCTAATGGATAGTCTTAATTAACATAATTGAGGTCCAAATTGCTTTCATTATTGTTATCTCTCAGTTATTGTATTCTCTCATCGAGTACTAGTATAGTATGGGATGAATTCTTGTAATTAATCAATTATCAATTAAATAAAATATTCGAAAGTCGTGAACACTAATAATTTAAGCAGCGTGTGAACTTAAAATTCCATTCAGTTTTTGTTCTATTTCAGATTCTCTTCTGCAAAATCATTTTGTAATGATGCGATCGGACATTTGATGCTCGTACTTGCTGAGTCGATAAAACATTCTTTTGCACTGGAACATGTTGTGTCTCAATGAAAGAGAGCATGTATAGGCCGGAGAGTTTCCGTAAAAAAAAAAAAAAAACATGAGATTCCGTTTAATTAGTTCGAGCTCTTCAAGTTTTGTATGAGATCAGAAATATTCGATTAGATTAAGAAACCCAAATCTAAATTCTATTTTTCATCAATTCTGTTAGATGTCGAAAAATAATATTGGCTTCTAAAAACAAAGAATGTATAAATTTTGGCCTAAACCATTTCCTTTGCTGTAAAGAGGTTTTTTACTCTGTTTACGGACAACTAGCTTCTATTTAACTCATCTCTAGCATTTGAGACTTCCGGGAACACAATATGACGTGGTAAAAAAAGTTAAAAATAAAAAGAAATACTAAAATCAACCCAAATTATTGTCAAAGAATCCAACAAACAGAAAACAATGAATGAGTCAGCATGAAATATTTATCAGATTAAAGTAAGAAGTTTCTTTTAGAAAGATAATGTCGTGTAAAGATGGTGGGCCTCTAGGATTATGTACGTTGGATTTCTTGTGATCTTTTCGGAAGAATTATTAACCATTGCCTGTTGTTTTCCCACCATCGCTTGCCAAATCAACTGTGCAACACAGGCTAAGGCTGCTGTGCAAACGACTGGAATCGCACATAAATAATATATAAATGGCTTAATCAAAATTTTAGCTAGAACATTATTTTGACACAGCTAGTTTCAAGTTTTTTTTGGCACAATATCTTATAATCTTCATGACAACTTTTCATTCAAATAAAATTTTCATACTTGCATGACGAGATATTAATATTATTTTCAATTTTAGGCTCAACTCTCCTTTCAATTGCGCTTTTTCCTAAAACTTCTGTTTAAAGTTGTTGCATCCCATGTTACGTCAAGGTGTTGTCTAATGGCTACAAGTAAACATCCAAGAAATCTAAGGTTATGGCAAGAATATTGTTCCTACTCACGAGTCCGAAAAGCTATGTTTTATTAACAATTAAAGGGACAGAACCAAAGTCAAACAATCACTTCAAAAAATCAAAAATACCCAAATGATAAAAATAGGACATCGTAATGTACAACCAAAGTTATCGATTTGATATAGTAATATCTAAGGAAGTTGTGAAGTAATACTGGAAAAAAAACGATGGGGTCGACAGCTTAGAAACAGCGCAAGGTATCGTTTTTACCTCACTTCCATCGCAAGGACTTTTGAATTCCAGAGTAGATAAGCCCTAATGACCTCCCTATCAAGCTGACCAGAAAGAATGAAATGGCATCACTGACTTTAGCAACAACTGTTCTTACAAATGGCATGGCGATATCTGCCAGTTCAAGGAATAGACTTACATAGTACCTCCTGTGGCATAAGAGTAATCCAACTTTTTACTCGAAACATCGAGAGCTTGGCTTCTTAAAAACAGAAGTTGCGTTGATATTTGAGAACTATAACAGTTCGTGAAACGTGAATGGTAGTATTTACAAAAAATAGCGAGAACTCAAATTCTCCTCACATATCATACCAAATTTCTACAATGAACTTCTCTATCAGGATGATTTGGTTATTTCAATCAGTGGTATGTTTAGAATGTCAACCCGCAACCTATAACCTATTACAAGAAAATGTTGCAAGACTATTTGCATCAGAAGATACAATTAATTAGATATCAATGGAGGCAATGAATTTATTAAACCGCAAGATTTGTTATATAAGTTTAAATAACCATATCATTCTCAATACAAAAAATTATTATAAAACACCATAAATTAAAAAATAATTATGAATGACATATTTAGATCATTATTCTAATCAATTAATAGAAACTCTTATAAAAATCATCTCTAAAGTTTTTAATTTTAATATAATCTCTAGGCTTCTTACACAAAAATATTTAATATCAAAATATTTGCATACACATGCACATAACGCATGCATAGAGCGCTATATACAAGAAATGGATTAGAACGTACCACCCAGTCAAGGCCCTTAATTCCTTGGTCCTTTTAAAAGGTACAGAAACCTGGTTGATCACAGCAAAATGCAGATCCGATGATACAGGTCCTGATCTCATCAAACTGAACTGTTTCCACCAACTAAAATTTCCGGCCTCCATTGTGTTGGATTTCTCAATGGGTACGCTTCGAAGTGTGCAAAGTTCAAACCTATCTTCATACATAGATACAATTGCTGCCATGTTTTGATGCAACCATTGGTTCAATGCTACCTGTGAACCAGAGATCACACATTGTTTTAAAAAAAATCTAAACAAACACTAGTATTGTAATGCTCGCAAATCTCGATGTACTACATTCCACATTGTACAGTTTTAAAATTTACAAAAACACTAGTATCATGACACTCACATATCTCGGTGTACTACATTCGACATTGTACAGTTTTTATCAACTTCAATCTCCATGACATTCGACATTGTACAGTTTTTATCAACTTCAATCTCCATGTTATAACTCATGGTAATAACTAATAAACAGATCTCATCAAGCTACTACACACCTTGGGCTGTATATCTACAAAAGCCACAATTATGAATGCATGCCCGATATAACTCACAAAACTTGTTCAAAATGGTACTAGTAACGACGACTACATATACGAATAACCAAGTTCCTTCAGGAAACGAAAGAGAAAGTTTTAAGGTATGGTCTACTCCAAAATAATACGTGTGAGGAAAATTTTATTTTACATGTGAACGAACACAAACTCATTTTTCATAAAATAAAATTGCTCCATGAAGTAATTATGAAACAACTCTTCAGAAAAGAACCATTATGATGAATCACAAGTTTAAGGAACTTTAAAACCTGACACAAATATGTGAGGTTTTGTATGAAAATGACTGGCAGGGTGAGAGATTAAGTCCACCTCATTGCGCAATCGCTGAAGTGCTCTAGTGCATAAGGTACACAAGCTCAATCCAAGGTTGTTCATTTCATTAGACAAGCTACTGTCCACAGATATAAGCTCCAAATATGTGCTTGCAGCGCCATCGGCCAATGTGATCAGCAGATCTTCTAGTATTGCTACTCCATGTTGGGCAAATAAGCTATAATTGTAGCATCCATCATTCCTATCAAACAAAGAGGTGCAATTCAAAAAATTGTGGATCCTTGCGCAATGCACTTGCAATCTGACTCTGAAAAGAGAGAACGGTTTAGGCAAGTATTGCAAAACCTATCCTTCTTGCACCATCCATTACCTGTGATTGTATGCGGCAACATACACATATCATATAAAACAACTAGTTTTACTTGAAATACTGGAGTGTTTACAACCATTAAATAGTTGTGATGACCCAAGAAATGATAAAAGGCAGATCCCAAGGTGCTGTATTTTCTGATTCACTGACCTCAAATGAAAACGAAAAAATAGTAGCTCCCAAAAGAACAAAAGAAAACCAAAATTTCAATAAACAGCATGCAAAAGGCAAGGTAACTTCATAACAAGCGAATAGAGACACACATGAAGAAGTTTACCAAAACAAAGCTTAGGAAATCAGGAAACCATACAGCCACTGAGGCCCCATATTCCTGCATGGTAATGGAAGATACAAAAGCTATCCTGAAGTTATTCTCTAATAACAATCAGACTTCTGTGCATGCTACTGATACTGCCCTTAAACTATTTACTTTGACACACCTCCTTTCACACTATTTTTCAATATAAAGGAACTAAAAAAGACTCTCATCGGGAAAGGCAACAAGGGAAAACTAAAAGAAATGCTCACCAATGTGTTCAAATTAAATAACCGGTTGATAAAGAAACATAGTCAACTTCGAAATATTTCAACACTATTTTATTACCTGGAAGACCCAAATTTAAGGGCATATGTCAACTCCACGTATAAATTCTCCTTGCCTGACTTTCTGATAATTTGAATTAGATTGTCGTAGGCACCTAATTTATTGACCACCAAAGAAGGAAGTTCCTAATAGAAAAAGGAGAAAACGAAATAATATTTTGCTTATCGAAGTAATTTTGATAGCTTGTTGCAGCAATAATGTGTATTGATTATCATTCATGAGGCAACTAACCTTGTTAGGTTTTCCAGATACCAGTCGAAGTTCCTCTTCCAGCCACGCTTTACATAGATTCTGGTTGCAGTTCAGAATAATTTCAGTAAAGACAGCCGAAAACTCCTTTGTTGACTTTGTGATACAGTTTCCAGAAATATTTGACACCTAAAGAAGAGAAGTATTAACCCTCTGTTCAAACCAGGAGAATAAATATCCAAGGGAAAAAGAAACAAAAATTACAAGTGTCTTTCTCCTGTGCCAGTACAAAGAAAAATCCGAGGAAAAATTCTTCCCCTGGGCCAAAATCCTTTTAAAAGAGGTTTATATTTTTTAACAACACAAACAAAGATGCAAGTATATGACAGAGATAATAAAGTGCCTGCCTCTTTGTTGAACCACTGAAATGATGCCCATAGCAACCTTACTCTGGGACCCTCGGCAACAGCACACAAACTAGACTGCTGTTTATTGTTTTTTCCTTCAAATTCTGAAAGTGTTTCTCTTAAATCGACCCCAACATCAATAGCAGATAAGGAATCCATAAGCTTGCCTTTCACAACATTCCAGGCAAATTGCAAGTAAACCTCATTATCATTGGTGATTTCACTGCAATTAAATAAACCAAATCATACAATGGAACATAACAGAACCATATTAACATCTAAGCAGAATCTTACAGCCAAAAGATATAAACCGTGATGAAATTTCGATCATGAACCTTCCTTACCTACCCGAGGAAGAAGAGATTTCAGGGACAACATCATCCTGGGATCTGCTTGTCGAATTATTATACAAGTTCTTTTCGGTAGGAATTACTCCAGCTATAAACGTAAGGATCATACTCGCCAACAGGAGAACCTGGTCTGCAATAGGAGCCCAGTCAGAAGAAATAGAACCATCAGCACTCACTAGGGCACCCAAGCAATAGCATCTATTAAGAGTCTTGGGTTTTGGAATTCCATTTGACTTGCTTAAGCTTGGAGCAATGAGGTAGTGGTCCTTCCCCAGAGATAATGGCTTAACTTTACAACTCATACAATGAATCTTCCTAGAAATGACCAGGAATTGATAAAAATGAAAAACATCATTTAAGGAATATATAGCTCATACTTAAATAATCTTCAGAAATTAAAATAAAAATCCTACACATACATCTCATACTTAAATAAGCTTGAGAAATTAAAATAAAAAATCCCACAAATACATCTAATCTAAGTTTTACCATGGTAGCACAACAGTTCCAAACAAGCACTCATAGATACATAAGAAGAAATAAAATCAAAGTTAAAATGAAAAATATAAGATTTTAACAACTGAAAGATTGCCACTGTGGAGGTAAAAGAATTGAAAAGACTGATGTTTCATAGCAACTGGAAAAAAAATTATATCTATTGATTACAAGACAACTACTACAGTTATTGCATCAGAATGACTTCAGTGAAAAAAGTTGATCCAAACAATGACAAAGATTTAATGCATATTAGGAGGATACTGAACCAACTGAATATGTTAAAGAAACCTTTGAGCTGGCACATGAGAAGTTTTGGCCAGCAATAACCGCTCTTTCAAGACAATGCCATGAGCTTGCAGCTTGGCAATGGATGGAATAACAGCACATACGGCCATGAGCAGAGTCTCTTCTTATTGATTAGCTTGATAAAAGGCTGGCACACATTGAGGGAAAATGCCCATTTCACAACAAATTTCAAATTAGCACCTGCAAAATTAGCAGCATTGAGAATTGCATTCATTATTCATTAAGCAAAAGAAATTAATTTTCTAGGATAAAAATGATGCTGCTTATATTTCTAATATCAGTTGTTTATGGATACATGCTGTAAAACTAAATCGAGTTAAGCAAGAGTAAAGCAGTTGCACGAGGACAAGAATTTCTCATTTCACCATTTTCTTGCAATGGACAGCGGGCACAGTTCAGGGGTGTCCTTTCCTTTCCAGCATTGGGCCACAAAAATACTGACCATGCTTGCAACCATAGAGCAGCACACGAAATGTGAATAAGAAGGGGGTTCCAACATTTTCGAACACTTAACATGCAGCTAATAACACGGTAGAAATCCCAATCAACAAAGTCAACATAGCTAATGCTGGATTATGCAGTTTCTAGCTTGCAACTATATTTCCACCCTCTCCAATTTGTAATCATTATTCACTCCCAACTTGTTGAAGCACTATAAAAGTGTATACAATTTACAGTCCGAGCCATAGATGTACAGCAGCTGATTCAAAATGCTACACAGGTAGTAACAATTCCAGCAGTAACGCTCAGCGAAAATGCAAATTTGCAATATCAACTCTTTAACTACCGAACACACAATGCCAAAAAAAACATCAAATTTCAATGTGGTTCTAGATCAACGTAAATTTGTCATGAATAAGAATTAAATTAAACCAAGCAACCAAAAAAAACTAACCCTAAAATCAAGGTAAAAAGAAAATGCAACAGATAATTGGCGTTTTGGCGAAAAATTACAGGAAAAGTGTCCAACTTACATGGGAGTGGATGAGGATTGAGTTCGTGCGAACCCCGTTTTCCACATGGAAATATTTCTCGCTAATTTGTTTGACCAATAAACAGATTAACAAGAGCTGAAGATCCAGAGGACTGACGAGGTCAGCAAAAAGGCTGAGTTGGACAGAACTCGGGTCCAACGGGTCGAGGTCCAGATTTGGTTTGGACCAACCCAAACTTTTTCTATGTCTGGTCCAATTAGCCCAACAACGAAAACTTAATTTGTTTTGGGTGACTGACACCTCATCGGTACTCACATAGGTGTGTACGGTAGGTGTGCAGCATATCAAAACTCTATATATTTATATATATATATATATATATTGACGATACTTAATTTTTTATTATTTATTTGGTAATTCGGTTTTCAATTTTCTAATCTATGAATCATTATCCAATTAATGATGATTTGAAAATATTAATTTTATTTATGATTGTGTAGTTTCAATTTATATTTTTTTTAGAAAAACAAAATGATAAAAGTAATATATGATTTTGAGTTGTAAGTTTGGTATCGAAAATGCTGATTTTAATTCAAATAATTTTTAAAACGAAATCGAATCAAATTTTACTCACCAAACCAATTAAATCAGACCAAAAAATAAATATAATATGTACAATATAAATATAAAAAAGGGTCAGATTTCGATTCAATTTTGTTTAATTTGGCTTTAATTCGTGCTCAATTAAGTTTTTCCATTTAAAATTATATAATTCGTCCTTATTGAAATGAAAGTTCCAAAATATTGATTGAGCCAAAATTTTCGATTTTTTTTGTAAAAACACTTTTGAATCGATTTCCCGAATAACCCGCCATTTATAAACACACACGTTTACCCGACCCACCGGCCTGTTTTGCCCTGGCATTTCCACTGTAAACCCTAATAAAACCCGCGCCCGCCTCAGCCCCTCCGTCTCGCTCTTCGTCTCCACGCAGAATCCAGCCATGGTGAAGAAAAGCAAAAGTATGTTACCACGCAACCTATTTAGAGCCTGGTAGCATATTCGTTTGTTTCTACTCATATTTTGTATGTTTGAATTTTCTCAGAGAGCAAGAGCAAGAGAGTGTCCCTGAAGAAGAAGTACAAGGTAATACGGAAAGTAAAGGAGCATCACAAGAAGAAGGCCAAGGAAGCAAAGAAATTGGGATTGAACAAGAAATCCAAAGTTCAGAAGGATCCGGGCATCCCCAATGACTGGCCCTTTAAGGAACAGGAACTCAAGGCGCTCGAGGCACGCCGCCAGCGTGCCATACAGGAGCTAGAGGAGAAGAAAGCCGCTCGCAAGGAGAGGGTAATTCGATCTTGTTGTGGTTTATTATTCTGTTGATCATTCTATTTGATTGACGGTTCATGCATGTTTACTGCCTTTGTGAATTATTACTTGCTGATGTTGATTTTAGGGTTTCAGATTTGTTATTTTGATGTTTTATGCTTAGAATATTTGAAAGGATTAAATTTTACACATTTTACTGTTTTTTCCCTTATGGCTATGGATATTAATTGAATTGTAGACGAGCAAGATGGTTGTTAATTGATTCTTTCAGCGAATTGCCTACTGTCAGCTTACATGGACCACAGCATCATTTTTTCTATGCTGAGTCGCTGATACTAGTTTAGTTTAGGTTTATGTGAGAGTTATAATGATTGTGAGAGCATGGTCCTGTAAACTTGGAATTGAGCAGGGATCTGCATGTATTTATGAAACAGTTCAAGTTCCAATTGTACTCATCACTTCATGTTTTTAGCATCAAACAATCTTTTGTTGCACCATACTGTATCTGGAAAAATTTCGCTTTGGTATCGGATGATTTATAAGTTTTTTTCATTTGGATTTAGACTATGTTATTAAAACCTTTTCTTTTAGGCTCAAAAGAGAAAATTGGAGCTCTTAGAGGGTAAGGAAACGAATGAAGAAGAAGTGAGTTCTGGTGAAGAGGAGTTAGTTACTGAGAATTCCATCCGAGCTTCGAAAACTCGGGGTTTGGGTATGCGATAGATTTTTGGTGTTCTGATATTTTGGTTTGATGTATTTATTTTAAAAAATTCTTTACTTTGTCGCAGACAACTCAGATAGATCATTTTATAAGGAGTTGGTGAAAGTTATCGAAGCTTCTGATGTAATTTTGGAGGTCCTTGATGCCCGAGATCCCCTTGGTACACGTTGTGTTGACATGGAAAACATGGTGATGAAATCAGGGCCTGATAAGCGTCTTGTTTTGCTACTCAATAAAATTGGTATGCTTTCTCTTCTGCATTTCTTTTCTGACTTTCTGGTCCTAAGTTTGGAGGTAAAATTTGTGCTGGGCTGCTGGCCCAACCCAAATATATCAGCTTGAAAAGCTTGCAAGTTGTGGTCTTTTTGAAATAATTGATTTAATGGAATTTATTTTTATTTCCATTAGATTTAAATGGTTCTGACTTTGCAGAGATAATTTATGTAGATGCTTTCCGTGCAAATTGAGATTTCGATCATTCGGGGTTTGCAGAGAACTCATCAAAATATGTTACCTTAACACCTTTTTTCTCATGTTTCAGATCTTGTTCCTCGTGAAGCTGCTGAGAAGTGGCTCAATTATCTTAGAGAGGAATTACCAACAGTTGCCTTTAAATGCAGCACCCAAGAACAGAAATCGAACCTGGGGTGGAAATCTACTCGAAAGGCTGGGAAGGCTACGAAATCTGGGAAGGCAAGCAATATCCTGCAAACAAGTGACTGTCTGGGTGCTGAAACTCTCATAAAATTGCTGAAAAATTATTCAAGAAGCCATAATGTAAGTATTGGTTGGTATCTACTACCCCTCTCAATAACTTTGGTGTATATACATGGAATTCATTTTCTTTGCCTCTATCTCCTACCTTTTTTTTCTATTGTATATGTATTTAGTATTATATGTATTTAGTATTATATGTATTTAGTATTATTTCTCTTAAAAGTTAATGGTAACTTCACACATCTATTTAATTTGTTTGTGGGGCAAAATTAACTTCAAGGTTTTATGCAGATAAAAAAATCTATCACTGTGGGGGTTATTGGCCTTCCCAATGTAGGTAAAAGTAGCCTAATTAATAGCCTGAAAAGATCTCAAGTTGCAAATGTTGGTGCCACCCCTGGCTTGACAAGATCTATGCAAGAAGTTCAGCTGGATAAAAATGTTAAATTATTGGACTGCCCCGGGGTTGTGATGCTAAAATCGTCTGAAACTGATGCATCCATTGCTCTTCGTAATTGCAAGAGAATTGAAAAATTAGATGATCCAATTGGTCCTGGTGAGTTCTTGTTTTTAACATTCTCGACTGATTTTGATTGTCATAATTGATATTTATTTTATTCCTGGATATTAACTGTGCAGTCAAGGAAATCCTCAAGCTTTGTCCAGATAAAATATTAGTGACATTATATAAGATCCCCGGGTTTAGTTCTGTTGATGATTTCCTTCAGATGGTTGCTACAGTCCGGGGAAAGCTCAAAAAAGGTGGTATTGTAGATATCGAATCTGCTGCTAGGATTGTTTTGCATGACTGGAATGTAGGTATGAGCCCTCATCTCCATGAAATTCATCAAAAGAAAATGTATTGTTGCATGGGAGGCGGATCTGAACAGTCTGGCAGGAGTGGTCACACCCCCAAAAAAAAACTCTATAGGCTTTTATATTATTTATAATTCATGATTTTCCTCATTTCTGAATTTTTTTCAGTTTTAGTTTCACCTGCTTGCACAAAATTCCGATCTCAGCTACTGAGCTGGATAATGGTTTGGAGGACTTATGTTTTTTTTTCTGATTTGAAAATGGGGCAAAAGTGCTGAAAACTTATGTCGACAGTGAATGCTAACAAAATAGCTTTGCCTTTTCAGAGACAGTGCAAGCGGGGGTTTAAATTAACATGATTTTTGTTTGTGATTCTCCTCGTAGGTAAAATTCCATATTACACCATGCCTCCCGTTCGGAATGTAGAGGAACCTTCTGAGGCTAAAATCGTCTCAGAACTTGGGAAAGAGTTCAATGTGGATGAAGTTTATGGTGGTGAATCTTCGTATATTGGCAGTTTGAAATCTGTCAATGATTTCAACCCAGTTGAAGTTCCATCAAATCTTCCTATAAAGTTCAGCATGACGATTCTCGAGGTTTGTGATTTTTCCACATTTTGTTTCCTTTTATGAGAATTCAATCTCGATCATTATTATGTCTTTTACATGAGTAGTTTTGATGCTAGAGAGGTACCGGCTGAGATGCTGGGGGTTGCCCCCTCACGTTGGAAATGTTTTTCGTTATATATAATTTTTATAAATCGACTTTATACACCCCAAGTAGATTAAAACACCAATCCTAGCCTGATTTCTTGCATCCACCTGTATTCTGAATCTTTTGATGTTTTTCATTCTGGTTAAGCCACGAATTTCACCATAACTCAATATAAACAGAAGGGAAGAAATCCCGTACTGGTATATATATTACTTTTAAGTATAAAGGAATACGAAAACAATGAAGATGATGACCCTATTATCAAGAGGGGGTGATTTTTTTCGTTCCTAGCTGAAGCTGTACCGGGATCAAAATAATATGCTGAATGAAATTTCCTTCTTATTAAACACACTATTCTCACATGTTCTCTTAGATTTCTACTATTGATAGGTCTAGATAAATTTGGTTTGATATGTATGCAGAATGATGAACCACCACCAGCTTCAACTCATGACAGTGCTGAGGATGAGTCCATGGAATCTGACGAAAAGGATGATATCCCTGAGAAAGATAAATATGCAAATAGGAAACAAAACGAGAAGTTGTATTCAGAGGAGGGCATGCTAAACACGAAGTTGAAAAAAGCAGAGAAAAAAAGATTGAAAAAGGATAGTAGACCATCTACCATGGATCATGATATGGATGGTGATTATGATTTTAATGTTGATTATGTGATAATGGAAACTGCCACGGACATTGCCGATGACAGTGGCCAGGATGGTAAAAGCAGTAAGAATCGGTTTGAAGTGCCTGCTGGTGTTGAATTGGATGCCGAGTAACTGAGTGCTACAGCAGGTATTTATGTTATTAAATACGAGTCAAGATTTTGAATTGAATTGGTATTTTGTGGATCCTAAGATTTTGGCTCATGGAATTATAGTCTCATTTATCGGTTATCAGTCATTTTTGTTTTTTTACAAGAAAATTGTGGTATTTATTGTATTTACTATCCCGAATTCTGAAATGGTAGCAAATAGTTTTGGCAACATTGCAGTTTTCCCTGTGTAATGAGTTTATTCATGCTATTTTTCGATTGATGAGACGTTACCCTAGGATAGTAACTAATCGAATATCTAAAAGTGTTCATATATATCAATACAAGAGTAATTGGCCTGCTGATGGATTGAGCGGCATCAATGGCTGAGAGGATGCAGTCTCTGTAACATCACCAACGGCGGAGGATGCATATGATGTACATTACTTGCCAATGCAATAACTATCCATCCACCTGGTATTTCCCAGATTTATCATTAACATCCCTCCATGTCTCCTCTCGGCGTTAAATTTCTGATACTACTAATTAATAATCGGATACAAACGAAACATAAAATCAATATTTTCCAGTTGAAGAACAACAATTTGGAATCATTCAATTTTGACGGGAAGGGACACGAGGGAAATAAAAACGATAGAAAAAAACAAATTAAAGAAACCATCGAGAAGCTAGGAAAAGGTAATGAAAGGTAGGAAAAGTAGGTCGAGAGGAAAATCTGACCAATTAAAATCTTACACCCCCAAAAAAAGTACGTTTTGTGTATAATAATTTAATAGTGGTTGAAAGAAGAATTTGGAGAGGTGGTTGAAACATGGAAAATTATGGATTGCCATTTCGAAAACTATTTTATAGTTAATTTAATATGCTATCAACGATTTGTTAAATTGATTACAATATTATTATTATTATTATTATTATTATTATTATTAAATTTTTTCACTGAAATAATTTCTTATAAATGGAGTTCGAACTTCCATCCAGAGTTGTGGGATGAAAAACCAAGTATTTGTCATTTGCAGGACGACGAGTACTAACACAATCCGTTCTGATAGCAATGCTAGTTTACGCCATGCAAACCCCTCTCCTTTCTATGAAGTTTGTTCTAAGATTGAGCAAATCATTCGTAACTTCTAATGGGGCAGAAAGCGAACGAAAAGTCATCTTGGTAAGCTGAAACAATGTCATCAAGTCTAAAGCAGAAGGTGGCCTGAGGATTAGATCCATACATGATATGCATAAAGCATTTTTGGCAAAACTTGGGTGGAGGATGGTGAAAGAAAATGATTCTTTATGGGTTCGAGTTCTTGTTGGTTAGTACTTGCCGATAAGAGGGACTCTTCTAACATATGGCATGGGATTACTAGAGCTGTACCTCAAGGATTACTAGAGTTGTACCTCTCTTGAAGAAGGGTTCCGAAAATTTGTTGAGTTTTTGGATGGATCTATGTGTTGAAAATGAATCGTTACGTGAATACGTACTCGAGGATATTTGTTTGACAGAGATGAGTTCGCATGGGCTTCTCGACTAATGGAGATTGCTTTTGTTGTGCGGGAAAGTTATAGCACGTGAATCATATCTTCAGGGGATGTGATGGAGCAAAGCAGGTCTTGCTAGGTCTATTACCAACCAACACTCAACTCCAGAATGGAATGAGTTTGCTGACTGATTCCATTTTAATTTATCAGAGGAAGTCAATTGTGATTTTACTAGCGAGTGAAATGCTATGTTCGCTATTACTGAATGGTGGTTTAGAGGTGACGAAATGAATTTGTATTATCGGATACAAGCAAAAGAACAAATCATAAGCTTAGAGCTCTAATTGTGCAGGTTCTTGGGGGGAATTATGAAACTACGTACTTTGGGTGGCAAAAGCCTGAGAGATGGTGGGTAAAGTTGAATACGTATAGGTGTTATGAAGGTAATAACAAGACCGGGGGAGGAGGTGTTATTCGAAATGAATACGGGCACTGATTGGTTGGCTTTCATATTAAACCAGCAGCTGCTGAGATTTGGGCAGGCTCTCTAGAGTCTAGGGGTTGCAGCTGGCATAGGGTAGAGGAAGTCGCCGGGTTTGTCTAGAAGTTACAAGGAAAGTATGCCGTGTCTGAATGTGCTAACGGAGCTGGAGGAGTGCAAGAAGGTAATTGGCAAGCAATGGGAGGTGACTGACATAGCTATAGGGAAATGAATAAAGTTTTCGATCACCTGGCATCGTTCAACAGGCCTTAAAATTCTGGACAGCCTGAGCCCACCACAGAAGACTTGGAGGGTGAACAGTACCAATTTTCATAGTCATCCAAAAAATACAAAAAAAAATAATAATTATGTTATTAAAATATAAAAATTAATATTTTTTTACGTAGGACTCGTATAAAAGATTTTATCCACGAAATTGACCCTTAAAAGCGTTTCATTTCTGTGTGTATATATATATAATCAAAACCCGTAGGGTCCCGGCAATGTCACGCTTCCTCCGCCTAATGCTTTATCCCTTTCTCCATTATAACTTCTCCTATCTCACTTCTTCCATTCAATTCTCTCTCTACATTTTGCGTTAAACGTTCGAATACATATTCAAGCGCACGTATATAGAGGTTTGACCTAGGTTTATCGTGGAGAAAAGGAGGAATGGGCCAGCAATCGTTGATCTACAGTTTTGTGGCGCGTGGGACGGTGATCCTGGCGGAGTATACCGAGTTCACGGGGAATTTCACAGGAATCGCGGCGCAGTGTTTGCAGAAACTCCCAGCCACCAACAATAAGTTCACTTACAACTGCGACGGCCACACCTTCAATTACCTCGTCGAGGATGGATTCAGTAAGCGGCGCCGTGTCTGATCTATTTGTTTCCATGTTTGTTTTGTTTATTCTGTATGATTGGCTGGTTGTTAGTTCTTTTTTGCATGCTCGTTTTGGTTATTCTCCGATTTTGCTTGATTTGAAAATTTTAGGGTTTGTTTTGTGATTTTTCGGTGTGAGTTACCTTCAGTGGCTTATATCTTTGTTTAAGGTGATTGTTTTGGCCATTAGTTTTTGTGATGTGGCTACAGGTTCTGGATCGGCTGTTTTTTTTTTTTTTTTTTTGTGGCTAAATTGGTAACAACTGATGATAACGACCTTGCGTGAGAGAGATCCTCACTCGGTAGAAATCGACAATTTGGTTTTGCCTTAACATAATTTTTAAGTAATCAGTTCAAAAGTATGATTAGTCTGAATGATGAGTTGTTTTATTGTCTACTCTCACTTTCAAGTTGCTTGTATGTCCCATTTATAGATATTATACTCTTTGATATCTGTAGGTATTTCAAATACCGTTATCTCATGTTGTACACCATGGTACAAATCTGTTTTTATTTGGGCCACTTGTGTTTGTTTATGATGGCTTGGGTTCCAATGTTTATTTAATATCTGTGATTTTGTGTTACATTGACTGAATTCAGCTTTAAATATTGTCTCTTGGGCTATAAAGTAATTGTAAGTTTGTTCCTTTGTGACCTAGCCTTCTGTTTTTGAGGCACAGTATCTGACTGTCCCTGGATTTCACAAGGCTTTTCCACTTTTCACACCCTCGCTTCAATTCAGTCATAAGTTTCATTCTCCTATATAGACTTGGTTGCTGTCTGCTTCAACCTTATGGAAACGTACTGTAACGGTGACCATGCAGTTTCCAGTTTGGACTTCATTCATCTTGTCTTGCGTTTTTTAAAATTAATTTCATCAAAGATTTCTTGGTATTGATTGTTTGATTTATCAGGAAGCGTGTACATGAATGTTGTTCGACCACTGTATGATGTATATGATACACCTATATTCTTTTGCTTACTATTTACATTTATTTTCATACTACTTCTTTTGGTGGATCAACAAAAACTGTTTTGTATAACAGCTTATTGTGTCGTTGCTGTTGAATCTGTTGGAAGACAGATTCCAATTGCATTTCTTGAGCGAGTGAAGGAGGACTTTACCAAGAAATATGCTGGAGGGAAGGCTGCAACAGCTGTTGCCAACAGCCTGAATAAAGAGTTTGGGTAATACTCTCTTTTAGAGACATTTTTCTTCGCATTTCGATGCCCTGTAGAAAAATTCTTATGTCATCAAAACTTAGACCCAAAATGAAGGAGCAAATGCAGTACTGTGTGGATCATCCAGAGGAGATTAGCAAGCTTGCAAAGGTGAAAGCTCAGGTTTCAGAAGTTAAAGGGGTGATGATGGAAAACATTGAAAAGGTGAATATATATCATCACAAATTGCTAATATCTGATTAGATAATGAGGATGCATTTGGTTTCTGATTAAATGTGTTTGATTTAACCCTAAGATTTATGTCTCTGCAGGTTCTTGATCGTGGAGAGAAAATTGAGCTTCTGGTTGACAAAACTGAAAATCTTCGCTCTCAGGTGCTTAAAGTCCTGTTAATGCCATTGTATATTGTCTTAAATTCTAAAAATGGGATCCCATGCTGTTACATATTGATTTGAATGGCATGTTTGCAAAATTTTATATCAATTTTGAATCTGATAATTATTTTGAATTTACCTGAGGTTATGCCTCTATTGTGGAAATGATTTAAATCTATCAACTCTGCTCCTGATATAAATGTAGAAATTGATATCACATGGTTAGATTTGCAAAAATTTCTAAAGCAGAATTGCTGCTTATAGAATTTTAACGATTATTAAAAATTAATAAAAACTACTTTAATGGTCTCAATTTTTAAATTCTATATGTAAATTGATTTGTGGTTCACTTTGGTTGGTTTTATTGGAATATCTCCACCTGATCATCTCGTTCATTCAGCTTGTTCCTCGACAAGTCTCAAATTCAAAAGTTATCGGTACATTCTTCATTTTAGATTCATCAATCTCATTCAAACGAACTCAAAGATATGTTCCTAAAATTTGAGACATGCTATTCAAAATAACAAATTATCAAATCCTAACCAAAATAAATAAAATATATGGAACGTATTCATCAAATTAATTCGTAATCTGCAAGTCTATTAAAATGCCAACCATCATAGAGCCGCAACTTCTTAATATCATTGAAACAGAGAGAAAATACCGGCCAAATGCACAAGACTAAAGCAAGAAACTAGAATATCCTAGAATATGTATGCCTGATCAAGATAGAAAATAAAGCAACTAGCTAATCCAAAAAACTTCAAAACAATCAAGAAAAATACCCATTTAACAGGCTCTTTCCAATTTTTATTTTAAATTATTTTATTTATTATTGCTGCACTGTAGAGTCTCCTTTTATGTATATACCTTCAGAATGTGTTCTTTCAATGAACTGAATATTCATGAGCCATCAATTTCCCGTCACAGGCACAAGATTTCAGGACGCAAGGAACCAAGATGAGGAGAAAGATGTGGTTGCAGAACATGAAGATAAAGCTAATTGTTCTAGCCATTATCATCGCCCTGATCCTTATCATTGTTTTGTCGGTCTGCGGTGGATTCAAATGTCATTAGCCTGTGTTTGGTAAGCCGGTCATTCAGGTCCCCCCCTTTTGCATCATCAGTTTCACTTAAAATTTTGGTGATACGTCACGCAATTCACATTGTATGATCTATATCTTGTGTGACAATTGTTGTATAGCTTGTATTTCCAAATTCTCTCAATATACTAATTTGATGTGTCATTATCGATTGTTGCAAGGAAATTTGAGATGGCTACTCAATTCAAACCTTGTGTATGTAGTGTGGATTGTGCATGGACAATCTTAAATTGGATTTGCTTGTTAAATTATCTCAACTTTTCTGGATCAAAATTCAAACAATTTTCCTTTGACATTTTGAATCTCGGGTTATAGATCAAGCAGAATTATTTCATATCGTCACGCTATAATCATGGATTCGAGCACACCTTGTTGACCTTTAAAGGCAAAACATACTTTTTACCTAATGTTGTATATTATCGTCGTAGACTTTTGTTATTTATTTAATTCTCTTGCTACAGACTCAGTGACGTGTTTTCTCATAACCCCCGATTAATCAATCATTCCCCGGAGCTTAAACATAGATTTCTTTTTGGAAAAATATTGGTTCATATTCTGCTTGTTAGTTAATAACACTGATATTGACACATCATATCTACGGTTCTCTTAAGTTCTGATACTGGGAAAAAAATACATTATATGCGCTTTATGTGGTAAATATAAGACTTCTGACAAGTTAGCGTGGTGCGCCTCTTTTTCAACACTGAACATGTATAAAAATAATTTATTCGTTCAATGACAATACATTTGAACATGTGAAGCAGTAAATTTTATGCTGTTGGTGCTGCGATTATCCAACGAATATATGTAACTTATTATGCTTCCTCAAACTTAACTAACAGATTTACAAGGAATTTTAGGACATATAGTATCAGAATGCCTAACACGAGTTATCTTGAGACACGACGATACAATCTACATCATAATTGAATTTGAGACCTCTTGTTTAATAAAAGTAAGAGCAATTAAAGAATGATATCAGTAAAAATTGGTTGCTTGCCTATGCTATTTGGCTCTATAAAACGAGTATCAAACAAAGCTTGCCCACATATAGAAAGATATAAACATTTCAGCTGCTGATTGCCTCATGTATCAAGCCACAATTTCATGATATAGAAAGCCAACTTTGAACATGGTAAAAAGCAAGCCAAGCCAAGCATTTTCCATAAGCAAACAAGACAACCAACTCCCAACTATACTTGATAATCACCGCCATTTGGACGGTTACCCATCCTTCCACGGCCATAGTTATAGCCTCTGCCACCTCCACTTCCACCTCTCCCTCTCCCTCTCCCTCTTAAGTATCCCCCACCTAATAATAAATAGAAATTCTTGAATTGAAAACCACAAGTAAGAAAATGCAATAATATTAGTAATAGAAGCATATTTGAGAACACGTGAACATAGAAATGGAACGAAATGGAACGAAACACTGATTTGACGAAAAATTATAGCAGTAATATTTCTAAATTCTGAAAGGAGAAACACGCTGACCATTATAACCCCAACCACCACGTCCACCACCACGGACCCAATTTGGATATCCACCATTATCTGTGAGAAGAAATACTCCATGAGACACCCAAAAAAACAAAGAAACATGGGCATATACACTAGATGGATAAGCAGGTTGCTTTGAATTAGATGATATCAGGCGGAAGGAAATAAATACCTCGGAAGTTTCCATATCCACCTCTATTCCAATCTCGTCCCCTCCCTCTGCTGCGACCTCTTCTCTTCCTCGTCCATAATTATCTAAAACTCAAAGCATCAAAGTGTTTCTTCCTCAACAGGTATTTATACAAATATAACTAGCTGTGATTGTGAAATTACCCAGGAGAATTCTTGTTAAGCTCCTTCAAAGAAAGGGTGATTGAAATCATTGAGACATGACGTGTTTGCTCCACACTGTACTAGACATTGAAATCAAATTAGAGGATACAAAATGGAAATCATCAACAACTACTGACATAAGATGCATCCAATCGATGAGCATACCACATACATCAACAAGGAGAATTCATGTGCTGGAGTAAAAAAAAAAAGACACAAACTCACATCTCAAGGCCCTCTTCAATGGGTTCAAAAGTATCAGTCACGCTCACTGAACTGATGGCAGTGTCCTGATGCAGTCTAGGCATCCTTCTCTGTTTCAAACAAGAAATAAAAAGGATCGATTCCTTGGCATGGTATTGAAAATGGGAAACAATAGCGCCGTAAAAAAATGAGCATAGCAACCTTAATGATCTCTGCAATAGCTACGGTCTTGTTTATAGCTTGACCCATTGCTTTCAAGACAATCTCCTTCACTCGTCTCTCCTAAGAAATGGATTAAGAATGCAATTACCAAACAATGGCCCATGATTAAGCACAGAGTAACTTCTGCTAGGTTACGGTAGCTGAACTTAACCCAAATTACTGAATAAAATTGGTGTGAAATAGTGCGATATAAACTCTTATTGATAACAACATACAGATTACCATAAGCGTCGCATATGAACAAGTTTCAAACACACTCAAGAAAAATCATAACAAAGATACGGTCCATGGAATTAGTCCACAAAATTTTCAACACTTCAAAAAATTTGAATCCCGAATCACAGAAGTGGAGCAAAAAGGCACAGCAAAAGGCACACAAAACGCCATAAATATGAACGGAAAATCCAAAACAAAACAAATTCTAGAAGACTAACACGTAAAAAAAAAAAAAAAAAAACAAACAAACCAGAATAACACAGAAGATGTGGGGACCCGGGCTCTAACTCGATTCTTTTTGGGATTAACTGGATAAACTCGATTCTTTTTGGGATTAACTGGATATTTGCTAGAAAATGTGGATCGTAAAAAAAAATTTCTTTTAAACATTGTATCAAATGTACATAGATCATACACAACAACATCTTTATTCATTCTAGCATAAATAGATACAAGTCTTGTTCTATTTCCATCATACAAACTAGAGTTCACAACATACTACATATTAAAAGTAAACATTCCTAGTTCCCCTTCTTGGCCCGTGATCTCCACGTTATCTCAGTCCTTTCATCTCTGTCTCGACCCAGATCATGTCCCACCTGTCGTTATGCACACATACAGACACAACAACAGCCGGATACTCCGGTGAGAACAAATCCCAGTATAAAACATGTATACATGCATATCATGCAAGGGAATACAAACCATAATACATTAATATACAAAATAAAACATGAACATACTATCATGAATGAAATCAATAATAACATGTTCCACATAGTCTATGAAACATGAGCAATAGAAAACAATCAACTAAAAATCCAACTCATATCTTGGACTTGACTCTTGTCTAACTCTAGGGATCCCGCTATGAATAAGATATAACAGATCTCCCACCTACTCTCCCATTCGGGGTGGCGTTACATCTTATTCCTAGATTTCGGTCCTAACTGTATCGAATATCTACAATCGGAGTGATTCTGATCCGAAGCGTCGATACCACCGAACGTCTAGTTATTTGGAGAATCTACCAAATGACTCACCTATCTTAAAGGCTTGAATATGAATCTATAAACAAGGCACAACAGATCAAAGTATAAACAACAATCTAGTATGTGATTTTGTTGGGAAACTCAAATTGAATCTCATTTGAGTTGTGTCTTCCCAAATCAAACATGAATTATACATTTCTTGTTAAACCTTTATCGATGTCGAGGTCTCGAAGTCGAAGTGAGGCACGATGAATCTGAAATGGCAATGTTCAATAGATACAAGATCAACATTCAACTCAACCAATACATGTACGTAGCAATATTCATTCTCGGTATATTTCGACGGCATAACGACGTACTTTCTCGATACCGATCAACTCAAATCTCAACATATATCAACAAGTCATAATCCTCAACTCATAATCAGCACAATATACTCATTATCATCTTAAAATCTGCATATCTCAACTCAATACATGCTGAAAATCATAATCATGTCATATGCTATCATTTTCTCGATCTGTTTACGTTTCTACGATGTCTATGATCTCAAGAACACATAACTACAAGCATATCAGAATTTCCCCAACATGTAAACTTCAAACTATCTAGGAATTGAATAAAACTTACATCCTCTTGTAGCCTTTGATGCAAGGAGCACAAATATAAACTTGAATTAAAAATTGGATGGCTAGATCTTGAGTAATCACAATTCAAAGATGGAATGACTTGAGAATTTCTATGGAGTGCTCTCGGTTCTTGCCTGCTGAATTCATGAGGAAAGGAAGACACATACACTATATATGCATGGCAAGGGACATGTGTCCTATTTTTTTGGACTACGCGACACCACCCGCGCATGTGCGCGAGACCTACGGGTCTCGGCAATGTCCATTTCAACACCTCGCGCATATGCGCGCCTCATCTCGCGCATATGCGCGAGGTCTTCTGGACCCCTCGCGCATGTGCGCCAATGGTTCTGGAAATTGCGCGCATATGCGCCGGACTGGTGGCGCATATGCGCGAGAGCTCATCTCGCACACAATTTGCAGTCTACTTTCTCGTCTCTTCCGGTCCGATACAATGCGTCTACAATCACCTTAATTATCCACCAAAACATGTCTGGTTATGATAATCAAATTCTCGGGAGAAGAAAATCGGAAGAAGAAAAAATCAAAATGGGAAAATTGTACCTGTATTAGGGAGGTTGCATAGCTGATGTAATTACGAACCAAACCCTGAGAAGTGATTCGAATCTCATTCTCATTGACAAGAGATTCAGGCTTTGGCTTCTCCACCTTGTGGTATCTATCCGTTTGCTGTTACGTTGGCGGAAATAGAAACCCTAAAAACCCTAAATTGTTGAAGAATTAACTACTATTTTATATTTATTTATAGCGGAGGATTGTAGAATTGCATCCAGAATTTCTTTCTCCGCACTTATAAAATAGTTTGCTTTAATTTAGAATAATAATAAAATCTAAGCAAAAACTCATGCAGGATTATCAATATCAGGTGATTTTACAACTTAATCTATTAGATTGATTTTCGAATCGACTCAATTTATGAAAAAAAAATATATATATGTAAACATTAATACTATTCATAATAATTTTATATCAGATCAGCCAGTTTTGGATGGAGCTTTTAAAAGCAGTTACATAAATATCCAAACTCCTCATTCCAGAATTTACTTGAATCTTTTCATTTTCCCGGCCCCATCAAGTATTAATTAAATTGCATTCAACGAACTAAATATTTGTACAGATATTTTCATGGCTTTATATTTATAATTTATATAGAACTTATTTTTTACAATATGAGTCCTCGTAAAATGTATATATTGTGAAGATATATTGAAACAGAAATGTGTTCACAGAATCTGGAAACCTGGAATCCCTCTCCAGCTGCCATTTCCTGATTCACTCATCTCCCAAACACAGACTGGGAATTTCCCGGAAAATTCTTCAATAAATACATACACAAAACGACCCAAACCGGCACATTTCAAGTTCCATAATGTCTGTCCCGATTCATGATCCATCAGACGTGAAAGCAAATCCCGAGGCATGATTGCAATCTCGCTGAATTCCAGGGTTCTCTCATCAATATTCCAGATAATAAATTCAAGGCCACCATTATAGGTGCTGCATAATCCTGCTAAAACTAAACGACTCCGAATTGAGATCAGGGATGAAAGCAGGGTCCCTGGAGGCCTGAGAGTTTTTGGATTGCTCCAGGATCGTCTTTTCCGGTCGAAAGAAGAAATGAAACCCGAATATTTGTCGTAGACAAAGAATTTTCCTTTGAATAGAGATGAGCATAGAAATTGAGCCGAGTTTCCAGGCTGGAAGATTTCGTTTAAAGGCTGGCAAAGTTCCCAATAATTCTCATCGGGACTGAATATTTCCACTGCCAAACAGTCCTCTTGATTCAACAAGCTGATGCCACCAACTACTATGCACCTGGCTTGTTTTGAGAAATCAGGTTCATAGTACACACCAATCAGGGGGTTGCACCTCGGAAATGTGAGAGGCCTCGTTTGGCAAAAACGGCCATCAAAAACAGGCCTGAAACTGAATTTTTCGGGGCTAGGGGAGAAGATAAAAGCACTGGACGCAATGAACGAATACCTCGACAAACCCGGTTTCTGTTGAGAAGCGAATCGAATCGTTGGATTCAGGATCAAAAGCCAATAATGGATGGTTGTTTCGGCCCAAAAGGAAGAGCCAGCTGGGAAACAAGCCGGAATCGAATACCAGCGTTTTGAAGGAAGAAGAATGGATTGTGGAATTCCATAGTTTACAGACTGAAGCTGCTCGGAGAATGGAGGTAATTGGGAGGCGGGAAAGAATTGATTCGATCAGGTCTGATCCTAGGAAATCAAAGCCTGGTGATGAATATAGCGAGGAATTATTGGTTTTCTGACATGGATGGGGATCAGATTCCTTCATTGTGGATGAAATGGAATGTTTTGTGTGAATTTAATAATAGGAAAAATAGAGAAGAAAAGTTGTATTAACAGTGGAGGGATTTGTCTGCGTCAAAGAAAACAGTGAATTTCCATTGATCGGCACGCCGCCTCTGTCTCGTTCCTATATATGTTACGGCCACACATTTATAAATAATATAATAAAATAAAATAATAATAATAATAACAACAACGATGATTGGTTGTGTGTTTGTATAGTTTTTATTATTTTTTTCAAATAATAATTTTAGATTGTTACAATATATGTATACTTTTGTATGCATGATATATCATTCAGTAAATTATTTTATATTTATATTTCTAGGATAGTCATTTATTTTATATTTATTTTCTCTATCTTATATATTTAAGTTTCCATATATTTTCTCACGGATTAAGACATTAGAAAAGTAAATATTAGAAAGAAAAAAATCCAGTTATACCTTTATTTAATGAATGTTTTAATAGAATAAAAATTACTCAAAATAATTAATGTATTTAATGATATGATATATTGATAAATGAATATATATATAAAATAATATTAATTATGGAAAATTGATTAAATATATGAGACAAATGAAAAGAAAATTGTTATTTTCATATTTGAGACAGAGTGAGTATTGTATATATTAATTATTTTTACCATCTATTTAATGAAAAAATCGTGAAATTATGAATATCAGGATGATTTTACAAAACGACGAGCTTTATCCAGATTGATGTAATTAAATTGCCTATTAATTAAAGTTTCTGGAGAAAAAAATGAGAAGCCATATTAATTAGTTACTTGTTTAAATGTGCATTAAATATAATTTATAGTCTAGTAATAACCTTTTGGTGATCAATTTTAGGCTTTTCCCCCCCTCCGAAATTATGTAATTAAATTAGTAATATCATTGTTAAAATTTTAAATTACAAGTCGAAAAATATTTTGTTCTATGTAATGTGTTTATCAATGTAAATATAAAAATTTAATAATGATATTAGTCATTTAAATACAGCGAAAAATATTAAAATTGATCGTCAAAACATAATTACGCGATTATATTCAATTCAACAAAAAATACATTCACAACTCAATATATACATATTACTAGATTAACATTATGCATTAAATTATTCTATTTTCCAAATCCATAAGAAAAAACAAAGAAACCATGACTTTGATTTTCACGTTGGCTATCTTCATCAAACAGATCAATTTAGTGGAAAATGAATCCATGAACATTTTATTTGGCGTGATCGTTCAGAATCTATACAATAATATAGAGGCCAAAAAAGCATTTGGAATTTGGTGCAAAGTTGCAGCTTCAATCTTCAGAGGCCACATCATGACTTGACAAATATTCTCGACTCCAATCTTCACAACTCCAGCACCACAACTGTCCAGAATCGAACACATACATCAAAAACAAAAAACAAAAAAGAAAATATTGTACATATTGTAGTCCAAAACTCAAAATACTTACTGATTTTAAGGAAAATCAAAATTTGAAAAGATATACGTGGGGAGGAATCATATTAATTTTCTGGGTTATGCAGATATCGTGTTAATGTGCAATTAATTATGTAGGAAGAGCCTTACATTCAGAATCTGCGGTGATCCAATTTCCTCTACAAGAGCGATCTCTTGCATGTAAAGGAGTCGAGTTCACAGAAGCTGCTGCACTTGCAAATACTTTTTGATCATTAATTCTCATCGAATAAGTCGTCGAAATCGCATCAGAAGAAGCAGTGGAGCAACTCTCCATATCCCATCTAAAATCGATCTTTGGGGGCTCGTCGCTAAGTGGATCATAATCTGGCACAGTCTTTAAGATTAATGATTTGTTCCGAAGATGCATCACCTGTAAGATCATGTAATTCTTTCCTTCAGTTAATGTCGAATATCAACCTGGGATGACAGAAGACTTGGGGGGCGGGGGAGCAGAGGGGATGATTCTACACAAATTTGAATCTAAGAAAACGACCTCCATTTGTTAAAATATGTAGCAATGTTTTTTCAAAGAAAAAAATTGAGTCATTATTCAAACTGTGTCCCTTGTGCATAAGCAGATTGTACCTTTCTACCAATATATTTTCCTCCCTTTTCAGCCTTGGCAGCAGCAGTAGCCCATCTCAGCAACTCCTTCATCCTCGAAATGGCCTTCGTTTTTCTCCCGTTCGCCTTTTCATTCGAGCATCCGTTGCTGCGTCGATCATCACAATTTGCTGCGGATGATTGAGTTATATCTGTAACGGGCAAGATTTTTCTCCCGACATAAGTTGTAGCAGTACTATCGGCCATGTGTGCAACGCTTAATCGTAGCACAATTTCTTCGGATTTCATCTTCATGGAAGGGACAGAATTCTGCCTTCTGCGAAAGCTTGTGAGTCTTTTTAGGTGAAACGTACGGTGAGACCAAGTCTTTGGGATATCTTTTCCTTGCAAGAAGTAGAAAATGTTTAAGCTCTTGCAGCACAACTTGACCCTTTCCACTCGCTTCAATCGCCTTCGTTTAAGCCCTCGCTCGTTATGCAAAACGATCGATCCAATTCTTCTATCTGCAATGAAACGAACAACTCATGGTTTGGATGTATATTCGTGTTGAGCTCGACTTGTTTCTTCAAACAGGTCAACTTACTTGCACCGTGTAAACATATCAGAATCGAAAGGGTTATCTTCTTACCTTGAAGACCTTTTTTCTTGACAAGGGGACTAAAAGTTGCCACTTTGGGAGACTCTGAGGCAATGTTGGGGAGCCAATCAAGAATCTGCCACATTTAAAAACAACAACAACATTAGTATTATTCCAAATTTGATTTCATACTGAATAAAATCACAAAGCTAGCTCACCTGCATGTCATGTTGGTTATATTCAATTCATGAATTCAAATGACAGATGGTGTAGACATTATTCTTAGTCAAAATGGGCAGCACAGAAGAAATCTATCTCTGCTGTCTGTAGATACCAAAGATTCTTGATTTTTGGCTATTTGTTATGTAAATTTTTGAATATTTTCATATGAGGAAATATATAAACCTTGGGGTGAATCAAAGAAGATATGAGACAACTAAGCTCTCTGTGTGTGTGTGTGTGTGTTTGTGATTCCAAGTGGTGCAAACGGACTCGTTTTATATATAGGCGAGAATGAACTTGCAGTTAACATCGATATCATAAATTTTATTTGAGGGAATATTTTTATTTTGTCAATCCGCAAAATTTAACAATTACATGATCTCAAATCCATCTAATTAATCATTTCAATCACTAGTAATGATGTTGCAAATTCGAAATTTTTTAAAAAAAAAATACTAAAAATTTTGGAGATAGCTAGGTAATGATCATATATTTACATTCCACGTTTTGTTAAAGTCATATTGACGCTCTATTTTATTGACAAAATTGACGTAGAATGTGAATAACATAAAGTGGAGTTTAATTTAAATCGAATATATTTAATTAATATGTGTGCTCGGGGTAAAACAAGATTTCCTCAATTTTGGCCTGATGATTTTATTTTCTTGAGGTTACAAGGCTTAAGGTTGTGCTCATCTTCGTTATGAAACCATAATTTTGTTTGCGATAAATAATTAGGAAAAAAAAAGAGAGAGCGAGAGACGAAAATGACTCGATTAGTATGTTCCATCATAGTCTAATATACTATATTTTCAATTTTCAAATCCTAAAGCACCCTATGAATTTTATTTTTTTTTAAAAAAAAAAACTTAATATCCCAAGATATTTTTATATCCTATGAACTTTTTTTTTTAATTAATATTCCAAGATATTTTTACATGATGTGATACAGACAACAAAAAAATATCTCATTAAAAAAGCAGAACATATATACAGTATAATTTTCAATATACTTTTTTTAAAAAAAAAAACACACAATTTTAGAAAACATAGATCCGAAAACTCCGGAAACCTAACATAGCCTGATAGTGCCACACGATCCACGAAGAGTTCGGTTTGAGACATGATGCTGTCTAAATTAGATTGCACGAATATAAATGAAAAGACCTAAAATGGGCTACATTAATATCTCCCCTTTTATGGTCCAAATATACACTTTTTTAGAGTGAAAACTAGGCGTACTAAATGCTGCGGTCCCGTCAGAAACCAGACAAACTGGACACTTTGTTGGTTTATTTCATCATATCCATGTGGGTATTGTCCTCATGATAAGATGGATGGCCAAGATTTGCCCATGCATATATAGGACCCACTTTTTTTTTAAAATTGTATGTGTGGCAAGATCTTACCCGTTGAAATGAAGTGAGGGTAGTGCCCACATAGGTAGGATCTCATTAATAGGGATGGCAATTTCCTCCGAACCCGTTGGAGGATCCGATACCCGACCCGAATATAAGAAGGTATGGAGGGATTTTTAGACCCGATTAAATAATTGGGTAATCGGGTATGGGGATTTTCAGGTTCGGGTATGAAGGCGGGTTTGATATAACCCGACCCATACCCGACCCGAATACCCGTTTAAATTAATATATATAAATATATATATATGTATGTATGTATGTATGTATGTATGTATATATATAGTAATTATATTTATTTGTATTAAAGATTCATCTTCTCAAATCCAAATAAATCCTTACTTTTTCTTTTCTCTTCCCTTTCACTTTCACTTTTACGTTTTACCACTCTTTTATTTTTCATTCAATTTCTCATCTTCTCCACTGGTAAGTTTATTCCATGTTTGACTTCAAAAATTGAAAAATACTTTATTCTTGATTATGGTTCATTGTATTCCTTTTTTGTTTGCATATTTCCCAATTCATTTTAGGGTTTTTTTAACCAATTAATTTTGGAAGTTTGGAATGTACGTGACTTTGTTTTTTATTGGTTTTGGTTTTTTTTTTTTAACTTGAGCTATTTTTAATATTTTGTTTTTTTTCTATAAAGTTTATTTTGCAAATTTTTATCATTAATAATTTTTCTTATTGTTCATTTAAATAATTTTTTAAATATTCATAACTTCATTGAAACAATTTAAATTTGAAAAAATTCAATTGTATATGATAATAAGGTATTTGGGTAGGGTATGGGTATCCGATAATCCGTTGGGTGTGGGGATGAAGATGAAATTCAATACCCAATAGGTATGAGGATGGGTATGGGGATGAATTTAATAAATGAGTATAGGGATGGATGTATGAAATCCGGCCCATATCCTACCCATTGCCATCCCTACTCAATAACCCACTTTGTTGGGTGTGAGTTGACCCATCATAACTCATGGTCCCTTTCCATTGTGAGAGCACCAACATTAGGCCATCCACAATAACAAGGGTATTTCCATCAAATATTTGTGGGTCCCGTATTTCACATCATCAATCAAATATTTCATTACTCAATATCCCATATTTCACAATCAAATATCACACCAACCAAATATTTTTTGGGTCCCACTGTTACTTTAATTAATATTTTATTTTCATTTAAATAAAATCATTCCATCACTTTAATTAATTCCATCTACTATTTGGTATTATATTTTTATTCAAATATAAAATTAAGAAGTTTATAATGCTTATTTTTAAATGACAAATTTGTAAAAAAATAAAAATTATTAAAATTAAAAAGTTTATAACGAATATATAAAACTAATTTAACACAAAACAATATTTATAACATTAATAATAAAAAATTACAAACCATAAAACAACATCTATAATAATAATAATTGAAAATTAGTAATTCACGAAGATACTAAAAAATAAGACATGAAAACAGAAATTACAAACCACACATATAGTCAAATACATCATTCGTTCACTCATCACGACGACATGTCTCCCAAATGTGTTCAACCAAATCGTGACGAAGCTGATGATGCATATGACTATCACGTAACTCTGTATTTCTTCGAAGGTATTACCAATGGTTGGGTCTTCGCTCATCATTGTGTATGCTGCTGCAAGGAGCTTATCATCTGCTACTGTCCACACTGTCCGCTTGCCACGATCTCCATCTGAATCATGACCTGTCTCGCTTGCCTGATTGATAGTAATATTTTCAAGTCCTATTTGGGACGAGAAAGGAGGAAATTGTGAATTTTGAAATTCATAAGGTGCTTCTAGCCCTTTATCACTGTCACTTGCATCAACACTAGCCCTTCTCGATTCAGTTGATTGAAGCCCCGGTGATTGAAGAGGATTAATTCCATGGGATGGAGCTTGCACCAAATACTGGCTACTCTGCCAATATTCTGGGGGACATGTATTCCACGGAGCTAGAGGGACGTTCAAAAAATATGGTGGTGGATATGGAAAATGTTGCAAATTCTGTGGGTGTTGAGTAAGAAATGGAAATGGAGGATGTTGGACACTCGGACGAACTCGAGAATTTTCTCAACTTGAACTTTCATCGATATTTGGAGAGTTCAAAAAATCCCTAAAAAAATTATTAGAATTATTATCCATTCCAAAAAATTTTTGTATGTAATTTTTTTTGTGAGAGAAATATTTTTATAAGATGTTAAAACTATGGATTTTAATTATTTACAAATTTATGTATTTATAAAATAAAATTTGAACGTTGGGTAACGTTCAAAACCCAACGTTCAAAATATTCAAAGGTTTGGAAAATAGTGAAAGTTGTGCACAATTCATATCTTATATATATTTAATTATTTATATCATAATTAAATATAATTAAAAACTATTAAAAAACAAAAAAAAAAAAGTAAAGGAGAAACCTGCAGCGTGATTCACGATGCAGGTTTCTCTCACACGCGCGTGCAATGCACGCGAGTGTCTCAAGCCAGCGTGAGTTTCACGCTGGCTTGATTAAATTAAAAAAAAAAATGTAATACCCGGTTACAAATTTGTAACCGGATATTTGAATAGCACAAATATATAGCATCCACAATGGTGGATATTTGGATAGCCAAAATATTTTGATGACATGGCTACCCAAATATCCACCATTGTGGATGCCCTTAGGTAACATTGCTACATGAGGTTGATAGACTCGCCTGAAAAATATCCATGACTTGTAATTTATTTGATATCAATATCTCAAGTTTGTGAAGAGATTTAGCTTCTTCTTATACTCTAGTTTATATGTTTTTAGGTTTTTTGTTTCTGATCGCTACTATTTATATACTGATGATGGTATGTTAAACCATCTTGCCACCCAACCAAAAAGAAAAAAAAGTCCAATATATTGCTTATAAATTTTATTTCATCGCTATAAAATTTGGTTAGGGTATCTTGGTTGAATCATTAAGATTTTGGATCGAATTCTAGATGCTAAGAATAAATTAATCGAGTTTTTAATTTAATTTCACATTAACTCTAAGTGATATTTATTTATCAATACATAATATATTTTTATTATTATTTAGTGAAATTAAATCAAGTGTAGGAGGAGAGTTATTGGAAATCTATGATCCCATTCACCATATGAGATATTGAATTGAATTTGCCAAACATAATTAACAAGGTTGCAAGAAAGCAAAATAGGAGGGGACAATGTATGAAAATAGAAGACATAAATTAGCCGCCCTTGAAAGTGAGAAAAAGGTCAACGTTCCTTCTTGGGGATACATGCATTATCTGCTGCATGCATAGCAGGTCTCCATCTTGAGTTGGCAAAGACTAAGACTGAGGTTATACCAACATTTGTTGGAGTGGACGTGATATTTCCTCTGTTACTTCGGTTGTAAACTTGTAATATATTCTCCTGCAACATTGAGATGGCGCATATATATATAACGATTTTAACTAAAAGATTTCAAATTCTACGGTGACCTGTTTATGGTTTTCAAGATTCAAAATGTTTACTTGCCCATTATTATTACACAAAAACTCATCCAGTGCACTTCAGTTATCCTCTCCCTGGCCCTATATTTTCATACCCAATATGGTCTATAACTCCAACGGTATTACTGCAACCTCGTTACAGTGGTAATAATAATATCATAAATAAATAAATAAAAGGAATAGCCATTCAATCCCCAGGGGGCATCCGCATTCCAACAATATTAGCGATAGACTAGTTATTCTGCATACGTGATGCGTGTGTGTACAGTTTTTTATATTATTATCGATGGATTAAAGTGAAATTTGACAAATTATGGAGGGACTAAATTTATTTGAATTTTTTAAATAATACAAATAAAAATAAAAGTGTGTGTTGAATTTTTTTAAAAAAACAAAAAACAAAAGTGTAATATTAGTATCATATAAGGGTAAAGTTGGAAGAAAAAGTTGGTGTCTTTCCTAGATGGTTACTATCATGCTCTCAACTTTAATAAAATAGAATAAATATATACTGTTTGCAGGTTTGTTGAGTGCTGAGATGTCCTCTGCGGATATTTTCTTCTTCTTTTTATTCGGTGGAGTTTTTCTCCACAGTCTTTGCCATGATCTTGCCCATGATTTTCCCAACCACCCATTCAAATTATTTCTGAGACCACCCATGGGCTTAGCTTAGATTATATCGGGTTTTCTGTATCTCTTTCTGTCAGTTAGTTCCTTTTATTGAGTAAAATTTAATTGTGCTCAATTAAATTATAGTCCAAATGGGTTTGACTTTGCCAACCAACTTCTTTTTCATGTTTGTTTTGTTTCATTTATAGTAAATAAATATGCATGGTTGCCCAATGAAATGTATTTTCTTAATTTTGAAACATTAAATCTAAGAAAAATTTATGGTTCGTAATACTCTTTTCTTCGCCATACAATAATTTTATCGAAAGAAAATGATCTTGATTGGTGCAAAAATGACTTTAAATCAAATGTACTTACTGACCAATCCAGAAAGTTTTCACTCGGTCAATTTTGCTATATTTTGATTTTTGTATTCAAACTTGCAAAAGAAATGGATCCAAAAATAAATTAGAGTTGATATTATTGGATAATTGACCGACCGCATATTGTCTCTCGTCCACTTGCTATAGCTATGTTCAATTTTCACTAAATAGCTCAAGATATTGGGAATGTTTGGAAAGATGAGTTGAAGAAGAAAAGCAAAAAGTCCCCACTCGTAGAAGATGCATTTCGACATTCTAGCCCGTAGCCGTTTCAAATCTTCAGCTCTTCTTCCTTTACGTTGTAGGGTAACAATGTTAAAAATACGAAGAACCTTCTCCAGGAAAGCCCAAGTTTTTTTTTAAAAAAAAAAAAAGATGCAGGGCATTTTTGTATACTGAGAATGACGACCCTTTTTTCCCTTTTTTTATTTTACCACTGAGTCACTGTAACCGATTAATCACATGAAAGAAGTCATTTATTTTCCCCATCTATCAACTTTTTCCATGTTTAATTTTCATGTGAATGAGTAAAAGTTTTAATTTTGATCCCTGGTCACGATCTCTTGACTCTTGGAAAGATGAAACAATCAAGACAAAACCTTTTTTTTTTTTGTTTTTGTTTTTGTTTTTTTTATGCGAATTCGAAATCAATAGTCAGGAATCAGATTCAAATAAAATCAAAACAATGTGTTGCCATTCAGAGTTCTTAAATCTTTCAAGTCATTTTCATGTTAATTAATACCCTCTCCTCCCACCATTGTGCCAAGGAAAACAAGAAATTCGGCATGAGAGAGAGGAATTCAGTATCTTCCTTATAATGCAAAATGCTTGCTTAAAAATTGGAGTTGTTTTTATTCAAATACACGAGAATATAAAAAGTCCTTGCCGTAGTAAAAGTACTGAAAACAACAAATTTTTGTGTTATAATCAGAAATTAAAATTAAAATATCTTACTAAAGAGTTTAACGGAAAAATCAATTATACGCACTATTCGAAGAGACAAAAAAGAAATTCCCGGAGGTGACCTTATTGCTCGTTGGTTCTTCAACTTTTATTTATTATATAAATCTTTGTTTAGCTGCTACTTTTATTCACGGTTATTGTGTTAAAGTTTAGTCCCAAAGTGACAAGTTAATTGAAATAATATTATATAGGTATTGTTTGGTGTGCATGATAAGGGGTGATTGATTTTTAGTCCTTCATTTATCATATGTTTGGTGTACATGATTAAGATTGTGATAGACCCGTTCAGTCCGCACTGATGCATTATTATTCTCTTGTTAGTGATTATATAATCATTTGGAGAGAAAAGATGATGTTTGATTAATTTAAATTTTCCTTTAATATCTTAAAATTTAAAATAATTATAAATTAAACAAATTAATAATATTAAAATATAATTTTTAATTTAACTAATATTATAAATAATTTAATTATAATTGATCATATTTTAATATTATATTATTTTTAACCATAATATTATAATTGATATTAATCATTATTTAATATTCAAATCTGTATTAATATTTTAATTATCACAATAAATTCATATTTATCTTATTATCAAAATTTAATTATTTTCTATAATATTAATCGATTTTTTAGTTTTTTGAAAAATTTAAATTAATAAAAATTTAATAATTAATATAATATTTTATTTTATTTATAATTTTTTAAATCAATTAATTCTAGAAATTTTATTTATGTATTCAATCATTTTAAGAATATATTACTAATTAATATATGATGAGGGCATTTTAGTAAATAATTAACAAAAATAATCAAGCAAGTTAAAATCATGTCAAATATCATATAATTTATCATAATGTGTTGTTTATCCTTACTTTTTATTTTATAATCACTCTTATTATATATAATTTACTTATTCTATCACACGAACCAAACGGTGCCGTAAAAGTACTGGGAAAAAAAGGATAATGTATTATTGTGCATTTATATTGAGTCTGAGTATAAGTCCGTGGTAAAAACTTGTGTGAGACGGTCTCACGAGTCGTATTTTGTGAGATGAATATCTTATTTGGGTCATCCATGAAAAAATATTACTTTTTATTGTGAATATCGGTGGGTTGATCCGTCTCACAGATAAATATTCGTAAAACCGTCTCACAAAATAAGAATTTTAAGTTGGTTGTTACTGAATCATGAAGTGTTCATATTGATTCTACATATATATATATATACACTTTATAAACGTCTATATATCACACTTGTTCATAGTACTCTCGAAACATGAATCACCTGGTTGTCCTGCAATTTTTAAATAAACACAAATAAAATAATTAAAACAGTTTTACATTCTTTTTCAGGTTACAAAATTCGAAAGAACAAAAAATACTCTACTCCATTAATTAGTAATTTATTTAAATTAATTTAACCAAATCAGGAAAGCCGAGAAGTTTCCGAACAGAGCTGAAAAAGCGAAGCGAAGCGAAAGTTTAACGTAACGCGTCGATGATGACATCAATGGCGGGCACGATTCTCCTGCCGATTCCAGGAATCGATTCCATTTCCGTCTTTCCTCCGTCGTCTTCTCGCGTGCCAAATCACTTGTCAAATCATTTTGCCCGCAGTACCGCTACATCTTGCAGAACCATATCGAGAAATGAGAGGCCGACCAAGTTTCGGGTCGTGTGCTCCGCTTCGTTCGGATCGCGGTTGGAGGAATCAGTGAGGAAGACAATTGGGGAAAACCCAGTTGTGGTTTACTCCAAGACATGGTGCTCGTAAGTGCATGCTCAATCTAGCTCGAATTTCTTTTAAGAGTATGTTTCTTTTCTGCAAGATGTGAAGTGTGCTTTTTTTCTTGAATTTGTTGCGGAAGGTACTCGTCGGAGGTAAAGTCATTGTTTAAGAGACTAGGTGTGGATCCTCTTGTTGTTGAATTGGACAAATTAGGTATATTTTGCTCTCTCCTTTTCGATCAAGGCATGCGATTTTGATTATTGATGAAATTCTACTTTCTTGTTCATGAAACTCCGTGTTCTTGTTTGACATTTTTGAGAAATGGATAAAGAATAAGAATTTGTTTATCTGGTGGAGTTAAAGCATGCACTTAGATCGATATAGTTTACTTTGAGTTGTTTTGTTGAAACAATGATTACTGATGCTAATAATTTTTCCTGGGGATATCTGAAACTATCATTTCAACTATTCAAGAATTGTTATATCTGAGATTCTTGAACATGTTTAAGCCTCGGATCTGCCGCCCTTGTAGAGAGGCATCAATCTCATTGAAGATTTTTAGTCCAAACCTCATCATCATTATTAGGTTAATTTCGATAACTTTGAAGAATTAATCTTGCCAAGCAGGGGACTGATACGGACATGTTTGTTTTCATATTCATGCTACTGACGCCTTTTTTACTGTATGCATGTCTGGGATGAATCATTCCATGCGTTCAATAACTTGCTATTTTAAAAAAAAAATATGTTTCGCTAGTAAAAATTCCACTTTTGGTCGAGCTTGTGTAGATTAACTGGTTATCAATTTGGATATTCATTTCACAGTTTTAAAGTAGCTACTAATGAGGATTTTAAGTGGTTCTGCTCTTTGTATGATTTCATTGTATACTTAACCATATGCCTTGGTCTTGTAATATGTCAAGATTTTAAATTTTTCTATTTTTTCAGGTCCTCAAGGACCACAACTACAGAAAACTTTAGAAAGGCTTACTGGACAACACACTGTTCCCAATGTATTTATAGGTAAGAAGCATTAGAAAAGCACCTACTGGACCAAAATTCTGTTGTTTTCTTCACCACAAATGAATTCGTGAGCATAGGTCATAAGTCGTGTTCTTTATGTACACTAAAGTTGATTTTCTTGACAGGGGGAAAGCATATTGGCGGTTGTACAGGTACTACTCCTGGATCATCCTCCTATTGATAGATATTTTGGCTAAACATTTTAGTTTCATTTCTTAGAAAAATCGAATGTGAAATTTCAAAAATGTTGATAGATCAGCAATATTTTAGTAAATGCTTGTTTCTTGTTGCAGATACTGTCAAGCTACACCGTAAAGGTGAACTCAAGCCTTTGCTATCGAAAATCTATGCCACGAAATCAGAGAGCTAGTTCGGAGCGTAATATTTGGTTAAGGAAGCCTTTTACCCCTTCAAGTGAATAAACTTCTGCCCTTTATTTACCGACTATTTTATTTAATTTACTCTTTTTAAATGTTCCTGTTTTTCTAAGATAAAAAAATGACAAATCATGCATCCGGTGTAACTTTTTCATGTTTTATGGGATTTAATAAATATAATAAATAAACCGAACACTCCTTGTGTGATTACATTCTGAAAAAAATATAACTTTCCTTTCAAGAATACTGAAAACACAAGAACACATTCACTGCTTAAAAGAAGATGAGAACATTTAATAAGTTAAAGCATAAAAGTTGGAGCTGAAAATATGGGAGAGTTGCACAAAAATAAATTAATGACAGGCAGACGAAAAGATGTTTTCTCCATATATTAATTTCCGCCCCTTTATATAGATCTCATCATAAGAAGTATATATCCTTCATAAAATTAAAGAAGATCGTCTGTATGGAATCTCTTCATTTTGTTGAATACTGTGGCAAAACCATTGAAACCACAGTGACGAACAAGGCCTCAGTAGCCGAAAATTGGCTGCTAAATAGGATGAGGTCTTTGGAGCTAAATGGTGGACTCGAAAACAGAGTTGCTGGCATCGGGTTCAAGTGTTTCCCTCCCCTTAACCCCGCCGACTCGTCGATATTCACCAGGAAAATAGCGACATTGCAACTGTGCGTGGACACCAAATGCCTGGTTCTCCAACTCCCACACATGGATTATATTCCTGCTCGGTGCTTCATCCGGAACTTGCTCGCCAATTCCGGTGTAATTACCTTTGTTGGAGACGAGGTACAGAAGATGTGGCACAAGATAATGAGTGAATATGGAATCGAGTACTTGAGATGCGAGTGTAAAGTGGTTGATGTGCATTTTCTGGCCAAGGCATGGTTCCCGATGAGCTATAGAGGGAGGCCTACCCTGAAAGCTCTGGCATATGGGGTTGCGGGACTGTCCATGAGGAAGAGCACAGTAGGTAAATGTTATCGATATGGTGCCGAATGGGGAGCAAAGATTCTGGGCGAGGAGCTGGTTCAGCAGGCTTGCGTTGACACCTATGCATTGTATGAGATTGCTCTCACTCTGTTGAAAGATCCATAAAAATATGGTTGATCTGCTGAAACAACTATATATTGATATTGTACGTATTAAAGCAAAAATAATGTAGTGATTTTTAAGTTTCAAGAATATGAAATGTTTATGTACAAGAAGATAATTGGTGCATATAACTCAGGATAAATTTGTTGTTATATTCTAATAAATAATAAAATGTAAATATATATAAAACTATTATATGATTTTAAAAAAAATTAATTAATTAAATTAAAATTTTAAACACGGCAATGTATGTAATGAATTTTCTCTTCTTTCTTCTTAATATAAAGTTTGAATCTGAGATTCTGAACGCATGAAGAAGATCAACCATCGGCAAGAAGTTATTATTATTCAACGCTTATTCTCGATGGTTCTAGAAACCAAACATAAACCATGTCAGTGTCTGTTCAAATTCCACATAGGAAGACATTTAATTTTTTGTTGCAAAAAGAAAAGCAAAGCATGTGCCTATCTATTTAACTCGATTAGTTATTAGGCTGGCTATTGAACCGTGTGTTAAAGTGAGATTTATTAATGAGGTGTGGCCCACACAGTTAAATAAATTAATATAAACTGGAATCCACGTCGGAAAGTTTACAAAATGATTGATGATTTTAATTATAAATATAGCTCAATTCTTTCGGTTATTGTATCCCAAAATCAAAAGCTTTTCAGCCTTTGATAAAAAGAGAGTGCATAGAAAAAAAGAGTGTATTTTTTTCTTGAGTGCGAGAATTTTCTTGTGTGAGTTAGAGAAATTATTTTCTCGCTATACTCGAGGTTTGAGAGTGAGAAATATTGAGTGTATTGGTGTATACATTTGTTGTAATATTTCTTCCAGTTATAAAAGTTGCAGTGCTCCGTGGACGTAGCCTATATTGGGTGAACCACGTAAATCTTTGTGTTCTTGTTGGTTATTTTATTCCGCATTTTTTGGGTGATATTATCATCGTGATCGGCATCGCTTCGGGGTAATTTCCCAACACCGTGCATGAACGGGTGACTCATGTCTACAAATGGGGACAGGAGCATCGTCAAATTACCAAATTCAAATATGAGTCTCAAATTTTAAAGCAATAAAACCCCCCCAGTGTAATAAAAAAAATAATTTACTTGGATAGATCAAGGCGAAGTTTGGATTTGTAAAGAAACAAATGGTAAGGTTTGATTTTTTAATAAGGAAAAATGTATCGTACATTTAGAATAAACTATTTTCTTCAAAATAGAAGGAAAATAGATAAAAAAAAAAATTTCCTCTCTTTTCTACAAAACCACCTTTTTCATTTGGATACTAATAATGTCCTAACAGAAGAACGTGAAAATGTTGTTGAGCCAATCCGTTGGAACGGCCCATTTACAATGTATCGCCAAGCCCAAAAACCGAGCAAACCTTAACTGAAACGAATGGGGGCAGAGGCCACCATAATACTGCTCTACCCTACTGTCTCTGCTTTGACCGTTCAAGTGAATTATTTGCAGGCGAAGTCGACGCCGAGCTGTTCCCGGTAGCATGTTTTCCTTGTGTTCTTCTTATCTGTTTATCTTTGAATCCTTTCTGGGTTTTTCTGTTGTAATTTACTTTTATATGTTTTTTGATCTTGTTTTCCCTTTCGATTCCAGTCGATCTCTTGACGGGCTTAAGCTGTTTTTATCCATCTGCTTGCATTTTTGTTTGAATGTTTTGTTTTTGTTTACTCATTTGAATGAATTACATTTTTAGACCTCGGAAAATTGCATTGCCCACTTCCTCAGACGAAAGAGGATGGCTCAGTTACATGGTATTTCTTCGTGTTCTTCTACTAATCTCATATTCCAAGGTCCTAAAAGAGGTATTTTACATTGTAAAATCTTTTTTTTTGGTGGAGAATAAGAATAACAGTTTGCTTTATTCCTACATGGTTTTAAATGTGATTTTAAGTAATTTCTTACAATGTGAATTTAGGTCGATTGTATGATATTTTTTATTGTCCAATAAAGTTGGCTTCTGAATTAGAGGTATTTTTACTTTGTCTTTCAAATGCACCATTTTTATTATAATGATAAAAGGGATGGCGTTCTTGAATATTTTTCATGTCCCTTTTCTCAATGCTAGGTAGGAGTAAAATCCAGCGAGTTTAATGGTCATGCCGTTGTCCAGGCCAGATCTAACTCTGGTTTCACATGTGGCAATCGTGGTACGAGCTTCATTGTTCTATACCACATGGTTCCATCATTTGCTTGTCTTGTTTATTTTTTAATTATGATCATGTAACTACAACATTAACGGAGTTTAATTTTTCCAAGTGTAATTGAAATTTCACAAAATGTGGTGGCTTCGAGGCTGTCATTTATTTTCCCTTTTTCCTACCATGTTATATCCTAGACTATGCATGCCTGTCAAGACAAAGAATTGGCTCCAATGGCGCTCTTTTTTTATGTGGTTACATGGAAATGCTATCAATTTCTGCCAATCACACAAATTTTAGTAATGGAATTTTAGTAATGGCTCAGCTCAGCATTTCAACACTTGTAAGTTTATAGGCACTTGTGACCCTGACCCCTAATGAATTTGTTTGATGCAGCTATACGGGCAGTTTCGACTAGTGACAAAGAGACAGTGGTTTATGGTGGTGTGGATGGAAAAATTCTGCGTAAAAAGTTGAACAAAGTCGTCTTGGCATATAGTGGTGGTCTAGATACCTCGGTAATTGTACCTTGGCTTAGGTATTTCATTAGCTTCATCTTTTGAATTTCGATAAATTTCACACTTGGTTAGCATGAGGTGGCTCTTTATCTAATTTCTTATCTTTCAAATACAAAGCATGCATGTTTGTTACTTTCAAGTTATCTTTGAGAATGGACTTTTTTTTTTAATTTTCCATGATACAATTTATCCTGAATCTAATGGAACATTCTGTTGCTTTGTGTATAAAATGTTTATGTTCAATGAAACTTGGAGTTCCACATTACGGTTTTGAGAACTAAGGCCTTGAGATGTTGCATAAATAAACTCAGATGTATAAACTGCAAGTCTGTTCTTCCATTTTGAAACGAAAGTTACTTCAATAAAGACATATTGATTTCAGTTTACTCTTTACTTCAGGAAGTCGGACACCAATTTATTTACTGCAAGGGTTGGGTCCAACTTTTATGGAATTTTTCTTGTTGAACAATATTATTCTTGATTGCTAATCTTTAACTTCGCACACCTGTGTATGCATACCTCAGTTCGAAAGATGTCTAAATTTGCAAACATTGGAAGTCGAGAATGATAGATGAAGGGAAAGTTTACCGGATTTGTTTCTTAGTGTATTTACGTTTCTTTTTCTGCTTGGGCGATGCAGGGAAAATTATGGCTGCGAAGTTGTTTGCTTCACTGCAGATGTTGGCCAAGTATGTGAATTCAATCTGCACGGTTTCATCAATTCATAAAAATCTGATATTTATATGAGTTACAGTTGAAACTTGAAAATACAATGAGAGTCATGACTGAAGTTAATTATTTTATTGACAGAGAACATAAATGTAAGAATAATAAGGGTAGGAATAGTTTGCCCTTTTCTTTTGTTTACTGTCTTGTTTCTGATCATAATCTTTAAATTATAGGGCGTTCAAGAATTAGAAGGTCTGGAACAAAAGGCCAAGGTTAGTGGAGCGTGTCAACTAGTGGTGAAGGATCTGAAAGAGGAATTTGTGAGAGATTTTATTTTTCCTTGCTTGCGAGCTGGTGCTATCTATGAGAGAAAGTACTTGCTTGGGACTTCAATGGCCCGACCTGTTATTGCTAAGGTACCTTATGAAAATATATAAGAGGAAATTCGGGCTTTTATTTCCTTTTTTTCAGAGAATATTACACTCCTTGGTTTTTGTTTCTTTTATTCAAAAATGAATTCATCTTTTTTAGTTATTGGAATTGGAATCGGATGAAGTCTTATCCTTAAGTGTATCATTTATGTACTCGTTTCCTGTTTGCATACTTATTAACTGGATTCAACGTTTGGTATTTTTACATTGTTTTGTTAATGCTTCCTCTTAGCTACCCCAGCTTGGCGAAAAAAATTTCTTTGGGATTTGTCTTTAGTTGTGTTGCTTTGTTCTCTTAGTGTACATATCAATGCATTCAAAACGCAGGCCATGGTTGATGTGGCCAAAGAAGTTGGAGCTGATGCTGTTTCTCATGGATGTACAGGGAAAGGAAATGACCAGGCATGCTATAGGATTTCTGTCGATACATTTTGATTCTTGTGGAAGCTTTTCTTTTCCACTTGGTTTTCTCTTCTTCGTTACAGGTCCGGTTTGAGCTGACTTTCTTTGCTCTGAATCCTGAACTAAGTGTTGTTGCTCCTTGGAGGGAATGGGAAATTAAGGGAAGAGAAGATGCAATTGAATATGCTATAAAGCATAATGTGCCTGTTCCAGTAACAAAGAAATCCATCTACAGCAGAGATAGGAACCTGTGGCACCTCAGCCATGAGGTGAGTGTTAATTTTATATTTTGATTTTATGTGAGGAAATTTCATTACATTTTCTATATTCATACCCTTCGGATATTTTTTATGGCACCAGATTGAAGGCAGCATATTAATATGTTATGAGCTTAGGGATATTTATGCTTAGAAGAGTTGTTTTATGTGCTTTATCAATCAGTTGGTTGACAGGTTGAGTCACTGAAATTCATATCATGCCTACGGGATATCGTTCTAGTTTTAAAAATTTTAACGACTGTGATCCTGTACTGTGTACATGCTCCTTACCTTTGGTCCTCATTGTCCAAATGTTGACATCCATTTTGGTATATTAATGTTTAAGGGGGATATCTTGGAAGACCCTGCAAAGGAGCCTATGGAGGACATGTACATGATGACTGTCGACCCAAAAGCGGCCCCGGATCAACCCGAGTTAGTTGCCCTAACTTCATCTATTTTATTTTGTAATAATTTATCCCCTGCCATCAAACCTTTTTTACATTACTTTGTGCATATGTTTGCACTATGGTTAATTATTGGTTACTTCCCTTCCTCATACTCCCATACTTGCAGGTATGTGAACATTGGTATGGTTGAGGGTCTCCCTGTTTCGATAAATGGAAAGAAACTGTCTCCTGCATCTCTTCTCTCAGAGCTAAATGAAATTGGCGGGAAGCATGGGATTGGCCGTGTAGATATGGTTGAAAATCGTCTTGTGGGAATGAAGAGCCGTGGGGTGTACGAAACTCCTGGTGGAACAATCCTCTTCACAGCTGCAAGAGAACTCGAGTCTCTGACACTTGATCGTGAAACCATGCAGACGAAGGATTTTCTTTCCCTGAAGTATGCCGAGTTAGTATATGCCGGCAGATGGTTTGATCCACTTCGCGAGTCAATTGATGCTTTCATGACAGAAATCACAAAAAGTAGCAGTGGATCAGTTACTCTCAAGCTTTATAAAGGATCTGTGCGTGTAACTGGTAGGGAAAGTCCCAACAGTCTCTACAGACAAGACATCTCCTCATTCGAGAGTGGGGAAATCTACAATCAAGCTGATGCTGCTGGCTTCATACGGCTCTATGGATTGCCGATGAGGGTCCGTGCTATGCTTGACAAGTGTGCCTCTAATATATATTGACTAGGCCAATCTGCCTGTCTCTGCTTTTCCAAGCTGAGGGTTGTAAGTGCAATGTGCTGATTCTGTCTTAAGTTGATGCCGTGTTCCTTTTCGAGAATTGACGAGTTTCGTGATAAAAACTTTGAAGGTCCGGCCAGACCATGAAATTCCACCTGCATGCCATCGATGGTCCCAGAGTGGAGTTTTTGGCTCATAAAACAGCAAGATTAAAATAGGATCATGTTAGTTTACCATGTCATAATGCTTAAGAATTCTCTCGACTCATCTCATCTTCTGTGTTGCTGTCATCGATTCTTTTTCCAGGCAGTTCAAAGAGCTCAGGTTTTACCATCACATTTTTATATACCCGAAACTGATTTGGAAACAGAAGGCCTATTAAAACATAAGAAGCTTCAAAACAGCAAGCAATGCAACTTAAAAATCTATCCTGCTACCGAAGATTCATACGACTCTAAGCTATATCCCGTATAAACCATTCTAATCAACAATTCCAAAATGTGAACAATTGTCCAGCACGAAACAACAATTAATAATGTATCGGGTATAATATGCAACTATTAAATGCATGATCCAGGAAATTTTGTTGCTCGGGAAAAAGGGTTATCCTCCTAGCTTGCAGATTTTGTGCCAAACATTAAGGACATCAAGTTTTCTAAAAAAAAATCTTTTCTTTTAATGCTTCTTTATATTTTAAATTTATAGAAATAAAATATAAATCAATTGTAATTTAATCATTATTATACTTGATATATAAAAATATAAGGCGCGGCGCTGCCGGTCACCGTGGCCGCATACAGATCATCCAAAATAAGAGCCACAACTCGAGATATAATTACAGGCGGTGTCTCCGCAATTGAAACAACTACCGTCAACTGCTCAACCGTTTCTCGGTGGCTCAAACAGCCATGGCCGCCGCGTTGCGGCTATCCACTCTTATCACTGCACGTCCCATTTGCAATCACGGTAACAAGTGCCTCGGATTTTCTGGCCAGTTCACGGCAAATGTGTTCAGCCCAGCCGTTGCCTCTGTTTACTTCACACCATGCCGTAGAAGTCGAGTCATCTGCTCTGCATCCAACGGACCCTCGTCTTCAGAGATTAGGTTCCTTCTTATTCCAACTCCGATTGACAGTGTGCTTCAACTATCTGAAAAAACATAAGTACTTAGTGGGCATGTTTCTTGTTATTTGCGGACTTTTATCTTTACAGTTAAAAATGGATGGACAAAACCTCAGGAATAAGATGTTTCGTGATATATTCTATCAGCAGCTATATGAATGGGTTAGTGTGTATGCCAAGTAGCTGCTAGCAAATGCTAGTTTTGTTTGCTTTATACCATAAAATAGCGAACGCGCATCTAACTTTTGTTTTTCGCATGGTATCGCAAGTAGAAATATTATGCCACAAATATTGCAACTTTCTGTTTATTATTTTGTACGACTCGCATGATCCTATCCAAATTCTTCGATGGCATGTGTTCAGGCTTTGTCTAACAAGTGAAGCCTCCTTGTAATCTTGAGTTTATTTCATGTCCAGTTCCACAGCTAAAATACGTAGTGAGGTTCTTTCTCCTTTCCGCACTCTTCGAATGTTCTTTTATCTTGCTTTTGTGGCAAGTGGTTCTCTTGGAGGATTTATAGCCATCACTCAACTCATTGGTGCCTTAGCTAATTCATCCAGAGCAGCTGAGGTTCCTGAGATCCTCAAGGGTATTGCAATAGATTTTGGTGCTGTATCTATTTTTGGATTTCTTTATTACCAGGAGAATAATGCCAAAAATGCTCAGTTAGCTAGACTTTCGAGGGAGGAGAATCTCTCGAATCTTAAGCTTCGGATAGATGAGAAGAAAATTCTTCCGCTCAGCGCATTTCGGGGAATAGCTCGTCTTGTCATCTTAGCTGGCCCTGCATCTTTCATTGAAGAGTCCTTCAAACTTAGTGAACCTTTCACTGAGTCTCTTCTTGAGAGAGGAGTGCTCGTTGTCCCTTGTGCTTCTGATGGAACTTTGCTTAACTTTCAGTTTCAAGAAACGGAAGAAACAAAGGAAATCATCGCCAAAAGAAAAAGGCTATGGCAGCTGTCTCCTGTTCTTGCCACTGAATGGGCAACGTAAGTCATCTATCTATGGTAAAGTGAATGACTAATTTCTTTTCTCCAAATTTATCCCCTCTCACCACTGATTCCCTAGTTTCGATTGTGACCATACATTTCATGAGAAAAAGAAAAAAATGAAATTACTGTGACGCTTCTTAATTTGTATCTTGTTTACTACAGGTGGTTAGATGAGCAAAAGAAACTGGCCAATATCTCCCCTGAATCTCCAGTGTGAGTAATCTTATGTTTTCTCAAAAAATATCTCGTTTGTAGGGACACACTATCTTATTTAAATTTATGAGAAAATAACTTGATTCTTGTTACATGATATCATTCTTTCATGGCATGAGACGGGCTCAGGAAGATTTCTGAGTAAAACATTTCATTATTTCTCCACTCCTTGTGTTATACATAGTATTGGTGATAATATTTAAGATGGGTTCTTGTTCTTATGTGAAGGTATTTGTCTCTCCGAATGGATGGTCAAGTTCGAGGCAGTGGAGTCGGTTATCCACCGTGGAATGCTTTTGTTGTGCAATTACCACCAGTGAAAGGGATATGGACCGGTCTTCTCGATGGCATGGATGGAAGAGTTTAGTGAGCAGTAAATTTACTCTTTCCTGGTGTATGTATGAATTTTGAAACTTCTCTAAAGCTATCCTTCTGTCACACCTTTATACATCTGAAGCTTTTTCTTTTCATTCATGTTGCCATCATTAATTCACACGCTACTCATAACCAAGGAATCAAACATCGAGAGACAAATATGTTGCTACAATAATAGCACAACACAAGCAAGGTTTACGCAACCAGTTCGACTTCATCCAACACGTAGTTGTTGGTGGATACGCGAGCATAATTCCCTTTGTTGGAACCGGATGACCACCAGGTAACGAGTGCCGGGATCCTGCTCGATTAAGATACATGATGGGATAAGTACCGGAGAACAAAAATGTCGCACGCACGCACGCACACGAGAGCATGTGTAAATAACCTGGTCGACTGTAGAGCCAACGCCCTTGTACCAATACGATTACCTCCTTATAATTTCAACCTTAAAGGTCAACGACGTTAAGCCATTAAACTTGTTTTGTTCCATATACCACGATTATATGGTACTAAATATAGTAGCGTATCTTTAGGTTGTATGCATTTGAAAAAGCCTATATGGATATAATAATATCACGTGTCAAAATTCAATGAGTTAAAAAAGTATTTTTTGAAAAATTTAAATAATTAGATAGCTCAATTTTTTTTTAAGTCTATAATATTAGAATAAAATTAAGGTTAAGATTGAAAAATTATTCTCAAATTACCCGTTTAAAAACCCAATTTTAATTAATGTTTCCGTTGAAAGATATTTTCGGAATCCAATTTTGCACCTCATACCATATACGGAATCGAAACTGATAAATAAATTAGCTATTTAAAGAGCGTCAGGGTCCAACGGTGTGTCGGTGCAGGGGGGAACAACCACAGCTCGGGATTCAGCATATGCATCCCGGCGAATCTCTGGCCACATTGTCACTGTGGTGTTGAGTCTCGGCGAAGTCTCCACGAACAGTCTGTGAAGTGTTTGATTTGTCCTTTATTTTCCAGAGGATAGCTGTGTATAGTTTTTGGATGCTTTGACGGTTTTAGAGGTCTCTGTGGTGTTTTCTTTGTGACGTTCCTGCTTTTTGTGTGCTGTGCGTAAATTGATTTAGCAATTCTGGTCGAATCACTGAGGATATATGGAGATGTAAATTGAATTGTAACTTAATGATGTGAGAATTCGTGGGCATGTACTGCAAATGTTCATACGGCAGGTAGACTGCCTTGCTTCCCAGCACATTATCTACCCATTTTTCTCATTCCATATTTATTCTTCTTTTACTTCTTTTCGTTGTTTTCTTACTGGTTGTGTTTCTATTGGAGTGGTGATTATTACAAAAGAATTTAACTTTTCCAGGTATTGAGATGTGAATGGTATTGGTGGGAATGGATAAGATTTGCAGATTTGGTAAAATATTTCCAGGGTGCCGAGGGAGGACGGTGAACCTCTTCGAAATGAATGTGTAGTGGTCCCACAAACCAGCTGCTCACTGATAAGCCTCATCAGGATCGTACATACTTCCATCTTCTTTTCTACTATTTTATGCAAAATGTTCTTTAGTATGCATCATAAACTCATAGTTCCTCTTCTAAATCAATCATATTGGCAGTTGTAACAATTCTGACAGATTTTTAAATGACTGTAAAATTTCGCAAGCAAAGTTTTGACAGTTATCCTTCGTTTTTCCTTGTTGTATCTTTTCTTGCTTCAGGGTACATTGAATTTTTTGTTCATTCTATTACTACTTACCAAGCATCTGAGAATGCATCAGATGCGAGTGATGATTTGGTGTGTGCTATTTGACATTATACTAATTGTTTCACAGGTTCCCCTTGCTCAAGTAGCAGATCGGACAGCAAAAATGAGTTCTTCGGGTTACCAAATCGAGGACAAATTGGTGAAGTCCTGTACTATTGTTTGATCGGAACATGCCAGCTTGCCCTTTACTTTGCTAAGTTTGCCTTTGCACTAATTTAATTTGGATCTGTGTGACATTTGCAGATTTTTATCTGATTCGCTGAATTCTACTTCTAACATAAAATCAAATAGTTCCCCCGTTGAAGATGCTTGTTGCCCATGAGATGTCTAAAAAAGTTGACTCGAGACGCAGTCCACCTAATGTAATTGCCAAATTAATGGGGCTTGAAACTCTTCCAAGACAGGAAACTGATTCATATATGCAGAAAAACCATTGTAGAAATCACCCTCGATGTCATTCAAACATACAAGTGAATTGCTGGGAGCAGCAAATTGAGTTCTTTCACCACATGGAGCCAAATGAATGCAAGGATGTTTATGAAATATTGCAGAACTCACCACATAAGGGGAGATATGATAGAACTACAGATGACAAAAAGATGGCTCTCATTCGTCAGAAGTTTACAGAAGCGAAACGCCTGTCTATGGATGAAAAGCTTCGCCAATCTAAGCAATTCCAAGGCACATTAGAAGTGCTGAATGCCAACAAAAATTTGTTCCTCCAGTGTCTGCAAGAACCAAATTCAATGATTTCACAAAATATTTACAATTTACGGTCTATTCCTCCTCCTCCAGGGACAAAGCGTATCACCATTCTAAGACCTTCAAAGCTTGCCGACAGTAATAACTTTGCTAGATCTTGGAATAAAGTTGGAAAAGAAATTAAAAAAGGTTCATTTGTGCTGAATGGACTGGAGAAAGGCCTACTGGTTAATTCCTCTCCAGTAAGTTGGAATAATTTTGAAAATTCTCCTCAACCAACTCAAATAGTAGTTCTAAAACCGAGTTCTTTGAAGTCACTCGATGTTAAGGTTGTGGGATCACCTCATTCACAGTCACGAAGGGTGATAAACGGTGAAGACTTATTTGGGGATATAGAGGAGGGTAAGAATGAAGCATCAAAAGAAGTTGCAAAGGCTATGACACAGCAAATGCTTAAAAAAATTGGGAGGCATCACAGGGATGAAGCCCTGACTTCTTCCATGCTTTCCAATGCCTATGTAGGTGATGAAAGTTCCTTTAATAAATCAGAAATGGAATACTCTACCGCTAATCTTAGCGAATCAGAAGTCATGTCACCTGTATCTAGGCACTCTTGGGATTATATTAACAGGAATGGAAGTCCCTACTCATCCTCCTCATTTAGTAGAGTATTCTATTCTCCAGAGTCATCAGTTTGCAGAGAAGCGAAGAAACGTCTCTCTGAAAGGTGGGCCATGATGGAATCCAATGAAAGTTGTCTTAAACAGCGACTTGAAAGAAGAAGCTCTAACACATTAGGTGAAATGCTTGCACTCTCCGAGAAAAAGGCACCTGTGCATGTTGAAGTAGCCAATTTGAATAAAGAACCTATGGATTCAAATTCTTTCATCGGTAGTGAATTTAGAACCAATGAAAACTTGGATAATTCACCAAAGAATCTTGTGAGATCAAAATCTGTACCTGTTTCTTCTTCCAAATATGGAACCGGGTTAAACACCGATGTATCATTTCCAGATAAGGTCCAGCGAGAAGTTCCAGAGGAAGACACAAAGGAAAGAAATGTTAAATCATCGTTTAAATTGAAGGTGTCGAGATTGTTTTTCTCAAGGAACAAAAAATCTCACAAAGATGAATCCCTTTTATCTGAAATCAAAGATGAGCTTCACTCCTCCGTAATTGATTGTGGACAAATTGACACCCATATAAGTGCAGGTCTTAGCAACCTAGGATCTGAACATTTTTCACGTAATCTGCCTGAGCCTTCAAACGTAGCATATTTTTCAAATCAAGTTGGCAAGTTGGGCACATTACTTCCCGAGGTAATTTCATCAATTTGAGTAATTATATGTCAAGACTTTATTTTTTTCTACTTGATGCATACTTTATTTGCACTGTCAGAGACTTGCGATTTTGGGACTAAGAAGCCAATTTTGGTGCTTACTACCTGATTGTAAGACAGCATGTTAAACATTCACAGTGAACTAATTGCTACTTTACTTAGTGGATTCCCTCACTTTTACATTCACCAAAACATCTGTGGCAGATGTAGGAATTTTTCTATAATTTGTTTAGTTGAGCAAAATGTGAACATATTTCCTTTCAGCTTATCTAGCGCATTGAATGTTTGATGTTTTCCTTCACTTTTTCTGCTTTAGTTTATTCCTTGACAATAGAATGAATATTTGGTTTTTATTAAGAGTTGCTCCTGGCTTTGCCATCGGTTTTGTTCTACTCACGATTAGAGTTGTAATCGAACCGAATCGAGCCGAATATCGTTTAAAATTGAAGGGTTGAATTAGACTCGAATTAAATATAATCGAATTCGAGCTCGATTCGAAGCTCGGAAAGTTTAATTTTTTTGGCTTGAATTCGGCTTATTACGAATTTCGAGTTCGACTTGAAATATACGAACTATTGCTCGGATAGTAAGGATTGAGAATGAAGGTTCGAAAGCTCGAAATGTGCAAAAAGATCGAAATGTATATATATTTAATATCTAATTATATATGTTTATAAAATATCAAGGTTCGTGAACTATCAAATAAAACAATCTTGGCTTGACTTTGGCTCGAAAAAAGTCCGAACATGTTTGAGTTCGGCTCGAGTTCGATAAATTCGAATACAAATCAAATATTTATCAAGTTATCTCGGAAAGCTCGCGAACCGGGTCGATTCGTTTACAGCTTTAATCACGATTAGGATGTTAAATAGTTGATAAACTTTTGCCATTAGAAAAACTTGCTCATTTAGATTAATCTTAATTCAAAAATTGGAGACTATTGATCCTATGTTACTATATTTACAGACAGGATTGTCCACGAGAAACCCTACAACATTTGGAAAACCCAGTGAGAACTTGGATCAGCCTAGCCCAATTTCTGTCTTAGATCGACCCTTTGAAGATGATCAACATTCAGCAACAACGTTTCCACATTATGTCAAACCTGACCAACAAGGTGAAACATACTGCATGAATTTCACATCAACTCATTTTTTCGTCTGATATGTTCTTGCGCTAAAATTGATCTGTGTTCATTCTTTCACACAACAGGTTTTAAGTCACCTGTCAATCTTGTTAGGTCAAACTTGATTGACAAATCACCACCTATAGGATCCATTGCTCGAACTCTTACGTGGGATGATTCATGTATGGACATGGCCTCGTCATACTCCCCAAACCAATCCTCGACGTCCCAAGGGACGGATGATGAAAAACAAGAATGGTTTTCTTTTGTCAAGACACTTTTATCTGCAGCCAATGTGCAAGGTATGATGCAATTTTACACATCCACAACCAAATGGCACTCTTCTGAAAGCCCATTGGACCCATCGTTAAGAGACAAATACGTAGATCTGCAAGACCCGGACATAATGTGTGAGGCAAAACGAAGGCAAAAAAGATCGACTCGAAAGCGTGTTTTTGATTATGTGAATGCTACATTAGTTGAAATTGCAGAATATGGGTCGGTCTCAGGCCAAAGCTCCACTCTATCCATTAAAGCTGACTATAACTTATTAGACGATGCATCATACACAGTGCTAGATGAGGTGTGGGCACGAATGAATGCTTGGTTTTCTTGTGAGGTCAAATGTATGTCAGACAATAGTGGGGACGAATACGACCTGTTTTTGAAGAGGGTAGTAAGAAAAGAAGTGGTAGGCAAGTGGTGGATCGATCGTTTTAGATTAGAGAGTGATAATTTTGGTCACGAAATTGAAGCGAAGTTGCTGGAAGAGCTCCTGCAGGAGGCTGTGGCTGAACTATAAAAATCCACCGTTTATTCGTTCAGTAAATTGTATCATCATCCTCGTGCAACGACTCTGTTATTTTCTTATTATGTTTTACAGAAATATCAACCCATTGTTCCACTTTTTGTCTAGCGATCCCAATTTGCTGCAAGCAATATGCATCCATTTTTCCTCTTCTCTATATTTTTTTGGATATCCTTTGAATTTGTTTAGTACCAGAATGACACAATTTATTTACTGAAACGAACATTAGATGTTTAGTTCTGCCTTACACGGGGGTGTCGGGATAAAAGAAGAGTCCACATTATACAATAATATATCAGAATTTGCGTTTTCTTTTGTGTCTTATGTTTTTTTTTTCACTTTTTATTAGATTCGAAAGTTGTATATTTTTCGAGACCGAGCTTTGGTTCTAATAATCTCATTTTATTTCCTTTGTAATGACTTAGTTCGAGTTCTCTCACCCCGTATATTAGGATTTAAAAAAAAAATAAGTTACATATTTTCCCATTAAACTTGTAAAAAACAATACATCAATAATTTTAAATTTTAACAGATTTATTTATCATTATTTTGGTTAAAAGTCGAATGCTCTTTTGTTTAGTTTGGAGATACTAGTTAAAGGTCAGTTAATTTTAAACATTTATCTTTTAATTCCTTCGCTAAAAGGAAATAGCCATTCATTGATTGGTGGAAATGTTATTGCAGTTGGGCTATTTCTCTTTGTTTAATTTGAATTCTGATTTTGTCTCATTAAATAGTAGTTGGTGGACAGGTGCATTACTTGCTAATATTTTTCAAAAGCTTATTTTATGTAAAAAGAATAATAATAATTTAAACAAGGAATTAAATTTTTGGAGTTGGGAAAAAATGAAGGGTATTTTCAGTATTATATTATAAATTCGATTTTTATTTGTTTAAAACCCAATTATTTTTCATATGTATTTTGTATTCTAACGTTACTTGAATTTGGTTAAAATCAAATGTATATGACAATAATATGATGAAAATTTGTGACAGATTACGGTAATTTCGTGAATTTATTAAATATGTACTGTAGCTAGCTGTAAAGCTAATCACTTTAAATAATTAATTACATCTTGGAGCCATCTTCAAAAAAAAAAAAAATTTATTTCAATTAAATTCAACATTTTAAGTGCATATTAGTTATCATTTCAGAAAAACAGTAGTTTTGAGTTTTGATTTTACGTGGTACAACGGTGAGATAATTTCTTAAATCTTTAAAAATATTTGAGCTATTAGAGGGTTTAAAAGATATAGGGCATCTTCACGGCAAGAAATAATTTTAGGAACAATATATGTCCCAACCTACAAATTAATTGGTATCTAAATCAAAATCATGCCCGTTCAATTTATATAATTGCAAGGTAGTACAATATAATTATTATTGAGAACATTAATCATCTCCACCACTCTAGTGCATCAATCGAAACAACGTGGTATATGAGTTGAAATGTTACGCATAATTTTAAACAATGTATATTTCTTAAGTTTAGCTCTCCTTTCCCGTAGTATGTCTTGACTGACTGAATGTTGCAGTTTTTGATACAACTAGTACAACTGCTTTAATTCAAACCAGGCTTGTCTTTTGCTTAGCTAGTTCCAGTTTTGCACTCACTCTGATACTGCTGGCATCTGCCATTTGTTAGGGTTTCAACAAAAACATTAATTATTCAACCCCTTATATATATATATATATATATATATATATGTACATGTCCACCACCATATATACATTTACCAACCAATCTTTTAAGTTAGAGATTATTGTAATTTGCTTGTCTACTCATGTCTTCATCATACGCCATTTTTGCTGTTGCTCTAGCTTTCACCACGGCGGCTACCGTGGTGCCTTCGGTGGAGAGTTCACGTGCTTTCTTCGTGTTCGGGGATTCCCTGGTGGATAACGGCAACAACAACTATTTAGCCACAACAGCCAGGGCGGACTCGCCGCCATACGGCATCGACTACCCCAATCACCGTCCCACCGGCCGTTTCTCCAATGGATACAATCTCCCCGATCTCATAAGTATATATATATACGTGCTGATTGAATACATTTTTCCTGCATGTTTTATTAATTTAATTTAATTACGGGAAAAACTAGTGATGACTTTTATAGATTAACTAGTTTGGCTGGTTATCTTATTATTAGGTCAGGAGCTAGGTGCGGAATCAACACTGCCATATTTGAGTCCTGAATTAACAGGGAAAAAGCTTTTGGTCGGAGCAAACTTTGCCTCTGCCGGAATCGGAATTCTCGACGATACCGGGTTTCAGTTTGTAAGAAACTTTACAGAATACATTACCTAGATCATTTCCTACAAATTACCTAGCCAGTAAATTAAGGTTGTTTGGATCCAAATTAATAGGATCGGCCTGGCTAGCTAGGGTCTCAGTTGTCAGAAATTTGAAAGGGGTTTTCTTTGTTTTTAAATGCATGTGCTATATATATATATATATACTTGTATACATACATATATATTATTTCAGATTAAAAGTTGACTTCATTGGATTAAATAATTGCAACTAATTTCCCATAATTAATGAACTATTAAAAAAGCTCGGAAACTTTTATCGAGTGATTGCAGGTAAACATTATAAGAATGTACAGGCAATTGGAGTTTTTCGAAAAGTACCAGCAGCGAGTGAAGTCAATAATCGGGGAAGAAGAGGCCAAAAATCTTGTTAACAAAGCTTTAGTTCTGATAACACTTGGTGGCAATGATTTTGTTAATAATTATTTCTTGACCCCAATTACTGTCAGAAGACTTCAGTATAATCTCCAGGATTTTAACCATCTACTCATCTCCGACTACAAGAAGATTTTACAGGTAATTAATTAACGAATATACAGATATATATATATATATATATAACCGATTTATATATCCATGCCAGAGGCTGTACGATTTGGGAGCCAGGAGAGTTTTGGTGACGGGGATGGGACCGCTCGGTTGCGTGCCGGCAGAGCGGGCCACCAGGAGCACCGACGGCCAATGTGCGGAGGAACCTCAACGCGCCTCAGAAATATTTAACAATTTGCTCATCCAAATGATCGCCACCCTAAATCAAGAAGTGGGTTCAGACATATTTGTCGCCGTTAATGCCAAGGAAATCCAGAATGATTTCATTCACGATCCCCTCGCCTACGGTAAATGCTGATCTCAGTCAAATCAGTAATGCATCCATTTATTTTATAGAATAACATTTGCATGAGGTTTTTAAACTGTCTCAGAGCTCGGAAATGTTCATGTCGTTGCTCTATAGATGAGGTGCATTATTCAACCGGTCTTAAATTTATCATCAAATAATGTCGTTTAATTTGCATGCATTTCATTTTATGTTACATACACCTCATGATCTTAAAAATAAATTAATTGCATACATTAATTAAGTGATATTGATGAACGTATTTGGCCATGGTGAGATAATTACCCGTTGTATAAATTTGTACATTCTTTGTTTTTTTCATTTCTTTTTTATCGAAATGCTAACATATATAACACAAATTTATTAGCAATATCCGACATCATACAAGAAACAACTAAATGTGAAATAGGAAGAACAAGTTATAGAGGACGAATCTTGTAATTTTCATAATACCATGCATGATTTATAATTATAATAAGATTATGAAATTATATATTTTCATTTGAAAAACGTACGTAGAAACTAGCCTGGGCATTTTTCTTCCATTCGGACAGGTTTCGTGACAGCAAAGGTGGCGTGTTGCGGACAAGGGCCTTATAATGGCATAGGACTCTGTACGCCTGCGTCCAATCTGTGCCCCAACAGAGACGTATTCGCGTTCTGGGATCCCTACCACCCCAGCGAAAGGGCCAACAGGATCATCGTTCGGACTATGTTCAATGGCTCCGAACAATACATGTCGCCAATGAATCTCAGCACCATCATGAAGCTCGATTCCATGGCTTAATCTCGATTCCATTCGACAATAAACTACAAATAATTTTTTGGTCTTCGGATTGCGTTATGATAATCGATTTGTGTTTGCTACAAAAAGGTTTGAATGAATTATATTCCCTAATGAGATTAACTTTGGACGATAAAAGTTATTTATAGAAGTTGCGACTAGATTTTCATCATCCAGTTACCCAAATATAATATAATTTCAGTGCTAATGATGAAGAAAATCGTACGCTTCGGATGAAATCAAATGCATTCTAGAAATATATATAAGGATAGTTGTTGCTCGATCGAGTCTAAGCATCCATTTTGCACTGGTTAATTAATTGAAAGTATAGATTAACTTTATTTGATTGCCCCAAAAGGCGGGGGTTGGTGGTCTGGCTTTGTCATAACTTATTTTACTATATTATGGCCTTGAATATAATATCTATCTATTATAATTTCTTGCCCAAACTATAATTATTTTGGATGGGATTTTGTTTTGATATATATATATATATATATATATATATATAAAACAAATTGGTAATTGTAAAATATCCGCTTAATTATGAAATAAGAAAATAAATAAATAATGTAATAATAGTCGGGGATGAAAATAAAATCATGGTCGGCTAATTTTTTTTTTCCTGGTGTGGATATATATTTTAATTATGCTTTATTTATAATGGGGAACATGCTCATAATAGTTAAAAGAAAATATAGAAAAAGGTCTATATATGTTAAAAAATAATAATAATAAAAACTCTGTTTCATGAGTAGCATTTAAATTCACACTTATTCAACAAATTAGTTTCGCACTCTTGGAAAAATAAGTAGAATCTTTCTACGTGGTATAATATATTATTTTTATATTATATTATATTATTGGCTTTATTTATTGGTTGTTAAATAATAAAATCTTCAATTTTTTTAAAATGGAAAAAAATAAAAAAAATTAAAAGAAAAGAATTTGAACCGCAGACAATTTATTTTGGACACGTCGATCTGGCAAAGCTCTCCTTTCCCTTCGTCACATTTCCCTTTTTGTCACTCTAACTCTGCTCTTCTCCCGAAGATCTGATCCTGAGCCTTCCAGATCGCGGGGAATTCCCGGAATACGCCTGCCGCCGTCATGGAGTTGGCGGGTGCGAAGGACACCAAGGAGAGGATGGCTGGCGTCGAGCGTCTCCACGAACTACTAGAAGCATCGAGGAAGACTTGTTCGGCGACGGAGGTGGCGTCACTTGTCGACGTATGCTTAGATCTCTTGAAGGACAACAATTTCAGAGTGTCTCAGGGTGCTCTGCAGGTACTTGACTCAGCTGCCGTGCTCTCCGGCGAGCACTTGAAGCTCCACTTTAATGCTCTCGTACCCGCTGTAGTCGAGAGATTGGGAGATTCCAAAACAGCCTGTACTCAGGGATGCTGCGAGGAGGCTTTTGCTTATTCTCATGGAAGTATGTTGTCTGATTCTTGGTTTGCTCACTAGCACACTTATTAGTTCTCTTCGAATGGTCTGTCCTCAAATTTTTGTTGTCATTCGTCTGCCCGCGTGGTTTACTTTTTTTACGCTGTTATTTGAACTTATTCGATCAAAATCTTAAATATGATAACTATTCAGGGTGGATACTAATCAAATGCCGAACTAATTTTCCTTGCTGAATCACAACTTTTCTTAATCGTTTTTGCATTAGTTACAAATGTAGGATTCAGAGTTCAGAAAGTTTACTGTCAGATATGTAGTGTTAAAATTCACTTTGCTGATGGGCTTTCATTTGCGTTTATTTAAAATTTCACTGTTTCTCACTTTGTGTAATGTGCCACTAATCCATTGCACATTACCACTACATGTTATGCTAGGTGAATCAGGAAAGTTTTATTCTAATTGTGACGAAGGAATTCATCTTTAGAAACTGTAATCTCTCAGTATTAATGGATATCCTAGGCCATTCAATAATGGATAAAAAAATATTGTACACATACGTGTCACGTGTATACCGGGTTTGTTTCAACCTATCCGTGCAGGCAGTGCCTGCACAGACAATGAACGTCCCGGATCACTCCATCTCCTTTTAAAAAAAAAAAAAATTTGACTCGGAAAAATACCGTCGACCGAACCTGTGTACAGAGTAATTAGTAATAAATAAAAAGTGAGTCGCCACATTTCCTTTCCTTCAGTTGTTGGCTAACGCGGGGTGAAAGTGACAACTCATGAAAGGTCGTTTTTCTGGGGGATAGATGTAAGTCGCTATTTGCCTTCGCGCTTTTTCATGCATTCCGTATTTCGGTTTGTAATTGGAAATACAAATGGTTTATTAGTATGGAAAATGTGGTAGTGGTACATATAGAATCGAGCTGTCCCAAAAATATTCGTTGAAGAAAAAAATAAAATCAAATTAATTTTTATAATAAATTTTTTATTTAACATAAATATGAAGAAATGTTATTTTTAAAATTTGGAAAAGTTGAAGAGAAGTGCTAGTTATATAAAATTATTGAATTTAAATGATATAATATTCTAATCAATGATATACAAATTATTTTTATTAGTTTTTATTTCAATCTAATTATTTAACACTGGATATTATAAATTTGACTTTAGCGCTAACTCTCATTGTCGACCGTTCCCGTTTTTAATGTCAAGTAATTTTCTTATTAAGATTTTTAAAATGTTAGAAAAATGAATTTGGTAATAAATTTTCAAGATAACACGTCAAAACAATTATTATTTAATAAATTTATGGTATGATATTTTAGATAGATTTTATAAAGTTTTTGGGAAAATGAGAGGGCGCGTCCAATCCACTGGCCCGGATGCAACGAGTGGGCGTCGAAAACTGCTCCCTACGCTGACAGGCGTGTTCTCATATTCCAATCGCAGATATCCCGTGTTTCACGCGCCTATGAAGTGCGAAGCCAACATTCTACCCGACTCGGATCAACATGCCTCCCTTTGACTTGTTTCCTTATTCAAAACCTTTATATTATGTTTCAAATAATTTACATTTTTCCAATTTTTATTCGTGTGATCGAACGTTGTTTTTTTTTTAATTAAAAGAAAGGGTAGACAACTTCTTATTTTTAACGTTGAAAGTCGTGTAAATAATTTTTTAAAAAATAATTTAAATTTAAAAAATTATTTCAAAATTAATTTTTTTAAAAAAATGTTGGACACAAATACCCCAATCCGTGCTCTGAAAGCATGGACGCGCTTTCTGGATGTAAACACGGACCCTGTATATTATATAATTTTTTTTTGACATTATCTCTTACCATTTCAGCTTTCTTATCTTATCTCCGATATTTCACGAGAAAGCTGAAAATATGAATTTTCACGTGAAGGACAATAATGTAGATGTGAATAATTTTCGCTTTTTTTCTCCTATATAATTGATAAGAAATGCAACGAATGAGTTATCAATTTTCTCATAAATTTTCTTTCAAATTTCCTTAGCAATGTCTAACATCGACGTACTCTTATATTTTGGTGGTCATGTAGTTAGCGATAATGGATCAGTTGAATATAGCATTCCATTTGTTATATCAATACGAGTGTTACGATCTATTAATTTGATGGAGTTAGCAGAAGTTATGCATAAAATGTTAGCAATCGATCCAGCGAATTTTTCTCTAAAGATGTCAACAAAGTATTCATTCATGGAGAGAGCATCTTGGCATGAAGTTCAAGTCAATTTCGTTGATGACGATACTTTACAGTTTGTAATGCAATGTGACAATATGCATATTTTGCATCTGTACGTGGAAGCAAATTCAATTGGATTTGGTGATCCTGAATCATATGTTCCACATGTATCCGATTCAGGTTTCAATAACCAACCCGGTACGTCTACATATGGCGGTTTCCAGGAGCAAGAATCTTATGTTCCACAGGTTACTGAAGGACTCGGTAATATGAGTTTCGATGATGTAAGTGGGCCTTGGGATCAATATATCAATGTCTCATCGGAACAAAATAATGCTCCATATTGGCCGATATGTCATACAGCGAGTCTGAAGAAGAAGAAGTGAATGTTGATGATGAAGTGAATACTTTTACAAATCCTGATGAGGGGACATCATCTCGACAACCACCTCGTGACACATTACAGAGGCAGACCGTACCATTTCTTTCAAACACTTCTGAAATGCCATCTTTTTTCAACAAATTTTTTGGGGAAGAGCCTCCTGATTCTGTCGATGTACCTTCTAAAGTGCAATCAAGCTATTACAATCCGGATAAGGGTGAATTATGCGTTAATATGTTATTTAAAGATAAGAATGATCTTATTGCATCTGTGAAGGATTATTCAGTCAGAGTTGTCAGGCGTGAGTACCGTGTCATGGATAGCACACGCAGTTTGTGGAAGTTACATTGCAAAAATAATTCTTCTACGGTCATTTGTCGATGGGGACTTCGCGCTTCTTTCAAGGCCAAGACTGGTTATTGGAAAATAACAAAATACGTCGGGCCTCACACATGTATATCTACCTCTGTCGGTATAGACCATAAGAATTTGAACAGTGAGATGGTGGCACATACGCTATTGGGAGTTGTTCGTTGTGATCCTGCTTACTAGATTAAGTATATCATCGAAAATGTGAAAGATAAATATGGATATCAAATCTCGTACAAGAAGGCATGGCGAAGTTTGAAACATGCTATGGAAATTGCTTATGGTACATGGGAAAGCTCCGTTCAATTGCTTCCAAAATATATGTGTGCTTTGTCCCAATATAATCCGGGAACAGTTGTGGAGTGGAAGCATCTCAGAGCCAACACTGATATTTGTAAGACACTTAACTATGTTTTCTGGGCATTCAGGCCGTGTGTTGATGGGTTTCGACATTGTCGAAAAATAATTAGTGTCGATGGTACACACTTGTATACCAAATACAAGCACAAAATGTTGATTGGTGTGACTCTGGATGCGAACAATCTGGTTCTACCGCTAGCATTTGCTATTGTTGATGAAGAAACAACAGATTCTTGGAAATGGTTCTTGGAGAACCTAGGAAGACATGTTGTTCGTGGTGAACATGGTGTGTGTCTTATTTCTGATAGGCATAAGGGAATCGTGCGAGTAACGGAAGATCTACCATATTTTCAACCTCTTAACGGTGTGCATCGTTTTTGTTTGAGACATGTGTCTTCAAACTTTAACGCTAAATTCAAAGACGTGCATTTGAAAGATTTATGATGGGCGGCAGGCACACAGAATCAAATCTGTAAGTTTGATTCAATAATGGAGGCAATCAAACAAAAAAACATTTTGGCGCACCGATATTTGGCTGGAATTGCTAAAGAAAAATGGAGTTTGGCTCATGACGGTGGTTGGAGTCGTAGTGTGATAACCAATATGTCGGAGTGTTTAAACAGTGTGTTGAAAGGTGCTCGTAGACTTCCTATATCTGCCATAGTACACCTTACACTTCTGAGGTGTGTACAATATTTCATTGAACGTGTGACAAAAGGTGGTCGTATGGTTCAGGAAAATCAACTGTGGTCAGATTATGCATGTCGGAAGTATGAGAAATGGGCGAGAAAATCTAGTGAACATCGTGTTTCCAAATACGATGTACGTGATCAAACTGCTTCTGTTGCAACGGTAGGAAGACCAAGTCGTGGCCAACATATGCAGGTCGTCAAGTTATCAACGAGTGATTGTTCATGTGGTAAATGGACGATTTTCGGCATCCGATGTTCCCATGCTATTTGCACAGCTAACTGGCACTCATTGGATCCCACGACACTTGTGCAGCATTTGTATAACCTATCTGAGTACTTAGCAACGTACGAGGACAGATTTCAACCTCTTGCAGATGAGCGATACTGGGATCGTCCAACTTTCGAGTTGCGCCACAACCCGGTTAGACGTGAAAGAAGAAGAGTTGGTAGGGACAGATCAACTCGAATTAGAAATGAGATGGATACACCGGGTTTAAGAGAGAGACAACAACGTTGAAGTCTTTTTTTAATCTTTATTAACGTCTGATTTGTAATCAATTTAAGTGTTAAAAAAATGTAGTTGACAAAACTTTCCTCTCATCTCATTCAATGTGTTTGTTTTTTTTCTTTTTTTTAAATGGTAGCGCTGCGCGTCGGTGCCAGATTTTCGCAAATCTGGCGCCGCGGCGCTAACAAACAAGCGCCTAGGCGCCAGACTGGCGCTGCGGCGCTAACACACAAGCGCCTAGGCGCCAGATTTGCGTAAATATGGCGCCGAAGCGCTTGTGTGTTAACGCCTCGGCGCCAGATTTGCGCAAATCTGGCGCCGCGGCGCTAACACAACAAGCGCCAAGCGCCCGAAAAAATAGCGCCGCTTGTATTTCGATATGGTTTGACTATGAGTTGATGTGTATGTTTTTATTATTGCATTTCGGTGTGGTTTAACTATGTTTCTTTGTTGTACTATATCTCAATCAACGTAAACAACTTGTATAGATAGTAGAATGTAGACTATACAACAATGCAATCTGTACAAACAATTAAGTAGAAGAATCATCGTCATAATTAAAATGATACAAATGGCTCCCAGTACCACAATCCGGTGGATTGCGTCGTCTCGTCCCTCTACGCAATCGTACATGTTCTGGATTTTCCTCATGTGAGTAACCTGGATAAGTGATAGGTGAAACAACATTCCTCTGTGGTCGAGTGTCATGCACAATATGCTGTGGACCAACATTAAACAAATTCGTAAAACTTTGTGTGTTTGACCAATAAGGAGTCTGAAAATCCGGCTGACCAAACGAACGAAAGTCAGCAAACCCCGAATCACTGAAAAAACCAGGTTGAGTGGTAGAGGTTCCAGCAATATTCAATTCAGCTGATGTATTAATAGTAGAGGCTCCTGCAAACCCACTTGGTTGTCTAACCATGTCACTTCTCCAACCGAATGATGACTGATGCGAAAAAGGAGAAGGCGTACTGAAATTTTGTTGAACATTAATTTGTCCAACAAAAGTATTGTACGGATGTGGTTGAAAACCAACGACAGTAACTTCAGGTGATGTAGTGCGCACAATTATTCGATTATACCATTGGAAGTAGTCTTCGTCAGTTTGCATCGATCGCCCGTGTCGCACCCCTTTAGAAACATATCTCAGCCTATTATTCCACAGCTCAATTGAATTTCTATAATAATCTCTCCAATCGGTGTTTCGTTGTCCTATTATCGTGATATTATGCATATCGTCATTGTCGACGGCAGACCCTGGAATTGATTGCCGTCTTCGAAATTGTCGCATGATCCGATTAGGAAGATGCATCTCCACGATGTCAAAGCATATAAGGGGACAAACACATCGCCATATTTTATTGTCGTATGAATCAATAATAGTCTTCACATCTATGTCATTCTTATGATAAACGATCCAATTAAACTGTAAAAAAATGTTAAAAATAATTATTCATTTATTTTCAAATCAAAATAGTCTTCATTTAATCACTATTAAATAGTCTTCATATAATACCTCATTATTATTCATACGATCTAGAGAATCTCTTATAATTCTTACAGAATGTGTTGGCGAATGTGTGTAATTAAATCCAACTTTCCACCTACATTTATAAAAAAAAATTACATATCAATATAATATACAAGATATATGATATTATCACAATAATTATTAAATATTACCGTGCACCATATGGAGAAACTGGAATAATAGCATCCGGATCAACGGGAGGTACAACTAATGTTAACCCATCTCGATCGGGGTTAACACATTTAATTCTGCTCCATGCCCATATATGCTTATAATAATAAAAATAGTTCAACAAATTTAACAAAAAAATTGTGTTACATAATCACATCACATTAAAGATACATGCAGGATATATAAAGGTCCGGCCATTGTAGTCTTCTCTATAAGTGACGCGTTACACAATTCACGGTAAAGAAATGCTAAAACTGCACTACCCCAACTATAAGACTTCACGTTATCAAAATCTCGTAGCAGTTGCAAAAATATTAACCTCGCAGACCCTCCTTGATAGTCAGGGAACATTATTCCTCCAATAATCATTAGCTCAACACAACGGGTAAATTTCACAACAACTACTTATGAAACATCATCATTAACAAGGTTAGACATACAATTATCGTATAGTGCAGTCATAGAAAGATGACCACCTTTCAAATGTTTTGATGCTGGCAAAAATCCCAACATATCCAAACATATGTGTTGTCATTGCTCAACTTTATGTGACACATCTACTCCAGTTACTGCTTCTCCATCAATTGTTAGCCCCCAAATTATTGTAACATCTTGTAACGTGACTGTTGCTTCACCACATGTAAAATGAAACGCGTGTGTTTCGCGTCGCCAACGTTCAACAAGAGCAGTAATCAAATGATTATCATACATTTGAGAGCCACATTCTAAAACTCCATAAAAACCCATATGATTTAAATATACCAGTACACGATTGTGTAAGTAATTATCAGTATATAACTTTCAAATCAAATTATCTGACCTCTTCACTTTCACAATATCATCGACGGTCAACGAAGAAACTTTTGATGACATATGTGTTGCTTGTAAATAGAGGATATTGGGATCTTCTGGATTTCGATTATCTGTTATTCTGAAATATGTTGTAGATCTTCTCAACTTCGTCTCAAAAATTTTTCAGAGCATAAAGGAGAATCTGAAAATGTAAAAATGATACGGGAAAGAAAAGAGAAGGAAAGAAGAAGGAATCCAACAGATAAGAGGCGATCGAATGGAGCAGCGCCATGTGGAAGGTGATAATCTCAACAGCCAATAAAAATCGAAAAAGATAAAAAAAAATTATATAATATACATGGTTCGTGCTTTGTAAGCGCGGACCCTGCACACAAAGCGCGGACGCTGGTCCACGTAGGAGCGTCCGCGCTTGCTAAGCGCAGACGCTCCACCGTGGCACGGCTCCGTGCTCTGTAAGCACGGACGCTGCTCCACGTTAGCAGCGTGGCACGGCTCCGTGCTCTGTAAGCACGGACGCTGCTTTCAGAGCACGAATTGAGGTATTTGTGTTCAACATTTTTTTAAAATTAATTTTGAAATAACTTTTTAAATTTAAATTATTTTTAAAAAAACCCCAAAAAAAAATGGACGATTTATCTTTAGTCAAATATTTAAGCATTTCACATGACACAAACTGATAAAAAAAATATCGAGCAAGTCAAATATTGGATAAAAAATCAAGTATCCATTCATAGTTTGATGATAAAATTAGACATCAATTGTTTAAGCATTAATCTTTTTTCGACTATGTTTGCCAAAATTCTAAAAAAATTAGAGTAGTAAATCATGGTGTTAACATTTATTCTATCATCTACGTACACATATTATTACCTCGTGATTTGGAAGCAAAGATAACTTAAGAAGTCAGATATCAAGGGACATATGATTCGAGGTTTAATTTTTGAGAAGATCAAGTTTTTCCAACTGTATACTTCGCACATTTTTATGCCTATTTTTATAATTGAATTATTGTTTGAATGCCATTTTTTACTTACTTCAAAAGGATAATTATTTGTTTTTATGCAATTGGAAAAAACTTTATTTTCCCCCAAAATACCTAATAAATATATATATCGATAAAAGTAAGACAGTAATAAATTTTCGTGCTTCTAACGTTATTATAGCTAACGATAATCTTGTTTGTTATTCCAGGTTCTCTTACATCATCATCATCATCATCATTATTATTATTATTATTAAATTCAACCAATCAAATAATTTTATTATTTTTAACAAATATGATAAACGTGAAAATATAACCAAACATATATTGGATTTAACTTTTAAATATGTACCGAAACAATATGACGTTTAATATTTAATGAGATTGATTGTGCATCCAACAAAATCTAGATTACCAGCATTAATGGCGCGTGGTCATTTCATGCATGGGTTACTGAGCTGTGTTCTTTCAAATTTTCACTCACTCAAAATCCAATTCTCCGTCTGTCACCCTTTTCTCCTTAAAACTCTCGTATTAACTAACGTTTTTCTCTTCGAAATAATACACTGAACTACATTCCATTCTTCTTCTTCGTCTCTCTTTGTTTAAAGAATTATTGTACGCTTTAAACAACTTCTCTTCTGTGTGGAAGCATGAATAAGGAAAAGCTGGTGGTGGAGGTGGTGGGGGCGCACAATCTGATGCCCAAAGACGGCGAGGGGTCTTCTTCGCCGTTCGTGGAGGTGGAGTTTGAGAACCAGAGGCAGAAGACTCAGGTCAAGTACAGAGACCTGAACCCGGTGTGGAATGAGAAGCTCTTCTTTCATGTGAACGACGTTGCGGACCTCCCATACCGCACGATAGAAGTGAACGTTTTCAACGAGAAGAGGTCGAATAACAGTAGGAATTTCCTGGGAAAAGTGAGGGTTTCGGGGTCGAGTATTGGGAGAGAAGGGGAAGAAGTGGCTCAGCTTTATACGCTGGATAAAAGGAGTCTTTTCTCGCATGTGAGGGGTGAGATTAGTTTGAAGCCTTATCTTTCTTCGAAAGAGGAGGTTAAACAGGTTATAAACAGTGGTGGTGGTGGTGAGAATGGGTCGGCGGTTTCCGGTGGCGGTGGTGGGGTTTCCAAGAAAAGCAAGAAAATGCAGCAGCGGAGCGGGAATTTGGTGGTGCCTAAGCAAATGGGTGTGGGGTTGGGCCAAGAAAATGGTAGAATGGTGTCGGGCCTACAGAATCAGGTTCATTTGAAGAATGTGGAGCCAGGTCAGGGTGATATCAAGCCTGTAGTTATAACCACTGTTCCTCGTCCGGTTATTCTGGCTGCCTCCCACGGCGGTGTGAGTGGTGGCCATGGTGGTGTTGGTGGAGCTTCGAGTGATTATGCTTTGAAGGAAACAAGCCCACATCTTGGTGGTGTCAACAAGGATAAAACAAGCTCAACTTATGATCTTGTGGAGCAAATGCAGTATTTGTATGTTAAAGTTGTGAAGGCTAGAGAGATTTCAATATTTGGGGGCGGTGAAGTGGTGGCAGAGGTGAAACTTGGAAACTACAAAGGGATTACAAAGAGGGTTTCTTTGGGGAACGCGGAATGGGACCAAGTTTTTGCCTTTTCGAAGGATTGCATACAATCCTCGGTGGTGGAGGTTTTTGTGAAGGAGAATAACAAAGAAGAGTTCTTAGGGCGTGTTTGGTTTGATTTGAATGAGGTCCCGAAAAGGGTTCCACCGGATAGTCAGTTAGCACCTCAATGGTATAGAATGGAGGATAAGAAGGGAGATAGGGCTAAATGTTGTGAAATTATGGTGTCTATTTGGTTTGGAACTCAGGCAGACGAGGCCTTTGCTGAGGCCTGGCATTCGAAGGCAGCAAATGTGCATTTGGATGGGTTGTGTTCGATTAAGTCAAAAGTTTATTTATCTCCCAAACTTTGGTATTTGAGAGTGGGTGTAATTGAAGCACAAGATGTTGTGTTGGGAGACAAAGGTGCCTCTATGAATATGATGAGGTATCCTGAACTTTTTGCTAAAGTTCAAGTTGGGAACCAGGTTTTAAGGACCAGAAGCGCTTCCCCTGCTGCAAATAGGAGCCTATCTAATCCTTCTTGGAATGAGGACTTGATGTTTGTGGTAGCAGAACCTTTTGAGGACTTTTTGTTGATCTCTGTTGAGGATAGATTAATACCGAATAGAGATGAGGTTGTAGGGAGGGCGATTCTTCCAGTTGCGAACCTTGAGAGGCGGCTAGATGACAAGTCTGTGATATCTAGGTGGTTCAATCTGGATACACAATATAGCAGCCCAAATGAGACCAAAGCTGTGGTAAGATTTGCATCTAGAATTCACCTTCGAGTCTCTCTCGAGGGGGGTTACCATGTGCTTGATGAGGCGACGATGTATAGCAGCGATGTTCGACCCACTGCTAAGCAGCTATGGAAGCCCTACATTGGTGTGCTTGAAGTTGGTATTTTGGGTGCCACCAATATAATGCCTGTGAAAATCAAAGATGGCAAAGGAGGTTCCACTGATTCTTATTGTGTGGCGAAGTATGGCCAAAAATGGGTTCGAACTAGAACTGTTGTTGATAGCTTGTCTCCCAAATGGAATGAACAGTACACTTGGGAAGTCTTTGATCCTTGCACTGTAATATCCATTGGGGTGTTTGACAATTCACGGATCGACAAGAATGTGGTGTGTGGAACTACTAACCGGGATATACGCATAGGAAAAGTTAGGATCCGGTTGTCTACCCTTGAATCTGACAGAGTGTACACTCATGCTTACCCATTGTTGATGCTGCATTCTTCTGGGGTTAAAAAGATGGGAGAGCTTCATTTGGCAGTACGGTTTTCGTGCGCAAACATGTTCAACATGCTCAATATGTACACCATGCCCCTGCTGCCAAAAATGCATTATGTGCAGCCACTGTCTGTGAATCAGTTGGATAGTTTGAGGTACCAGGCGATGAATGTGGTGGCTTCAAGGCTCAGTCGAGCGGAGCCTCCTTTGGGAAGAGAAGTGGTGGAGTACATGCTAGACCATGATTCACACATGTGGAGCATGAGAAAAAGCAAAGCAAATTTCTTCAGGCTCACCAATGTTTTGGCCTGGTTTGTTGCCATGACCAGGTTGCTGGAGATTTTGAGAAACTGGCACAAACCTGTGTACACAATGCTCTTTCTTATTGCATTCATGACACTCGTGTTGGTGCCTGAGCTCATAATTCCTTGCATATTGCTAACCCTAGCTGTCATGGGGCTCTGGCATTATAGGTCTCGCCCACGGCACCCACCTCACATGGATACTCGGCTCTCCTATGCTGAGAGCGTGCATCCAGATGAACTAGATGAGGAATTTGATTCCTTCCCGACTAGCAGAAGTTCGGAGGTTATTCGAATGAGATATGATCGACTCAGGAGCGTGGCTGGGAGGATTCAAACTGTGGTGGGGGATCTGGCGACACAAGGTGAGAGATTTCAAGCATTGCTAAGCTGGCGTGACCCGAGAGCTACATTCTTGTTCGTGATATTTTGTTTGTTGGCAGCTTTCGGATTCTATCTAGTTCCAATCAGATGGGCGGTGGCTCTCTTTGGTTTGTATTATCTGAGGCCACCGAAGTTCAGGAACAAGTTGCCTTCAAGTGCTGTTAATTTCTTCAAGAGGCTGCCTACAAATGCAGATAGCATGTTGTGATATGCAATTATTAACATAGGATGATTGTAGTTAGCTTGACTAGGTTCTAGAATTGAAAATCTTGGTGGTGGAAGGCTTTTGTTGTAATTAATCCGAAGTTTGTTTTCCTGGTGATTCTAGGCTGGTGTAGAGGAGGATACCTCATTTGCTGCTTTTCTGCTTCGTTAAATGAATGTAATCTGTTCAGAACCTGAATCTGTTCGACTAAAATTCAGTTGTATCTGTGACTTTATATCATATCTCAACACCATGTTTGAAATTCGCCCACAAGTCAATATAAAAAACAAGTGATTGCAGACATATCCATGCATGATCATAAAATCAACACAATCATGAAGTAAGATGCCTGGAGTTGTGAAAATGGAAGTTTATGACATAATTGTTACCTTTTTCACTTGCACAACACATACAATACAAAAAGAAATGCAACTTCCTGAAATCGGATACCGTTTCTGTCCGAACTCTAGAATAAAAAGGAATAAATGCCTTCTTTGGATAATAAAATGTAATGCAAAGTCTGTCATCACGAATATTACACAACAAGAATGTTCTTTAGACAAGTTTTTCAGCAAGTATATCAGGATATCGGTCCAAAACAACCCTGTCAAGAATGTTAAAAAAAACCACCCAAGTTGACGACTGGATACTCCTTTCAACTCGGACACCACATAAGCATACGGCCACCACTTGGGTTCTCTAGATTAAAAAGTAGTCTTTGACTATCACAGACCGTTTTCCTGACAAATGATTGATGCTAATGTCATTCTCAGTAAACATTACCAATCACATTTTCTTTTATTGACCTTTATATTATATTATAATTCATCCAAAGAAAAATGATGAAATTATTCGATGCTTACTTATAAATGTCAGAAACAATGTCGACCCCACGAATAGAAATCGGAATTCATGTTTCTTGAAATAACAATAACATGCCCAACTGCCCATGCCATATTTTAAATTTAAAACGAGATTTCGGATCTAAAGTTTAATTAATTCAAAATACGATTTTACCTCTTTCAATACCTAGTCAATAAGAGTATATTAGTAAAACCAAGAAAATATGCAATTAAATGTAGAAAGTAAACTATATATTTGTGAAGAAAATGAAACTTACATAATTGGGATGCAAATAGTATCTAAATAGGTAAACTAAGGTAATGTTTGCAAATTTGTTTTTTACAATTTTACGAAACTTTATAGAGAAAGATCATAATCATTTAATATTACATTAGTATAATTGTTATGAAAATTAAGCCTTCCACAATTAACCTCAAGACGTCCCGAGAACAACAAGAATCGTAAAACGGTGAATCGCCGAAAATGAACCGCAAATCTATATCAATCAGTAAAGGAACTCAAGAATTTATAGTAGTTCGGCTTAAAATGCCTACGTCCACTTTAGAACTCGGAGCAAAGCTTTTATTTATGAACAATGAGAAGAGTACAAAATTACAAGAATGAAGTAAGTCGAAGAAGATGAGATCCCCCGCTAACTGAACTCTTGGCCGCTTATATACAAGATAGCTTAATCTAATACCCAGTCCACTTATCATATTAGCCCGGCCCATTAGCTTGTATCCTAATAAGCCCATCTCTTCTACTCCTTAATCCACGTACTCGGTTTATTTTTTCTTCAACACTCGACGTTGGAATATACTGATCAAAGCTCAACAATAATAAATATACACCATTTGGAAAAATTAATAATTTTTTTTAGAAATTGAAAAAAAAAATGAATAATTTATCAAAGAAAGTGTTTTGTTTTTTCACATCACACAAAACCAAGTAAATATAATACACATGAGCTAACATCACAGAGTAAAAATATAGCTTTGACCAGTCAGAGAAACATTTAAAACATTTCCACTGATTAGTTTGATCGAATAGGACATATATTCATTGACCAATTATAACAAAGATTCGTAATATCATCTTACAAGAAACCTATTCACCAATTATTCCCCTGCGGTCGATCGACTCTTAAGTTAAGTTCCCAAACAAAGGCACACTTGCCCCATATCCAAATAGCCAATGCAATTAAAGGGAAAAAAAATTCCAATTAATCGATTGGGATAATCCAATCATTTCTTACGTATTTTTTTAAAATCCTATTTTAGGAGATGAGAGGACTCGAACTTGAACCTGAGTCATTACAAAAGAGAAATAAGATGAAACTATTAGAGCGAGAGCTTTATCTCCATTTCTTATGTATTTGAACATAAAATTAATTAAAAACAAAATTTGACAAGCATAAATAGATCAACTTATATGAAGAATTACATAATTTCCCAAGTCAATCAATATCAATCCACAAGTAAAAGTGCTGATATACAATTTCATGAAAGAAAAAATCCTCTGAATTTCTCCGTATGTAATCCAATCAATCCATCAACTAAAAAATTAAACTTTACAAACTTGCTTAACTAGTTATAATAAGCATACATATAGTTTCCAAACCATCCATTAATCTATATATCTATATATATACCTATAAAAGTGTGGATCGTAGAAAAGTTTTTTCCATTGTGAACGGACATTATTACCCTTCACATGTTTACTTATTTTCAATATTAGGTAACATATGTGGTAATTTCACATTTAGTCCATTAATTAATAATTAATACTAATTAACCATATTTTATGGTTATTATTTTGTGCTTTTGACTTTCTTCTCCATGTTTTTAAATGTTTGAGCTAATTTTAAATAAACATACTATTAAATTTACTTAATATTAATATCGATTATTTTTTTCATTTTAATAATTTTCGTTCTAAATTTAATATTGATAAATGAAAAAACAAAAAAAAAATTAAAATAATCATTATTATTTTTAAACTAAATAAAACGAATTGAATTGAAAATAAAGTTATATTTAATCAAAATTTTAAATTTATTTTGTCAAACTATTATTTCTAAATGCATGAACAAATATAATATTTTATAAAACTAAATTTAATTGTGAATTTAAATAATATTAATCAAAAAAGTTAATAAATTTGAATCAGAAGTACATATAAAAGTGTGGACGAAGAATCGTTCATCCACATACATTGGATGATGTGATACTAGAAAAATATGTTGTACAGTTGCTAAAATGAGAAAAAAATATGTAGAATATCAATCAATTCTTTCATTAGTTTTTTTTTTATTGTTTTTAATTAACAAAAAAAAAAGAGGAAAAATTTGAAAAAGTTAGGTACAATATAAATCCAATGTATTGATAACCTTTTAATAATAATCAATTGAATTGGAAAATATTATTATACTTAAGTAATTATATTTTATTATAATTCAAATTTAGTAACTTTTTGATGTCCAATATATATAGAATTCATCAGTAATGTACATGATTTTATTTTTCAAACGATAATAAAAAAGAAAACCTTAAAATATAAATATATAGTGAAAACGAATTCAAATTTTCTGTTAATAGCTTCTTTTCCAATTGTGAAAGGACATAATTATCATTTACATGCTTACTTATTTTCATTATTAAGTAACATATGTGGTAGTTTCACATTTAGTCTATTAATTAATAATTAATACTAATTAACCACATTTTATGGTTATGATTTTGTGATTTTGACTTTCTTCCCTTATCTTTCTTTCATTATAATAATATTTAATTAAGTCATATTTCATTTAAAAAATTTATTTCATTATATATATACATATAAATGTGTGGATGATAGAAAATTTTTCTAATTGTTGTAAATAAAGTTGAGTTATATTCATATTTTACTTTATATATAGCAAATAAGTCATCTCCATATTTTTAAATGTTTGAGCTATTTTTTTAAAAAACATACTATTAAATTTACTTAATATTAATATCAATTATTTTTTTCATTTTAATAACTTTCTTGGATTTTCATTTAAATTCTAAATTAAATTAATTATGTTATTTATTGTTCTATTTCACTATCATTTGAATTCATTCAATGAATTATTAAAAATAAATTTTAATATAATTAGATTTAAAAAAAACTTCAAAAAATTATATATATGAAGGACTCATGATAAAATATCTGAGTGCTTTGAAAGAAGAGTCATTCAAATAAATTCTAAATTAAATATTGACAAATGAAAAAATAAAAAATTAAAATAATCATTATTATTTTTAAATTAAATAAAACAATTTGAATTGAAAATAAAATTATATTTAATCAAAATTTTAAATTTATTTTGTCAAACTATTAATTTCTAAATGCATGAACAAATATAATATATTGTAAATCTAAATTTAATTGTGAATTTGAATAATATTAATAAAAAAATTTAATAAATTTGAATAAGAAGTACTTATAAAAGTGTGAACAAATGAATCGTTCATCTACATACATCGGATGATATGATACTAGAAAAATATTGTTGTACAATTACTAAAATGAGAAAAAAATATGTAGAAAATCAATCAATTTTTTCATTAGTTTTTTTCCACTAATTTTGATAATAAATAAAATTAATTGAATGATTAATTGTTTTAATTACTCTCGTAGATTCTATTTTATTTAAGTCTCCTCATATTTATATATTATCAAATAGTACTCAATCATAACAATAATGCCATAAAATTTTATTTGTATTTGTAGAGTATTTACATACAAGTATATAATGACAATTATATTGACAAAAAGGTAAGCACACGTTAAATAAAAAAACTCAATAAACACTTAATTTGAAAAAAAAATAAAAATTGAGCTTATTCACAAATGTTATCACAATTGATACTTTTTCAACTTATTTTTCTAAAAAAAAAAAAAATCAATGACGGCATCTATTATATGTATAAAAAAGTAGAGTCAAGTGGTACATAGATAAAATTATTATGAAATTGTTTTAAAAAATGACACAAATGAGTAAAAAAAAGAGTAAGAGCAAGATATTCCTACAAATAATTATTAGTATAATGTTAACATAAATAAATTAGAAGTTATGTTGATGTAGAGTAAGTCTCTTGTGAGAAGGTCTTGCGAATTTTTATATGTGAGACGAGTCGACCTTACCTATATTCACAATAAAAAGTAATATTCTTATAATAAAACTTAAAATAAAAAATTATTGTCACATGTTCTTAATTATTCTAAATTATAAGTAAGTATTATTTTAGATTTTCAAGATGTAATTTTTACATTTTAGAAACATATTTATCAATTAATTGATGTACTGAGTAGATAAATATCAACATCATATACTAAAATATTTTCTTCCACTCTTATATTGTTTAATTAATTAAAATATATTCATATAATTCTATTTACACTCTTATATTGCTTAATCAATTCAAATCATTTCACATAATTGTATTTGTATTGTTATTTTAGTTTAATTTAGTACTTAATCTGATAGATCATTATTCCAAATTCTTATAATTTATTTTGATCTATCTTTTCCGAACGAAATGTTGTTTGATCGATTTGATCACGTTATACAAAATTAAAAATATTTTTACTATTAATTTATTTTTCAGTTATTCAGAATACGATTCTGCATAAAAGACATCATTTAGAGAGAGAGAAAAAATACTGTTACATGCATTAATTAGGGTCACAAGAATGAATAATACATAATAATTTATTATTATTTTTGTTTTTACGAGGAAGAAGATGGAGGAGAAGATGCATCAAAAGTGTAGTGTTTATCAACAGCAACAGATACATCCCAAGTGCAACTCAAACCCTTTGGTATAATCACAAGATCCCCCGCTCCGAATTCCACGGTCTCTTGATCTGTGCTTGGATTCTTGGGGTAAACTTTCACTCTTCCACGCACTAAATAGCATGTCTCCTGCGCATCAAATTTCAGCTGGTATTTCCCCGGAGAGCAACCCCATCTACATGTTAACAATATCTAATTAATTCATATAAAAATCTTAAAAAAAATAAGGCAGCAACAATACACATAATTTAATCATGATTTGAGTAACACCCAAAAGCCAAGTGAATGAGATCGAGAATAGAAGGGGTTAATTACTTAGGCCAAGATTTGATGCTGAGTTCAGAAAGTTGAGACTCCGAAGGGTTTCTTTGGACAATAATTTCCAGAGAATTTGAGGTGTCTGCTGCCATATATTATATATGTGTGTGTTTTGAATGGTCTTTTTTTTGTGTGTGCGTGGATTTGGAAGTTTGGAATATCAAGAATATGGCCTGGGGTTTGAAAGAGATGAGATCAGTTGTAGGTTTAGGTAGAAAACTTAGGGAGAGAGCATAAATATGGTGGAGTTCACAATTAGTATGTAATTATATTATGTTATGCCAACAATTAAATTAAATTAAATTATATAATGAATTCTACGTATTATTTTTATGCTTTGCTCTCTACAAATATCCTTTGACCCTTCAGTTCCAGTCCACCTAAGCATATTTTTGCCATTTTTAGATAGATATTTTTTTTTTCTCCATGTTTATCCGATCCACTGTTTATTTATTTATTTATTTTTATCTAACTTTGAATTAAAGGACGATTATACGTCTTTGCCTCTACTCTCCCTATATGTACACAAATAATAACAAGTTCGATGATACGGTGGTTTTAAAATTTAAACGAAAATTTGAAAAAGAGATGCGATGGATGAGAAGTAGAATAAGGCAAAAACTTGTGCGAGACGGTTTCACGGATCGTATTTTGTGAGATAGATCTCTTATTTAGGTCATCCATGAAAAATATTACTTATGCTAAAAGTATTACTTTTTATTGTAAATATCGGTAGGATTGACCCGTCTCACAGATAAAGATTCATGAGACCGTCTCACAAGAGATCTACTCATAGAATAAAGATGGAGATGATTTGATTGTGAATATGTTTTTTTATTTTTATTTTATGAAAATATACTTTTAAATTTTCTTTGTGACTTATCACAAAAAAAATTTATTTTAATAATAATATGTATAAATATAATATCGCCTTCCCCAAGTAAAATTTACGTCTTGTTGGACCATAAGGTATACCGTTTTCAAGAAGCTGCGAATTGCCTTTCAGCATTAATTTTTTCCTCCTTTTTTCGCAGATTAAATAATATTAATACTAAAATAATTAAAATAATATAAAATTTGTTATAAATATGGCCATGCAACAGCAATATACATTGGATTTGTACACCAGCAGCAGCTTCTTTTCACCGAAAAATCACGGAATTCGATGTGTGTTAAAAGAGGCATAATGAAGATTTTCGGGCTAGAAAAATGCCTGTTTGCTTGATAAACCCATGAATCATGTGTTACGAGACAAATGGGTGGAAATTATAGATGCATTTCCATTTATCATCCACAAAACGTACAAGAAAGACAGCGGCAAATTTTGTTTCGAATTCATTTCAAATCTTGGTGGAATACCATTCGCGATTGTTAGACGATTGATCGTTCCAAATCAAACGTAACTAAGACATTGCCATCACATTCTGAGTTCAGTACCACGTTCGCCGTCGAATAAAGATTGTAAGAATATCAATGCGGAATCTTCATTCTTCAATACATTGTTAGATTCTTATCACCTTCCTTTCATATATATATATATATACACATTTTAAAAGCAAAAATTGGTGTGAGACGATCTCACGGATCGTATTTTGTGAAACAGATCTCTTATTTGGGTCATCCATGAAAAAGTTACTTTTTATGCTAAGAGTACTACTTTTTATTGTGAATATCGATAAGGTTGACCCGTCTCACAGAGAAAGATTCGCGAGACCGTCACATAAGAGACCTACTCAATATTAAATTACATGAGGGAATAGGGACAGTAAGTTGAAATTAGCTAACAAGCTCTGCAATTCACATTATTCAGACAAATTTAGAAATCAAAACGAGTGCCTGCATCCATGGAAGCAGGTTCCGGTGAGAATACACTAAGACCAGGAGACATAGGATTCACTTCCAAGTCACCTGGAAAAGACGGGTGCTCCTTTATCCAATGGTCAAAACCAAAGTTCAATGAGTCGGGATCTTGGCTTACAGGAAAACGGCTGTCGATGTCTGCTCCATGGAGCAGACCACCTGCTGGCGGAACACTTTCGGGATAGAAACTGTCGGTTGGCACTATACGACAATCATTTTCAGTCATACTTTGTCGCTGAAAGTTATCAGCTGATGTTGCACTTTGTAGTTGGGAAATCTCCGAAGAAATCTGTACATTGTTATGACCGAGAGAAATGTCCCAGTTAACACCAAAGTCTGCATGATTAGTATTTACAACACTTTGAGATTGACTGCTTTGATGTAAAGTATTTTGGGGATTAATACGTAAGGAATCATGCTCGCCGAATACTTGAAATTGAGAGGACTGATTTAGAGGGGAGGGTATCACTGGTGTCAAATGCATCTGTTTTCCATATTCATTGCTTGAATCTAGCTGCTTAGATAGAAGTCTCTGAGAAGTTACGGGAAAGTTGGGCCGTTGAAAAATTTTGTCGGGCAGGGGGGGAACCGTATCCTCGAGGACTTCCATATTTGGCTGAGATAATACCTGAGAATGAAAAGGTACTCCATTTTCAAAATTGTCACCCAAATATGATTGAGAAAGCATGTCAGGCTGGCTGTGCATTGGACCTCCAACCACATAGCTTGAGTTTGGCTGGGAGTGTATTTGAGGGTGTGAATGAATGTAGTCTGTCGGCCCAATATTTATGCTTTGCGGAACAGGAAAATTTGACCGGGGAAGCACTTGATTAGCAGCACAGTGCACAGTATTTTGTTCATGATTCAAACTGTTGAGGTTATTCAATCCATGACACCTCTTTAGAGGAGAGCCACTTGATACTTGGGAACTGTAATACCTTCTGTTGTAACCATGTCTTCCGTTTATTAGAGCCTCGACGAATCCAAGCCCCTTGAATGCTGGACGGTGAACGAACGGAGGTCCTCTATTCACTGGATTGCTGTTGTTACCCATTGAGGTAATATCACTACGCCATATGGCGTGCAACTGTTGGGGGGAGTATTGTGGATGAGTTTTATATCTGGGAATTGCACGTCCAGCTAGGTGGCTTCTGTTTTGATTAATGGCAATCGGCACATTAACAGTAGATGACTTAGAACATGGACGGCACGGGACTTGGCTAAAAGCCTGATTCTGCAGCAAAGAGTTGGGGAATGGTGGAAGGAGTGCTGGAACTTGAGTTGTTTGGCGATGTTCTGTTGAGAAAAAAGTATCAATAGTACCAGGAAGAGCAGGTACAGGCTGATTACCCTTTTTGGCCCTTTTCCTCTCAGTTTTCCAGTAATCCTCTTTATCGCTAGCATGGCAATGGTCGGAACTTGAAATGCCAGTGCCCCAATGAGCACATGGAGCAAGTGAATCACAAACATAACAGTGACACTGAAATTAAGGGAAGTAGAACTCAAGATGACGGTTGTTTACTCTGTGGACGAAACATCAAAGAGTGTCAGACATCGAGTACAAAATATTACCTGGCTGCAGTGGACGTCGTGGGGAGTAAAAGCGAAGGCAAAATTAGCGCAAAGATGCCGAGCGTGAGGAAAGTCTCTGCATGCAACCTATATTGCAAAGGGAAAGTAACAACTTGTTTTCAGTGTCACCACAAAACAAGTAAAAGGGAAATCATCCATTTTGGCAAGAAATTAATAGGCTATCATGCCCAACTACAAAGTAAAGCCAATACAAAAGGAGACTAAAACAAAGAAGAAGAAGAAGAAGTCTGGAATACTTGATCCAGAAACCACTATTTTCAGCATAGAGCGAATATATATTCTAGTCTCATCATTTTGAAAATGAAGCTCAGACGTGAATCTGCAACCAGAGCAAAATTTCCAAACGAACAAACTTTGAGTCAAATTCAGATACAATATAAGAAGGAAACACATACGCAAAGGAAGATTCCTACAAGCTTCTCATTCTTTGTCTCAATCTCTTGCCATGTACTATCGCCCTCTATTCTATCAAGTACACAGAAGTAAACATCTAAAAAAGATCTAACAAAGATTAAAAACTTGAATATGTAAAACAATGAAACAAGCAAACTGCGGCATTCAACCAAATCATAATTTGCAAAGAGGAATTCATTACCTCACCCTTCTCACCAACAATTTCCAAATCATCAGAATCGTCATCAACACCACCAAGGTTATTATATACTCCATTCTTAACAACTCTGGCTTGATCGGGTTCACGATCCAAAATTACACAATCATCGTCATCTCCACCCCCTCCACTACAAACAATTTCGCAGGCTGGCTTCGAAGATTGTAATCTTGGCTTTTTAGGGTTTGGAATCACCTCACTGACCCATAAAACCTCATCAGAATCATCATCCTTATCTCCATCCACCTCACCTAATAGCTTTGACAACCAATCGTGGTCTTCCCTGTCGCCAAATCCGTCTCCATCACCAGTAAAATCTCGTTCTCTGACGTCTACGAAACCTGACTCCTCGTCGGAGCTTATCTCCAGTATCAGTGGGCAGGAATTATCCATAAAAAAGTCGAAAACTTTATGGATTTTCTAGCAAAATCGCGCAGATTACATACGAAAATTGAAATCATACAAAGTCAAAACGATATGTCTCCGACCAAAAAAAAAGAGGGAAGACCAATGGACAATTAATACAACAAAAAACAAAAATTAATGTGTACAATTCGGATACATTATGCCGAAAATTGTAATTAAAAAAAAGAAGAAGAAGGAAAGCAGATGAAAATTGAGTACAATTAGGGCTAAGAATAAAACCCTAATGCATGAATTGACTTGAGGCGTTGATTTTGATCGACTTTGTACAGCAGCTCAGTGCGGGCAAAGAAGACAATATTTGATGTACGGTTAATCGAGGAGACCTTTCTCCGATATCATATTCTATTTCATTTTGTTCATGATTTCCTCAAATTTTTAATGAATTTCTGAATCGAAATTATTGTAAGTTCAAACCGAATTTAAACGTACTCAAATATATTTTTTAATAATTTATAAGGTTTACATGAAATATATTATATTAAGATACTTGAAATCGCAAAAAAATCGCTACATTTCGTAATTTCTTAGATGATGTTCAAGATCGCTCAGTTTGATTATTGTTCTACCTTATAATGTTAAGAACTTCCGTAGTAGAGTCTACAAATCACGATAAGTCTAACTAAATTTATTTTTGGAAGTGTAGCAATCCACAGTAGAAACTCTAGTAACTGAATCCATTTGCATCAAGGCTATTGAATTCTATGATGATTTAAATAATGTCAAATGCAATGCTTCTAAACATAGATATCTGGTCTTGTGTGATTCACTATATTTGTTATCAATTTTGTTTAGATAACGACCACATATTTAGAAAGACAAGTAGTTTTACCTTATATCTGGAAACATGATTAAATTTAGTACTCCAATTTGGATTTTATATGTATATCATGCTATATCGATAATATCTAAACTCTACAAAAAATTGTCAAATTGATGTAACTTTCATTCCGAATTAAGATTGTGAAGCAATATTAGCTTAAAGATAAAGATTAGCAAACAAGTGAGAGAATCGGAGAGATTTCTTGAACAATTTTTTTCGACTACTATACAAGAAATGTTTTTGTATAATAAGAAATCAATTTAGTTGTATAAAAAATATACTATCCCACCAACAAATTTTGAAGTAATTTCACTTATTTGACAATAATCTCTCTCAAATATTTGTTTATTATAAGAGATTACATAATTATAGTCACAAGTCGCACGAGCCATGCAAACCAAAGGCTCCTTCTTCTTCGCTGTCTTTTTCAGCCGTACCAATGGAAACTCGTACTCTTGTATTTCACGAGCTTATTCATTTTCTGTCTCAGGCATAACCCCATTTCGGGAGCTTACAAATACCCCGTGTTATGTCCCAAGAAACATGCACCAGTTCTGTCTCAGTTTCACACGTTTTACTTTTCTTGCAAAATGAAAGCCAAGTTTCAGCACATTTTGTTGACCTTTTTACTGGGCTTTCTTAGTACACATGCTCAGAATTTGCAAGCCTTCATTGTTCAGTTCCACCCTGATGGGCTTTCACGTTCTTCATTTACCTCTAGAGTCCACCGGCAACTTTCTTTATTGGAGAAATCAGTTTCCAATGAAGAAGATATATCCTCCAGGTTTATGTATTCTTATAGTTCTATCATTGAAGGATTTGCAGCTCAACTCTCTCCGTCAGAGGTTGAGATGTTGAAGAAATCGCAAGAAGTTTTAGCAGTGAGATCGGACAGGAGGCTAGAGATTCAGACGACTTGTTCCTACAAGTTCTTGGGGCTAAGTCCCACCAGCGAAGGTGGTGCTTGGTTGAAATGAAGACATGGGCTTTTGGGGGTGTTCTTGAATACCGGAATTTGGCCTGAAAGCTCGAGCTTTGATGATCGGGGAATGGATCCCAATTCCACAAAAATGGAAAGGGATTTGCCAAGAAGGGCAGGGCTATAGTACTTCAAACTGCAACAAGAAAATCATAGGTGCCCAGTACTTCAGCAAAGGTCACTGTGTAGCTTCGTGTATATCTTCCCCATATACTTTGGTGGAGTACGTGTCAGCTCGTGATTCCCATCACCATGAGACCCATACAGCTTCCACCGCTGGGGGAGCTCCAATTCCACTGGCTGACGTGCTCGGAAATGGAGCTGATGAGGCTCGAGGAATGGCCCTGGTGCCCACATTGGCGTGGATGTATTATCCCTTTCACTCGTTGGCTTTCCTGTTCCCCTGTACGAGGACACCATTGCCATCGGAAGTTTCCGAGCGATGCAGCATGGAATATCAGTCATATGTGGTGCAGGAAACAACGGTCCAATTCAAAACTCGGCGGCCAACGAGGCTCCATGGATAACCACGGTCGGCGTAAGCACACTTGACAGAATGTTTCCAGCAGTAGCTCGACTGGGCAATGGGAAATTCTTATTTGGAGAATCTATGTACCCTGGGATTGGATCTCCAGGTGCAGAAATAGAGCTCGGGCTTGTATATTTCAAGGGTGGTAATAAAGGAAGTGAATTTTGGTTGAAAGGGTCTCTCCCGGTAGCAAAAGTTAAAGGTAAGATGGTAGTTTGTGACAGGGGCATAAATCGGAGGGCGGAGAAAGGTCAGATAGTGAAAGAAGCTGGTGAAGCAGGAAAAATTCTTGCCAATACAGAAGTAAATTCGGACGAAGATTCTGTGGATGTTCATGTCCTGCCAGAAACTTTGATCAGTTCGGAAGAGTCGTATCAGCTAAAAAGTTACATAAACTCGACTAGGAGACCGAAAGCTCGAATCATCATCGGAGGAACCATAATTGGAAAATCTAGAGCACCTGCAGTAGCTCCGATCACATCAAGAGGACCAATTTCATCGATTCATCGATTCTCAAACCAGACATAATCGCTGCGGGGGTCAACATCATTGCTGCTTCGCGGTAAATATTGGCCATAGTGCCCTCCCAGGAGATCCGAGAAGAGTAAACTTCACAGTCATGTCAGGGACTTCCATGGTATGTCCCCATGTCAGTGGACTTGCAGCACTGATTCACTCAGCTCATCCAAAATTGACCCCAGCCACCATCAAATCAGCACTGATCACAACTGCTGATATAACTGATCATCAGAGGAAACCAATAATGGATGGAGACAAACCTGCAAGTCTCTTTGCAATTGGAGCAGGACATGTGAACCGGAAAGAGCATTTGATCCAGGATTGATATATGACATTCAGCCAAACGAGCATATTACTCATTTGTGCTCTCTCGGATACAGCAAATCAGACATTTTTAGCATCACTCACAAGAATGTGTGTTGACATGAAATTCTCCAGAAAAACAGGGTTTCAGCCTCAATTATCCCTCTTTTTCGGTAGTTGTCAGGCCAGGAGCAATAAGGAAAATGTTTAAAAGAAGATTAACTAATGTAGGGAGTGCTAATTCCATTTACTTGGTGGAAGTGAGGGCACCTGTATGGGTCAGTGTGAAAGTGAGACCACAATGTCTGATATTTAAACAAGTTAATCAAAATTTTGAGCTACAAGGTGTGGTTTATATCCAAGAAAAGAATGGCATTGGAGAGTACAAGGTTCAGTCAAGGGTATTTCGGAGTCCTATTGCAGTGACACGGGACAGCCGAAAATGAGTATAGTACTCGGTCTAATTAACTGAATTGGCTATAAATTTATGAAGAAATTAGGTATTAAGACAGATTTTATAGCTTATCCGGCTAATTATACATTCTAGAGTTGAAGGTTTTCTATCTAGTATCCGGATAGAGAATACATGGAATTTCATTCATGATGTACGATCGAATCCAATTAATCATCTCTCAAGTTAATACTTGGTGCATTTCACCTAATTACGTGAACACGAATTTCATCATAAAAAGGCATTAAAAATGCAGGGACAAAAAGATATACACTGCTTCACTTTTTTATGAAGGACAATCCGTTCTGGTTGGAATAACGCTCCATAAATCTCATGAACCTGTCCCACTCTCGTGGGGTTCGCATGATGTATTTAGCCTCTATCCCTGCAGGTTTCCCATTCACAAACTTGGCATTGACATCAACTGATTGGATCACTCCTTCATCGTCAAGCATGTAGAAACCGGTTATATCACCGACGACACTAGACGAGTCGAAAACAGAAGGTTCAGAGAATGTGAATATTGCCATCCCATTAGTTCCATCTCTTGACTTGGTTAGCCTCACATCTGGGATTGTCTGTTCGTCAGTCCCTTGAATGAATTGAATTGCTGGTTTCACCATCATTATGCTGAGTGTAGAGATGTTTTGCACCTGTTTTTGTTTTGCAAAGCACAATTGTGGTAGGTGCAAAGACAGTCCATTGAACGATGAGTTCAAACTCGAGTGAACACTTCCACACAATGAGACTAGCAAAAAATAAGATAGTTATCAGTTGTTGCATCATCTGAATAAAGAAGATTCAATGTTATAAGTAGATGATCAAACACCAATACCATTTAAAAAAAAAAATATCAATACCATTTTTCGGAATACCAAAGAAACTCAAGGTGGAAGTTTCATACAACTGAAACCATAGCATGAAATTGGTGATATTGTGCTTATTGTATTTACTTTGCTTGCAGAAAATTTGCAATCTTGATGAATTTAACCACACCCCTTCTCTGTATAGGGCATCACGCATCTAGAGTCACATTCAGGCTTAGAACTTCTTTTTAATATTTGGCTAAATATATACCGGTGTGTAGGAAATTTTTAATAATGCAAAGCAGAATTCTTATATACATCTTTAACTTGGCTACAGAACTGGTGCACCGATAACACAGAAGATTGCATAACAAGAGCAATCTTTCATCAAATATTTGGCAGAAATTGAGACATAACCTGCCGAACCCAGAAATTTAGTCGAATTTCCTAAAAATTTAAACATGAAGTTGTTACATCTGAGTTATCTTTCTTTTAAAGCTAGCTCAATTAAAACTCTTTACACCTACTTTTTCCCATTAACAATCCATGAAACTTTGGTCCAAACTCTTTGCATTTGAGACAGTACATTTCGTGCCATTCACGAATTACAGCCACCCATTCCCCGATTAAAAAAAAGAAGAAACTTTAAATTACATAACTAAAGAACAACGAATAAACTAAAGGGGTACATACCTGGAATTGAGCGAGATTGGTTGCTCAAACAGTTGGAGCTGGGAAAACAGAAAGCCATTGACTGCAGTGTCGCCATCCGAGATTCTAGAGAGAGGAAACAAAATGTCTTAGAGAGAGAAACATGCGCGAGTGATGATACGGATAACGTATTTCTTCGAGCGTGAACAGATGGTGTTGTGTAGCAACGACAGCCATTCACTTTAGCTTCACATTGATTGGACTATGAATCGACGCTTATTCTCTCGTGTAACGTTTGGATTTACGATATTTCGATTTTTTTTTAGAAAAAAATAATATTATAAACCAAATCAGAAAAGAGTAGGTTAATGAAATTAAAATATTTTTGTTATACATTTCTAAATAAAATATATATATACATATATATATATATATATATATATATATAAATAGGAAGCTAAATTTCGATTTCTTTTGTTTAAATATATAAAGAATGAAAACCTATTTAAAATTTATGGCTCTCAAATTACTGCTGAATCCAAATACAACATCATGTTTTTTTCAAAAAAAAAAAATAAAACCATCTATAATATCAAATACATGAGTCACAAGATAAAACAACACGAAATCAAGATGGCAGAGTACAATTAATAAGTCCAAATTTGATCATGATAGAAAAACTTTCGATAGTTAAGCGATTGATAACATAACTGTTTAACTCAAATACAACCTCATGTTTCTTTGTCTAAATTTCCTAAATTAGGGGTGGAGAACTAGAACTTAAGTCGTTTACAGGAAAATATGGATGAGACCAGTGGAGCTAAGGCTCGGTCTCAACCGGGGGCGGAGGTACAGCCTCCTGTACCCAGGCTTAATGTCCGGGTGTCCAAATTTTTTTAAATTTGAATAAATTTGGTATTAGCCCGGGTAGATTAATTTAAAATATTAAAAGATGTTAGAGTTTAGAATTATAGCCACATAACGCTAGATTTCTGGCTCCGTCACTGGTCTCAACTGGACCCAAAGTTAAACGTTTGAGCCACCTAAGTGCTGCAATGCTAAATATCTATTTGGAGGTTCTCTTAATCATTTATGTGGCTTATTTGTCGCTGGAATGGGGCTTTGAGCCACCTGAAGATGGGACTTGTGATGCTGCAACAGTTGGATACACAGAATTCTTGGCTGAAACAGCCTCAGGAAAAGTTGGAGAGGAAAAATTCTTCTTTAAAATTGTTACACCTTTTGAAAAGACAAAACTTGCTGCTTATACATTGAGCGTGATTTCACCATGCATGAAGCTCTACAGCTTCATCAGTAAGGTGATCCAGGCTCGTCTAGACCCTGATGATGGTGAGCACATCTACAAGAAGTGGCTCAACAGTTTTTCTTCTCTAAAATTTGAGGTTTGTTTTGTTTGATACTTTCTAGTGGGGTGTTCTTTTAAAAAACCCTCGTAATTTTACTTCTCTAAATCTAGGCATCAGCTTCAAGAATCGGAAACTTGCTAAATAAACTAAGCATTTCTTTAACCAGTGAAGAGCTAGATGTTGTACAAAGACTTTATCACAGAGCTATGAAACTCGAGTTGGACTTCATCTGGGCTCAATCAATCCTATCCTTCTGAATCCCGAGTAGCTAACTGATATGCTTAATGTAATCAAAGCTGAGGGACTGGACTATGAAGGTCTATTCAAAGCACTGAAGAAAATATCTGACTTTGAGAAGAGGGCTAATGCAAGACTGATTCATTCTAATGTACTGAAAGGATTAAATTTATCAGACATAAAACGAGCTGGTGAGCGCCTCGAATTTCAAGATGGCCGTAAAAAAAAATTCACAACGTTGTGGAAAATAAAAATTGTGCCACCAAAGTTCAAACGTGTTGTCGTACTGCTGGTGCAGTGATCTAATTAGGTCTGCATTTTCATCAGGTATGCCCTTTATTTTTGTTGAATATACTTTTTAGAATTGAATATGACACAAGGAAGATTACGATATATCTTTTATATGATTTGTTGGAAAAGAGAGATTTCACACCCTAGTTATCCTAAAATCTTTTTGGTTACATGAATGAGAATGAGATTATTGAGATTTAAAGAAAGAAAGAAAGATAGAGCTTTATCGGGATTTTTCACCGTTTACAACAAAATTGTTAAAAGTTTAATAAAATAACGTAAAAAAAAAAAATTTAACAAACTAAGGTGTCACGCCACTTCAAGAGTAGAGGCGTGACTTTAATTTTTTTTTTTTACAAAAAGCAAGTGCGTGACTTGCCTTAAATTTTTGTTTAAAAAAAGCAAGTCACGCCTCTTCAAGAGGCGTGACTTGCCTTTAATTTTTTTTTAAAAAAAGTGACTTGCTTTTGTGATGCAAAAGACGACTCAGCACATGTTAAAAGTTGCGGCACATTAAATTTGCCGCGGACTCAACACAACACATGTTAAAAGCTGCCACACTATATTTTTAATAATTTCGAATTTATTATAATATTATAAATTTTCTTCTATAAGTTGAACACTTGATTCTCTCCTTTCATTCACTCGTTTCATATTTTTCATTCACTCTTCTCATTTTTTCATCGATAGTTTTTGTATATGTTTCAATTTATTTTTTGACCTTTTGCATATTTTTCAAAAGACGATGACTCAGCACATGTTTTTTTTTTTTTGCAGGTTCCTTTTATTTGGACAACTATATGTATACTTACAAAATTATTATTTTAATTATTAAAATTTTAAACGAAATTATTATTTATGTTAGACTAATTTTTAGTGTTATTTAATTTTTTTCAATTTTAATAATTACGTGATTTTTTAGTAATTACTATTTTTTGTAAAGAAGCAACTTTCCTTATTGTTTTTTCAATAAAAAAATTAGCGTTATTGTTTGCATTATTGTTAAAAAAAAAATTTGCATTATTGTTAAAAAAAAAAGGGGCGTGACTTCCATTTGAAAATAAGCGTTATTGTTTAAAAAAAAAAGGGCCTGACTTCCTTGCACACTTCTATTAATAATTTGCATTATTGTTAAAAAAAATTTAGCGTTATTGGTTTTTCAAAAAAAAGGGCGTGACTTCCATTTGAAAAAATATAATAATTTGTATTTTAAAAAAAGGAAAGTCACGCCTACCACTTCCCTTTGAAAAATAATAATTTTTTTTAAAAAAGGGAAGTCACGCCTACCGATTAGGCGTGACTTCCCTTATTTTTTGTTTAAAAAAATCACACTTTCCTTATTTATTTTATGTGATTAAAAAAATTAAAAAAAAATTAATTTAATTATTTAAAAAAATATATATTTGTGATCGATACAATGTGGTCAAAAGCTGCAAATTTATTTGTTAATAATTGGATGGTAGTGAAAAAATTTAAAACCATATGTTTTATCTGTTTTGGAAGCACACATGACTTGATTACTTTTTTTAAAAAAAAATAATAATTTGTGATGTTATTGAAGAACCATGTTACGGTAAACAAAAAATGAGTTGCAATTTTATTAATTATTGACATATGCTTGTTTGGATTTTTTTTAGAATTTTACAAAAAAACGTTAAAAAAATTTTAATTGTAATTCGTGTGTTAGAGTGATATGATTTTTTTTAATTTTTTTTTAGAAAATAGATTATTTTTAATTATTGATATATGTTTGATTATAATTTTTTTTAACTTAAATAGCTATTTTTTAAAAAATACGATATCCGTTAATTATGAACCACGATAATGTTATATGTTTATTTTGTTGGTTATTGTTAATATTTATAATATTTTTATAATCATATGTTAGGATAAAACTAATTGTAAATATAATATGTTTTGTATTTATATTTGTGTGAACTTGTTTTTCTTAAAAAAAACGTGACTTTTGTATTTTTTTTTCGAAAAAATAATAATAATAAATAAATTCTCAAATATTTTAATAAAATACATTTTCCAATCGTTATTATTAATTACACGTTAGATTCAATTAATTCTTTAAGAAAGATTCGAAAATTTAAATATGTGTGTGTATTTAATTTTTATTATTAAAATAACTTTGTATTTTCAAAACTCGTAGATTGTAAAAATATTATTTTTAGTGTAATTATTATTTTTTACTTGTAGTTAATGTTTTATTTTATATTTTTTTATAATTGATATTGTATTTGTTTTGTTTATACAATATTGTGATAATAATAATAATAATAATAATAATAATAATAATAATATATTATTCTTATTATTGATTGTAGGATGTCGTTACATGCTGGACCTGTTGATCCTACTGTTCTTTATCAGCAACAAACACATATATCTAATTTTATTACGCCTAACAACTTAGATAACACCCTAAGAGTGCGTCGATCAGATAATTTAATTTGGGCATTGTGGAACAGTGGTATGCTACACAATTGTGTCCGATCATGTCTAATCGAAATGGGCTTTTACGGCATCCTCTTATGTGGTGATTATGTTTATGATAATCATTTGATAACCACTCTTGTGGAACGTAATCAGGCCAAGGCTGATTGCTCTGAATCATACGTTGCCTTCGTGTGATACGATCGATGAAATACTGCACGCAACGATTGAATGTCAACTGAACTAACGCTGATACAGGAAGTCGACGAGCACCCTTCAGAACAGAATTAAGACACTCTGACATGTTGGTCGTCATAACACCACGTCGCCATCCCCCATCGTGAGCAAGAGTCCATTTGTGTTTATCAATTTGAGAGAGATAAACAAAAGCTCTCGATTCGAGATTTTTAATTTCATCCATGATGGCATCAAATTTACGTATTTGATGTTGTGTGCCTGCTTTCCAACATAGATCTTTTAGGTGCACATTTTTGAAATGTGTATTGAAATTAGAACATACGTGTCTAAGACAAAAACGATGTACGCCACGTGGATGTCTAAAATCGGGTATCTCCTCAACAGCATTAATGATTCCATGATGTCTATCGGAGATAAGGCACACACCTGTTGATCCTCGAACCACATGCTTGCATAGAAGTTCCAAAAACCACTTCCAGGAGTCGTATGTTTCCTCATCGACTATGGCAAATGCTAAGGGTAAGATTTGGTTGTTTCCATCTAAACCCACAGTTATAAGCATCTTGTGCTTATACTTCGTGTATAAATGAGTACCATCAACACTAATTATTTTTCGACAATGTGCAAACCCATCTATACATGGTCGGAAGGCCCAAAACACGTAGTTTAACACCTTTAATTGAGAATTGTATCTCGGTAAATGGTTCCACTCTACAATAGTGCCTGGATTGTACTTAACAAGGGCACCCATGTACCTTGGCAAAAGACGTACTGAACTCTCCCATGTACCATATACATTTTCCACCGCCCGTTTTAAACTGTACCATGCCTTACCATATGAGATTTGATAATTATATCGATCTTTCACAAGCTGGATAACATATTTAATCTCATACGAAGGATCACACCGAACTATACCGACAAGTGTTTTTGCAATCATATGTTTGTCCAAGTTATGGTGGTCTAACCCTACCTGGCTAGACATACATGTATGTGGACCACCATATTTTGTGATCTTGAAATACCTCAATTTTGATTTTAACGATGCACGAAGACCCCACCTACAGTTGATATTTGAGTGTTTATTTTTACAACTAACTTTCCACAAAGTCTTTGTACTCTCCACAACTTCATACTCACGTCGAGCAATTCTAACTGAAAAGTCCTTAACTGCTGCTATCAAATGCTTTTTATCTTTAAAACCATGTTCGTGCAAAGTTCTCCTCTATCTGCATTGTAATAACTCAAATTCGATGCAGATGGAATTCCAACAGAATCAGGGCGTTGCTCATCATATATTGTACTCAAGAATTGAGGTACGTCATATAAAGATTGACCGACAGGCGGGACAGAAAATGATAATGCATCAGGTCGGTGTTCAAGATTTGAAATGCCTTCAAAAGGATATGCATGCATATGATCACTGGTGTTGGTATGAGATGGACCAATATCAGCAAATGTGGCATTTTCGTCTTCATGCTCATCTTCATCTGTTTCACTTGTAGTTGTATCAGGTTCAGTAAATATTTCAGTGGCGTGAAGGTGAACATCTAATGACAACTCACGTGATATTTGTTCATCATGTACGACAGGTGTCAGTCCATGACCCGATCCAGCACTCGGTGAACAATCCAAACCTACATGATTTGTGTCAACTGAGTACCATCCTCTTGCACCAAAATCCCATCCTCGTGCGGAAATCGGCCAACTAACATTTTCTTCTACGGTGTCAGTAATATACCGATCCCATCCCCTAGTCCAATCATGCGAATTACATCGATTTTCATCTATTGGTTCGAAAAAAGTAGCAGCGGAAGTACCAGCTTCATCATGAAATCCCATCGAATCGAACCCTTCAGTTATACATGGAATGTATGATTTAGGAACCTCAACATCTACATTATGCTCAATGAAATCCTTTTCGATATACAATTCAATACACCGCATTTCGTTAATAGAATCCAGCATAAACTGTAAATTGTTGTCATCATTGATGTCAAGATGCACTTCTACGCAATGTGACTTATCCATGTAGGAATATTTTGTTGACAATTTTAAATTAAATTTTGAACTTTCAATATTTGTCAGACGGTATACTATTTCTTTCAACTCATGCAAATTAATAGATCTTGGTATTCGTGTTGCCCTCAATGCGGTGGTACTATATTTTACGGTGTGATGTCCTATAATAACATTACCACCTACGAATAAAAGCACCGGCACACTGTCCATTCCTATAAAAAAAATCAATAGGTCACACAAATAAAAAGGTAATAATAAATTTTATAAAATTTCAATTGAATAACAAAATGTGAAATATAACAAAATAATACGCTATAAAAATTAATTTACATATGCTTTCATTTTTATTAAGAATAATTATAATAATAATGATGATAATGCTTATTTTGTTTTACTGAACAACTACTATCAATAATATTTTTTTTTTATTTAGTAAGTAAGTAATAATAAAAATAATTATGATAATAAATTTCATAATAAATAGGGAAAAAAATTAATAGTAAAATCATTTATATGTATATTTTTTTAATAAAGTTTTTAGAAATAATAAATTTTATTTTAGTTATGTAAAATAATACTAGGTCCTACTAAATACAAATTAAGTCAATAATAAAATCATACTACTTATTTTTATTTAATAAATTAATAAAAAAATTTATAATAATAGATTTTATGTTATTTGTGTAAAATAAATCAAGCGTAATACTTTTTTTTTATAACATACCTAAATAAAACAAAAACCATAAGAATTATAATTGTAAGTGTTATTTTTATTATAAAATAAAATATCGTATTTCTTATTTATATCTTACAAGTTAATTATAATAAAATAATATTTTAATAATAGTAAGTTTTCACAAATACGCACGGGGAATAAAATAATAATTAAAAAATTTAATTATACAACTGATTTTATGTTTAATAAATTAAGAACAAAAATACAATATTTATACTAATAAATTTTATTAGTATAAAATTTATTATAATTTTAAACGAAATTATTATTTATGTTAGACTAATTTTTAGTGTTATTTAATTTTTTTCAATTTTAATAATTACGTGATTTTTTAGTAATTACTATTTTTTGTAAAGAAGCAACTTTCCTTATTGTTTTTTCAATAAAAAAATTAGCGTTATTGTTAAAAAAAAATTTGCATTATTGTTAAAAAAAAAAAAAGGGCGTGACTTCCATTTGAAAATAAGCGTTATTGTTTAAAAAAAAAAGGGCGTGACTTCCTTGCACACTTCTATTAATAATTTGCATTATTGTTAAAAAAAATTTAACGTTATTGTTTTTTCAAAAAAAAGGGCGTGACTTCCATTTGAAAAAATATAATAATTTGTATTTTAAAAAAAGGGAAGCCACGCCTACCACTTTCCTTTGAAAAATAATAATTTTTTTAAAAAAAGGGAGGCGTGACTTCCCTTTTTTTTTGTTTAAAAAAATCACACTTTCCTTATTTATTTTATGTGATTAAAAAAAATTAAAAAAAAATTAATTTAATTATTTAAAAAAATATAAATTTGTGATCGATACAATGTGGTCAAAAGCTGCAAATTTATTTGTTGATAATTGGATGGTAGTGAAAAAATTTAAAACCATATGTTTTATCTGTTTTGGAAGCACACATGACTTGATTACTTTTAAAAAAAACAAAAATAATTTGTGATGTTATTGAAGAACCATGTTACGGTAAACAAAAAATGAGTTGCAGTTTTATTAATTATTGACATATGCTTGTTTGGATTTTTTTTAAAATTTTATAAAAAAACGTTAAAAAAATTTTAATTGTAATTCGTGTGTTAGAGTGATATGATTTTTTATAATTTTTTTTAGAAAATAGATTATTTTTAATTATTGATATATGTTTGATTATAATTTTTTTTTAACTTAAATAGCTATTTTTTAAAAAATACGATATCCGTTAATTATGAACCACGATAATGTTATATGTTTATTTTGTTGGTTATTGTTAATATTTATAATATTTTTATAATCATATGTTAGGATAAAACTAATTGTAAATATAATATGTTTTGTATTTATATTTGTGTGAACTTGTTTTTCTTAAAAAAAACGTGACTTTTGTATTTTTTTTCGAAAAAATAATAATAATAAATAAATTCTCAAATATTTTAATAAAATACATTTTCCAATCGTTATTATTAATTACACGTTAGATTCAATTAATTCTTTAAGAAAGATTCGAAAATTTAAATATGTGTGTGTATTTAATTTTTATTATTAAAATAACTTTGTATTTTCAAAACTCGTAGATTGTAAAAATATTATTTTTAGTGTAATTATTATTTTTTACTTGTAGTTAATGTTTTATTTTATATTTTTTTATAATTGATATTGTATTTGTTTTGTTTATACAATATTGTGATAATAATAATAATAATAATAATAATAATAATAATAATAATAATATATTATTATTCTTATTATTGATTGTAGGATGTCGTTACATGCTGGACCTGTTGATCCTACTGTTCTTTATCAGCAACAAACACATATATCTAATTTTATTACGCCTAACAACTTAGATAACACCCTAAGAGTGCGTCGATCAGATAATTTAATTTGGGCATTGTGGAACAGTGGTATGCTACACAATCGTGTCCGATCATGTCTAATCGAAATGGGCTTTTACGGCATCCTCTTATGTGGTGATTATGTTTATGATAATCATTTGATAACCACTCTTGTGGAACGTAATCAGGCCAAGGCTGATTGCTCTGAATCATACGTTGCCTTCGTGTGATACGATCGATGAAATCCTGCACGCAACGATTGAATGTCAACTGAACTAACGCTGATACAGGAAGTCGACGAGCACCCTTCAGAACAGAATTAAGATACTCTGACATGTTGGTCGTCATAACACCACGTCGCCATCCCCCATCGTGAGCAAGAGTCCATTTGTGTTTATCAATTTGAGAGAGATAAACAAAAGCTCTCGATTCGAGATTTTTAATTTCATCCATGATGGCATCAAATTTACGTATTTGATGTTGTGTGCCTGCTTTCCAACATAGATCTTTTAGGTGCACATTTTTGAAATGTGTATTGAAATTAGAACATACGTGTCTAAGACAAAAACGATGTACGCCACGTGGATGTCTAAAATCGGGTATCTCCTCAACAGCATTAATGATTCCATGATGTCTATCGGAGATAAGGCACACACCTGTTGATCCTCGAACCACATGCTTGCATAGAAGTTCCAAAAACCACTTCCAGGAGTCGTATGTTTCCTCATCGACTATGGCAAATGCTAAGGGTAAGATTTGGTTGTTTCCATCTAAACCCACAGTTATAAGCATCTTGTGCTTATACTTCGTGTATAAATGAGTACCATCAACACTAATTATTTTTCGACAATGTGCAAACCCATCTATACATGGTCGGAAGGCCCAAAACACGTAGTTTAACACCTTTAATTGAGAATTGTATCTCGGTAAATGGTTCCACTCTACAATAGTGCCTGGATTGTACTTAACAAGGGCACCCATGTACCTTGGCAAAAGACGTACTGAACTCTCCCATGTACCATATACATTTTCCACCGCCCGTTTTAAACTGTACCATGCCTTACCATATGAGATTTGATAATTATATCGATCTTTCACAAGCTGGATAACATATTTAATCTCATACGAAGGATCACACCGAACTATACCGACAAGTGTTTTTGCAATCATATGTTTGTCCAAGTTATGGTGGTCTAACCCTACCTGGCTAGACATACATGTATGTGGACCACCATATTTTGTGATCTTGAAATACCTCAATTTTGATTTTAACGATGCACGAAGACCCCACCTACAGTTGATATTTGAGTGTTTATTTTTACAACTAACTTTCCACAAAGTCTTTGTACTCTCCACAACTTCATACTCACGTCGAGCAATTCTAACTGAAAAGTCCTTAACTGCTGCTATCAAATGCTTTTTATCTTTAAAACCATGTTCGTGCAAAGTTCTCCTCTATCTGCATTGTAATAACTCAAATTCGATGCAGATGGAATTCCAACAGAATCAGGGCGTTGCTCATCATATATTGTACTCAAGAATTGAGGTACGTCATATAAAGATTGACCGACAGGCGGGACAGAAAATGATAATGCATCAGGTCGGTGTTCAAGATTTGAAATGCCTTCAAAAGGATATGCATGCATATGATCACTGGTGTTGGTATGAGATGGACCAATATCAGCAAATGTGGCATTTTCGTCTTCATGCTCATCTTCATCTGTTTCACTTGTAGTTGTATCAGGTTCAGTAAATATTTCAGTGGCGTGAAGGTGAACATCTAATGACAACTCACGTGATATTTGTTCATCATGTACGACAGGTGTCAGTCCATGACCCGATCCAGCACTCGGTGAACAATCCAAACCTACATGATTTGTGTCAACTGAGTACCATCCTCTTGCACCAAAATCCCATCCTCGTGCGGAAATCGGCCAACTAACATTTTCTTCTACGGTGTCAGTAATATACCGATCCCATCCCCTAGTCCAATCATGCGAATTACATCGATTTTTATCTATTGGTTCGAAAAAAGTAGCAGCGGAAGTACCAGCTTCATCATGAAATCCCATCGAATCGAACCCTTCAGTTATACATGGAATGTATGATTTAGGAACCTCAACATCTACATTATGCTCAATGAAATCCTTTTCGATATACAATTCAATACACCGCATTTCGTTAATAGAATCCAGCATAAACTGTAAATTGTTGTCATCATTGATGTCAAGATGCACTTCTACGCAATGTGACTTATCCATGTAGGAATATTTTGTTGACAATTTTAAATTAAATTTTGAACTTTCAATATTTGTCAGACGGTATACTATTTCTTTCAACTCATGCAAATTAATAGATCTTGGTATTCGTGTTGCCCTCAATGCGGTGGTACTATATTTTACGGTGTGATGTCCTATAATAACATTACCACCTACGAATAAAAGCACCGGCACACTGTCCATTCCTATAAAAAAAATCAATAGGTCACACAAATAAAAAGGTAATAATAAATTTTATAAAATTTCAATTGAATAACAAAATGTGAAATATAACAAAATAATACGCTATAAAAATTAATTTACATATGCTTTCATTTTTATTAAGAATAATTATAATAATAATGATGATAATGCTTATTTTGTTTTACTGAACAACTACTATCAATAATATTTTTTTTTATTTAGTAAGTAAGTAATAATAAAAATAATTATGATAATAAATTTCATAATAAATAGGGAAAAAAATTAATAGTAAAATCATTTATATGTATATTTTTTTAATAAAGTTTTTAGAAATAATAAATTTTATTTTAGTTATGTAAAATAATAATAGGTCCTACTAAATACAAATTAAGTCAATAATAAAATCATACTACTTATTTTTATTTAATAAATTAATAAAAAAAATTATAATAATAGATTTTATGTTATTTGTGTAAAATAAATCAAGCGTAATACTTTTTTTTTATAACATACCTAAATAAAACAAAAACCATAAGAATTACAATTGTAAGTGTTATTTTTATTATAAAATAAAATATCGTATTTCTTATTTATATCTTACAAGTTAATTATAATAAAATAATATTTTAATAATAGTAAGTTTTCACAAATACGCACGGGGAATAAAATAATAATTAAAAAATTTAATTATACAACTGATTTTATGTTTAATAAATTAAGAACAAAAATACAATATTTATACTAATAAATTTTATATTACATGTGTAAAATAAAATTGTAATACTTAATTTTTTATATGTTACCCTTATAAACAAAAGTATTATTATTATTTTCAAAAAAAAGTTGATTATTATTCTAAAATACAAAAAATATATATCTTATAAATCAATAATATTATAAATAATAATTTTTATAATATAAATTTTTGATACTACGCATGTCAAATAAAATAATAACATATAAAATTAATTGTAATATTTTTTTACATTTAAGTAATTAAAAACAATATTAACCGTATTTATAATAAAAACATTTATATTATTGGTGTAAAATAAATAAATCGTTATACTAATTTTTTTATATACCACCTGTATAAAACAACAACAATAAGTATTTTTATTATCATTTGCATAATATAAAATAATAAAAATAACTAATAATACATAGAAACATAATTAAACATTTTAATCATAAACTCAAAACGTAAGATGATGACAAATTCATAATTTATATTCGAATAGTCAAGTAAATTAATTTATATCAACGCGTACCTCAAATAGAAGTTCAAAATCAAAATTTTATCTGCAAATATATAATCACAAATAAATAAATTAACGATTTTAATCAAACATTAAACCACAAACTTAATTTAAAACATACAGACCTCATGTGCTGCAATTACTTGATCAAACATCGAACGAAAATCTACAGGAATGAACAATAACGATGCATTTAAATGCAGAGAAACGAAGAATGATAGAAGCACAAGAATAATACATTTGCACCGAGGACAAACATATATAAGCAAATTTTCATCAGATAAAAAACACACCATGTTAATACTTATCAGTGATACATCACAACACTTTATCACACAAATTTTAATTCAAATTGTTTTTATCGTCTTCTTTGTAAAAGAAAAAAAGATGTATGCATTATTGAGTACAGGGGTTGTCAGTATTTCACATGCCACAGTTCTTTACCGCAAACGTCCAACAATTATTTAAAAAAAAATTCAACAAATATTTTATTCTAGTTTCTGTTTAATCATTACAGATAACCTAAATGCGTTGAATATACATTCAAATGACTTGATGTACCAAGAATCTGTCTCCAGTGGTGGCATGAGATCATGAAGATGGAGTGTCCCATAGACAAGCTTCAAGCATTTGATGAAGTTACAATCAAGAATCACGGTAGGCCCTTGAAAATCTACATCGGAGGTTCACTTGGTGATTTGCTTTGCTTGTTAGAAGCAGATATTGGCATTGTCATTGACTTGAATACCGGTCTGAAGAGTGTTGCGAACCATTTTGGTGTTTCTTTCATTCCATTGTTCTCTGATTTGATAAGTAAACAGAGAGAACTCACGGCAAGTGGCTCTATGTATCGCAATGGAATGCCTGGTACTCTATATACAGTCTCTAGTTGGGATGAAATATATGCATTCGTTTTGGGGGGCAATAGACGTCTAATTGGATCCATGTCTGGAAAAATAAGGATTAGAAGATTTTATCAGCACTGCTGCTATTATTGACATTTCTTGCAAAGCAGCACAAAATCCTTTAGGTCCCACGCCACTGGCCAGACCTTTACCATATATTTTTTACTTGTTTGAGGAATATAACTGCATGTGGCAACAAAAAAGCGCATTAGATAATTTTGTGAGCTGGAACCGAGTCTGTTGGTCAAGCAAAAACAGACACTTTTTTTTTTGGTTTGTATTCATCGTATTAAATTTATTTATCTATTGGTAATCTTTGTCTTGGAACTGAGTCAGCTTTAACGTATGTGTGAAAAATTACAAGCAAACTTTATCCATGGTTGTGCTTACAGTTGTCTTTTCATCCGATCAAATCAATATACATGATTCTTTTAGTCAAAAATTTGTTTTTTTTTATATCTCGCAAACATCACAATAAAATGAAATACAAAAACATATACTAAGATTTAATTAAGCAAACAGAACTTAAATGAAACAAAACAAGCAACCTAAGATGTATTAAAATGAGAAAAGATGTTTTCATTAACACAGAAAATTTGCCAGTTGTGGTGCAGCAAACCAAAACTCAACTGATACATCCATACTTCCAATACATAGAAGAAACAAACTGTAGTTATCTCCTGGACAACATATAATACGTCAAAATAGTATTCAGCAAGATATTTAAGTGATTAAAAGCATGACCCTTATGTCAAAATTATTTGATCATAGGGTAGGTATCTATATCCCATGTTTCAGTCTGTTCGAAATTCGTGGATTATTGTTAAACGGGCGTTTTCAATTGTCTCATGTTTCTTTTGTGAGCTCTTGGAGCTGCAACCAAAAATTGATGAAAAAATGGGAGTTTAAAAATTATGAAAATATCACAGGCATGTTCGAGATTCAGAAAAGACAGACATTCAGGAAACATACCAAGTCCATTAGCCTCGGATGTTTTCATGATTTTAAGTCTTCTAACTGTACTCAGAAACATCCTGTCAATTCAAAGATACTTAGTGAAATTTAATGACCCTGCAGCAGTATATATAGTCTATTCTTCAAGTATTATTTCGACCTAAACAATCCCCCAAAAGTTGATTGAACATGCCTCAGAATCAACAATAAGTTCCAAAGTTCGCCAGACAGGTCTTACTCCCGAACTAGTTGGAGCTGAGTAAATTTGTTTATATATATGAAAACAATTTGCAGGAAAAACAAGGCAGTTTAAGAATGGTGACAAAGTAACAACGTTTTAATTCTACTGCGTAAGAAGAATGCAGTTCATATCAAAGATCATTTACAAAAACAAGAAGATAGAGACATACTGCCAAGGGACATCTCCGACGAGCATCCAGTCTCCTTCTTTGTCTTCATATACGAGTACGAATTCAGAAGAATCGTCCAATAACCTCACAGGGCATCTCGTACCAGCCATTACAGCTTGCTCCTCCAAACTGGATCCTAGAATAATTCAGAGTTGGCAATTCACAAGCATCCGGAGCACAAACTTGACAATTAAGTAAAAAATTTCCAACGTATCCCAAAACTAGGATATTAAGAAAATCACCATAAAAAATTTAAAACTTGGGATTAGTTATTGTTTACCAATTTCAATAATATCCATGTTCTTACCAAGAGGAAAAAACGCAGTTGTTAGTTCTAGCAAAAATGAATATTTACCGGTGATTTAAAAACATAAGTTAGTCGTACTCAGACAACTTTACGTAAGGTGGAACATTGCTTTTTGGGTGAAAGTGGAAAAATTGACAGAACCTTCACCCTCATTTTTGATGTCATTGGATTTTATGCTAGTTCTTAGTACAAAACAAAGTAAAAGATAGAAAATACTTCTTGGGCCAACTGCTGCACCAGGCCTAAACATGTCATCCAATTTACGAGCCAAAGTCTCATAGCAGCTATGAGCATTCAGATCCACCTTTCGTCCAATCGGGATCCCCTCCATGTTCACCTTAATAAAGAAAGAGGTTCTGGGAAGTCTTTTTTCGAGTGAAATGCTTTTATTCTCATTTTTAGATTTATCGATGGTTGAGGTGAATTCTTCGACAGCTGGTATTCTTGAATGAATTACCAAGCTGTTCATTTTGTAAGCTCTGATAGGAGGCCACCCCACAACCTGACTGCTTCAACAGATAGCAAAGGAAGGAAAAGTCAAAACTCCATTGGATAAATCACTTGAGCCATTATTTAAGCGGCTGAATAGAGTTCTTTATCGAAAATTACATTTATTATACAAGTTATTTAATGAGACAATATGAAACTTGTTAAAGCCAGTAGATATCTCTATGTCTTAGCAGGGCCGTAAAAGATATAAAATAATATGAGAATATTTTATTACATTTCAGTAACCAAGTATGAATATATATAGACATACGTTTACAGCATCCTTCATAAAACAATTGGGGATTTAATAATAATTACTAAGTGGCTATCAATATACAATAGAGAAGATCAAGGAGAGATCAAGGGAGGAGAATTTGCATCAGATATTGATTTTCCTTTATCACACCTCAAGATGGAGTTCCGTGAGGAGAGTCCAATCTCGTGACGAAGAAGTTGAAATCGAGCACACGGAAGAGCCTTTGTCAGTGCATCGGCAAGTTGATCGGCAGAGGAGACATGAGGAACTCGGAGAAGGCCACTTAGAACCCGTTCACGGATAAAGTGATAGTCAAGGGCAACATGCTTCATGCGAGAATGGAACACTGGATTAGCACAAAGGTTCATTGCACAAACATTGTCACAGTATATCACGGATTGTTGTGGAAGAAGTACACCAAGCTCGGTTAGTGGAGAACATATCCATCTGAATTTGGTAGCAATAGTGGCAACTGATCTATATTCCGCTTCGGTAGAGGAACGAGCAACACTCCGCTGTTCTTGGAGCTCCAAGAAATTGGATTGCGAGAAATGTAAACAATGAATGCACCAATAGAGGTAAAGTCATCTTTGTTGCCCGCCCAATCAGCATCAGAGAATGAATGAAGTGTGAGAGGATACTCACAATGAAAAACAATACCACGATCCGGAGTACAACTAAGATAGCGAAGTAACCTCTTAACGGCACGTCAGTGCTCGGTGGTTGGCTGGTGCATAAACTGAGATAAACTGTTGACCGAGTACGCAATATCAGGGCCAATAAGAGACAAGTACTGAAGTCTTCCTAACACAGTGCGGTACTCTGAAGGATCGGAGAGATGTGTGCCAACAGTAAGTGTGAGAGTAGGAGAGGTGGCTAGTGAAGTGGCAACTGGAGTAGCCTCGGTCATATTGGAATGTATTGGCACAGCAATAAGAAAAGCCCATGTTTGTGAGGGCACTTCAATTCCGAGAAAATAGTGTAAGGCGTCGAGATCCTTGATTGAAAAGTGATGAGAGAGAGTGGTGATGAAGTCTCGAATGGCTATGTCATTGTTGCCGGTAACAATGATATCGTTGACATAAATCAAAAGATATATGGTGCAACCGCTACTGTTGTAGATAAAAAGAGTGGTGTCTGCCGAAGAGTTGCAAAAACCAATAGAGACTAGGTACTGTCGTAACTCATGATGCCAAGCACGAGGGGCCTGCTTGAGACCATAAATGGCCTTTCGGAGTTTGCAAACCAGTGAAGGATACCTCGATCAACAAAACCGGGTGGTTGAGTCATACAGACATCCTCATATAGAGTACCATGCAAAAATGGATTATTAACATCAAGCTGGCGAAGTGACCACCCTCGGCTTGTTGCAAGACTGAGAATGAGGCGTACAAAGGTGGGCTTGACAATAGGACTAAAGGTGTCATGATAGTCAACACTAGGGCGTTGATGAAAACCTTTTGCTACTAAGCGCGCTTTGTACCCTGTCAACAGATCCATCAGATAAACGTTTAGTTCGAAACACCCACTTACAACCGACAAGATTGTACGAAAGATCTGGTGGCACAAGTTTCCATGTCCCATTATGAACCAAGGCATCATACTCAGTAGACATGGCCTGACGCCAATTAGGATCTTTGAGGGCTTGGGTCATCGTGGTGGGTTCAAGGTCTGATTGGGTGGATAGTTGAGCGGTGAGGTTGAGTTTGGTTTAAAAACATTGTTTTTGGAGCTGATGATAATGACACGAGGTGCGGTTAGGGTATTAGAAGTAGAATCAGAACTAGGGGTTGGATTAGTGCTTTGAGTGTGGGCATCGGAATGCTGATGTTCTGGTATCATAGTGTTGGGTACGGTGGGGATTGGATGTGCCGATTGTTGTTGAGGATTCAGTGGTAATCGCTGTTGTTAGAGTGTTCGTGACCGGGAGAAAGGATACAGATGGACACCAGCTAGATATGGTTTGAGATGATGAACGTCAGGAGATAAGTGAAGATACTGAAATGGAAATATGGTTTTGACAAATTTGGCATGTCGTGATTCGTAGATGATGCCAGGCGAGGGTTCAAGACACAAATAGGCACTTTGTGTGGTGGAGTATCCAACAAAGACACAAGGTAAAGAACGATGGGCTAACTTTTGGGGAGTATAGGGTCGAAGCCATGGGTAGCTAAGACACCCAATGCTCCGCAGTTTACTCTAATTAGGGGATTGACCAAAAAGCTTGATGTATGAATATACTATTTGCAGAGTTTAAATGGAGAGGCGATTGATGAGGTAAATAGCAATTTGGAAGACATAAGACCAATAAATTAATGGTATTGAGGTATGCGAAAGGAGAGAGAGGCCAATTTCCGCAATAGACGATGCCGACGTTCAGAACATCCGTTGTGGTCAGGTGTACGTGGAGGGGTCGGAAAGTTAGAAATGCCATGAAGTGATAAAAAAGATGCAAGAGCTTGATACTCACCTCCATTGTCAGAACACAAGGCGACAAGTTTTGTTTTGAAATAAGTTTCAACTAAAGCTTTGAATCACACAAAATACCATGAAGATTGGATTTTTGTTTGAATGGCTAAAACCATATATATTTTGTAAAATGATCGTCAAAAATAACATAGTATTTAAATCCATCAAATGAGTGGATAGAAGAGGTCCAAACATCATAATAGAAGTTCAAGTGGTTAGTGTGAGACAAGAGATGAAACAGAAAAGGGGTAATTTGTGAATTTTATTGTATTGACAAGAGTCACAATTAAAATTAGATGACTCGGATAATTCGAGATTAAAATTAGACACCATATGCTTATAAAGATACAAGGATGGATGTCCTAATCTGTGATGCCAAACTATAGGGGAAGACTTGGAACTGGAGAATGCAATTATAGAGGATGATTTTGATGAAAAAACCGGCCATTCTAGCACTTCATCTTTAGCTCGACCGTGCAAGAGAGTTGTTCCTGTGTTAAGATTCTTTACACGAAAAAATGAGGGTAAGCACCAAATAAAAGTGTTATTTTGATGACAGAATTCAGAAATAAAAATAAGATTATTTTGCATGTTAGGAACACAAATAATATTGTTTAACTTGAAGTGGTTAGAGGGTGAAGGGAGAAGTGTAGAACCGCTATGAGTTAGGAGACCCGTGCCATCACCGATCATAATGTCGTCAGGCATAAGGAGTATAAAATGAAAATGTCTAGATCTGAGGTGACATGATGAGAGAGGCCCCACCAACAAGAAGCCAATTACATGGTGTGGTGTGGTGTGAGTTGTTGTATGGGCTTGACGTAGCCAATGACCTGGTGCGCGTGGTTGCAATTGTGGAGGAGCATGAAGAATTGCTGGTGGTTGAGCAGTTGGATAAGATTGCTTGAAGAGATTACATTGCATAACTATGTGCTCGGGACCCCGGCACCATTGGCAGCGACCAAGAAAAGGTTGAGGTGGTGGTGAACATTTCAAGAGCTAGAGAAGGTATTTGTTCATGGTTTGTGTGGGTGTGGGAGATCTCAACACAGTAGGAGACCATTGATGACGAGAGCCATAATTTCCTGATCTTGGTCGTTGTGGTGTGGGATTAGCCGATGCACGAACCGGGAAGGAAGAGAAAAGATGTTGGAATATGATTTTTTTGTTGATCAATTTCTCATGTAGGTCATCTAGGATATTGGAGTGTCACGCCCATTTTTCCAAAAAGTCTTCATGGTCCATGGGCTTGCCGAGATAGGTTAGCTCATAAGTACGAGCTTTAATGAACTGCATATATTATGAGACGGTTTTGGTGCCCTTGGTCGTTAACTTGGTTTGTTCCTTGATGTGACCCGAGATGGTCATGCATAAGTGTTGGCAAAGACATCACATGCCCCTTTGGATGTACATGATTGAGAGATCAAAAGAATGAAATATGATGGAGTGAGAGACCCAACAAGTGTTCCAAAATTAAGTTTATCTTGTCAAAGCCATAATTGAAATTCTGGGAGTGATTCATGATTATTGGTAGCCATAGTGGAGAGAGGGGGATGAATTGACCTATCTATGAATTTGTAGAGATCATAGCCAAAAAAGAGGGCTTCAACTTGAAGTTTCTACGCCAAATAGTTGGTAGAAGTAAGTTTGACTAAATTATTGGTATTGATGATGAGAGCTTTTGTGGGCTCCGATGGTGGGGTTATGATTTGGTCATTCGACCCAGTTCCCGTTCTTTTCCGGTGCACTCGCTTTATAGCAGCCATGTAGTACTGATATGGGAGTCGAGTTTGAATTGCAGAATTTGAACCGACTCTAATACCATAACAGAAAAAAAATATTATGAGAATATTTTATTACATTTCATTAACCAATTATGAATATATATATACAACATATATATATACACATTTTCAGCATCCTTCATGGCACAATTGGAGATTTAATAATAATTACTAATTTGCAATCAGTACTAAATAGAGAAGATCAAGGAGAGATCTTGGGAGGAGGATTTGCATCGGGTATTGATTATCCTTTATCAGGTCGTACCTGAACATGTATTATACAAGTTATTTCAAGAGACAATATGATATATGGAATTTTGTGTTTTCGAAAACTTGAAACACAAAAGAGAATTTTGAGACTTTTGGTAATGAATATGTCTTATTATTTTATCTATTATTTGGCTTCAGCTAATCAAAATTACGCAAGACATTAAAAAATGACTCTATGTAATGCTCTGAATGCAGATTACAAAATTTACACTTGCAATGCATGATGTTCGATCTCAACATTTTCACCATATTTTGCATTTTCCTAGAATCTTACTTGCACAAAATTGCAATTTTACTTGTACTTTTCCATTTCATTTTCTTAAAAGATTCCTTAACCTCGATATTTTCTGACCACATATGTCTCGATTTGTTCGATGCTACCCTTGCGAGCACTGGGTTAGCCGGTGGCCACTATTGTCCCCAACTGTTTTTTCGTTTGGGATCCACGCTTTCATGTGAAGTCAAGCGTGGACCCATACTTTCGAGTCGATGTTAGTCATTGAATCTGCAGTGAGGTACAATATCGAAGTAATCCACATCTTCCCAAGATGGTCACATTCACGGGTTACAGGTAAGTAGTAGGTCAGAGAAAAAACAACACAATAGTGTCGTGACAGTTAAAAACAAATATGTAAGAGAGATCTAGTTAGGTAACATTAAATCTTAGATCTCCAAGACTAAGATAAATGATGATATATCTTTCTGTAATTTTTTTTAATTAAATCTTCCAAAATTAAGTGATATTAAATCTTCCTAGTTAACATAATTTCACTATTTTTGAAAAGCTAACTGTCTCTTTCCACTGAGAATATTACAACAAAATTCAACTACAGCATGCATATAAAACAATCTGTTGTCATATTGATTGAAGCACATTGCCTCTTCAACTATATGTGAGTTTCCGTTATTTTTCTAGTCGAAATAGAAATTACACGTAGACTAAGAAATTTCCATGGAAATGCAAGGTTGAAACAAAGCTATCGACATATTACACATTATATCAAAACAAATATATATTACCACGGTATCAATTAACAACCAGCAGATTACATTAAAAATATTAGAGGCGCAAATTAGGAACAAAAGGAACACACCAGATCGGGGAAAAACAACAGATACACAACAGAAACACTTGTAACAAAGCACGAAGTTTGGCTCTTTGAAAGACCAAAGACATAGTTGTATGCATCTCAGCATGAATTCACACAACCATAAATACATCGAACAAATACTAAGACAAAAACACCACTTTTGAAACAAGAAAAAAAATTAAAGCATAAACAAAAAAGTGCCGAATTCATACCTAACTCCAGAGTGTCCGGGAGGGGAAGAGGGCTCCGCAGTTCTCTTTGAACCGCAGCAACCATTGTTTTTATCTTTAATAGTGGAAGATGAAGAAGAAGACGATGAAGAAGAATATTTATCAGAGAGCACCGAAGGAAAGGGGGGTGTATTCAATCTAAACTTTTAATGATTTTTATGGAATTTTAAAATCTAGAAGTATTCAATCTAAACTTTTAATGACTCTATATATGTTTAGTGGTATTCAACATGGATTTTGGTAGAGTTTTAAAAAGTCATGTGGTATTCAAACTTGACTTTTTAAAACTCTCCAAAAGTCAAGAGGTATCCAAAAAATCCATAGATTTTCAAGGATTCTTATTTTATTATTCATGTACAAATCTTAAAGCCTTATGTACAATTGCAGAAAATCTAAAATATTCTTCCACCTATACCAAAGATTTTGATGGATTTTCTTTTTTGAAAAATACGCCATCTCTCTTCTATCTCAAGCCATCTCTAGGGTTCTTCACTCTCTCAAAAAAATTTCTTCTATTCAAAGGTATGATTGGTCATTCTTGAATTTATTATATTGTCAATATTTTTGTGTAAAAATAGATGAATTGTTGTTTTTTTCTTGAATCATTATGATTATTGTATTTCATAAATTTTCTTTCATCTCATCAAAACGATGAATGATCCGACATGTGATGAATTGTGTTTTTTCTTGAATCATTATGATTATTGAAAAAACTTAGGAGTACTTCAGCATTCATATTATTCTTTCTTATGCTATACAGTAAATGATTTAAGAGCCATATTTTTTTCTCAGTGTAAGATCTAATTTTAGAGTTCTATTTTCTTGATTGTCATTCCCAAATTAATTAAGATGGTCCTTTAATTGAACTTCTCTAAATAAAATTGAATCTTAGAATTTTTTTCGATATAGAGAGGAAAAGAAGAAAATTAAATGATGAAAAGTGAAATGATATAAGTGCAATTATGTACATGGTAAATGTGAAAGTTGTAAACAGCTAAGTGTTTTTAATTATTTTTGTGATGTGGCTAGAAAGTGAAAAATTGATTTCCTAAACATTAGGAAGTGGTGTTGGCTAATGCTAAAGTTTAAGTTAGAAAAGAAGTGAATGATATAATAGGATAATAAGACTTGACTTGGAATAAGATAAAATTTTGAAGACATGGATACAGTTAATGAATATATTTTTTAGACTTCTTGTACAAACTGATAGTATGTGATAAGAAATTTACCCACACTTAATCAAGATATACTTAATTTATACGTTCAAATACTTTACCTTATTTTTTAACATGATTAAATATGTGTTTCAATACAATTTAGATGAATTATTTTATGTGATTTCTTTAATATGAATAGCATAATTGAATTATTTATTTATTGTCTCAATTCTTTTTCTTATTTCTCATAGTTGTCTCCAACAATTTTTTATGCCATGTTAAGTATGTATTTAATATTTATTAATGTCTTACTCGTAAAAGTAATATAGAAAACCCAATAGTCATTATGTGTACTTCACATGCATTTCAAGTGACTTTTCCTGGCATATTTAGGAGTACTGTAAGCTATTTTATATCCTGTTATCACATATTATACAGTGTTTCTTTGCTTGCTTCAATGAGTGTGGGAAGATAACGTCATTTTTCAGCTGTTAGAAATAGAAGAGTTAGGAGCATAGTTATAGAGCGGACATTTGGTATATTTAAATCACGGTTCAAAATATTCAAGATGACCCATCCATTTCCATATACGACCCAAACAGAGCTTGTATTGGCTTGTGCCGGATTACACAATTTTCTTCGAAAGGAGTGTCGATGTGATGAATTTCAAATTGAACCAGATAATGAAGCTCAATTGTCTTCATCAGCACAAGTTTATGGAGATGACAACTTTGATCAGTTATTCGATACTCAAGAACAACAACGAGCAAGAGCTAATGCATGGAGGGATATCATAGCCAATAGAATGTGGAGCGATGTTGATCAAATTGTCAATAATGATTAGCTTTTTTTATGTAAAAGTCTACTTATTATTTTGATTTTTCCTTTTAATAAAATTTTATTATGAACTTATAAAAATATTGTTCATTAATATGTTGAATTGACATAAAGAATTGAAATTTTGATTTCAATAAATTGGATAGTTCATTTGTCGTTTTTCACAAATTAAATTTATTTAACCTTTAAATAAATTTAATTCATTTACATTTTCATAAATAAAAAAAAATTTAAAATTGAATAGGTTATACATGTCCAATAATTATTTAAAAAAAATTAATAAAAAAATAAATCACAATTATAAAAGTTTACAAAAGTCTATAAAAATCTTGAAAAAAAATCTATAAAAGTCTATGAAATATATTTTACAATTCCATGAAATTCTATAAAAGTCAATCAAAATCCATAACTCCACAAAAGTCCACCTTTTAAAAAATGTCATTAAAAGTTTAGATTGAATACACCCCCGAAAATCTTCGGCCGTCAAGATTCTAACGAAATGATCCAACGATCCTCTCGCCGCCGCAACGGATGGCGTCTTACTCTTAGGATTTCCGCCGCCGACGCCGCCGAAACTGAGGCCGAGACCCAATTCCAACTCGGACCCATCCGGGTAAGAAGAAGACTCCTCGGAAAAAGTCGACATCGACCCACAGGAATAACCGCTTTTTGCATCAAAGATTCAATCTTTTCAGCCTGAAAATGTCTGGGAATTCAGGTGGAGGGCTGACTTTATTTGGCTTCTGTGTTGAAGTAAAGATGAATTTTGGAGCAAAGGACAGGGACAGTGGAAGAAAAAGTCGGGGACGACTGGACGAGTGGGCGGAGAGATGGGGCCCATGTGTCGGCTTTTTCCTAAACAACAGCTATTATAGATTTCTTCGAAGCCAAACCCTAATACAAGCGGGGTGTATTTAATGTAAAAATTTAATGATTTTTAATTATTTTTTTAAAAGATAGATTTTTGTAAATTTAATAAATTTTTATTAATTTGTATAGAATCTCGTAAATTTATAAATAGATTTTTATGGATTTTTGTAGACTACAAATTTTATACTTTTATGAATATATATATATATATTATTTGAACTAGTAATTATTTAACATAAATAACGTCTTCACTTTGAAAAATTTTTTAATACAAATAAATTTACTTATTTAAAAAGTAAATATGTTTAATTTATGAAAAAAAGTCACAATTCAATTAAACAAAATCAAAATTTCAATTCCCTATTTATCCAACATGCATAATTAATTAATCAATAATTTTTAATTCATAAGCATATATAAAAATTTAATCAATATAGACGAATAACTAATCAAATCGTATTTGTAGAATCAAGCAATATCGAGTATTTTGACTAGTATTGCATTGTGATCATCCAAATATTTTACAAATCAAGCAATATCGAGTATCTTGACAGACAACAAGTGAAAATGTGGCAAGCATTTCTTCAATACAAATGTAACTTGTATCTTGCAATAATGCTTTTACTTTGAGATGTTGCACAATTTTAAATATATGTCAAGGTATATTCTATAAATTTCTCGAAAGTTTGTTTGATCCTCTTCTAATATTTTATGAATATAATCATATCCACTTGAATTTATTGATCGTCTATTTAACGATGGACCGCTCGCAATACATGTTAATTATATGCTTAGTTAGCATACAGAGGATCCCAATAATTTCCCTCAACAAATAACGAACAATTTCTTGTAATTCTTCTTCAAATTCCTCTTCTTCCATTTTATCTTCTACTTCATTTACCTTAATATGACATTTAATGAACCGTCTGATATCAGACAAAGAATTAAAATAAAAAAATCTATGAATTTATCGAAAATCATTCCTTGTAAAACTCAAACTTATATGAATAATCCAAAAGTCAAGAATTTGTTAATATTTTAACAATCAGAAAAAAAAACCAAAAAAATATGACGTAGAAGCTTATGATAATTTTTGTATCGTTGTTTGAACCACTTTAAACGACTTTGATACTGTGTAATAGTTTTTCCACATCCAAGTTTTTCGTTTAAAGCATGAAGTATTTTTTATTTATGGTTTTTTTTTTTTGTTTAATACTCCATTTTTATCACGTCATCCTCGCATTGCAGCATCAACTATGAGTTTTAGCAATTCATTACTCTCTTCAGTCGTGCACACATTATATTTTTCTTGTGAATCTCTCATAGATAGTATTACTTGCATAATATATAAAAGATACAATGATAAGAAGCTAACAAACATATACATTTTATTAAGTGTTGGCCAAAAGAAGCAAATAATAAATAAGTTTCTGACACAAAATAAAATCAATGAATAGTTATATGGATCAAACTTTTACAAAGACTACATGGATCAAACTTCTACAAAGATTGTCATAGTGACGATCAAAAAGTCCAACCCGATAACATATCTTTCCCAATTTACAAGTTACTTAAAAAAAATGTAAAAAGTAAAAAAATACAATGTATGTGCCTATTTGAATTTTCATTTTACCATCCAATTTTTCCCAACCCTTGAATATCATGGCCTTCATGAGGAACATAGGTCAAAGGAATTGTGGCATAAGCAGGATATTTGGTTCTTAATTTTCATTTAGAGGCAATTGATAGCTTGCACAATATTATGTTCTATTTATGGATTAAGTATTGTAAGAAATTCAATTGAACGAGAATGTAGAAGTGTGCTATGCAGAAAGAGAATGCGTATTAATTCATTTAAATATTATACTCATGCGATTAAAGCTAGTTTTGCTCAACTATTATTTTTTATAAACTATACTTTATGTTTTTCTGACTAAAACAAACAAAAGGACATGTTTTGCAGGTACTTTTTGTGTATATATTAATATATCCTAGTCATTTTCAAATCAGTTTTTTCTTTTTATTTGATATATTTTTATATAAATATTTATAAACCCTGAGAACTTATCATTTTTTTTAACATATAGTTAAATTATCTCAAATTTGTTCATCTCGGTACAACATATGATGACCCACTGTCGACAATTTGTTAGTTTCAACATAATGAAATATAGAAATTTAAACATATTATTTTTTTAAGAAACTAAACAAAAAATTAGATAAATAAAATCGGTTTAATTTCTAACTAGAGACCACAGAAAATACAAAAAATGAAACAAAATATTTATTTAAGAAACCGAAAGCCAGATACACAGACTTCCCCATATCACATTATATGCAAAAATTTGGAGTACACACATAAAGATACATAAACAAACAAAGAGCAGAACACATAAAGAGATACATAAAAATCATAATATGTTGTTTTTTTATCAAATCAATAATGAATCAATAAAGAATTCATAACTCTGAAATTCGAGGAACCCTTGACTTATCTTTAGAGAAGAGAAAAGCGTCGTCTTTGAATGAAGAAGAGAGATAGATGAGTGAGAAATATATTTTATTCGATTAAAACTCTACCAAAATCTCTAGCGTGAGTAGAAGACAATTTTTGAGTTTATATAGTTGTACCTAGAGTTTTAGGGTTTATACATAAAGAATTATATTAGAATCATTGTAAATCTATGGAAATATTGGATACCTATAAATTTTTATAAATTTTTTAAATGTCAAGTTTGAATACCACTAAACTTTTAAGACTCTAGAAAAATTTAATTTGAATATCACTAAAATTTTATAGAGTTTATAAAAGTCTATGTTCAATACCTCTAAATTTTAAACTCTACAAAAGTCAATAAAAGTAATTAAATTTTTAAGATTGAATACATACTCTTAGTGTAACGGACGACAACTTCAGAACCATCTAATAACTTCTATTTCTAATATTTTTATTTTAAAACCCTTTTTTATTGATTGATAATTCATACTCCATTTATATATATTTATATATATATATATATATATATATATATATATATATATGTGTGTGTGTGTGTGTGATCGTAGTTTAGCAGTGTAAGAACTGATGTGGCGAAAATAGTTGGACAAACAAATTTTATTGATAATGTTATATTTTAAAATCGGATCGACGCATCGGATACTCTCTATTTGGTAAATATATTTAAAATTAATTGATCACTCTAAGTGAAATTTTTTTGATAAATAAATCCGTAAATATGTTTGTTGACTCTCCGATTGGTAATTAAGAAGACTCGAAGGCATTTTTGGTAGGGACAGAAAAAAAAAAGACTTTACAAAACACAAAGAAGACAACCCGACAACCTGTGGAGACCCCAACCTCACGCACCACAACACCTAACCTTTACATCGAATCATGGATACGATGTATTGCACTGAATGGAGGGGACATAAGAGCCGTCAAATGTCTTCGCCGTGTTGTTCAGGCTACTTGATATGTTGTATATTATAGGATGAGACAAGCCTCGGTTCAACCCAAGCCTCATATTTATCTCTGTCTTCCTTGGCGAATTCTTTGAAATTCATTCGACTGTCTTCGCAAATATTCCTAGATTCCAATTGTTGAAGATCGTAATTGGATGTACCAGATCAACAGGACATGAACTTTCGTTGAGATAATCGCAAGATCACGTATGAATGACTGAATAAAATTTAACAATTTCATATTTATATTTTATTTTTTATTATTTAAACTTCATTTATCAATAAATTTGACACATATTTTACGTAAATATCAACTCCCAAATTTAATTCATAATTAAAAGAGACAATTTGATGTCTCCTTCAGCGTGTGTGATATAGTCGGATCAAAGGATAAACATGGTTTGTTTCAACCTACCCGTGCAGACAGTATGAACGGCCCGGATCACTCCACATGAGTGATCCGGGCCCACCTCCCTGTAAAAATAAAAAAAAAATTGGCTCGAAAAAATCCGAGCCGTTGGATCGACCCTTGCAGGCAGTGCCCGCAGGGGTAGGGTCGACCGAACCGATAAACATAAATATGATAAATCAATGTGTTTAGATAAGATAACCACTAATCATGTGCAAAACTCGAGCCAAATATGATACAAAACAAAGATGAATAATCAATGTCTTACCTTCTATCCCACGCGGTGTCTAACAGAATTGGATGCTCGTCATGAACCTTAATTATACGGTCATAAGAGATTCATCGACATTAAATCACAACATTACAATTAACATGGCCTCATCATACATTCATCTTTGCAAGGGATCTAGCCGTAGCACCAACAACAATTTCACAACACCTACCATATTCGTAGAACTTGTCGGATATCACCCTTTGTTCCTCAATAGTAAGTGCCGTAATATGTGGATGGAGCCGCAGCCGGTTGTTGGTCTGCAGGCAATGCTACATTTGTTGCCGGCTGCGCATAAGCCTGCACCAATCAATAGATTGGAGTTTGATATTTCCAGGAAACAAATGTGACAATTAATAAAATACTGACAAAAGCACTGGAAAAGTGGGTGATGAAAGGCGTGTAAAAGGCCAAAGGGAATCGCTTTCTACGTGGGGTGTGATTATTTTCCAAAATATTGTTCATCAGAGAATCTATGCCAGAGAAAAAAGGATATAAATGACAGTATAATACAACAGTCACTACCTGTGTTGGATAAGTAAGAGGATATGCTCCATATGCAGCACTTTGGGATGTCGGTATTTGTGGGTGCGTGTAACTCGTTCCGTAAGCACCCTAGAAAACCAAAACACGGTATCAGCGGGTTATTTTCCATGCTTCTCAAAACTTTTTTGATGTTGCTCAAGAAAAGACCACAAAATTATAGCACGTAAAATGACGAAGTTTTACTAGAAACAGCTTCTGGTGACGAAATTTTCAACGATTAAGCAAGCACCTGTTGTGGATAGCCAGGAGTCCACTGTTGTGCCTGAGCTTGTGAGGCTTGAGGCCAAGCCTGAGGCTGCAAACCATAACCTGCTGCCCACAGATTCGGTGTGCTGGTATACGTGCCCATTGCTGAAGGGGCAGATGGTGAAACAAGTGATTTTGCGAGTTTAGTTTTGTCTGAGAATAAATAATCCTCTGCATAGCGCTTCTTCGACTCAGCTACGCTCTTGTGGGGCAAAAACAGTTTTGTATGTCTATCATCAGCCTTCTTTATGGATTGTGCATCTCCAAAAAGATCCAAGAACTGCAAAAAGGATTGTTCACAGATAAACTATTAATTATATTTCAATCCATTATTTATAAAGTACAACATATATAATGATTTTTAGTAGATAAATCTAACATACATTTTTCTTGAGAAAATTAGTCGATATATCCAACTTTTATTTGATTAATTTTTAAATATAACTTAATCATTGTTTTTGTATAAATTTAGTTTCATATAAAACTATATCATGCGTAATTATTTAAAAAAAATATACGGTTAACTACCATATTTTTAATATATATTTGTTTTAAAATCCAGTTAGGAGAAATTCGGGATATGATTGAAATTTGAAAATTTGAGTTGTTTAAATATGAAATATTTTTTATCAGGTTTTTTAATTAATTTTCCCAATTATTTATTACCTCCAAGAAAATGCTCGAAATCTCCTCTCTTTCCCCAACACTTGCAACACTAGGGCTGGTGGGATTCGGCACTATGAATTTATCAACCAAGGAATCCAAGTAATCAATTCGCTTTGGAAGTGCCTGAATTGATTCTAAGTGGATCAATGCCTGCAATATTTCCACATTGAAAGAAGATGAGAACTCCAAACGGGAAAAGACGTGAGACCAATAGACAAACAAGTTTCTTACATATGTACATGCAGTCGTTCGAATAAATATGGAGAGAAAAAGAAAATAAGGAGAGAAATAATGAAGGACCAAAATGAAAGAAAAAGGCCAGAAAAAAGGCAGAACCTCCAAAAGGGGCTTTGACAATTGCGCAATCTCCAACCCTTGATCAAGAATTTCCCTCGCCTTATCCACTTTTCCACAAACCTTCCAGAAAATATAAACGCATACTAGGAGTCACACAACCAACAAGAATGGCATTTCTTCATTCATATTTACAAGACCATGACCAATAAATACGTAATATGTAGTTTACCACTTTAAACAATGATAAAATCCACACACAAAGGCCCAATCAGAGAATGCTTCAGATAGTCATAAAAACAGCTGAGTTAACACTCAAAACATGTTACTTAGAGAAACACCAGTTTCCCAATTTTAGCCGTCAATAAAAGAAAGTACACATCCAAAAATCCCAATAACTGATTCCTCAAACAGAAGAACCGGCATAACTTAAAGCAGATCAACCCAAGTTTATTCTTACAAATGAGCTCATAACATGAAATCCAACAGTCTAGCAGAAAACAAATAAAAATTATAAAACATACCAGGAACATAAACCGTGAGTACTGAGCAAATAACAAAGGTAAAGTCAGTGAGTGTTCCTTTCCTTTCTCGATCGCAATTGCCTGCTCATATAAAGAACAAGCATCTTCTAGGTTTCCCTGTGAAACAGTTACAAGTAAACAAATATAGCTTTATACCAAAAAAAAAACTAATCACAATCTTACAAGGCGGTGCTCCATGTTTGCATGCTTAATTATTGCTTCTTGAAGTCCAGGTGAAATCCCAGTGTGCACAAGTTGATATGAAGCTCGAGCTCCAGATATGTCACCACGCTTTTCTCTAAATCGTGCAACAAAAATATGGATCTCCGGTTGCCTCTGTTAAGGCAAAACATGATTTAAGCAAAAAAGAAAAAGAAAAGGAATCATTTTTCCAAGCAACTATCTGCTCTAAACACAAAATACCGATTCACCATTAAAACATTTTTTGAGATTCACCATCATGTCTTACAATTTGAAGCATGAGTAATGTTGATAGTATGGAGCCGTATATAAAGGAAGAATAAATTTCCCATCATTGTAATCCTTATCAGAGGCGACACTACATAAACTTAAAATCCTAGTAACTTCTTTTTTTAGATCACCTTTTCAAAAATATTTTCTTGAAATCGACTCGATGCAGTCATATCTAGTGTCTTTCAAACCCCTGAAAAAGTTCAATTTAGTCTCATCTTTTACACATATAACAGATAAGCATATAAGAACATCAGCTTGGACACTAAAAAGAGCAGAGAACCAGAATGTTTCAATTTGGATTTTTCAATTTGAGATCCAAATTTCCAATAAGCTTCAAACACAAATTCAGATATTTGTTCCGGAATTCCCAATCCATTACACCGATATGATAACGGGGTTACTGTTGCGGATGCTTTAGATAATCTGGTATTCGAGAATCGGTGGTACTAGCTTTTGCAGAAGACTTGGTTGATTCTCATATGAGAGGTCTACATAAATAAGATATGTTTCTTACTTGAGAAATTCACTTAGAGATCCACCAAACAACCCCCCACGCAAAAGAACACAGTAGTTTTGCTTCAAAGCTCATCTATAAACCGTATATAATAAAATATAAGCTTGTACTAGGAGTCATACATTTCTTGGCACATCTCAGGAAAAAAATAAACAAGTCACCAAAAAAGAACAATGTATGTCTCAACCAGTTAAACAAGAGGCCCAAATTTCATTTATTCACATCTCAACCAAGGATACTAAGAGCTCTGAATAAACGAAGTATTCTAGCATGATCAAACATTTATCACAGCTGTCGCCAGAGAAGCAAGAAAGTTAAAATGCAAAAACTGCTGTATTCCTGCAAAATCCTATCAACTTGGTAACCTTTGCAGTTATTATACTAAACAAGGGCAACACATGGATCGCATTATATTTATTGAATTTATGACAACATTTAATCGTTTCTACCTCTTGCCAACAAGATATAACTATGAAACAGATATCATATCAACAAAAGAGCCCATAAAATAAACTGATACATTCTACCTATTTCAACTGAAAGAGTTTGATTTCACCTTTTACTATAAACGTAAACAATACACAAGATGAAAACAACCAGCCTTTCTCAAATGGAGATTGAACCATATATAAAATTCAAGTATGAATATGCTGTTATTAAACCACATACCTTCACGAAAACCTGAGTAGCACGAGTAAGGGCATTATCAGCAAGCTCCATATTGCCACTAGCTTCCATACACAAAACATACCGTATCCAGTATTCAGGATAATTGGCACATGCTATAAGACATCTTTCATATAGCTTGACAATCTGAACACAAAGATAAAATTCAAAATCAACTTATTCAAATTCAAAATCACGTAAACGAAAAGAATAAACATGTACTACAGAGAAATGCACAAGTAATATTGAGTCGTTGAAGCGGAAGGCCCTCAAATACGAAGGGACCCTCTTTGCCTGACAGGTAGATGGTTAGGAAGATAAGAACACACCTGCATGCATAACATAGGAATTTTAACACAAGCATATTGTCATACAAGGCATCATGAATCCAGAATTTTGACTCGCAGTTTGAGGTACTAAGCCTTACAGATAGCAAAGGAAGGCTCATGCTTTAGATCAAGTTCAACATCCCATTTATGAGATGGAGATTATCCAATAAAGCACACGACACGGCAGATATTACTTCACTGTAAGTCAATTTATAACAAGGACAACTCAAGCTACATGGCGAGTAAAAAAATTCCGAAAAAAACAAACTTGTATACCTTATTGAATTCATCTTCGCCTTCAACAAAATCAAGATAGTCATGCCAGTTTTCGAGCTCTGCAGCATTTAGGGGCCGTACATGAAAGTAGGGCCTCCTATAGCTGTTTCGAAACCAATGATCTTAAAATCAAACTCTTTAGCCCTCTTATATATCTCTTCCCTAATGGATATGTACTTCTCCAACTCCTCGGCATCTTTTAAGTTTGCATTAAGAGGCTTAAAAGACTGTTCCAAAGCACCAGTGGGTATCTCTCCTTCGTTTTCTTCACTATTAGTTTCTGAATTTCTAAAAGTCGTGGCAGCAGCTTCCTCAGCTGTTCTCAACTCTGATAGAGGCCTATTGGCAACCAACTCTTTAAAACTGTAACATCACAAGCTAAAATCATCAGTGCTATGAAGAAAGTTTTAGAATGATTGTAATAACGCATACCGTCCATTCGAAAAAAACGTGTTATCACCAGTAAAACTATTTGACAAAGAAACAATCTGTTTTCAGATAAACACAAGAAGCAGTTGGTCAAAATTAAATGAAATGCCATTGGCACTCCCAAGGCCTTCTTTTCCTAGCCAGGGTGAGGAAAAGGCAAAAATTGAAAGGAAAGAACTGGCCAAAGTGGAACAAGGGTATGGACATTTTCCAAAAAATGACTACAAAACATACCACTTTGTTTCTTCTCAATCTGGGTAGGTATAAAGAAAGGGGCACTAATACAGGTGGGTACAAAAGATGCTTACAGGGCCAGAGCGACCCAGTGGAAGGAATTTAGAGCACAAAACAAAAGAATGAACAAACTTACACCTCACATCATAAACTAACGTACACAACAACAAATCACAAGCCACCAAATACTACTTCAAATCTCACTTCTTAACCATAGACAAGGTATCAGAGCAAACAAACAGCCAAAAAAACAAGATGTTACGTGGACAAAACTCAAAAGTAAAATGGAAGTGATAACATAGTCGAGACTGAGGATGTTAAAGAAATATGAGTTTAGAGAAGAGAGCAAGGCCTGAAGTTTAAAATATTACCCTTCAAAATAGCGATCCAGCTGCTGATTTGGAACTCCTAACACCCGTGTGTATAATGTTGCAATACGAGGCCAATCTTGTTGAGAAATTTCATACTCAATGAATTTGTCCCAAAGAGGAAAGCATAAATAATCACTCCCAACATACTCTAAAGCTCTTTCAAATAACCTGGAACACCAACAGAAAGGAAGAAGTTGTGTTATTCCATAAAGAAGCAGGTTAATCCATGATTGACCACATAAGCATCTGGGTGATAATTCACTCAAAGAGCACTTGACAATTCTGAACTAAGGACAAATGACACTGCATTTACCTTCCTCAAAAGAATCTTACACAGCTCGTCGAGACTCAAGGGAGTAGTCATGAAGGCCATCTTAGCCTTATTGGGGACCATCTTCCTGGCAGCAATTGTATATTGATGCACCTCATGTGCCATGGACAAAACAGCAAAAATTCACGGAGAAGAAAATTACTACAGCAGAGCCCTAATGAGAAGTATAACCGAAGGGGTGATGAGGAGAAGAAAAAAATCGCGATAGCACTTAAAGTAGCCACCGTTTCAAGGGTTAACACAAGCAGTTGTTTATCTGAAGTGTATTCTCAACAAACCTTTAAACCTTACACTTCAATAATGGCTGTTGCGTACAGGCTGAAACCACGTTAGAAAGCAATAAATGGTCACTTCAACAACAAAACATCAAGGAATCATGGATAACCACACAAGCTAAACGTGAGTAAACTAATCCTGGAAATTACCTTCTGATAGCATCTGGATCTCCGTAAGTGCCAACTGCAAATACACAATAGTGCAACCACATGTCAACAGAGTAGGTTACGCTATGAACAGCTCGTTCATAAACCTCCACAACTTTGTCCATTGAGATTAGGCGTGCCTCATGATCTGCATACTTCTTCCAGTAACCATAGCAGAGAGGAAATTCCGTTAAAAAAGCATCATAAACTTTTTGAATCTTCAAAATATCTCCCTAAATTAAAATGAAGACATGAAAGAGTTCAGTTTGCTTGAAATAGCCGGAAAAGTAGGAAAAAATAAAAATAGAGGCCCATCGAGTATTATTAAGAGGCATTCATGCAATAGACAAACATCATATTCATTGAGAAAATTTTTGCAGTTCAATTCTTGTTCAAATCTGTAGCAAAGGTAAGGAAAAGAAATGAGCATCAAGAAAACATAAACTCCAGTCCATCAGCCACACCTCTGCTACTCTCTCTGTCTCTTCAATCAGGAAAGTCCAAGCATTAAAGTCCAAGGAATTAGCCTTCACAATGCTCCACAGTCTTTCTTCTTCTGCACTCAGACCTGGCATAAATTCTTTAACATCATAAGCAACAAATTCAATAGAGAGAGAAAAACAAAGAATTTTTTTAATGATATTCTTGACCATGACACTGCATTATAAGGAAATAGTTTGAAAATCATAAGGTACACTACCATAAGTAAACATGATTGTTCCACGTGCATTAATTGAAAAAAAAACCACCGAGATTCCAAAATCATATGGAATTTGTCAAAACAAACAATCAGCAGCAGTTTTGATTATCATAGGGTTTAAGTTAAAAATGTCATAACTCATAAGAGTTGATAACAAAATTCAGTAAAGACAACAAATACATAATACATCACAATATTAGTTTTTCTCTTGTATGATAATACCACAGTATAAGTTCAATGACTGATGCAGTTCAATCATTTCATTCTACTATAATTAGCAAATGAAAGTGATATTTCCATTTTATCAATGCTTATCCTTAATGCAATCATTGGTATATACACGGAAATCATAGACGAATTGCATCAAGACCCCTGTAAAAATTCAAAAAGCAAAAAACCTCGTAAGAAAAAAAAATTAAGTTCTATAACCATGGGTTTTGAAAAATCAGGCATAAAACCCCTTACAAATGTGGTAAATGTGCTTGAATTGTTTTAACAAAGGGGTTAATGTGCTTTATTTTTTTAAAAATGGAGAATATATTAGCCTATTGAATTTTTTTAACTTCCAATGTTGTTTCAAAGGACATGCAACGTGCGACCTGACAAGTATATGGTGTCTTTCAAAGCTGTGATTTAAATTTCAGCAAAGGTGAGAAAGGGTGAGGGAACCCATATAGTCATATACTACTTCCTTAGTGTTACTTACAATCAGGAGCCAAAACCACATGTGAGTCAATCGATCAAAATGAAAAAGATAGGATCAACAAGGGTCTAAAAAGCAGAATATACACCAGAACCACCTAGAGTTTGATGCAACAAAGCAGATCCAATACCAGCATTTGAGGTGATCCCGTATTCCATGACATTAGCTTTTGTCGCATCCTCTGCTCCATTAACACCATTAATAGAAGAACCATAGCCAGTAGCTTGAGTTGAGTCCATAAAGAATTTGCAAAACCAAAAAAACGTTAATTAGCATCAAAGGCCATTAAATTAACGACTTGCTGCTCAAAATTTTTAGAAGCTGTAGGTTTTGCATTACCAACATCGAAATTGGAACCATGAGCTTCATTTGGAAGGATGGGCGAATCAAGTATGCCTTCCGAATAAGGCAGATTCTCTGGAACATTCACGTTTTCAGTAGTTTGAACAGTGGAAGTATCAGCATCCGGTGCAGAAGTGGTTTCACTCAGATCATGGTTATCTATAGAAGAATAACCAGTAACAGCAGATGTCCATGCCACCACAAACTCGCTGTCTCCCATAGTAGAAACCAATAGCCTACCAAGAAGTAGATAAATACAAAGGAATTGCATATAAAGGGGAAAAAATTTAGTCAAGAAATATTGAAAACATGATAGCACCAACACAATCCTGAAATTATTCTGTTGATAATAGCAGAAAATTTCACAAAAGCTTAAGTAAATAGCTAGTAACAAGTTCACTACACCATAGCCTGGGGTTGTTTCTTTCGTCCGTATTAATCCTAAATACCATGAAATATATCCAATGATTCGTGCCTAAATACTATGCTAAGATCTCCACGGAAGCAAAAAATCTCTATCACAAATCAGAATCCAATGAAATTCGGTTATTTCCGTACAATACACGTGTAATATTCGAATTCAAGTGTATAATATGGATTTCCCATGAGATAATGACATAGCAATCTAATCAAAGTTCCCCAATTCCAAAAGAAAACCCAATACCACGTAATTGCAGGAAAAAAACTAGGGACAAAACTGCAAAAAATGCTTAATCGAAGAACCCTCTCAGTAACAAAATAATAATGCTGAAAACAAAATAAAAAAGATGCATAAAGAACTACAGCCAAAAAAAAAACACGCATGCAACACCGAATAATTCATACAGCACACTAAAACAACCTGAAATCTCGAACGAAGCCGTCCACGAATCACCCAACTTTCTTGTGTTTTCTTCTCAGTGCTGAGCAGATGTTTCGTATGTGTTGAACTTTATAGACAAAATAGAAAATTAGGGCACGGATGCCTTATTTCTTTGTTAACGAACGGATTTCACTTTCTATTTTTTTATATAAAATAATAATATATTAAATGACCATGGCCATATATATTGAATGGGCTCAGCGAGACGGCCCAATACCAATCTGATATAATCCGTCAATTGGAATTCCGGGTTGGGCTCTAATTTAATTTTTTCTCAATCCACATGTAAAGTAACTAATTATCTAATGCGAAATTTGATAGCCATGAATTTGGGCTTAATGCTTCCTTCTTTAATGTGGCAGATGGAAAAGGAAAACTTTACTGATTTTTTTAAATTCTTGAATCTTTTGTCAATGGCGGCGGTCTAAAATAATCTCAACTCTTTCGTATATCTTTAGATATTATTCATCCAATAATCGTACAAAGTCATATATGTCAGTAAGAATAATGTGACCCCACAAAACATGAAGTGGATCGTTGTGTTCATTGACCAAGACCAAAAGAAAATGGAAGTGCAGACACGTCGTGGATGGTGGAAAGTCGAAACTTTATTTAGAGGCCGACGCGACGTAATTTATAACTAGTGTATCGACGTACGTGTGTTTGTATAATATTTTTTTATAATTCATACGAATTATATTTAAATGAAGATCAAAATATAAATAGCTAGAGAATACACGGTAATTTTGATATATAAATTTAAAAATAAATTGAAAAATAAAAAAATAAAATAAATAAAAAAATGACCTCAGTGAGAATTAAACATATAACCTAAACCCAATAAACAATTACTCTAACTGTTGTACTACATATAACTTGCAATAAAATTTGAACATTTTATTAATATATATAATTATTAAAACAGATCATAACATCAAAATTATTACTCTAAGCGTCTGAAACTTAATAAAATAGTATAGATATCAAATTTGAATACTTCCCCGCAATTTTTTTGGTTCGCGCCGAAGAAATGCTCATGATGCGATATTTTTTCCATCTCAGGTTGAAGTTTCAAGGACATTAAAAAGAGAAGATCTGCAAACTTTTGAATCCCAAAGAATGACCTCAACTGGTGATGATTTTGAAAGGCTTGGAAATTTTGACCAAAGAAGGATCGTCCCGTCCTGGAATGACGAATTTCTGAAATATTTTCAAGGTTTTGGCAATGTGATCGACTGTTATTTCTGGAATGCCATAGATTTTGGTCATGCATGTCACCTTTAGGATAAAACGTGGGGCAGTACCGACGCGCCTACATCCTCAACGGCAAGACTTTGAAGGTAAACCGGTTGAAACGAATTCAAAAAGAGGCAGCCGCAGCAAATTCCGATCCTAGAAACATGCTAATTATTCACGATGCAGCATATGTGGAAAAATCGTCCATATGTAGTTCATATCTATGCTTCAGGCCATTTAACTCCAAGCTACCAAAGCATACTGCATTATCATCCTCGTATGAACTATATGGTACCAGCAGGTGTTCTGGAGCTCCATTTTCCTGGACGAAAGCAAGCTTACAATAGATCGAATGGGAAGTTATACCATTGCTGCCAATAATTTCCCCCGCTTAGTAGTTGCTAACTTCCCGCAAATAATGCGGGCTATGGAAACTTCCCAATGGCGCTTACTGAGTATTCAGATCAAGATTTCAATTACTATGACCATACTAATGGATATTACTAGTATGCTCGGAATTGGAATTCGAGAAAATATGCAGCGACATATATGAGCAGTGTGAGAAATAACATTCTGGACTTTGGTTTTCTTTGCGCCAAAAAATTAATTCATCATTTGATTGAGATCGTGTTGATTCAAATAGACCAACATGATATCTAAGTTACAACCGAAGAAAACAATTGTCAGTCAGCGCGATGTAACTTCAAAAGTTGCAGCTACTACCTTCAAAGCTAATCGCATGGTTATGCTATTCATTGATTTGCAACAAAGGGCAAGCTCGTAATGGCACCCCAATAATAGCACGTGGTCATCTTCTCGAAGATCTAGACCCTAAGACACAAAACGGGTGGTTAGGAATTATTAATGCTACTAGCAAAAGTAAAAAGATATTCCCACAATGACAAACAAAACTCGGAGTACATAATTTGCAAGATAGCATACGTGATCGTGTGTAGGTTCAGTTCCAACATGGGTAAAAAGAAGATCATCCACTCAAATTAGAAAAAAATTAGTTTTTCTTCATTTTTTTTTCTAAAATTGCGAGTAGCACTCTTCCTCTCTCCGAGTTCCTAGATCTACCCCCAATCGTGTGACAAGTCGAGTTAACCCTGGATAGGTGATCAATAATAGGTCTTGAAGAACAACCAAAGGAAACGTGTACCGTCTTGCTATTTCACGAAACTAAAGTTTTTCAAACCACAAGGAAAACAAATTAAGATGGTAACAAGCATGGTATCCAACACATGCATGGACAATCATTTTACATACGCAAATTTGCTTTATATAACTAAATAAATAAGTTTCCTGAAATGTAGTACTTACTACTTGAGCGTTTTATGTTGCGGCAAAACTTGCTGCCGCATTGACAATGAAATGCCTTTATAGGATGGTCATGGTCATCAAAATCAATACCATAATCCTGCAAACAGGCAATACACTTCTTAGTTAACTAATTACTGAATACACAAATTAATGTTTACTTCATGAAATGCGCAACTACCGTATTCAAATACATCCTTAATGTGCTGTATCAAGCAACCAAACATTATGGTCTGAAGCAGGCAATTAAGTAGACCATAAACCCTACTTCCCCACGAGCATTAAAATTGTGCCTTTTACACGAGTGTAATTGAGTAAAATACCCTAAGGCACCCTTTAGTGCAAAAGATAAGATTCCTCATTGTTAAAAGTTAAAGAAGCATATGCAATCATTCACTTATAACATTATCATGAAAAATAAATAGCATTTTCAAGACATGCCTCTATGAAACTGAAAATCTTAACTATAAAGCAAGATCACGTAATGAAAATGTAATTACCCAAGTAAGTTCTTCCATTGCTTTCACTTTTCTTGTAGTAAAGAATGCAAGCTACATTGAGAGAAGAGATCCAGTTCAACTTCATTAGAAGACTTGACTTTAACCAACATAGATAGTGGGACAAGTTGTAGAAAAAAAAGTGATCACATACGTGATAATAGTGGTGATCAGGAGTCTCCACTTCCACAGGTATCTCAACCATGTTCGAGTCATAACATCTATAGACAAGAGGGAAATTAAAGATCATCTGCCATTGATATCAGAACCTGAATCTTTGAAATGAAAACTCTAACTGAAGCTTTCCTGTTAACTGGGACAGGGGAAGGGAAAGAGACGCAAGGACACACTATTTGTAACGCAACTTGCATGATACAAGTTGAAATAATCGAATCCAATGGTCATCAAAATAACAAAATAATAATCGTAGTATACGAGCAACTTCTTGTAAACTAATATTAAGATGCTGCACTGTCGAACCAAATCTAGACGCTACAATCACTTGGAAAAATATTAAAGAGAGATGTACCGATTGAAGTTTTTTTTTAAAAAGAAACTATGTCATCAAATGCATACTTCTTAATAAATGAACTTACCTGTGATTGATAAACCTTGCAACATTTCCATAGTAAGTAGCATCCAAACAAAGAGCTTCTTCGTCTTTGAGTACTTCTTCTGCACCCCAATCAGCATCAAGAAGAACAGGGTATGAATGTTTCTCCCCTTTAGGACTACGTAAAACACGATCAAAGAGCTCTGCATTCGTTAAAACTTCTCCAACATACTCACAAACAAATGCACCTTTTGGTAGGTCCTCCAGTGTACGTAGACCCCACCCCTTAACTTCAGATATCATAAACACCTAGGGAACATGACATGGAAAACACCAAAAAAACTAATGAACCCCATGAAAAATTTTCAATAGACTGGAGCTAGGATGAGAGAGAACACACTACCTGTAATTTGCGACTTATTCCTCTCTGTACAACTCGATTTCCACACAGTATATTGCAGCCACATTTCCACCAACATTCTTTGATGAACTTCCTCACTAGATGCCCTTTGCAAGGTTCAATGACATCTTCACTTTTTGATCTTTCAAGAACGCATTCCTTACAGAAAAACTGGCAGTGCTTCTTCGGATCACGATTCATGGAAATACACTCATTAAGAAAATCCTCTTTAACAAGGCCATCGGAAGTGTATGCAAATTCACCTCCAGTTTCATGTGCACAGGCACAGGGAGTGGATAACAACAGACAATCCCCAGAACAAGTACCACAACAGTTGTTATCTCCCATACGTGCTAGAGAGAAATTCAGATATGCATTTTGAAAAACTGCATTTTGGGGTATGTAAAAGAAAGATGGAGGACGCTCATCATTGACTTCATTCACTGTTGTGATTAAAACTTTTTCGAGTCCCTTGGCAATATCCAAAACCTCAAGTGAGCTGACAGTGCTTAGAGCCACTAGCGGCTGATGGGCAACCTCCAAGCTCAAATCATTCATTTCTTCAGTACAGCTCACTCTGTTTGATCCACAGTCATCAAGACTTGCCATCTTCTTTAGGGCTGTTACATCATCCATGCTAGTGCAAGTTGGAGGAAGTGGCAATGTATTGGGAAGAGGCACGCCGGAATCAAACTGAACAACTGATCGACTAACAGAATTAAAACCCAAGCATCCAGCACCTAGGCCATCTGCTGCAGAAGATTAATACAGTACACAATAGTAGCAGTTAAAGCCATGATTCCGGTACTCTCCAGTAGATTTGGATCCTAATTTCTGAGGTTACCATCAATTTTTTCGAAAAATTCATAAAGTTTGACTAGAGATCTTTTGTATGATATGAGACATTTATCCACCACCAATGCTGTAATAGATTAAGATCAATTAGACAATTACATTTAGGCTTTCCACAAGCCAAATCACCGATTTTAGAGACAGACTTGAGAATATTTCACTTTTCCAAAAGACAAGGAAGCAATCATCAGTTATGAAGGGCACTCACCTGGGGTCTTTGCCGGTGCTCCACTGTTTTTCAGTTCATTTGCAGCAACATTCCCATCGGTGGCGTCTATTCTTTGAGCAGTATGGGATGCTGAATGTTCAGGGTGGTCATCTGCAATGGTGCCATTCATACTCAAAGCACCTCCTTCATTCAATGTATCTGTGAATTTTGAACCATGATCCTAAGAATGACTAGTAGAATACAAAATCATGTAATGATTAAGTAATAAAATAGCTGTGCAGGAGAGAACATTAAATGGATCCTGAAAGGGTCGTTTGTATGCTTGATGACAAAATTTTTACAAATATAATGTTATCTTGTAAATCCAATCTGTAATCTGAATGGCGTAAACCAAAAAAAAGCCAACCAAGAAGCATATTCCTCAAAATTCAACAGGTGAAACTGAAAAATAAAATGTATAAAGCAAATGGTCAGATACACCCAAAAAAACAACTTACTAACTCCATTTCATCGAGTATAAGCAATTAATATACACTAATGGCAACAGCAAGTGAGTCAAGACCTAAGATATAAACAAGAAACACCCACAAAAATCTGGGGACAAAAGAAACGAGTTTTCAGTTCGTCGTCTAAGGGAGACCTGCTAAATGGACAAAATGTTACTTATACACAGATAAGTGTTGGTTTGTCAAATCAAGAATATTAACGACAATTCAATTTCAATCAAAAAAAGATAGAAAATTTTGGATGCACATACTGTGAACAACAAGAAGAGGAAAGGTATACCTGGATGGACCTTGGCCACAGGAAACCCTGGACATGGAGCGTCATCAGCGATTGGCTCATCTTTAGGCTTAATCAGAGTATGATTGGCATTGCTCTTTTGTTTAGGCAAGGATGATAAAACAATGCCACACTTATTATTTTGGTCTTTTAGGCATCCAGCATCAGATGAACTTCCAGAAACTGCAATCTTCCCCCCCGATTGCGAAGAGACAGATCCCTTTCCTCTGTCTCTCAGCCTCATTGGATGAGAAGGTGATCTCCTTTCTGTTCCCAACGAGGTATTTTGCTGAATTCTGCCTATGTCACCGAGCTGGCAGGGATCAAATTTCTCATTGACAATCAAGGATTTGGCAGAAGTATGTTGCTCTTGTTTATTGGAACCAAGTGATTGACATGTGTCAACTGGATCCACTGTACCGTGTGAACCATTTGCCTTTGGAAAATGGTCTTGATGTAGTTCATCTGGTTCTTCTTTTGGCTTGACAAGTGGAGTTTTGGGTACATTAATATTAGAAGTACTTGAGGAGGAAGTTTGACCATCTCGATTTCTATGTCGCAGTCTTTTTAAAGGCCGTTCAGGCTCTTCAGAAGCCTGAGTTTCTTCCTCCAAGCAATCCTCTTTCTGTTCGAGAAGTACACCAGCATAACAACATATTGAGTAAAATAAGAATGAATAAAGATATTAGTTATAAAAATACAACCACCAATCATAGTTGATTTATATTGCATGACAATAATTAAAGATTAAGTTACTCACTTCACCATTCACAATCTTCTTCGGATGCTCTGCGGCCTGACAAATGGCACAGATCAAATTATCAAATCATCAGCACTAACAAACCTTTTTTTCTGTATATATAAAACACATAATCACAATTACATTAACTAAAATCGAAAAGCTAGCTCTGAGAACTGATAAGCAGACTAATTATCGAATCAATCACATACTTCGGTATTCAAGATCTTCCTAGAGCACTCTGCAGCCTGAGAGATCAGAAAAACCAATGTCACCGCAGTTCGATCAAAAATAGAAAGATCAACAGCAGTAAGATTTTAACTAAACAAGACTAATACGAATACAAAAAGAAAAAAAAGAGAGAAGAGAAAAGAAAAATGAAAAAAAAGGATTTTCAGAGTTGTAATTGGACCTTGTGCGACAATCCTTGTTTCTAGTTCTTTTACATAGTGATGCCCACTATTGGCGGTACTCAGCCATGTAAGGATACGAAATAAAGAAACATAAAATGTACTATTGCATTAGGTGTCTCAAGAAGTGATAGAAATTAAGGGGAATACACAGTATTCTGTCTGAAGCATTTACCTCTACTTCATCTCTCTCAAAAATAGCATCAGCAAGGGCTCGATAGTTTTCCTCTTCAATAAGCGTCCAATTTTTATCAAACAACTTTAGCAAACTTTTCAATACCGGCTTTACCTTATCCTCTGAGATCCCAATACTTTTCATAGCACGAAAGGCATTTGCAACCTTTTCTTTTGTCTCTTTGCTCATTTCAACAGATTTTATAACTCAGAAACTGATTCTTTACTTCCCCTGTAATCCATCATTTGTTATCAAACTGAAAGATAGTTGGAAAACGAAAAACTACAAAAGTATTATTACAACCACATCTTAATCAAAATATAAGCTTTTCAACAACTGATTAAGAAAATAAAATTGCAAGTTGATGGGAGGTGAACTCCAGCGCAGTAGATCACAAAATATTTCAACTTTTCTCACCAATTTGCAATCACAATCAAAAATAAATAGCAAATTTTCGCACTTGATGTGTGCATTCATGTTAAGTTTTAATTTGAAGTGTAATTTCATATTATGTTGCTGTAATTTTTGGTTCAGATTTTATTTTGTTATATGATATGTTATAGAAATTTTAAATATTAAAATAAAGTTGACGAGAGATGTGTTTTCGAAATTTCGAGGAAAAAACAATTCAAAATATCAAAGAAAGATAGTTATTCATATAGGGTGATTTAGCAATAATTCATAAAAACACAACGAGTGACAAAGTGGGTAACTTTTTTTTTGCTCTTGCTCAGGATAGTAATGATAGGCTAAGTGTTGGCATTGAACAAACAACATATTTGCAAAAGACGAATCTCGATTAACAACTAATCTAAGAACAACAATTTTCCCACGGCAGGAAACATAATAACATTATTTTACCTTCAGTTGTGATTATCACCTTTCCATATTCAAATTCAAGAGAATCCTTAAACATAAGCTGCTTGCATAAAACTGAAAGCAGGTTTTAGGAATCTACAAAAAACATGTTCACAGAAAGATAAACACAGATCATACAAATGTGCCTCACAAAATTTGCTTCTTGACGTGTGTACATGCGTATTCTCAAATTTAAAATTTTATTTTATTTTACTTTTTTTTTTAAAAAAAGGAGAAAATGGCCAGTAAGCTTTTTCCTACAGACAATGGCGGACACGAAGTTGAACAAAAACAACACTTTCCTCCACCAAAAGAAAGATAACAAACACGACAATGATAAAATGTAGAAAAAGAACATAAAAAACCTAAAACCCGAAAAATTAGGAAACATAGATACAAAAAATTAGCACAGCAAACAAAATTATCCGAAAATCTATTTACTCCCGTAAATTCAACAAGTGAATCCCTCTCCAACAGCGCAGATTGCGCCATGTGAAGGTACAGAAAAAGGGAAAAAAATCAGCGAAAGCCGAATTCGTAATCGGACATACAATGCATGGCGGAAACGGAAGTTCTTACCAGGTAGGCAGCTACTGGCGATCTACAGCGGAAATAGGGCAAGCAAGCTCTAACGGGTGAATGTCTCTTGACCACGGAGAATCAAATAGAATATTAGTGTGGTGCACTCCACGCACCTAACTCGCGTTAGCGAACGATAAAAAAGAAAAAAATTGTATAGGATATAAAATAAAATAAATACCACAACAAGTAATTAATACTCGTACGTATCATTTAAATTGTCTCGCCGTACCTGTGTAGTTAATATGGAGTTTTATTAAATTTTAAAATTATTTTGGTTTATACCATAAATTATAAATAATATTATTATATAATTATGATGGTCTTAGTTAAAAAATAATAGAAGATTAGATAGAAATGATAGATTTATTATTTATATATATATATATATATTATATAAAGTTGTCTATTTTGTGACAACTATACAAAAACATCCTATTTATTTATATAATTTATCGAATTTTTTTAAAAGTCAAAAAATCATATATTATATCTACAAACTACATATTTAATATAATTAAATTATTTTTATCCAAATAATAATTTTAAAAATTGTAACATGATTTTATAAATCAATTCGATTTATTAATAATATATCTTATTTTATACACCTAAGTTGTTGTTGGCTAATATCATGGAGAGAATGTTATATCACATGGTTAAATATTTGATTTTGTTGTTGAACGAGCGGATAATTATTCAGGTTTCGTGGTATTAGTGTTATTAAAATGTCAGTAACATAAACTTTTTTTTATTACAACTCACACTAATCCGACGGTGGGTGCCCATTGGCTACAAAACCGTTTTCAGTAACATGAAGTTTTGGATATAATAAAATCGTGCTATTTTTCGAAGTGTTCAAAAAATCCACCCGTCCACCTTCTTCGCCACCTTTTCAAATCCTTTTCAACTGTGATAATGCATAAACGGAAGAGCGATACCGAGCTTCATCATTTCTTTCCTAAAACATTGCTCCAAAGTCAAAATTCCTAAACGAAAGGGGAGAGCAGAAGCAATGTCGGATCCTCGAAAAGCCGCGGGGTCTTTGAATCCGTTGGTTTTTAATTTCCGGAAGCTTGGTCTTGAGCTCAAATGCCCTCTCTGGTATATCTCCATTTTTTAGGTTGTGGGTATCATTTTGTGTATATATTAGGTTTGCGGAACAATTTCTCAGGTTCCCATGATTTTTCCCCATGAGTTTTGTCAGTTTGAATTTGCTGAGGAAGCCGACGTTGCTTCCATGCAATCATATTTTCTGCAAGTAAGTTCTAGCTTCCCTCTTTTTTATTTAATTATTCCTTGAGTGCTGAAAGATTTTATTCTCAAACTTTTTCCCCGGATTTTGTAGTGTATGTATCCCCAAGTCTAGCCAGTTCACTGCTGACTGTCCCTCATGCCAGCAACAATTCACGGATCAAGGTACCAGATTTTTCAACAGTTTGTTTTGCAGATATTTTATCCAGGATTTCAGTATAAAGTCTATATTTTGGGGAGTTAACAATTCGTTTGCCTGGTGTTTAATTGCATACTACTTATTATTGTTTCTGATTCCTTGTGGGTTATTCATTGGAAAAAATTGATGTGTTTTGCAGAAATAAGGCCAGCTCCTTACGTGGATAATATTGTTGCCATTTATAAGAATTTGGATGCTGCTTTCAGCTCTACCTTGTTGCCAATGTTTTCTGCCGGTAAATATGACTCTTGACTATAAACTGGTGGGTCACATTGCTCAGACTATTTTATGTAATATTACTGATTTGTTATCATTGCAGATATGAGAACTCCGATTTTAATATCAAGTTCTGCAGGCCAATTGAGGAAGGAACTCAGTGAAATTGCTCCAAAAAATAAGCACTCTTGTACTTCGTTGGAAGATGAGCTTGATTTGATGAAAAAAATTGAAACATGTGGAGTGTCAAAGGATGGTAATTGTGAGAAATTTGATAGGAAATTTGATAGGAAATTTGAATGTAGAGTGGCACCAAAATCAGATCAGAAATCTCCATTGCATCGATGTCCAATGGAGAAAAATGTGGCAAATTTTCGCTCTGTATCTGAAGAATCAGAAATGAATCATGCCCCAGAAGTAACTCCAGGAAGCTCACCCTCTGATAGTGGTAACAAATATAAGGAAGATTGCAACACCGATCCAGGCAGTGGAAATGAGGTTAGTTCAATTCTTAATTTTTCGCACAAGTTTATGAAAAGTATCTTGCCTCTAGAACTCAATGAGTTAAATCTAGTTGCCAATGGAGGTTGGAGTTTGTTTATGAATGAAACCACTTCATACTTAATCTTGGCCTATAAAATATAAGCTACTTATTAAGAATCTCTTTTCTGTAAAATATTCATTAGTTAAAATCTCCAGTTTACAGTAAAATCTGCAGCCAAGAGTTGTGCCAAAGATGCTCTGGTTACACTTTCTGGTGAAGTGGATAATAAAACTGATCCAATGGACACATTACATAACAAGGAAATTAAGAGACAAAAGAAGATATATTATGGTTCGTCTGATGAAGTTACTCGGAGTCATGAGTATAACAAAGATTACACTGTACTTGATGTTGCATCATACATGGATGGAAGCACTTGCGTGTTTTGCCATTCTTCTGAGATAACTGATGTAAGTTTCATTTCAATATGGATAGTAAGTTTGGACCTAGATCTTGCCACTTTTCTCTTTGTAAGATTATTGCTTATCATATTGTCATACATTTTGTGATAAGATGTAAATATGCTAGCGTAATATTCATACGTTAACGCGTGTTGCAGGGTAGTGGACCTATGCAACAGTATGCAGATGGAAAGGAAGTTGCAAGAGGTGAAACTACTCTTTCTAAGGTCATCTCTGTCCACCGTAAATGCGCAGAGTGGTAAGTGTGATTTTGGCATGCATCAGAGCCTTAATTTCTGTCAAATCTTTGTTTTTGGAACCAAACCTCGATTTCTATAAGAATAACAAAAGATAATGTGAAGTTTTGTTCTCCAAATATGCTAGCATTGAAAAAATTCTTCTAATGACGTTATACGTTTCCTTTATTCTTAACTGTTGTTTGAATGGATAAATGTCTGTCAAATTGAGAAATATTATGTTGTTCAGGTCCCCTAAAGTCTATTATGTTGGAGAATCTATTAAAAATTTGGAATCTGAATTGGAGAGAGCTGCTAAGCTCAAGTGCAGCAGCTGTGGTGTAAAGGGAGCTGCACTTGGGTGCTTTGCAGAATCGTGTTGTAGGAGTTATCATGTTCCATGTGCAGTAGAAATACCAGATTGCAGATGGAATTGTGTGAGTATCCCATGCCATCCTTACTCTTTATTTCTTCTTTGTTTCTTCTCCGAATTTATTATATCCGCTCGTTTTGACCCGTTATCCTATAATGTCATGGATATGTAGGATGAGTTTTTAATGTTATGCCCAGCTCACAAATCTATGAAATTTCCGTGTGAAAAGTCCAACTCTAGAAAGCGTGAACGTGGAGAAAACCAGTCCTTGTCCACTCAAAGGTATGGATATTTCTACTGTCATCATTTGTTGATTTAATTACTCTTCATTATTTGATACAAGTGTAGGACTCAAATACAAACCACCATGCATGTAAATCTCTGTTGCCATTTGTTATTTATATTTTATATTACCTGAAATTTCACCTTCAACCTCTAGCTTTTCTATGACTAAAAAACAGTTACCAAGTTCAATTCAGGAGGTTTTAGCCAGATGGGTAAAACTTTTGGCTAATATTTGTGCTGAATACTGTTTAAAAGAAGGAACCCGCTGGACATTTAGATGGGTTACTGGTCCATTTGTTCTTTCTTAAATTGAAATGGAAAATGCGTTGTAGTTTCTCTGAGGGTTGAAGTACTAAAATAATGGTGATTGATAGATCATTTTTGTCTTTTTTTGTACAGATCCATTGAACAATCCTTTTGGTCACTTTCTCCTAATGGACCTCAACAATGGGTTCTTTGTGGATCTGCTCTGTCCTCTGAAGAGAAGGTTAGTTTCTGCCAAACTTTGTATCGTACTTTTCGGTTACAAACTTAAGTAAAGGTTTCAGGCTACTATTCGGATTCTATTTCATTTTGTTGGTTTGATCATATTCTCACTGAATAACATACTGTACAAAAAATGTTCAAAGTAACTAATATCTTATATTGATTGTTGGCTTTCAGCATATGATGATCAAGTTTGCCTCGAATTTTGGCGCTGAAGTTTCCAAGTCCTGGAATTCAAATGTTACCCATATGATCGTGACCACAAATGAAAAAGGGGCATGCAGCAGAACTTTTAAAGTTCTCATGGCTATTTTGAACGGAAGATGGGTCCTTAATATTGATTGTGAGGATGATACATATTCTACTAAACGGGCTTACAATCTTGTTTGAATCATACTAGTAAATGTCATACATCTTTATTTTAGGGGTTAAATCATGCATGGAAGCAAAATATCCTGTGGATGAAGAAAATTATGAAGTTGAGCTGGACAATCGTGGTGTTCTTGATGGCCCACGAACTGGAAGACTGAGAACATTAAATAATGTAAGTCCTTCTAATACGAGGAGAGTAGTTCATTCGTTACACTTACTTTTCAGTTTTTTAAGGCATGAGTAAGAGAAGTGAGCCAACACTCACTATTATATTATACAGAAGCTTATAAGTCAATCCATGCTTTGATGTAGAGCTGTGGTTGAAACAGTGTAACATTCTCCTCATTGTTATTAACCCAAGGGATTTGTATATTTTCTTAGATAACTAAATATATCTGGTGATGTGAATCAGGAGATTCCATCGTTATTTCTAAATCTGTGACGATAAAAATGAGACTCTGGACTCTAGCCAGTAGCCACCGCCTAATGAGCTATGACTCTGGGTCATTACACTTAATTTTGGGTGTCAAGATTTGTAAAACCAGCTACCAACTACTTCCATGTATTTTTTTCAAGTATCTTAGAAGCTTGGATTATAGTTCAGATGTAATCATGAGTGTCAATGTGGCATTACGGATTGATATTATCATATTGTCGTTGTGCAGGCTCCAAAGCTTTTTGATGGTTTACGGTTCTATTTTCTTGGGGATTTTGTTCCCGTGTACAAGAGTGGTCTTTTAGCCTTAGTTATAGATGGTGGAGGAACCGTTATAGGGAGCTTGGAGCATATAGCAGCACAAAGAGAGTCCTGGGATTGTATCTAGATGTCTTGTTGTGTATAATGCTCAAGCAGAAGCGAATACCAGAACGGCAGAAGCCGGTGATTTAGCCAAAGACAACGATGCTCGTGCCATTCCACACACATGGATCTTGGAATCCATCGCTGCACACAGATTGTTGTCTTAAGATTCTATTAAGAAGTTTTAGCTTTTGTTCTTCCTCTAAAATGTCAATTTATGATGGTGGCTTATTCAAAGTAAGCTGGCATAATGAACATGAATATAATTTATTGCAGTATCGTATTGTATTTAAATCATATTTAACAATTTTAGTCCAACGAAGATCTATTATAAATTTCCATTATATAATTTCCATGACTTATCGCGTACAATTTATCCGAAAAACATGATTTGAAAGTTATTACATTAAACTTGATGTCTTCCTTAATGCACAATATGATCACATGTCCATGTACATCATTTGTAAACTGCATGTTTTTTTTAATCAGAGATGGAGGAGAATATTGTGAGAGTTTGGTTCAATGTGTCAATTTGTAAAGTACCGTGTTACATTAATAAATAAATAATGGCTCTTCCAAAAAATTTAAAATAATTATATGAATTATGAAATCTCAATAAAACGAAGATGGAATGAAATAATAAAATATTATTTGTTAAAATAAAAATGATAAAAACAGGTGTGAACATATTATTGGAAATTTAAATTTAAATAAATAATTTATAACTTATAATTGTCCTGAGAAACCAATCAAGCTAGAGATACTTATGAGTATTAAAATGAAGTTTATTATAATTATAAATAAATAAAAAGCTAAAATTATTCATCAAACCTAGTTAAAATCACCCTATTAAACCGCCATTTTTCAGGCCACAAAATCGAAGACTACCGGCCAGCTAACGGCACTCTTGTTTGAACTGAAATATCAAGGTGGATGAAGCTAGTTTACTTCACACAAGAGAGGAAGAATACAAAGTTCTTTTCAACATAATCAATAAGGCGACAACCTGTATCCAGCAATGGATTCCAAGATCCATGTGTGTGGAATGGCAAGAGGGTAATTTTCTTTGGCTAAATCACTGGCAGTGCCTCGCTATTTGGTTCGAGTTGAGCATTGTACACAACAGGACGTGAAGAAACTTCTTCAGGATTGTGACTTTGTTCTGCTATCTGCTCCAAGCTCCATACAATTCCTACACCACCTGTAACTAAGGCTAAAAGTTCGCTCTTGTAAGCTGGAACAAAATCCCCAAGAAAAATAGAACCGCAAACCATCAAAAAGCTTTGGAGTCTGCGCATCAAACAATGTGAAAATGTCAACCCTTAGTGCCACAGCCCACATTGCCACTCAAGATTAGGTCTGGACTATAATCTAAGTTTCTAAGATTCTTACAAAAAATATACATAGAAGTTATCGGTAGTCTTACATATCTTGATAGGTAAAAAGGATCGTGCCATGGCTCGCTCATTAGGCACTGGCCAGAGTCTCATTTTTGTCTAAGCAAATATTCAACCCCCTTGGGTTGATAACAATGAGGACAATGTCATATGCCGGTCCCACAAAGGCTCTGGGACTAATCATGAATTTATCCAATCTTTTAAATTCGTAAATCATTTTATCTTCTTATATATATTTTAGAATAAAAGTATGAAATTGTTAATTCACTACTTTGCTCTTTTATTCACATTGTTAAGTAGGTGACGGATAGATATTCAGCTCATATTAACCAAAAATTTTAGGCATCTGGCTAAACCTTCTTACCAAAATTTTAGGCATCTGGCTAAAATTTTCTTCTGGTTCTTCCCCAGACTTCTACCTTTCGACATTGTTTTCATCATCTTTTTGGCTTTCTCCGGTAAGATCACTTTCAAACTCACCCTAATTTTTAAGGGTTGAAGCACCCAAATAACAGTCAAAGTTCCTACTTATACTTATGCAGTCATTAAACATCATTAACTAATTCACAATCATTCACGAGCCCTCCACAAATTGTCCATCATTCTATGCGTGTTATTTATACTTCATTTGGATTCCAACACATTAATTTTATCGTTGCTAGTCACCTAAAAAATATGAATATTTATTACACTCTTCATCAGTATCTGTGCTTCACTCGATCATACACAGCAGGCATTGGCAGACAGCCACTCATCTGAAGGGCTCTACTGGAGCAGTCTCTTCAAGGAACGCAGCAGCTTTAAAACATTCAGCAGCTTCCGGAGCTAACGAACTACCTCCAGTTTTGTAAAGCAGGCCAAGGTTATACCATGCGGAACTGTTCATTCTGTCATGCCGTAGAGCTTCTGTCAAAAAGCTTCGTATGATCGCAGGAGATAGGCAACCGATCTTTCTCAGCACTGCAGCCTTGGAGACTAGAGTTGGGACGTGCGTTGGATCAACTTCGAGGGCGAGTTCATAGGATTTTAGTGCTTCTTTGTGCTGGCCTTTTGCTTCGTGAAGCAAACCTGTTTTTATGACACGGAAATTGGACTGTTGACCAGCTGGTTCATGATCAAGTATGAATATGCAACAGAATGGGAAACTATATCACACCTTATCCCACGGCCAGCATAATATTTTTTACTTCTTGTTCAACTTTAGATTAGTTCTGTACAAATATATTGACAGATACACTTATAATCCGAAACCACTTCAAGATCTTAATATAATTTTATATTATGATGTGATATCATCATCCACTCATTTTTGGCATCAATGAGCATTTACACCCCCACCAAAAGGCCAAAACAATATCAAACATTCGGTTGATTCTCACAAAAGTAGTTCAAAATCTTTTCCCAAAAGATCCAAAATAAATCCAAAAATGGCCTTTGGTTTTGTGTCTTACGTTCATCATGTGTGTTTCATGTGGTCCAGAAGAATTTCATTACTGTGACACCAAGAAACAAATAAGATAGTACGGAATATGAAGGAGAAAAACTCGAGAAGCAAGCATTTTATACCAGAAGTGTGCAATCTAGAAGCACAAAAAGTACTTATGGCTTTGGATTTTGAAAGACAGATCTCAGCATCTTGCCACTAGGACAAACTTATGTAGACAGAAGCCAAATCATGCCATGTTTCCATCTCTAGATTTTTGTTATGGTTTCTTCTGTCCTGTCATTATGAACATGAAGGATCTTCATCAAACCATAACTTCATAGAGACCACATACACACCGAGATGAGTAATGTTTGCACCAAAATTAACAATTTTGTAACAGGATGAAAAATGGGGAACATAACAAAGATCTCACATAAAGGTCTAAGAGCAGACTACGTACAATGGCAACTACAATGCCAATAACAAGTTGACCAAGCTAAACATATCAGTTTTCAAGCAACATGTCGAGTAAACATCATGTCTTGTAATCGGTCCCAATATGAATCCACAAAAGAGTAGCAAAACTCCTTGTGGGAAGTTAATCGGGCAATAAAATATTTGGTTGACTTGGGTTATCAAGTTTTGCATGTTTGATTAAGCATTATGATGGCATACATCCTCTCTTCAGCTTTTTAAATGCTGAGAACCAGAAGGGAACCAGATATTGGCTCATTGAGCAACTAAATATCACAAGTGTCTCAATTAACACATACAGGTCCAATTTAAACCTTTTTAAGTTAAAAATACGACGCATGAATACATAAATATGCCATAGAGAGAGGTGCAGCGAACCTTCTTTTTCTCCGAAGCAAAGCTTTTACTCTGAACTTGAAGGACAGCAAAAAGTCGAGAAAAAGTTTCAATGGCCCACTTCATTAGACCCTGGGCAATTTGGAGCTTCGCTTTAGTTCTAAGCAATTCTTCCTGATTCCATACTCCAGTTTGATCTAGAGCAGCATTAACGATCGTTTCAGCATCTAAATAACGTTTGTCAGCAGATAATATTCGACTCAACAAGATCCATCCTTTAAGATTAGATCCCCCTTCCAATTTAACCAAGTATTTGGCGTGATGAAGTGCTGAATCCAACTTTCTCTGTTCAGCGTACTGTAAACACAGTTGATAAACAGAGATAAAATCATTCAGTTTAGTCATTCTTCCAGCAATTTCAAGAGCTGCAAGAGCCTCAGATTGTCCTTCAACCCTCTCACTATCAGACAGAACTGATCCAGATTTTAACGAAAGAGAGATGCCCAACATGCAATTGGCAACACCAGCCAACCGATCACATCTCCTATGCGAGCCTTCAACTGCTCTGCGAGCAAAACTAATCCCATCTTCTACGTGCTTTGAGATTCCCCCACATATCTTTGAAGCAAACAATAATCCTCGTAAATATGTGGAATCAGAGTGACTTTTCAATAATTTTTGCCAACGATCCAAAGCATCCAAGTCATCGCCTTCTGAGTGATGACAGAGAGCTAAGATATCATATCTTTCTTTCCGATCTAAAATTCCAGGAAGCAGCTCTTCCAGTTGATTAGCCAAAGCCCCAATTCCACCTGATATGGATAATGCATAGGTAAAGTGATCCAAAATCGAAGGATCCAACTCAATCTTCATCAGAGAAGCTTTTCTTAAAAGAATTATCAAAAGAAGAATTGCTTCCTCAATATTGTTTTTGGGAACAAATGAACTGTCTATCTGTGATCGTAGGTTTGGGGGAATTGCTTCGGCTCCACTGTACAAGAGAAAGATTGCAAACTCCTTTTCAATATTTGCTATAGTTTGCGCATCAAGATTCCACTGATGAAGAAGGGCCCGGCGATATGACAAGATAGATTCACGGGGAGACTCAACAAGTTTCCACAATTCTGGAAGCAGCTTGACAGCCTTAGTTAGCGTCTCCTGCAATTTACAGTCAGCACCAAAGTTTTCAGGTAAGCCTTCTGGTAATGAAGATTCAACAATGTCCAAAATTACTGAGCATGATTGAGCAGCTTCTGCAAAAGGCGATTGGAAACACAAATCAAAGAGCCATTCACATATGCAGGTGTGCCAGACTCAAAGAATGGTTGTCTGCACTAACTGTTAGCCTACAATACCACCTCTTTCCCATAGTCAAAAACAAAATGTGAAGAAACAAGGACTTCTTAAGTATGACCACAAGCTCCAGGCGGAAATGGGACAATATCAGAACTTCTACAAGTACTGAACCGAACCAACAGGAAAGTCCAACAGGATATTACTAAATGCCACATCAGCCATAACAGCATAATTCCAATGGCCAAAATAATTAAAGGACAAAGTAGACGTAGGGAGTGCCACTGACCACTAATTTTAACCATTATAGACAAACTCTCAATAGTTAAATAAGCCTGAGGAACAGAGTCAATCCAGAAGCCATATGATCGAGAGACTAATAGATTATTCATATGTTGATCACCCATTGCAATGCACGTGCCAAGACCCAAGAGGGAGCAAATCACTACTGCCTTTCTTCGGATATTTAGTTGACACAATTAATATAACATTAAGAAAAAACCCTGACACGAGCATAATAAATTCCAAAAATCTTTGAAAACTAATGATTTTACTAGAATTCGGGAGAAAACAATGAATGGTGTCCTAACAAGAACTGCATGACAAGGCAAAATGCAATAAATTTGTATGGAAGATAATAAAGATAAGATTCAATAATACATAGAAAAGTTACCTTTATACCTCCCAAGGGCTTGAAAAGATTTTGCTTTTAGAAAATTTGATTCCAAGAGTAAACTAACAGCGTGTATAGACATTGCTGACGTTGCATAATTTTGCAACCGTCTCTTACGAGTTTCCCCTCTTGCAGCAATTGTGATTTTCATCTTTGGTGTAACTGCAGCAATATCTATCCCTTCAAACACACGCAAGGCAGCTTCTAAGTTTCCTTTTTGATACTCATACCTCCCCAACAAGGCCCTGGCTTCCTGATAATTATAATTTTTAAGTTGAGATCATACAATATTAGAATGAGTTCTGCAGGAACCTAATCAAAAGAAACAGCAAATCATGAACTCTGATGATAGAACAGATAAAAGATAAAAACCAAGATAAATATTATAACCATAACCAAAACCGTATCAAATGGAATGAAATATGGCCAAAAAATGAGGTCTGAAGAAAATGAGAAAACGACCTCATAATTTAAACAACCACTTTCACACAATGATGTTTCAGCTTCTTCAATATTGCCAGTATCAGGTTTATGTTCAGTTTCTCCAGCTTGAGAAGAATATACACTGGCAAAATAATCCTGGACAGCTACAGATTTAGAAGGGATCATTTCATCTACTCTTGTCTGTTCTCCTGAGCAGAGACGCTGCATTAATCTTCCCCAACTTAACTCGAATGTGTTCCAGTCGTCTTTCTTCAATCTTATTCCCATTCGTCATGTTGTTTCATCCCCCCTAAAACGCTTAAACAAGCAGATTTCAGTACTTGCAAAAATTAGCCCGCTTTTGGATATAACATCCTTAAATGAATAAACACTATAAAAGAATTCTCCTTTTTTAAAATTATATAATCAAGTAACTTAAAATAAGTAATACTAAACACTGTTTGAAGTTATAGGATGAGAATGTTGAGATAAATAATTTAATATGATAAAAAATATAATATAGTTAATATAGTATTTGATTTGATTAATAAATAATAATTTGTTTGATTTGATTGATTAAATTTGAGATAAAATGATATATTATCAATTTGTCTTTTTAATAACTAAAAAATATTAATAATATTAATTATTAAGGATAATATTATAATTTAAATTCAATTATTTGATTGAATTAAGATTAATAATTAGTGTATGGATAAAAATATGATAAATAAATATGTGAATTATGGATCGATTAAAATAACATTTCACTTGAATCGATGCCAAACATGATTGCAAATGCTGCTGTCGGAACAATCAACCAACAGGTTACAGCTACAAATCTCATGGCCAAGAGTCACTTTTTAGAACACTCACAGCTTGCTATAACTAGGAAACTTCAAACAAAAACCAAGTACTTAACCAACAAAACTTCCAAATTATAATAGGCAAAGAGAGCCCATTTCAGAAAACGGAAACTATCGCTCAGTTAACTCCGCAGGAACCCAACCCACCAGCCGTTGATCAGCAAAATTAACAACCCATACACCCAATACAGAAATTTTAAATTTTTTTAAAAAAAATCAGAAACCCTTGTGAGTAAAAATTTCTAAATTCAAGAAGTAAAACCCCATATAATAAATAATCAAAATACAAAGATCATTCAATCAATAAAGCAAAAAACAGTACGTAGACGTGATATATTACTTTGACAACTGAAAGCAGACCGCAAACGACTGAAGATTGAAGGCCAAGGCACTTACACACCAGCCCACGTATTACTAATGAAAATCCCCAACTTTTTCCAAATGCGGGGTACTGATAAAGAAAACCCTTTGATCAAACAAGAATCCAACAAAGCTTACACAAATGGGTCTTTTCTTCGCCTTTCTTTTCTATACAAGAAATTAAAAATAAAATCGCAATTAAAGTTCCTGTACAAATCGGAGGAGTTTGGGGTCGAAAACTGAAAACAGGGAATTGGATCTTCGAAGGGTAGCGGCTGACTTCACTGAAGATATGGGGATTGCTATCTCGTAGCTGGCAATTGGGGATTGGGGCAAGGAGAGTTCTACGTGGGGCCAATTAGAATTTCTTTCATATTTTGAGGTCATAAATGCTCCAATTTGCCACGTGTATAGCTATTGTGTCGCGTGGGTCGTCCTAAATTTTTTATACGTATAAATTTTGTGAAATTGCATATAAAAAATATTAATTTTTATCATGAATATAAATAAAACAATTCACTTTACGAATATGATACCTGAGATTATTTTATAAAAAAATTAGATATATATAAAAAATAAGAATAAAATATATCCTTATTTCGAAAGACTTTTAAATTATATTTTATACTAAAATATAATATAATCTATACATTTAGTCCTCATACATGGCAAAATATTTACATAATAATGAGACAAAGTATACTTGAAGTTATTTAATTGAATTATTAGGATATTAATTAAACAATATCAATGCATGAGATGTATTGATTTAAAAAATAATTTCTGAGAAAATATCATCATGTGTCAATTGATTGAGCCAAACTTCCTCCATAAAATTAATTCAACTGAAACAAAACGAGAACTGTATCAATTATGAATCTTGCAATGCCAATCTGATTTTCCGACAATTATTATATATTTTATATTGCAAGAAAACAAAATATAAAAACACGAAATCACATACTTAATAAGTCCTGGAAAATGAATATTGATTAAATAATCATCCCATGATTAATGGATCAAACCCGAACATGCGCGCATGCCTTCATTCCCACCACGATAGAGTCGAGGCTTTATATGCCAATCCAGGTTGCGGATCATATAGCAGTTTGGTTCAAGAGAACCATATCCATTTATTTTCAATATGAAATTTCAAATTATATATTTTTTAAACTATTAAAATAACTAGGAATAATATTATAATAATTTGAAAAGAATTTTTAAAATTTTATATTTAGTTATATATTTATGTTTGGAATTAATAATTACCCTTGAAAAAATGGCAAGTATTTGATTTCGTGGTATCTTTGATGGCCATCCGTGTACCTTGACGTACCGTGTTCCCCTTATTATCGGACATCGGATTCATCATCAGATAATTATTATTATTATAAAATAAATGTACGAACTCTTCATAATTTATTTGAGAGTATGTCTCTTGTGAGACGGTCTCACAAATCTTTATATGTGAGACGGGTCAACCCTACCGATATTCACAATAAAAAGTAATACTCTTGGCATAAAAAGTAATATTTTTCATGGATGATCCAAATAAGAGATCCGTCTCACAAAATACGACCCGTGAGACCGTCTCACACAAGTTTTTGCCTTTATTTGATTCTTTCCCGATGAACTCACTTGATAAATAACTGGTTGGTTCTTGATGATCTTGCGGTTTATTATTAGGATCAAAATGTTTTGTCATGCCGCCATCATAAAATTCACTTGTATCAGGAAAAAAATACAAAAATGTTCAATTTAAGATCATTGTGTGCGTTCATTTAATGTATAATTATGTTTGATTCAATTGCTGACATGAATCCAGACAAGTTAGAGAATTCCAGTTTCATGGAAATATCTAGTAACCTTTGAGAGCGTGAGTCTATCATAACCCTCTTAGAATATTTTTCGTATGCACTGTGTTTCAAGTTCCTCCGACTTAGCCTCCATTCTCTTCTTCTTTGTGTTATTGTTTAAATAGGGGACTTGAGCTCCTTCTAATGTTTTACCGAAACGAAATGGCATCTCTAGCATCAGTAGCGGAGCCAAGTATTCATTTCTACCTAGGTTAGAATTTTCTAAATCATGGTTGAGCTAATATTAACAAATGGAACCCCCAGACTACCAGAAAATAAGACAAAATTTATGTATAAAAAATATCGAAAAAAAACAAGTCGCCTGGGCGGAGCCATGTGCCTGTGTCTAGCATGACTCCTGCTCTAAGATAAATGTACGAACTCCTCATAATTTATTGGATTCTTTCTTGATGAACTCACTTGATAAATCACTGGTTCTTGATGATCTCGTGGTTTATTATTACGATCAAAATGTTTTGTCACGCCGTCATCATAGAATTCACCTATATCCGGAAAAAAATACAGAAATGTTCAATTTAAGATAATTGTGTGCATTCATTTAATGTATAATTATTTTTGGTTCAATTGCTGTCATTGATCCAAACAAGTTAGCGAATTCCTGTTTCTTGGAAACATCTAGTAAATATATATAACCTTTGAGAGCGCGAGTCTATCATAACATTTTTAGAATATTTTTTATATGCACTGTGTTTCAAGTTCTTCTGACTTAGTCTCCATTTTCTTCTTCTCTTTGTTACTATTTAAATAGGGGACTTGAGCTCCTTCTAGTGTTTTATCGAAACGAAATGGCATCTCTAGCATCAGTGGTATTGCCAGATTTTCATTTATACTCAGGTTAGAATTTTCTAAACTATGGTAGATCTAATATTAACAAATAGAGCCCTCGGACTACCAGAAAATAAGACAAAATTTTATATATAAAAAATATCTAAAAAAACAAGCCATCGAATGGAGCAACACATGGCTCCGCCGGTGTCTAGCATGACTCCTGCTCTAGGGTAATGCACTGTAGTATGGATTTAATATATTGATTAGTTGGATATTGGTTTTTGTTACAAAGATATTTAATCATATTAAAGTAAGAGTAATGATGTAATCGAGTCGAGCCGAGCCGAGCCGAACTCTTGAATGTTTGAGCTTGGTTCGTTTATAATCGAGCCGAACTCGAGCTTTATTTAACGAATATATGCATGGCTCACGAGCTTATTCAAACCTTATCGAGCCTAAACAAGCTTAATAAATATGAATTATATATTTAAATTTTCATTAAATTAATTAAAAAATAAATTATATATTTAAAGAAAAATATATTATTCTTATTAAAATTTATAAATTTATTATAATAAATAAATTTATTAGATTTTTCTATATATTTCATAAATAATATACAAAATCAATAAATCAAATATCAAAACTATTATTTTTTCATCTAAAAGATTACTAATGAACTTGCCAATGAACATGTTCACGAGCTAATGAGCCGAATACTGTAAAGCTTAAGTTTGGTTTGTTTATCTCAACGAGCCTAATTAAACGAGCTTTTATCGAATCGAGCTTCGAATAGCTCACAAACGGTTTGGTTCGTTTACATCCCTAAATAAGAGGAAATAATATTTTATTTTTGTAATTCACATATTTTTTCATTTTTATCATGTTCTCGGGATTTACGATATTATCCACTAATATTTTTTTTTTTTCGATTTTAGTCAATTTACATTTTTATACACTAATATTTTAATAGATTATGATCATGAATTGAATAATATTATTAAAAAAATAAAAACGTACAAATCACATAATAAAAATGCAATTTCCTTGCGGGTATATGTAATATACGGTCAATAATGATCGAATAAGATAGATATTTCATAAAAAACAAAACAAAACTAATGATGCGATCCTGGTGAAATGAGTGAGCAGGGTCGGGTGCTCCACCGGATCTGCTATCAAGATGATGCGATCCTGGTGAAATGAGTGAGCAGAGTCGGGTGCTCCACCGGATCTGCTATCAAGATAATGAAGAAAACTGAGCAAGAACTATATCTGTGATGAAAATATATCTCTATAATATGGCTTCCGCTTTAATCTGCAAATAAGAAAAGAACTCGTGAATGGGCGCCGGAGGGGTGTCCGGCGTGGCCACTCCGATGCTTAAGTCAGCAGGTGAAGATGATAACCAGTGTAACTTAGATAAAAGTAAAGGCTACTGGTGTAAATATGTGCGTTAACATGTGTTGGTGAATGAATCATTCTCCAGCACAAGAGAAGAAGAGGAAGCCCCAGTCCTTCAAATGAATTACATACCTGCTATTTATAGGAGAAAATGTAGTAGGTACCTTGTTTTCAGTGCCTACTTGCCACTTCCTGTCACGCCACCCTACTTTTCCATCAAGTCACATCAATAGGATTCTGTCAGGTGCGCTTCTCGAGACAAGATCTTATCTTCTGAATCACTAGAATGCGGCACTGTTATCGAGGTGCCCGGGTAGAATGCCTCCTGGGAGATTTATACAAGAGCCCGGGACTATGACTGCCCGGAGAGTAGAGCATGGGCTTGCACCTGCCCCGCTCCAGAAGAATCCATCTGCAGACTCACTCGGATTTGGGAATTCATTTGATATTCCGGGTCATCCATGACCCGGGCTCTTACGGGGTATCATCACCCATCTATTAAATAGTCGGGCTAGAGTCATACTCGCTGTCCCGATCAGTCATGCCTGGATTCCCAAAGAGATCATGAATCTTGTTCTATAAAAGCATCGGGGGCTTCATGTCTCCCAGAAATGGGATGAAATGCCGGAGTCTCATGTCTTATGGACTTGAGATAAGATGCCGGGGCCTCGTGGTTCCTGGTCTTTGCATAAGATGCCGGAGCCTCATGTCTCCCGGACTTTGCATAAGATGTCGGAGCCTCATATCTCCCGGACTTTGAATAATGTGCCGGGGCCTCGTGTCTCCCGGACTTAAGAGAATGTTCTGGGTCTAATACCTCCCGGACTTTGAATAATGTGTCAAGACCTCCTATCTCCCGGACTTAGGAATGGTCGAGGTGTGGTGCCCCGAGCCAGGTTTGAGAACCCTGGGCTTATAAGTAACTAAGGTGCGGAGCCTTTGGGCCGAGAAGCATGTCCCGGGACTTGGGAATGATCGAGGTGCGGAGCCCCGAGCCAGGGTGTAGTGCCCTGGGCTTACAGATAACCAAGGTGCGGAGCCTTGGGCCGAGGAGCATGTCCCGGGACTTGGGAATGATCGAGGTGCGGAGCCTCGAGCCAGGTTTGAGAACCCTGGGCTTATGAATAACCAAGGTGCGGAGCCTTGGGCCGGGGAGCATGTCCCGGGAATTGGGAATGGTCGAGGTACGGAGCCCCGAGTCAGGTTTGAGAACCCTGAGCTTATGAATAACCAAGGTGCGGAGCCTTGGGCCGGGGAGCATGTCCCGGGACTTGGGAATGGTCGAGGTACGGAGTCCCGAGCCAGGTTTGAGAACCCTGGGCTTATGAATAACCAAGGTGCGGAGCTTTGGGCCGGGGAGCATGTCCCGGGAGTTGGGAGTGGTCGAGGTACGGAGCCCCGAGCCAGGGTGTAGTGCCCTGGGCTTACAAATAACCAAGGTGCGGAGCCTTGGGCCGTGGAGCATGTCCCGGAACTTGGGAATGGTCGAGGTGCGGAGCCCCGAGCCAGGTTTGAGAACCCTGGGCTTATAAGTAACTAAGGTACGGAGCCTCAGGCCGGGGAGCATGTCCCGGGACTTGGGAATGGTCGAGGTGCGGAGCCCCGAGCGAGGGTACGGAGCCCTGGACTTTAGATAATAACCGGGACCTCATGTCTCCCGGATTTAAGATAACGTGCCGGGGCCTCGTCTCTCCCGGACTTTAAATCAGATGCCGGGACCTCGTCTCTCCCGGACTTTCAAGAATAAGATGCCGGGGTCTCATACCTCCCGGGCTTTGCATAAGATGCCGGGACCTCGTACCTCCCGGACTTGAGATAATGTGTCGGGGCCTCATAACGTATCTCCCGGACTTTCAAGAATAAGATGCCGGGATCTCATACCTCCCGGGCTGTGCATAAGATGCCGATGCCTCGTATCTCCCGGACTTGAGATAATGTGCCGGGGCCTCATAACTCCCGGACCTAAGATAATGTGCCGGGGCCTCGTATCTCCCGGACTTTCAAGAATGTGCCGGGGCCTCATACCTCCCGGACTTGAGATAATGTGCCGGGGCCTCGTACCTCCCGGGCTGTCAAGAATAAGATGCCGGGATCTCATACCTCCCGGGCTTTGCATAAGATGCCGGGGCCTCGTATCTCCCAGACTTGAGATAATGTGCCGGAGCCTCGTAACTCCCGGACCTAAGATAATGTGCCGGGGCCTCGTATCTCCCGGACTTTCAAGAATGTGCCGGGCCTCATACATCCCGGACTTGAGATAATGTGCCGCGGCCTCGTACCTCCCGGACTTGAGAGATTTTGTTTTACCTGCTGTTTTAGTTTTATTAAAAATCAAATCACTAACCTGAAAATATTGAATCCGAATTCATTTCCGGTAGAGTGAAACTTCTCTGGTTGAGCTAAATTAGGTGACTAATATAGTTGTATGCTATTGAGTGCATAGTAAATGCTCTTCATGCCAATCCGGGATAGCTGTTGAGCTTTGAGCCCATATGAAATCAACATATAAGATCTGAGTGCCGAGTTGGTCGGGCTTGTATGTTTGCCAAGCAGAGTTAGGCTTACTGAGGTGCCGAGCAAGGTCGGACTTACTTTTGAATGGAAACCATATCTACGTCTTGAGCTCAAGTTCCCACAGACGGCGCCAATGATGCGATCCTGGTGAAATGAGTGAGCAGGGTGTGGTGCTCCACCGGATCTGCTATCAAGATGATGCGATCCTGGTGAAATGAGTGAGCAGAATCGGGTGCTCCACCGGATCTGCTATCAAGATAATGAAGAAAACTGAGCAAGAACTATATCTGTGATGAAGATATATCTCTATAATATGGCTTCCGCTTTAACCTGCAAATAAGAAAAGAACTCGTGAATAGGCGCCGGAGGGGTGTCCGGCGTGGCCACTCCGATGCTTAAGTCAGCAGGTGAAGATGATAACCAGTGTAACTTAGATAAAAGTAAAGGCTACTGGTGTAAATATGTGCGTTAACATGTGTTGGTGAATGAATCATTCTCCAGCACAAGAGAAGAAGAGGAAGCCCCAGTCCTTCAAATGAATTACATACCTGCTATTTATAGAAGAAAAGGTAGTATGTACCTTGTTTTCAGTGCCTACTTGCCACTTCCTGTCACGCCACCCTACTTTTCCATCAAGTCACATCAATAGGATTCTGTCAGGTGCGCTTCTCGAGACAAGATCTTATCTTCTGAATCACTAGAATGCGGCACTGTTATCGAGGTGCCCGGGTAGAATGCCTCCCGGGAGATTTATACAAGAGCCCGGGACTATGACTGCCCGGAGAGTAGAGCATGGGCTTGCACCTGCCCCGCTCCAGAAGAATCCATCTGCAGACTCACTCGGATTTGGGAATTCATTTGATATTCCGGGTCATCCATGACCCGGACTCTTACGGGGTATCATCAAATGTGTTATACAATTTTTTTTTCTTTTTTTTGAAATATATTATACCATTATTTTAAATGAGTCAAAGTTCAAAGACTCGAAGCCAACTTACGGGCAACTCGTTCAATATATCACTAGAAAATATATATATTTTTTAAAAAAACAAGTGCTACTAAAAATTGGTATGAAAGTAATAGATTTGGTAGCTTTCACTCTATTATCTAATCTAAACAAAAATTGTTTATTGTTACTGTCATCTTTGTCTCCTTATTTTATTTTCACCATGCATATGATTTTTTTCAATTGAATATCTAGAGATAAAGATTGAATTTAATATCGATGTCGATAAGTGATCATGTAATTTCATACAAATGTTTAAGATGATAACTAAACAAGTGTGTATTTATTTTATAATTGTTGAAGTATGTATATCATGTTTGATATGCGGGTAAATTTTGTGAGATTAATGTCTGAATATGTGAAGTTCATGACCAAAATGATCTTGGATGAGTACTTATACTAAGGTCGAAATAACTAAATTTGAAGTAGATTATAATGTATATTTCATTTTCAATCATTTAATTCTCACCGGCATTCAAATTTGAAATTTATTCTTATTTTTATATCCAATAAATCGACGTGATCTTTAGTATATATACATGTATATTTAGAATGTCCTGAATTTTTTCAAATAAACAAGTATGGACATTCTGGTCCTCCTAACACAAATGGATATTTTTTCATCCCAATTTTTAAATAATGTCATTCAGCATAAAAAAGACTTTCATTTCTTTCAAATTTTACTTAATTCTCCCCTCGCAAAAATATAAGATGAAAAATTAAAATATTAGGAGTAATTAAAAAAATTAAAATCTTAGAAGATCATAAATTAAATTTAAAAATTTCTTAGAAGAACAAACAAATTTAATTTTCAAATGATATGTTATACTATATAATTAAAATTGAAAAATTACAATTTCCCAACTAGAAAAATTCAAAATTGTATTCTTAAACGGGCAATTGCTGATCCAATAAAGTTGAAAGCTGAATGGTCAACGTAGAAAAATAAGAGTATAAGGTACATTCTTTTACCTCCGGCGCAGTCAGTGTATTTGGTTCCGGCGCCGCTGCTGCTTAGGGTTTTTGATTGCATTACTTTTTCCATTATCATCTTATTGATTATCCGTGTTCCAGTTCGATCTCTGCTTAAGGTTACATAAATTTGTGAAGAGAAGAGGAAATGGTGAGAGGATTGCTGGGGAAACTCGCTAGTCGCTCTCTGTCCGTTGCCGGAAAATGGCAGCAGCAGCAGCTCCGCCGTCTCAATATTCACGAATACCAGGTACGCTTCCTCAATATCCCTCCTGCGCCTGTGGGGAGATTATGATTTCGTTTCTCGTTTTGAGCGTGATCTGCTTCGATATATGTGTCGCTGGAATAGCACGTAGTAAAGTTTTTTGTTTTAATTAATTTGTTTATCTATTCCATTTCCTAGATTGGTTTGGGAATATATGTTTTGGTTCTGTGTCTCAGATTGTTTTTACTCCTCTTTGCGACTTGTACAATGCAAACACTTGGATTTAATAGAGGGGGAGGGGGACGATTTAGTGTGTTTTGGAGGTCCAAATTGCATTTTTACAGTGATAAGTTCAATAAATTTGATTTTTTAAATTTTTTTTATGGAGCAAATGCCATATTAGACCTGGTGTCTGGTGAGACGCCTCGTGACTTGTACAATATATTGGTTTTTATATATGCATGACGCCTACTGATTTTGTGAATATAGGAGCCGTATTTTTTCTAATGTTCAGTTTAATCTTTTATTTTCTGAGCATTTGTGGTCCTGTACATTCGATTAGTTAATCTACCTACTGTGTAAATGATATTAGGGAGCTGAATTGATGAGCAAACATGGGATTAATGTTCCAAAAGGTGTAGCAGTTGGCTCAGCTGATGAGGTCAAGAAGGCAATGCGCGACATGTTCTCCAACCAAAGTGAGGTGCGGATACCAAGTCCTTATCCTTGTTCTTCTTACCCAAACGTGTTATTTATGGTTTGAAGTGGGTAAATAGATAAAAAATGATGGCTTCTAATTGCTTCAATTAGGTTTCTGGATAATATGTAATTAGAAGAGGCAATTACCTGTTTCTTTTTTTTGTGATATAGGTGGTGGTGAAGTCACAGATCCTTGCTGGTGGCCGAGGGCTGGGAACATTTAAAAGTGGTCTCCAAGGAGGAGTGCATATTGTGAAGGCTGAACAGGTTGAAGAAATAGCTGGTACGAGAACAATTTGTTTTGAATTATATAAGGCTGTTAATTTCGGAATTTTAATTTATGTACCGGCAGCTACTTATGCGTGATTTAACTTCTTGAATCTTGAGATATGTTTGGGGATATGTCAAGTTGTTTGAGTTATGAAAGTAACCTATTTCGCATAAGTTGTGGATGCTACATTGCACCACTTTTTTTCACAAATTCTTCAAGAAACTCTATTAGGGATGCTAGTAGGTTTATCTGTTCAGGTTTTCTATAACTTGTGTATGTGGAAAAAAATCATTGAGTTTCGGTCACAGAACACCTTTTTCATCCGCTAGCAATAAAGTTTTGTTTGAATGCAGGCAACTGGAAAACTGCCTCAAAATATTTACTTGTGTGGCTCACTGAATCGACATCCCCTTACAAAGCTATGTTTTTACAGGGAAAATGCTTGGACAGATACTTGTAACTAAGCAAACAGGTCCTCAAGGAAAGATTGTCAGCAAGGTTTGTCATTAAAATTTGTTCATAACTCCTTATTAAGAAATGTTTAATGGTACATGTTGACATGCTCTGAAAATTATCAGAGGCTACAATTTGCATCTTCATATTTCAAGCATATAATTGTTATCAGCACAGTGTTCAGTGCTACTTTCTGTTAACATCAATTGTAAATTTAATTCTTGTTGTCAAAATTCAATTTCAATTTCTATCTGGTTTTTGTTTTAATGATCATATTTGCTCTAGAGACCGTCTCATTTTACATCTCTATTAACTATTGTCTCGTTCTTTTTTCAGAATCAGGAAAGATATTTTTGCAAAACATTTACTGAACAAAACTAGTCAACTGCGTAAATCTTGAACTTATTTTAGTTTTGATGTGATATTTCCTTCGATCTTGCTGATATTTGAATCAGTTTAATGATAATGTGCACATGTACATAGTATTAAAAAGATGCCTTCAGGTAAATAATCACCGGCGATAATTAGTGGGAATAAGGTTTATTTATCAGTGGGACATCATATATGGCATGATTTTGGCTTTTAGTATATAGTTTTATCTTCCGTTTGCTGCTTGCTTTAAACTTGGTTGTACATTTTTATATGTGTGATATTGTATTTGCTTGTTATTATAAAACCTTGGAAACCATATATTCTCTCTCTCTCTCTCTCTCTCTCTCTCTCTCTCTCTCTCTTTCTCTGTGTTGTATTTCTGAAGAAGTTGTTTATATGATCTGCTTTTCTTCTTCTGCTTAAGCTTGCAGCATTAGTGTTATTGGCAGTTTTTTTGTCCACTGAATTTAACTGTTGATAAGGTTATATGTTCGTATATGAGAAGCAAATCAAAACTTTTCTTTATCGCAGGTTTATTTATGCGAGAAGTTGTCGCTTGTCAATGAGATGTACTTCGCCATTACTCTTGATCGTAAATCTGCTGGTCCTGTAAGTTCCCGCGTGTGATAGATCTTGATTTTTCCTTTTAATAATTCCACATTGTGATTCCTTACTGTTTAATTGCTTGCATTCATGGTGCAAATCAGCCACTCAATCTTTTATAGATCTTTTTGGGGATGTATTGGCACTGTCGTACACTGGAGTTTCTTGTCAGTTTCAAAACTACGAAGAATTTCTAGCTCAGAAAGCAGAAAACTTATCTTATATTGCTGGATAATGTATTATAAATTTATTGGAACTATCTATGTATATTTGTATATCAGTAGTCTGCTGTATGAATCGATGCCCTTTCCATGCTAACATGATGATGTTTGTTGCAAAGATGGGAAGTGGACTCAAGTGAATCCATAGTTGGTGTGTTAATGTGCTGAACTGTACACTGAAATCGATTTTTTGCAGCTTATCATCGCCTGTAAAAAGGGAGGAACCAGTATTGAAGATCTCGCTGAGAAACATCCAGAATTGATAATAAAGGTTAATACCTTAACTTATTATGATATCTGGCTTTGTTGTGGCACATTTTAATATTCGATTCTTTTGTTCTTCCCTGAACCAGGTACCTATCGATGTTTTCACAGGGATAACTGATGAAGATGCTGGCAAGGTAGTTGATGGGTTGTCTCCCAAGGTCGCTGATAGGACTGATTCAATTGAACAAGTGAAGAAGCTATATGAACTTTTCTGTAAATGCGACTGCACTTTGTTGGAGGTGATTGAGTTAATTTCCTCTTTTGTCAAGTGTTCTATTTTAGTGTTATAATTTAATATAGTATGGTTTGCATGCCTCTTGATTTATAATGATGTCAACTTGTGTAAACTTCCTTTTATATCTACCTTTGAGTTGTCAATTTTTAAACAGATCAATCCCATTGCTGAGACTGCTGATAACCAGTTGGTAGCAGCTGATGCTAAACTCAACTTTGATGATAACGCTGCTTTCCGACAGAAAGAAGTATTCTCTCTGCGGGATCCAACCCAGGAGGATCCTCGAGAGGTATCAGCCAACATCTTTTCTCTTACTGGCTTGCTTATTACATTTAGTGAAATGAAGCAAATGGATATCCATACATTGTTTATTCATTTATATTGCATTGTTTTATCAGGTTTCTGCAGCAAAGGCTGACTTAAATTACATTGGTTTGGATGGGGAAATAGGTTGCATGGTGAATGGTGCTGGATTGGCCATGGCTACCATGGATATTATTAAGCTACATGGAGGAACTCCTGCCAATTTTCTTGATGTCGGAGGAAATGCCTCTGAAGGACAGGTGAGGCCGGGATTTATTTCTTGTTCTATATATGATGATTTCTTTTGGTTTCGACTTGGTGGCAAGTTATACATAGATATCCTGGATTGTGATGATTGGTTTTCAGTCATCTAATCATGAGATTGTAGTTTCAAAGTTTTGACAAATTGTACAATTTTCATGGCTGACATCCTCTATTGTTTTAATTATTGTTACGCGACTATAAAGTTGACCAATTTAGTTGAATATCTTGGACAGGTCGTGGAGGCTTTTAAAATTTTGACTTCAGATGAGAAAGTGAAGGCTATTCTTGTCAACATTTTTGGAGGAATAATGAAATGTGATGTAATAGCCAGTGGAATTGTCAATGCTGCTAAACAGGTAAACACTTGTGTTGATTGGGTTTTCCGTGGGAGAGATCACTTCGTTATACAACCCTGGATTGAAAATTATGTTACTTGCCTCTTTGCTTTGCTTTCCACTTGAGTCTTTCTTTGACAAATATCTGAGGTATCAACGGATGTGTTCACCTTTTTAGTATGCTGTTTAAGGAAGAGTGTCTGTTTGTAGCATTACACCCCTGAATGTGAAAGTTGCAAAAGTCATGATTACTTTTTACCTCTGTTCATACTTAACTTTTCCGTTTTTGATTAGATCATCACAATTTTTACGAATTCTTATACTTCTATTCAAGGTTCAACTGAAAGTACCTGTAATTGTACGTCTCGAAGGCACCAATGTTGACCAGGGAAAAAGAATTCTGAAGGTGAATTTCAAAACTTATCTTAGATGTGCTATGTAAATGATCTAACAAAACTTTACTTTTTCTTCCAAAATATTCGTATTTTCAGGAAAGTGGAATGGCTTTGATTACTGCTGAAGATCTGGACGATGCAGCTGAGAAAGCAGTTAAGGCCTCAGCTCCTTGAAGACATTTTGTGTACTTTTGCCTAAATCATGAGAGGTCGCTCCTTTTCCCCTTGGCATTTTGGAGTTAAAATTCTTATGTATAAATTGAATCATCGTCTTGTTAGATGCACTGATAAAACTTCCAAGTAGGATATACCCTCCACCAACGAATGGAGACGGCTTTAATCGTTCTTGATTTTATATTAAGCAGTCCTGGTATTTGGATTTACTGGCAGCATTTGGTGTGGGAAAACTGTGGATAACATTTCCCCCTTATTTTATTTTGATAATAAACTGTCAATGGGTGAATTTCCTGCTCTGTTTTGCTATTTTTTTGGGATGATATCAAACAATCATTTTAAAATGTGTGAACTAAAAACATTACGATTATATATCGCATACCACTGTTGCTTAGAATAGAGAGGTGAATAGGGCCAAAAAATAATAAGCAATATGGATAAAGAAGTCATGCTCGAAAGGACCTAACACAAGCCTTCTGATATCTAGTAGCAACCAATCCTCTCATTACCGTAATATTGGGTGAAATATATACTTGAATTAGGTCAGAAAATTTTAGAATAAGTTTAAAATTCAGCACAGTTCTCTCCGTGGATTATGTTTTTTGCATTTAAAAGGCTGTCCCTTTCGTCAAGGACTCTGCTAGTCTGGTTGAGATACAGTATGCAGTTGATTGAACAGTTATCATTGGATTAACACCAACTGCAGTAGGGAGAACACTTCCGTCGCACACAAAAAGCCCTTTGGCTTCCCAACATTCCCCATTTTCATCAACTGCACCTTCTTCCTCATTTACGCCCATTCGACAACTGCCCATTTGGTGAGCAGAGCAATAGATTGTCCACCATTCTGAATGAGAACGTGGCCCTCCGACTGCAGTAATCATGTCAAGAAATTCTTCTAAATCCTCATTATTGGTCCCTTTGCACGTAATTCTCTGCCCATCACTTCTGAAAGTGCCTACTTCAACTGCTCCTGCGCCAGTAAGAATTCTTAATGCCTGCCTCGATCCTGTCTTAAGATTCTCCTTGTCAAGTTCACTCATCCTATAATCTATTATTCCTTCTTTTTTCACCTCCCCGGAACCTTGATCCTCTGGCTAATGCAAATAGAACAGCTGTTCTACCATATTTTGTCATCCTTTCCCTCATGTATTGCCTTGAAACCCAAGGTATTAGCGAGGCAAATGATGCCGGTCCAAGTGCTGCAGCTTCCACTATAGCTTGAGTGCTTGATTCTTTAGATACCACTTTATGTACTGAAGTGATAATTCCTCCCTCGAAGCTTTTACCCTTCAATTCAACCAAAGAATCGGGAAAATATCCCCAAACAAATGAAACGGGGTGAAGATGAAGATTCCTTCCAATGTTCTTGTTCTCCAGACCACTTGATATTAACAAAGGTGGAGTGAAGAGAGAACCACTGGCTGAAATCGTCACTCCTGCCTCGATGTGAAGCTTCTTTCTGATATTCCTACTCTCAGAGCTCGCGATCACACCAAGGCATCGTTTTTTAACAGTTCCATTATCATCACCTGTCAAGACGAAACTCTCTGCTTTACATCCAGATAAGACAACTGCACCCTTTCTGACTGCATCAACAAGCCAAGTTGAATCGGTACCCTTTTTATCACCTTTTCTGCAGCCATAACCACAAGAACCACAGTAATGATTTTCCGAAGAATTTCTTGGTACTGGCTCAACTTTTAGGTCAAGATTTTCACACCCTTTTCTTAGTACTTGATTTTGAAACCCTTCTTCTGCACAATTCTGCGTGACACCGATCTTCTCACATACAAAATCCATAGCAGATTGATATTCAGGTGTACTAAAGAGAGGAATCTTGTTCTTTGTGGACCATTCTTTGAGAACTTGATCAGGAGTTCGAATACAGGCAGACCAGTTTATACTCGAACCCCCTCCAACCGTTGATCCTGCCATGACTATAATTTTCCCATCTTGAGTTGTTAGCATTCCACCCGATTCGTATAATTCGGCCAAAGATGGCCCTTCAAGACCCGAGTAATCTTCTGGAACAAAGTAGTGGCCTTTCTCAAGAATGATTACTTTCTGACCCGAGTTTGCGAGAACTGATGCAGCAACCCCTCCTCCACAGCCGGATCCAACGATCACCACATCACATGTGATCTTGAATGAATCACCATTCTGGTCCTCAACAACGTGTATTCCTTTTTGGATGAGGGATTCTTTTAGTGAAGATTCATCTTCATTGATAATTTCAATGATGCCCTTTTCAAGTGGCCTTTCCTTCTTGTTTTCACTCAAATTTTCAATTGCTTCTACTTCATATCCAATTGCTTCCCATGCTGGATTTTTCAAACTTTCATCGGTCTGCATCGTATTTATTTTTATGAAAGAAGGAATTAAATTCATTAGTAAGTAATATGTTCAAAATGTGGCATTTACGGACAAGAAATCCTTCTAACTCATGTTACCGAAAACACAAATTAACACCAAACTTGATATCTAATCTCTACTTGATTAAATTACATATTCCTTAGTTTATATTAATATATTTCCACCAAATTAATAAAAAACTAAACCCAATTCTTTGAGGTGTTTGTACAGTTATGGCCAAAGTGCAAAACCAATATTTGATTCTCTTTCTTTTGGAATTTTTCTTCATATCCCTCATATAATTGATGTCCCTAAATGTATTAACCCATTACTACAATTAAGATATAAATTTTGGTTTGGCTATTCTCTCTTGTGAGTTTACAAATTTGAATTCTCCCGTTGTTCACGTGTATGTCTGGTACAATAATCCCGGACAAATATTTTGGGACCACTTTTCGTAATCTTGAGTTTTTGGGAGAAATGATTTCTAACAGATCAAGAACACGAGCAGCAATGGAATCAAGATAAAATAGGAACGAGTTAGAAGTATTACCCTAGAGAAGAAGACGAAGAGGCAGACGATTTTTAGCAGCAGGAAGGATATTTTCAAAGGTATCAGAAAAGTCTCTTTGGACCATCTCTGAAGCACAATTTCCCTCTTCTCCAAAGATAGTTCAGAGAAGTTGTCCATAAATGGCCATCTCCGATCGATACTAATACGCCCACAGAGCAAAAATGTTCCCAATCTGCTTGACAGAAACTTTAGAACCAATCCCACAATGAATACAGCTTTAGGAATCCCTCTCTTCACCAGCAACTCTGCTATCTGTTATTAGTCAGATGAAAACTAAATAAATAAATAAACAAAAAATCGTTAAAAACTACTGAAACTAGATGCAAGAAAGAAAAAAAAAACAATCACTTTTAAAACGTTCACTAATTTGCCACTGTTTCAAAACACGACATGGTGTCTCACAGGTCAATTATTAGGTTTAATTTTCCAAGAACTGAGAAGATTTTTTATCTGGATCAATTCACCAAACAATCTATTCCATGCTATCCTCAAGACGTGCATCCAATGACATACAATGAAATAAATTGATCTTTTCAGCTGTCCATTTTATAGCTCACGTACATAAAAAATTACATGTGATTTTTGTATGATCAACCCGAATCGACCCCTTTTCACACGACTCCTAAAATAAAATATCCTGAAAATTACTAAATCTTGGAATACCAGAGAATTGGTCTTTAATCTTTAAAGATCCATCGTAGTCCAATGGAGACAGTCCCACAAACAATACTATATCTTTTGTTTCATCATAATAATTGATCCGACAAGAACTCAGGAACATCATTTATATAATCGAAAAGGAAACCTATTAACTGAAAGTTCATTAGAACACACACAAAACATGGTAAAAAACAGAACAACAACAAAAGGGATGCAATATTAAGGAAGGAGGAAAGGGAAAAACAGGAATTTGACCTCGTCAGGGCCTGAAGACTGGCAAAAGTTGGGAGGGGTGGAATGAGTGTTTGACAAATGGCAGAAAGTGATTGGATCTGAGATGAGGAGAAGCCATGGCTGTACTCCTCCTCCCTTCTTCTGCTTCCTCCCTTCAACAAGGGATGAGGCCTTGACACTTCAATCTTCATACCTTGTTCACCAGTCTTCTGTCCTCTTCACCAGTCTTCATATATATAGTAGTATTCTAACATGTGTGTTTTTATTTGAAAGAAGTATTATAATTTTATAATATATGTTACCTGTCATTCTCGTGATGCAAAATTCCAAGATCTGATATTTACCAGTCCCAACTTCCATTACGATGGTCCTTTTTTGAATATTTTTTCCGAAACAGAAAAGGGTAATGTTGATACTGATACAAGGATAATTAACTCTTTCGTCAAGAAAATTATTGATTTGTTTCAAACCCGAGATTTTGCTTTATATTGAGCACACGTCTAAGTAGAAATCTAGCAAAAAATGTATAAAATAGATTGCGCATGTCACAATTTAGAAGTCTTAATACGGTTGTTTTCATGTGCCAACACGTTCAGGATCATAGAGTCATCTAGTGTCCATCAGCGACCGCGAATTTTCATGTCATAAAAAAAATCATAAAATTGTGTCTTTTCCAGTAATAGAGAACCATTTCTGAGGTCTACCAAAAGGAAATGGTCGATGGTCGTGTCCTAATTTTAAATTATCAAAGTTTTGTTTTCCCTATTCGTTTCATCGATATGATAATTACATTAATTTCTGAATTATTGGAATAAAAAGCTATTATGTAAATTTGTGTAAAACAGATTAAAGTTCTATAAATATATGGTTGAATTCATTTTTTTGTATAATTTTTAACAAATTTAAGTTTTATTAGAGTTATTTTAATTATCCAAATCGGTTGGTAACACAAAAAGCATGCATTTTTTAAATATAATTTACCGGCGGCTATTCCTTTGACAACTAACAGAACAGAACCAAACACTTAAATACGCGCGCGCAATAAATTGCCCTAATCAAGTCTAAAATTTTCAATAAGTCATATATATTTTTGGGTAAATACAAAAAGTCTTCGATAAAACATAACAAATAAAATACCTCTCGCACCAAATAGTTGCATGAATTCCTTAACTTTGTGGAGCTGATAAAAATGACTACCCTCGGCCAAAATTTACTTGTAACAAAAACAAAACCTCTAAATATATAACATCCACGCTTTTTAGTAATTTAATCTATACCCACCTCCTTCTTCATTTACACACTGAATAGGACTCGGTCTTGAGCTCGAATTTCGTAAAGTGGATCCAGTGTCATGGCTCGGATCCAAGTATGGGTTATTACACGCGCCACCGTTACAAGTAGTGGCTTTGGATCTTGATCTCGACGATCCACCAGAATCAGTAACCGACTCCTTGGACTTCTTTCTACGCGATTTCTTCGGGATATCTTGGGGGTTCTGTGGGGCCGAATTTGTTGATTCTTTTGGGTTTCGAGATGACTTGGTGGTGGTGTTGCTGCTGCTGCTTTTGTTGTCAAACGGATCCTTGGATTGATGATTTCTTCTAGATTGTCTCGACTTGGTCGAGGAATCTTTCTTTCTAGGAGAATCATTTGTGTTGGAGGGTTTTGGCAAGTCAGCTGGGAGATCCCTTGATTCAGAATTTGTTTCCCTTTTGCCTCTTCTTGAATCTATTAAACAATACATACATGAATTGTTTAATTGATATGCATTACGTACAAAACCATACAGATCGAAGGATAACACGACGACGCACCATAAATATTTTAAACGGCATCTTTCATTTTCCGCAACAATTTCTCCACCCGAAAAGTATATTGGCAATGCAATTTGAAAGTGTATCGTGGTCGGGCTCGTGCAAAAACATCATGAATGTGATTGGAGTGCAATTTCGATGTTTAATAATTATTTGTTGCATGCATGCATGCGTAAACAATGAATATGAATAAGGATTTAACCTTGAGAAACCCATTTGATGTCAGAGTCCTCTCCAAGATCTCCCGGAGGTCCTAAAGGTGCTGATTGGAATCCTGATTCTGATTTAAACTCTTTCATCTGCACATTTTCAATAACAAATATTTCACAATTTAGACCCTTTCTTGTACACACACGTGTGTTTTGGAAGGGAAAAAATTATGAGTATACCCACCCAGCTTGGTGGATCATTGGTGGATGGTCCATCGCATCCTACGTGAGCTACATGTTTCACATCTGTGGGTAAACCTATCTGCATTTCTTGTTCCTTCTCTTCTTCTGTATCAAAAAATGATCAAATAAATCTCGGAGTCCCTCCAAATTTCAAGCATACATCAATTACATATATTCTATTATTCGACGGTCTTTGCATTTACGTCATGCCATATATATCTCTATTATACAAATGGATCCCAATACTTTCTAGCACGAACAAAGAAAACGCACTCACCGAATATCTGAGAAATGTATCTGAGACCTTTCAAAAGGCCTTTCATTTTACTTGTCATCGATTATAGATCAAGAAACATGAAAGGATCGAGGCGTTATATTACTTGAAAAATTGGAAAATCATTCATGCTTAATTATACATATCAACCGAGTTAAATATGATCAATGCAATTGAAGAAGACAATGGATTCTTGAAGTTCAAGAGAGAGGGTTGAATGGATTGGAACAACATGGGAAAAAGGAAGGAAAAGAGATTAATCAAGAATCCCAAAAGCAAGTTATGTAAGAGCAAAAGCTTCAATGGATCCTAATTAATTAATGCCCGTGAAATGAAAAATAAAAACAAAAAGTAGCCCTGAGTCCTGACGGCCATCGAAAATTTAGGTTGGATCAATGTATTCCAGGAAAAATTAAAGAATTAAGGCTAAATTTAGGGGGCTGAACAAATATATATTTGAAACACGTAGCTTTCCCACTCGGGATAAAAGAAGCCCTCTTGTTGTCGTGTACCAAATTAATATCGACCAATTATACCCTACAATTTTTTTTTTCCTCGAAAAATATCCTACAATCTTTTTAAATAATTTATAATTATAGTGTAATTAAAGTGTTGAGAAATCAATTTTTAGCAGTCATTTATTTATTTCCTTTTGATGAATTATTTTTCCAATGGAAGCCCATTTAATAGTTAAAGATGAACGACATCAGAACTTGTAGCCCAATACAATTAAGCAATTTGAGCCTTTGGGCCAGATCAAGCCCACATAAAAAACCTAGCACTATAAAGACTGCGTTCTCATTTTCTGACAAAAAAATTTCATCTCCTTCGGCAGCAGCAGCATAATCGCAGCAGAGAATGGTGAGCTTTGCATAAGGATTTACATTTGTCCACCCATTTTTCGCTCTCTCTATCCTGATAAAGTTACGAATTTGTAGTTTTGGGATTATTTGATGTTAGATTTTGTTTCGTTTGTAGCCGTTTAAGAGGTACGTGGAGATCGGAAGGGTGGCGCTTGTCAATTACGGCAAGGACTATGGAAGATTGGTCGTCATTGTTGACGTCATCGACCAAAACCGGGTATGTCCAGTTTTCGTTGTCTTGTGAGACTGTTTTAGTTTCTCGCCAGTTGAGATTGTTCTTTTTTTTTCCTGGGAATTATGTATGTGATTACTTGAAGAGTTCTACTTTGTTATCCTCAGTTTTTTAGTTTATATGGTTGTTGGTGGAATCTAACCTTCATTGGCGTTGTAGACTATTTTCCTTGTGCGTAATATCGGGGGTTTAAATTAAGATTTTGGCTTAATTCGTGGCTTGTTCTTTTGTTTTTATTGGCTGTGTTTATTTGTGGTGGTTACGATTATCCTCGTTTGTAACTTCTCTGCATGTGCAATGCTTAGTATTGAAAATAATTGGAAGTTTATCGAATCTGGTGATTTTGTGTCATCTTCTTGGATGGAATATTGGGTTCTGAATCTCTTGTTTCTCAGTAAAACACAACGATTAACCTGTTGGCTGATATCTTACCATTTCACAGTTGCTAGATTTGGTGTAAACATTACACGATTGTTTTATAGAATGACGCAAAGAGTGTGTCTTGGTTGAAGGATCAAGGTCCTGCAAGCCTTTTGAAATCCGTGATAAATCTATAGAAAATCTGGACAAATTCAAATTTACTTATAATTTCTGATTAGTTTGAGATATCATTATGGATGAGTTTAAATCATACATCAACGTATGATTTTCCTTTTTTGAACCAAATCTTATGCCTGAATTTAGTTGCAAGAAAGTGTGATGCTTAATTGTGCACAAAATCATTTGCCAAATGCCAGGCCCTTGTTGATGCTCCTGACATGGTCCGATGCCAAATGAACTTTAAGAGGCTTTCCCTCACAGACATAAAAATTGACATCAAAAGGGTGCCGAAGAAGAAGACCCTTGTAGCGGCTATGGAGGCTGCAGGTGGGTAAATAAATGAAAAAACATTACTCGTAGATCTCATCGATAGAGTAGATGACATTTTACACTCGTTTTGATTCACCTTGCAGATGTCAAAAACAAGTGGGAGAGCAGTTCATGGGGGAGAAAATTGATTGTCCAGAAGAGAAGATCTGCCCTTAATGATTTTGATAGGTTTAAGTTAATGCTTGCTAAAATCAAGGTTGGTCATGTGATCCAATATGTGTTTTTTATTGTGCAAGACATGATAGTTGATAAAACCCATACGCAAGGTTCTACCTTTAAGCTGCTTCTATCAGAACTTCACTAAAATTTTCACCTGACTTTTCAGCCTTCAATAAATTGGTTTTCATATATATTTTTATGTCTTGGAACTTGTATGATATTTGTTTGTTTCCGACTGCAGAGGGCTGGCGTTGTCAGGCAGGAGCTTGCCAAGCTCAAGAAAGAAGTTGCAACCTGAATTATATTTTTGAATGTAAGATTTTTCTGTAGGATTTTGAAAGATCAGTTTAGTAATCCGGGATTCTCATGTCCTATTTTCTAATTTTCTTGACAAACAAAGTTCTGTTTTGCTCATCATCATTTGAACCATTTGAAATTCAATCTATTTGTAAACTAGCAACTTCTGGCGGTTGATTTGACTTTTTTTGTCTTCAATTTCAAGCATATTGTGGTCCAAGTATTTATTGTATATTTTTCCTTTTGACATTAAACTTAAAACTTAGATCTATGTTAAAGGTAATAATATCATGGTTACTATGGGCGTAAAGTGAATAGGTCTTTGGAATGTTGATTCAAAACGTAAGTTGAGACGTATTTTATAAAATGCTCCAATAAGTAAATATTTTAAAATTTAGAAGTATGCTTTTATGTGTGTGCATTTGAGCTGAATTACATTCTTTGTATATGTCTACAAATTATTTGTTCAAGGTGACTCGTTTAGAATGTGTATGTGCGCGACCTTGTAATATAATCGAAACTATTTAACACATGCGTCCCATCCGCATTGGAGGATCGCACAATAGAAACGGTAACAAGAATTACCTTTGCAAGGGAGAAATTATATTATGATGGATGCATTGGATAATTATATTAGGATGGATGCATTTGATTTGATGAAGAATTTGAAAAATATCATAATCCACTATTACGTATGGATATGTTTTAATCACCCATGCAAATTAATCATTTAAACCTAAAGAATATCATTAATGTCAGGACTGATCACAAATATAACAGTGAACTTAATTTAAGGATGTAATGAAGTCCAAGCACTGGCAGTGTACAAGCTAATGTCCTTCCACCCTAATCTTAATATTCCGTCTCCCTGCACAAGACTGTACCCATGAGCAGGTGGGAACATGTTCAGTATCAGCTGTGCTTGGGCCATTGAGTTTGTACTCATAGGTATTTGCACGAACCCGGTCTTCAAAAGCTCACTCCTCCATAGCCGAAACTTGTCTTCCCCGCTCCTGGCTGGGCCACCGACAGCCAGCACGTTGTTGATCTCCCTCTGTAACAAGCAATGCTCCACTTGATGTCGGGCCGGATCGTCTCCAGGCAAGAAAGCTCCCAAAGAATCAAATATGGTTGAGTAGTAGTGGAGGGAGCTCACAAACCTGTCTAGAAATGAGCCCTCGTGAGCAATTTCTTGCTCTACTAATGTGATGATTTTCGGGCCAAGACCGTGGAGTAGCCTCATCGTGTTCCAATCAGGTCCGGTTGCATCGTATAACGAGTGCTGCAGCCAGTGTACTGCTAATGCTTCACCTCTCCTGATTTTGAGCCTGGATATGTCTACCATGTCTCCAAACTTCTTGTCTACTGAAACGAACTCAAAATACATTCCAAGACGTCTTGCGAAATTGGAGAGATTTTTACCAGTCTCGACCAACTGCTCCATTGAGTTCCCCAGCCCAGTCATTCGGACCTGAGGCGGGCCCTCAGCCCGAGTGGCTAGAATGTGAAACAAAGCTGGCCATTGCAAGCCCTGCATAATATCAAGATCGATTATGTGAACCGTCTCATGGCAATGGAGCGCTTCCAAGATAGCCTGGTTTGATGTAAAATGCGCGAATTTTACAAACGGGGCCACGTTGTTAAATACTTGGAAGGCAGAATTCACGGTCTTGTGATTGATCAGGGGTGAGCAGACTCCAAGCCAGGAGTTGATCACTCTGCTAGACATAGATGTTGCGAAATACGCAACAACTCGTTCAGCACACGAAGCGCCATGGGGAGAAGCCGTCTGTGAAAGTTCAAGTAACATTCTGTGGGCCTCACCGAGATTATCCACGGATATAGCAACAGCACACTCTAAAAGAAGCGACAGCAAGTTTAGGCCAGGTTCTTCACATGATCGATCACTTTCAAGATTGAAACTATTTTGACCATCATCTATCCGATGATCATTACTCCATCTATGATGCGTATGACTCGGTACAGATCCCGGGCTCTCCCTGGAATCTTTCCGGGCCATTTTTTGAGGCCGTAAATCATCCAAAAACGCTGCCACACCCGCAATTTCCTCCCCAGTTTCAACTTCAGTTTCAGGCAAGTCTTCTATCAGTTGCTTAGTGACATGTTCCACCCATCGAGAAAGTTCATTTCTCTCCAAATTCTTAGCAGAGTTCTTCCCAGAGATTCCATAATTGGGGCATATTATATGTTCCTGAGGCTGCATGACTTGAGCAAAATTATCTAACCCTCCTTCAGCATAACACGTACCTTGATCTTTGATATTTTTTTTTTTTGAGAGATTGATTTATATTTCAAGGGAATTATTACTGGATAAAAAAGACACTGCAGTGGGGAGGCTGCAAATGGATGTGCAGGCCAGTATTTGTAGAGCTCGAGATGAAATTGTAGGGTCGACAAAGATCTTTATACGTGAATTTTCTATAATCTTTATATGTCACAACGTATCCATCAAGAAGAGTTAAAAACAAAGCAACGAAAAATGGTTGGAAATACAAGTGTTGAAGTAGGATTAACTTGAGTTTCATCTGTTATTATATTCCCTCCACACAAGGCTCGGCCGGCATAGTAAGACAGGCAGATGAAGCCAATTGCTAATGGCCAAGAACACGTCAGTTTAACAGTGATTTTATGTTCCAAAATCTTATTTTCTCCGATAAGTTTAATAATATGTGTGTGTGTGTGTGTGTGTTATTACTTGAAAGAAACAGAAAGACTAAGGAGCTTAGGGGAGGAGAAACACTCAAAGCACATACAACAAATGAGTAATGTTACAAGTTGTATCATCATCATTACCCAAGAAAAACATCCACATTCTTCTATAAGCACTCCAACAATTGTGTTCGGGTTGAAAGATCCAGATCCCGGACATTTTTGGTGGTATTCCCCAGTTGTCTGAGAATCAAAGTCACTTCTTCCTAATCTTCTTCTATGACGACCTGCACTTCTTCCACCATATCAACCTCCTCTCTAGGCCCTTTGTTATCACCACCCTCTTAGCCTTCTTTTTCTCAATTCAGACTGTCTCTGCATAACATTTTCTGAGAAGAAGGTTGATCACCTCGCACCTCCCCGATCTTTCCCTTCACTGGGAATTTTATCTTCTGATGATAAGTAGAAGCCACTGCTTTGAAGGCATTCATAGCCGGCCTCTCTAGTATAATATTGTAAGAGGATGGCGTGTTGACCACAGTGAAAATGGTCATTCCTGACTTGCTTAGTTCCCCGAGCTCCGGGGGACCCCCAAACTTTTTTAGGTGTTTGTTTGGTCTCTTCAGGGTTCGGCCAAGGGTATTCCCTCTTTAATTGCGTGCACTTGCTAGTGTCGTGATGACACTCTTTATGGAATGAACAAAATTTATTACCAGCTCCCTGAACAGGGTGAGGCAGATATGTTGGAATATCAGCCTCTTTCTCATCATAAAGATGAACATCCTGGCTCTTTAAATTCTTGTTCAACCAGTCAGAGGACTCTCTCCCGGCCTTATCCCTTATCGTGGATTTTCTTGTAGAAACCATGATCAACATCTTAGATCTGATTTCCCATAGACGACGCCAATGATGATGACTGGGTGAATCGGGTAAGAGCTTGGTGGACGATAGCACCTGGTCGGCTTGATGAGGGGGAGATGGCTGTCCGGGTACCTGGACCTGCACTTTCAAGGAAGAAAGAACGTTAATGGGCGCCAGAAAATTCTACGACGTAACAACTCCAACACTTAAGTCAATGAGATGCCTTTTTTTAGAGAGAATTTGATAATAAAATGTTGTAGGTCATATATCAGCGAATGACTTAAATGTTTAAGCAAACCTTGTATAGGAAGAAAATCAATGATATTTTGTTTTCAGTGCCTAGTCAGTATTCATGATGGGAAAAATGCTCATGCCTCTGTTTCTACTTGCATAGTTAGGTCTGACAACCCATACTTATTTTGATTGATTTTGGTTACTCTGTTACACGACAAAAGTTTTGATAATAATGATTACCAAGCTAAAGTTTCTCATACTTGTGCACTTGAGTCCTGTGTTTTATCGAGGTAATCAGCCCGAGAGATGTCATCCAGATTCTGTCTAAGAGCCCAGGCTCCCTTTGCCCGAGGAAATGATGCACTGGCGTCTATCTACACAGCACCTTACATGATCCTACTGAAAACTTTACATGATATGGGCTATTCATCTATTGTATCGTGTTATCCATGACCCGAATACTTCCGTGTATCATCATTATCTAAGAGAATGTAGCAAATGAATTAACTCCATGTTAATTCCCAGATAATCTAAGAATCGCATTTTAAACTACAATCCAAAAAAAATTCCTACAAGCACAACAATTTGAAGGCCAAGATTCAAACTTCAATAGAAAGTTATACAACAAGATAACCTTCAATCTATGATTAACGACGGGATCAAATATCAATACGCCCCTTCCCATACCTGCCCTCGCCATCGCCACCACCGAACAACTCCTTGTCCCCTTCTCTCTTCACGTACTTCTCGTGATCCGAGAGAGAGACGTTGAAATCAAACGCCACGTTCTTCTCATTAAACCCTAAGCCTAAAAAAGCGTATTTCCCACGACCATCCTCGATCCTCAGCACGAAGTAACTGGATGAATCCAGCACTGTCTCGACGGCACTCTCTCTCTGCCCCGGGTGAACAAAGCATGCGGCGAAGAGCTCGCTGGAGTTGGGGTCCACGAGCCGGATCTCACAGCGGTTGTCGCAGGAAACGACACGGAGACAGGCCGTCCAGATCTTGTCGGACTGCAGCCACTCCCCACACTTGTAGCCCCCACTGGTGGGGCGGGGAGGGATGTTTAAGACGGAGACTTCGTGGACAACGAGGAGAGTGTGCTCGAAGGTCTCATCCTCTTCCTCGTACGACATCGTTCTGAGATGTTGAGCTGAATCTCCCAAGTTGCAGAGGAACGTAGACTGTACTGGGGCGGGTATAGGATCCGACCCGATAATAACTTGGCCACTTAATTAATTATAGATGATTTAATATCAATCTGTACATTAGGACAAATTGTGTAAAGCCTGGTGCAGAGCCGCTGAAGGTGAAGAAAAGTTCAGAATCTGAAATTGGGCAAGAGCTTCAGGTAAATTTCTCGTTTCAATCTCTTGTTTTTTCTTTCAATTATACTGGATAATCAAACACTCACGTGACAGTTCTGTGAAAAATTCAGAAACTTTCAGGTTTGGGGTTTTAGGGTTTAAGAAAATTCTGCGCTCCAATCCTGTTATCTGCTCGGTGATTAGTTTGAAACTCTCTGGAATATATATGAGCGTTTCTGACAAGATATTGGTTCTGATTTTCTGAATACAGGTGAAGTTTTAGTGAAGATGTATCTCCAATTTTACATCAACGAAAACGGTGACAAAGTTTACACCACAAAGGTTAATTTCATATTGATGCAGACTCTGAACCTACTTGATATCTTAATGACACTACCCGTGTTTTAAAAAAAATAAAAATTTGCAAGTTATTTGTGATTTCACTTTCAAAAATGTAAGATATGCTCAAGAATGTAAATTTTGAGCCGTTCTTATTTTGACGCAAGTTTTACTCTCAAAACGCTATGCGCGATTCATCGCTGCTTCTTGCTGCCGCATTTCAATGTAATATCTAAATACGGCTTTGCGGAGATGTTTGTTTTGAGTTCTTTTACGTGAGAGCTGGAGACTGCTTGGATTTAGACATAAGCTAGCTCCGATATTTAGCTAGGATCAGCGGTATCTAGAATGATATTAGGGACATGCTCTGGGACGAGGTGTCACGGCCAGATCTCATTACCTTTTCTTTGCTATTGGTTGGCCTTGAATGTGGAAGCCACGTGATTATAATTACGGAATGAAATCTATCCACCTTCTACGAATTTCAAGTGATTGGACAAAACTCAAGAGATCCAAAGCTTTAAAGGTTTTAGATTAGTGGTTAGCAATGGACTTTTTACATCATACATTTACCAGTTGTCCTTTTGTGGCATGTATCAACTTTATCATGGCTTACCGGCTCCCCATGTCACTACCTTGGTGGTTGGTAGTTGGTACTCTGAATTTCAGAAATGTTCCCCATGAATTTACCATCATTTGTGAACTTTCCTTATCCGGTTCCCCGTGTCCTTGAACTTTTCAAATTTTATTCCCCCGTGTTTATGTATTATGGGCTAAGGGCTTCATTACTAGGCTTATTATCAAATGATAGTGGGCCACTGAAAGTGAAAATTCATATTTATTGGATATAAACTACTTTCTTGATTATTTTTTGCATGGTTTACTTCCTTTTCTTCATTTTTATCAACTACCGATAAGGGTGCTTTTTTGGCACACAAATTTGAATGACACCTAACCGTTTTCTATACGCAGAAGGAATCACCTCTTGGCTTGGCTACACAATCTGCTCATCCTGGTAATTTTACCAAACTAAATTTAAGCGTACTGAACTGCGAGTACATATTTGTGTGTTCTTGTGTTTGTCATGCTAAAAGCTGCGACCTTTTTCTGTGTCTTTGAAGAAATAATGGAGCAAATGAGCGCAGGAGTACATTATTTACTGCCTCAATTGCTCGACAATTTAATATTTACTGCATTAGTTAAACCTTCTTGTTGGAATATTGAATTATGTGTTCGTTTGTGTTCATATATTTAGGTATATCTTTGTTATTGTACTCTTATTCCCAAATGCAGCCCGTTTCTCTCCGGATGATAAATATGCAAGGCAGAGAGTTCTTCTGAAAAAGCGCTTCGGACTTCTGCCAACACAACAGCCGCCCCCTAAGTACTGAGCGCCTAATATGATGTTGGATGATCAGGAACCTTCTGCCAGCAACGAATTAACATTATTGACCCATAATTTGATGTGCATGTCCAGGAACCTTGTGCCAGCATCAAGTTAACATTATTGGCCCATCCCGTCTGCAAAACTTCGTTGTTGAGATGAGATTCTTATTCAGGACTCAGAATTGAATATGTTTACCTTGACTTCTGCAAACATTATTTGATGAAGCTGTTTGGCTTATAATTGCGTTGAACTTGAAACTAACTTCCATTGTTTTTTCTTCCCTTTTTTTTGGAACGGTGTTTTCACTCTAATGGCTTTTTTTTTCTTTTCTTTTTTACTACCCTTGAATTATTTAGAGATAGAAATTGTGTAAGTGCTTCGATTTATTCAAAATTTTAATTCAACTTAAAAATTGTGCAGGTGTGATATTTTCAAATCAACACAAAGCATCATTTCAAAATTAATTAATGGAACCAATCTCTCGCATTTCGACTTTAATATAGAAAAAAAGTTTTGTTTTTTTTAATGTAAAAAAAGCAAAAGCACATTTTTCGAAGCATTTAAAAAAATGGTGGGTTTCGTTTGTGATCCACCACTTATAATGGCGGATTATCAATTTGAATGGTTGATTCACGATTTAGTGTTTTTATTTTTTATTTTATCGTCAATAGTAAGACTAATGATGATGTTGACGGCTATAATAATAATAATATCAAAATTAACAATGAAAGGATTCTCAATAAAGAGTACATCTATTGTGAGATAGTTTAACGAATTTTTAATGTAAGACGAGTCAATCCTATCGATATTCACAATAAAAAATAATACTATTAGCATAAAAAGTAATATTTTTTCATGGATGACCCAAATAAGATATATGTCTTACAAAATAAGACATGTGAGACCGTCTCACACAAGTTTTTGTCCTCACCAAAACTGAAAACTTGTGTGGAGTTGATAATTTAATTATTTTATCTGTAATTATAAATTACATTAATTTTTTATGTTCGATGATATTGGATTCAATATTTCCAGTATTAGTCTCAACTAGGCATTTGTTCTTATTTATAATCAAAAAAAGTTCAAATTCTCAAATTAATATTTGTTTATTTGGTGGAGAAATTTAAGTAGTTCCCTTTTTAATGACGTCGTTATCCTTCGATGGACAATGTGTATATTTAAGGGTTTACGCATTATAATACAAATCACGCTAACCAGGTAAATCACATCGAACTCCTGATCAACCAAGCAGCAAGCAGAGCCGTACATGTGTTCGATAAGGCATGAAGCGAAAATTACAAAAATGAGTTCTCTTGTTGGTATAAATAATGCTAAAATTCAGTTAGCAAATAATAAATACAATAAATAATACATAAATACACAAAAAAACAATATATTACATGAAAAACAAGTCAATAAATATTTGAAATAACTACATAAATAATAATCGTCTAGCTATTTTAGAGGAAAAATATATATCAAATTTGTATAATTCAGTTTTCGGATCATTTCTTTGTCAATCAACAATGTAACTATTTCATTTAGTATATTTTGTGACATTATTGATCGAATTATAAGTGTTTATTAACTTCGACTTCGATAAGTTTATTTCTGTTTATGCAACTATTACTAAGATAATTAACAAAATCTTATAGGCAATATAAGTATTTGAGATTAAATCATTCAGTTTTGCCAAACATTGTAACATCTTAAAAAATTGTTGAAATTCTATACAATACTACATCAAGCTAGTTAAAGACGACTACCTTGCTAATTCTGGAAACTCAACAAATGCCCTAAAGTCTATTGATATTGTTTAAATTGTTCAAACCGTACTTGAAGAAAAGATCGAGTTTGATAAGTTATAAATAAAATATATTCAAATTATTCTTTTTTCTTTAATATTGAGTTAAAATAAATTATTTCAGTAGGTCATCAACTCAAAATATATATGTTGGACCCCTTCAAAGACCGGACCCTGAGACGGTGACATCCTTGGCCTCATAAAAGGTCCGGCCCTAGCAGCAAGTACTCACTTATCCCTTCAACTCGACCATCAGGCGGCTTGCGTACTTTTTTCTCAATAATCCTAGTTTCTTTTATATATATATATATAGAGAGAGAGAGAGAGAGGTACACGCCCGCCCGATATTGCAAATGGGGGGGTTCACATATTCAATAATTTGTCAAGTATTCAAAAACCCAATGATTATGGATAATCAAGTTATGAACTCGGCTATTTCACATCCTTGTCCATTTGCATGCGAGCACCTACACATTGGCTAACGCAGTTGCTACAAATCACGTTAATTAGGTAAATCACACTGGACAAACTGTGATATCTCTTGTACCACATGTTAAAAATTATAAATTTAAAATGAATCTATAATGACCTACAATTAACTTCTATAACAACTCGAACATTTTCATAAAACGTGAACGAATATGAAGTAGTTGTTGTAGGAGTTCATTGTGCAGTCACACAGGTGTTAGCCCAAGACCGGGGCGTGACACCAATCCTATATGACATACTCGTCCGATAAAATATTGATATGGAGAATCAAACTACTGATAAATTGATCAACATTCACTTATTTCATCAACTCGAACGTCCACTCAAAAGTCCCTGTGTGTTTTTCTGAAGCTTAAGTTTAATTTGGTCATAACTAAAAGTTAGTTGTGTGAAAGGATTTGTATGGTTATATAAAGCTAAGGGAAAGGAAAGATAGACATGGAAACTCAACAGGGGAGTAATTGATTTATTTATTCAATTATGTTGGAAACTATATAGATATATTTTTATACGTATAGTTCAAGAAGTATATAAGGTGCCAAAATTAAACATCAACTTAATTTACGAGATATTGGGGACGATGTGATCCATATATAAGCACTTAACCCTTTGGCAACACGCTTTATCCTTAAATCGAGTCACCATTGCAATCATATAATTAGACACTTGTCTCTATGAGAAGTACGATACATCACTATGTGGAATTTTTCCCAATCATCGCAGTTAATATATACACATACACACACACGTGTGTGTGCGAGCGCGTGTGTGAGATATATAGGGCCTGAGGGAAAACAAGAAGCAAAAAAGACTGATTTGTTTGTTTTACGTATAATCTTGTTTTATCACGTATTCTATATATTTATACAAATTTCATTAATTCAAGTCACCATTATTCGTCGATAACTTGGGTAGCTCCTATTTTCACTAGTGATTTTCAATAAACTAATGTGTGACAATATTTATATGTTATTTTCGGTCAAACTGGTTGGTTTCATTTATATAAAATTTGGCATATCTATACATTTTCAATGGATCTAAAAAGGCAGACAGATGTCCTCCAAGTGATCAATTTTTTAATATTTTTTTCATACATTATATTCTACTCCACCATAAATTTTAAGCCATATACGGACCTCGACAGTATTTGAAAGAGGGTTGTGAAAACTGAAAAGGAACATGCCATGAAGCTAATTCGCTTTACACATCTTCTCAAGAAGGGGCTGCTTTTTCTTTTTTTTTTTTTTATTATTATCCAAAACATATATATCTGGATATGGTAAAATTACACTTTTTACCTTCTAACTTACATGTTTTTTATTTTCTATCATATTATCAATCATACATTCATGCTACAGTCTTAGGCATAGTTTGATACACATGATAAAATAAACATGTGATATATAATATAAGGATAAGTTAATGATAAATAAGATGTAGGATATTATATTTAATGTTTGGTATGATTTTAATAAGAGTGATTAAATTTATATATTAGATTGTAATGACAAAATTAACCTTATCATAATAAATTTTATAATTTCAAAGTTGTTGCTTGAGTTCGTATTTCTTATCTGTTCATGCGCCGACAGTGCTTGCATGATTTATTTTTTTTACCTAATTTTACATATTATATAATATGATAATTGAGCCCTTAATTTTGTGAGTCAGCTCAAATATAAATTTTTAAGCTTAATCGAGAATAATTTTATTGAGATTTATACAAATCATTTATATAATTATCTCGAGTTCATTTATATAATTATCATATTATATATTATATAAAAATATTTATTTGATTTTAATTTCTACCTACAAGTAAAATGAGAGAACAATAGTGTTTTTATGTATTGAGAGCAATTAAGTCATTTGTGATGTTTTTATCATTAGATTAAAATTATCACATCTCATAAAAGAGATATTTTATTCCTATATAAAATTATTTATCACGATCATGGGCTTTCTAAAAAGATACCAAACGTGGGATAAGGATGATTATTTATCATTTCCTCTCTTATCACATGTACAAAACTATGCCTTAGTTCATTAATTTAAATTTTTTTCGATTTTGATAATTTTTTATCAGAATGTGAACTTAACATCGAAAAATAATTATGTGTCAGCGAAAATGTCGCCACTTCGGTGAAAAGACTACAATTGAAAAAATATATAAGTTAGTAACCGCGAGTTAACCGATAACCGGACCGAACATGAAAATTGAGGAACACAAATACAATTTCTTCTTGAACATGGAAGTACCAGCTTCTTATGTATTATTATCCGAAAGACCCTGGTTTCGTCAAAGCAATTAGAGAAATGGGAAGAGAGTGATAAATAGTGTTGTAAATAGAATGGATTAAAACGATTAATTTATGGCATAATTAGAAGATATCATATTAGAAAGCTTTGCTTGTCAACCTCATAAGGGAATCTTACCATAGTGATTATTCGATTGCTATAATCAAATTATATGATGTGATATATGATTCTAGTTGTTAATTAGGTATTTCTAATTGTCCATTTTCCTTCTTCTTCTTCTTAAAAAAGGAAGTTCACGTAAATCTCTCAAATAAAGTTTAAAAAAAATTGGAGATTTATATATAAATTTTGATCCCCAAGTATAGGAAATTAAATTGCATATATAAATTATTAAATAATAATCTATATGCAGTCAGTACCCCTCTTTCTTGTTGCTCTAAGTCACGGATCCTAAATTTGGTAATACTCTTTGTTGCCCCCCGAACTTGGAATTCATTTGTGAGGCGTGTGATTATTGCAATTATTGATTATTCTTAACACGTCTTAACACGAACGTGTTACATACATACATACATACATACATACATATATACATACATAATTTGGTCGAATATAGTTTTCGTAACAGTTTATATTATTTGGTCGAATATATACCATTAACTTGTCTAATTTTTTATGAGATGAAATCCAAAACCATTAACCGTCGGTACGTGCAATCCCTCGTACTAACACGATAACCTGCATAACATGTTGGTCAAGTAAATCATATTAGGCAAACTATATGCGACATGCTAACCCGAAATTAAAACTGTTGGCATAAAGAATCGAACTCTTGATAGTTGACGAGCAAATCTACTCCACCAAAATCATGAGTTTCAAAGTGTGTTCCACAATAAACAGCTGGTAATTATTGAGATTAATTAAAGCGTATGCATATATTAATACTCCTAGCTATATTATGGTTTTTATACGAGATTGATTGTTAGGTCGAAAAAAATATTAATTTGATGAGTGTGTGAAATGTCATGGGGGGTCCTATTCAAACCCATGACTTATGGAGCGCGCCATATAATATGAATGGACAATTTGAAAATGACGAAGATAAATTCTTGGCTCCAATCCATATGTAATTACAATATCAAGCCGTCAATCTTTCACAAAAATCACACGTCAAAACTTGTGTGAGACGGTCTCACGGATCGTATTTTATGAGACAGATCTCTTATTTGGATCATTCTGTGAAAAAGTAATATTTTTTATGCTAAGAATATTAATTTTATTGTGAATATCTCACAGATAAAAATTCGTGACACCGTCTCACAAGAGACCTGCTCAAATCACACACGCACACTCGTCTCAATTCTTACATGTTAAGATTATTATATCTCGTCGAGCACACACATAAATATTGAATTTGTATATGTATTATATTATTTTTAAATCTCGTACAAGATAGCCTAGCTAGATAAGGTTTTGATCATCTTATTAGTCATATCATTTCGAAACGTGATATTAGCACTATCATTAAATCATACTACATGCATATCCTGAAAGCAAAGCAATTTACTGAACTATGATCAAATTTGGGTAAATTGTAAATAAATACTTAAACTATAGTTTCATTTATGTTTTATTCTCTCATTCCTTAAAAGTTAGTTTAAGCTCTTCATTTTATTTTCAATGTTGAAAAATCATATTTGAGCTTTTTAATCTTGGTATGTGGCGTTGTTATATCTATCGAGCATATTCTTAAAGACATATAGTCTAAAAAAATAGAGTTATACAAAGTTTTCAGCTAATATATCTTGATTATATTAAATTTATTTATTTATTTTTATTTTTTATGGTTCCTTGTGATTCCGTTAAATAAAATAACAGTTTACCTCTTTTATTGAAGTGTCGTCGGGTTGTATCCACTGAGCTTTACAGATTGCTACTCACAGCCTAACCACGCACTCACAACATATAGTTTCTGACGCAGATTCCTTCAATAGCACTTAGAAAAACCATGTTTTGTTTCATATCTCAAAGTGTATAATAAAATAGTTCAATTTGAAAATAATATATGAGAGAGACAATAAATCTTGATCTTTTTATTCAAACATATAATTTATTAGTACATGGTAACCTCCTAGAGGAGGAGGAACTTGCTTAGCTACTTATAGTAGCCGAAATTCAACAAATAAATTAAGAAAGAGAAATATTAAAATTTATTTGAAATAACAAGAAGAAGTTAAATGATGTCTTCATCTTCCTTATACATTGACATTTACAGAAATCTTGGTGGATTTGAAATCCGGACTTCAAATCTTGTGAATTATTCTGTCAGTTATGACTGACAACTTCTTACGATGGATGATCCCTTCAACTAATAGTTAGTGACTTGTCTTTATGAGTGGTTGAGTGATTCATTTTCCACTATTTAGTGGAATCGTCTTTTAGTAGTGATTCATCTTCCATTAATAGAGTGGTTGGATCACATGTATGCTTTATTTTTGTCGGAGAATATTCTGCTTTTGTATGATCCTCGATGAAATTTTTTTTATGGTGTTCTTCAATACTTGGGCTTGTTTCTGGATTATGCTTTCAGTTAGATCTTAGCCAAAAACCTTTCCTGAATTATGGTTTTTTTGGTTTGGGTATTTTGGGCAAATGTTTTATTATCATCTTCCCACATGATTCATATTACAGAATTTCGGGCGAGTTTTTTTACTCCATGGCAGCTTGCTATATTTAATTAATAACATAATATATTCATCAACTAAACAGATATCATGTAATTCAATACTATACAAAGTTTGAGTATATATATATATATATTTTTCCTGTGTCTTGACTGTTAAAATAATTTATTCCTATAAATTGTACTTTAAATAAGGTAGTCATTCTTCTAGCTATCTCACTGAGAGATTCTTCGATTAGAACTGACTATTTGGTTCTACCGAAGTTACAGATCCCATAAGACTCATTTCTAAAAATTTAGTGAATCCTTCTCTATTGAGCTCAAGTGTTCCTTCTGCGATTCTCATATCGGATGTCCAATCATAAATGCGATCTTCTCTGTTTTTGAAATCTAGTACATCAAGGTTAAACATAACCTCATATAGATATATATGTTCAAAACAGATTTCCCATAGAATGTTTAGTTCAAGAAAATTTTTCTTCTCCTTGATCTGGTTCACGTTTGGTGTGCTTCTCCACCAACATGAAAATATGTTTGGGGTTATCTCAAATTTGTATTATGAGATTTCATACTTTGGCTTGGTGGTTCATTAAAATATGACCATGTTATTGTGGATTGTTCACCTCCAATCGTGTTCATTTTCAGATTTACGACCTTGAGATTTGCAAAAAATTCTGCAAGACCTTGGAGATCATCAAGACCAATCATTTATAAAGTTGTCACCAGATGAAATTATTCTACGTGACATTTTTAATTAGATTGATTATTTTTTCTTCTTCGGCTAAATGTTTTGGTGTCACCTTGGTTATCTCTCTTTAGTATAGTAAGGGTCCAGTACCAAAGGATGATAGCAACCTTCCTACCGAAGTCTTTTTACTAGAACTTGATTTTTGTTCTAGAGTTTAAATTCTTGTTTGAATATCCCTTAATTTTACAAGAATTTCTTTTGTTTTCAAAGATTTTTTTTCCACCTTTTGTGGTACATAATATAATATAATGTCATAATTCGTCTTTTGGATTTTCCTAAGATCCTAGAGAGTTTAGATGAAACTGGTACTATTTCCAAGAACTTATTAGACTGAATCATAAATTTAAATCCTTGCTCCTGATATCTAACATTGGTTAGATCTTCTTGTTAAGTTAGATATTTGCTCCTGATATCTAACACTGGTTAGATCTTCTCATGATAAGTTTCACTTTGCTCCTGATATCTAACATTGATTAGATCTTTTTGTTTCAAATATTTTAAAGTATTGAAATAATTCCTGCAAATGATTAATCTCGAATATGTGTTCGGATCCATACTATTTGAGAAAATTATCCTCCTCAAATATTTAATTACATTGTAATAATAATTTTACATCGGCTCTAATAGTCCAATTATAGAACAATGAAATATTTGATCTTTTAGTTTAAAATTTGGGAGTTCAAACTAATATTTTAGACCCTGAAAATTAAATATTAAATCAAAACATGGATCGAGGATTTTTATCTAATTTACTCAACAAAATTTGACTAATTAAATTATAAAAAATCTATATATCCCAACGTGCGTGGAGGACCTATCGACGATTTTTTTTTTTCCCATTCACTTTACGTATCTAAGTATAAATCGGGATATAAAATTACAACGATCGAAATATAGAAGACCTTGACTGTTACTGTTACAAAAATAATTTAACCCTAACCCTATTTAGATTCTCACTTAATAATTTATATTATTCCACTGAGTACGTACGTGAATAAAATATGTTTTTGTAAATTTGAATTTATTTTCTTCAATTTTTTTTTGGAAAGATTATTTTCTTCAATGTTAGGATGATAAGATAGCCGTAATTAAGACTTAGGATGATGAGATTGGAAAATAAATGTGGAAACTTTTGAATAATCAATTTATTTTTCCTATTAATTATTAAATATATTTAAAAATAATAAAAATAAACTCGGACATCTATTAAAAAATTTAAATATAATTTTTCCAAAAGATTTAGTCACAACTCATGCCAGGTGGTACTGATGAATTGTACCCACATTTCCGTCACATGCAAATGTTTGGACCTACGTGGATTTCTTCTCTCATTTTTCTAAAAAAAACATAAATATTTTTGAAAAATTAATGATTACAAAAACCCATGTTACAAATAATATGTGATGTATCAAAGAAAATGTAATCTTTCGCATAAGAATGCAAGTATTGGTAGACCGGTAATTTGACAGCCTCGTAAACGGATTCGAGTATCTAATAAACAACAAACGTTGTGGGTTGTCACTTACGTCTAGAACAAATTAAACGTTAGAGATTTTCTGACGTAGACACTCCGACGTTCAAGTTATAAAACAATTCAAATATATTCTTTGGAAATTAGATAGCTTAAGTAGGGCAAATGAGGGTGTACCCTGAATAGTGAGTCTGCTTCTCTATTTATAAATTTATTACAAATGTTTAACGGACTTGGTCCTTTGTAGACACCATGCTTCAATAATTTTAACCTAGAAAAATACGAAATTGAAATAGGTTGACTAATTAGATCGAAATAATTAAACCATGCTTATAACACATCAATAAGATATTTCTAACTATAAAGATAATTACATAATTTATTGGAAAATATATATTTGTATGAAATAAGGTTGTATTTGAATATATAAATTTGATTTTAAAAAAGATATTTAATTTGAAGAGGAAATTTGAAATCATGAATCTAAGTACAACCTAAAATAATTCACGTCAAGACGTCAATAATTAATCAGAAAAAAACCACAAATGACGACGTCATTTTTGTGCTGATATTATTGTTTGAGGCTAAATACAATAATCCCTCTGTCTACAAGATGGGAATGGGACACCCAATTATTGAAATTAAATTATGTTTATATTTGACAAATAATATCGTTTTTGTCTTTGATCTTTGCATAATTTGGCATTTCAAACTGTCATATCAATAGTTCTTCCAAAAATTTAATAAAATATTTAAAATATTCCTTAGTTACTTGAGAGTAAAAAATTTATCAAACATTTTCAAGATATTTTAAATAATTTATATAATAATTTTCTTGTATTTGGAATAATTGAATTCTATCATGATCATTGGCAGATTCCCATATTTTTCAAAACACCACGATTTTTAGCATCAATTTTAAATTATTAAGAATCCCTCAAGATAGAGATTGAACATTGTTGACCCATTGATTGAATATTTATCAGCAGGATATTTGATATCGATTTTGATTAAAATTCCGAATCTGATTTAAAAAATCATGAAGTTTCGATTTTAGTTTAGAAAAATCATGAAAATTCATAGATTTTTTTTAAAAAAAAATCATAAAGTCTAAATCAATACCATCGACATAATATTTTTAAATATGGCTTTGATTAGTAAATTATCTTGTGAGTTCTTTGTTTCCAGAGGAATTATATAAATTTTCGATAAATTTAGGAAAATAATAAAATTTTGGCGAAAATTTCGGGTAAATTTTGAAAATTGGATTTTATTTAAAGATATATAGAAAACCCACTGCCATCATATTCTATACCTGAATATTGTTTTCACGTATATACGTTACTGTATGTATATCACGAAAAAATAAATTTTATCTTAATAAAAAAAATATATACAATTATAAACTCCAATTTTTCAATTAAATTTTTTGTGTTGGATTATGCTTCCTTTGCATCTACTTCTGATTGCGTCGGATGTGTCATGCAACACAAATAATTATGAGAAACGACTCCAAATAATGCCAGCGATATAGTAAGCCAGTGATTATTATATTGATTAATTACGTGCATGTATATATGATCTAATCTAGACATGGTTTAGGTTATAATTAATTAGGAATATCAAAGGATAAATGTTTTAAAACATGAGCTGTGTCTCCTTGTTTCTCACCAACAGCAGAAAAAAAAAATTATAAATATACTTTTGAAATAATAATTTTTGGATTTCGTCCTATAAAGTTGGGTTTTAGTACTAACAATAAATTTGTTTTTGTTTTTCTTTTTATTCCTATTTATACGGCTGACGTGACACCAGACACGTCAACATTTTCCGATATCATGTCATCCTTCCATCAAAATAGAAATAAAAATAAAAACAAGGAAAACAAAGTTATTATTCTAGGACCCAATATTGACAAGTAAATGGACGAAACAGAAAATATGACATTTTACCAGATGAATATGAAAATTTTCCCTATTTTTGCATCCAGTGTATTATTTTACCTTTTCCAAATATTAGTCCAATTATCTATATAGCGACGGAGCCAAGGGGATGGCTGAGTGCTACCACCTCCCTTCAATTTTTAAATTTTATTGACTAGAGATATAAAAATAATTATTTTTTTCACTTTCTTCTCTAATATTCGTTCTTGCCCCTCTAAATTTCTCAAATCATTTTGTAGATAAAATGAAGATACGATAAGAAAAAAAAATCAATTACAACATTGTTTCCCAGTATCATCATGCTGGTTCTGGATTTGGGAGAATAATTAAGCTTAAACCACATTCATTAAATAATTAGATTGTTGAAGAAAATTTAATAACGTGTCGATATTTAATTTGTCTATACGCATTTGTTTGTTATACAAAATGTACATAGCGATATGGTCGTCAAAAGGAGTATTTTGGAGGTTCTTCATTTTATTTAGACATAGGATTTGGATTTCGTTCCTTAAAAAAAAATGAACAAAAAATCTGTTGTCTGTGATTTATTATATTTATTTATAGACAATGTTCGAAAATTTTAATTTTTTTTAATTCGTGCAAACAGAGCTATTTTGAGCAAAAATATAACACGATTTATAGCAATAATTGTAGCAGATAATTTCGTCCCCTAAAAGTGTATCCAGTGATGAACATTTATCACATTTATCTTTCATTAAATTTATTTTAATTTTCAAGCATAAAAATGAAAAACAAAAAGTATACATACATTATTAAAAATGTTTGGAGTTTTCTTCTCTATAATTTTCAGTATACAAATAAATTTATCACATTCTAATTTAAATAATTTGGAGTGGCAAAAATCCTCCCCTATCGCCCACGTAAGAGTTTCTTGGTAGTTCTCCTTTTCTTGAAAGACCCACATGAATATATACATTTAACCATAACTAAATGACAAAAACTAGTGTGAGACGGTCTCACGGGCTGTCTTTTGTGGGACAGATATCTTATTTGGGTCATCCATGAAAAGGTAATATTTTTTATGCTAAGAATATTACTTTTTATTGTGAATATCAGTAAGGTTGATCTGTCTCACAGATAAAGATTCGTGAGACCGTCTCACAAGAGAGTTACTCTAACAAAATTAGACAAGCATGATTTAAAAGCTACATTATATTTATCATTTAAATATAAACACAAATAATTAAATAAATTTCCATTTTGCCAAGCTTGTCATTAATTATCGTATCTCTTTATATATAAAGCCATAGCTCTTTCATTTAATTAATCACCACATATATAAAATAATTCTCCAAATCCTTCCCCTCTAAAGTTACACATATATTTCTTGTATCTCAAACCCTAAATTCTTGAAAGGGATCCATTCAGATATTATATCTGTAAGAAAAATGAGTTTAAGAGATATCGGAGCCACGCTGCCGCCCGGTTTTAGGTTCTATCCGAGCGACGAAGAGTTGATCTGCCACTATCTTTACAAAAAGATCGCTAATGAAGAAGTTGTCAGAGAAACTTTGATGGAAATCGATCTGCATACATGTGAGCCATGGCAGCTTCCTGGTAGGTTTCTTTTCATATATATATGGACACACACGCACAAGACCGACTCGAAAATTTAGTCGGAGATCGATGTTTTTAAGGGCGATTGTTTTTTAAAAACCAAGTGTTTTCAAATTTTATTATTTTTTATTTTTTTCTGATGATTTGGTTAGTTGCATACGATAGTTTTTTGTCCCATCTCATCACACTTTTCTTAATTATTTGAGTTTGGTATGTTTTTTTCCTGATTTTGATTTAAAATCATTGATACACACAAACACGCGTTGATGTATGTATACATATATGTATGCGTACATGTGTGTATATATATTATGATCCAGCTAGCTCCGTTGAGAGCACAAGTTCAAAGAATTTTATGCTTCTCATTAAAACCAAACAATGTTTTCTTTAATGATTTATTACAACACACAAAGAAGGGTGTTACATTAAATGGCTGGATGAAGCACATAACTGAGTGCATGCATTTGCACCTGAAAAATTTAAGGTTTGCTTCATGAAAATATGTATGTATTAAATATGTTCTAATTATCTCTTGAGAGTACCCAGCTAATAAAATTTAATTACGAAAATGAACAAAATTTATTGTAACTTTCAGCAAAAGTGTGACGAAATCTAGAAAGGGTCTGCAGTTTTTCGAAGAAAAAGGTATCGAACACACATTTTTTATCGTAGGTTCAGTGAATCTTGACAACGTATGCTGAGACTACTGGATAATATTTTGTAACTGAACATATATATATATATATATATATATATATATATATATATATATTATGTGACAAAAGGCAGAGAATATTATTTCGATAAGCCTTTGTGTATTTGAAAATCCTGTAAAAAATATTAGAAAAAATTAATAAAAACTAACTTTAAAAGATTGCATTTCAGCCGATACAAATATGCACGAGCTTTTCTATCTCAAAAATAACTTCACTGAGGAAATTTTTAAAATATTTTACAAATATATTATTTGATCACAAGCACGCATGACTCAAATTTTAGTTAATTGAAAATTTAAAACCTATATACTTTATTTAAGAAATTATATATTCATAAAACTAATATTACGAGATTGCATTTGTATCGACTATTGTTTGTGATTACAAGAGATGACAAGAACTGTGACATAAACTTCTTACCTTATAATTATTGTGACCTCTATGTATATTTTTAGTCTATATAAGTATAGAAAAAGGCTAAACAAATTTTCCATTTTATATTATAAATTTGATTTTTCAAAACTATAAGAAATTAGAAAAAGTATAATGTATGCATGCTTGCCTTGAGAATCTTGGTGACTTGTAACCAACTTTTTTTGTCACCTTTGCAGAAATCGTCATACAAGTTAACAATATATTGCAAGTGATGAAATATAACTAACTTATATATGGATAGTTGTATCCCACACTTACTTCCAATACACACACACATATAATAAATAAATAAATTTGATTAACAATTTCAAATCACTTCCATAATATATATACATATATATATATATATATATATATATATATTATATATATATTATGGAAGTGATTTGAAATTGATAATCAAACAATATTTAATTTATGATCAAGAATAGAACTTAACTAAAACCATGAGATTAATAATTAATATTGTTTTTTTAAAAGATTTAGCAAAGTTGAATTCAAGCGAGTGGTACTTCTTTAGCTTCCGTGATCGCAAGTATGCAACTGGATATCGAACCAATCGGGCCACCACCTCAGGCTACTGGAAGGCTACCGGTAAAGATCGAACGGTGGTCGATCCTGGGACTCGAGCCATAGTGGGCATGAGAAAGACTTTGGTTTTCTACAAGAGTAGAGCTCCTAATGGAATCAAGACTGGATGGATCATGCATGAGTTTCGTCTAGAGAACCCTCACGTGCCTCCTAAGGTTGGCAACTTAATTTCGGTTTAATTATAAAATTTTATCGTGGTCTATTGGCATGCATGTAGGTGATTGAGTCGGGCTTATTAAATATATAAAAAAAATCCAAATATTATAACATAATTTTTCTGAAAATATAAATTTAAATATATAGTTAATTCTTTTTTAAATTTAAATTTCGAGTATTTATTCTGTTAATAATTTTTTGTTTAATTCATTCGACCTAATTATTGAAACATATGTTCTCTGGAGAAAGGAATAATTAAGGATAACGTGTTAAGAAATGTGAAATTAGAGAAATATAATGAGGTCACTTAGGTGGCAATGCGTATTTATATAAGTTTCAAGAAACTTACTTATACTCCACGGAAACTCAAAAATTCTGATAGTCTATGTGAAGTACTCTATTATAATTTGAATATATGTGTATGTGTGTGTGTGTGTGTGTGTGTGTATATATATATATATACATACATGTAAAATTGTTTTTATTGTAATTTTAGAGTTTCAACTGCATGCCTCTGAGTCGAAATTTCTTAAATATAATCGATTCGTGTTGGAATTTGACAGGAAGACTGGGTATTATGCAGAGTATTTTACAAATCAAGAAGTGAAAATAGCACACAAAATGTATATGATCCGGATCATCTCAACACATGTTGCGCTAATTTGGATGGTGGCTTCCAAAACATCATCAATTCCTTCTTCTCCAATGGCTCATCTCTTCAAAACCCTAGCACTTCGGGGGGGCCAGGCTACCACCTTGATCAACAAATGTCGCGATACAATGACTTGATCAACAGTCCGGATCGTGATCCATCGAGTAGTACTCCTAGATGTGAAGACGATTACGGGTTCTTGTTCGACATGAATTTCGACGATGATTCGAATGGAGCAATCATTTCATAGAGTTTGTCTTAATTGGTGATCATCCTAGTAGTTTATAAAATTGCACGTTTAAGACAATTTGGTATATATATGTATATATATATATATATATGTATGTAATGTTAGGATGCACGATAATTTGTGAAAATATAAAATGTATGAGATGATTGTTGTAGCTATCCAGAAATGTGGGCTTGGGGTACATGTAAATATTATTATTAAACAATATATATTAGATCAATTTTAGTTTAAATAGTTATGAATTTGTGGGCTATGAAAATTTTGGATTGTTGTGTGCATAAATAATATCTCATCATTTATTTTTAAAAAACCAGTTTCACTTTGTCAGATGGCTCACACTATCTGAATTAAATTATTTGAAGTTGTATATATAGATTTCGACAATATTCTTTATTGAGCTAGATTTTATAGTAGAGTTATATTCAAGTTCATGAATATGAAATAATTATCGGCAATTGACAAAGGAATAATCCGTCTGTACATGAAAGTACCGGTAGTCTTCAATTTCGTTCTCTCCAAATGGATTTAACGATGGAATTTGAATGTCGCCGTTGAATATCTTGCGACGACGGAACATGGAGTTCGATCTATAGTCGTTAAGTACACTCTGATATGAAACAACTCAAGTATTTAATGGACATTTGGGCTTAAAAAACTCTTTAAATGAATAAAAATGATTTATGTGCATGGCGATACAATACATCTTTTAATTACTATATTAATAACCTATCACGTCAAGCTGAATTTCTTGGCAATATGCGACGTCGATTTATTTGTTCTTTCGTTTTATTTAGTTAGAATTTAATGAAGTTGTTGACAAGTTGTAATCAATAATCGAAGCAACAAAATAAAACATATGAACAAATTAATGTAAATCGACGTCGTTGGATAATAAACATATAGTAAGTAGATCTCTTGTGAAATGGTCTCACGAATCTTTATCTGTCAAACAGGTCAACCCTATCAGACAAATAATTTTCAAAGAATGAGATGATCTCATGAGTCTTTATAGGTAAAACGGGTCGAAAATTATTTTTCTTGTAAATTAAAAATGCATCATGTTTGATATGTGACATCAATATCAATTTATTAAATAAATAAACATGACATTAAATTAAAAGAACAAAAAAAAAAAAAAGAATAGAAAGGCTCCAGAATTGTTTTCTATTGGTGGTGGATAAATCAATTTTACTTCAAATCTTATAAATTTTTTATTTTACATGGATTATTTCTTATCCTTTATTTATAAAATTTATATAATATAAATAATATTATAGTATTAATACATGTCATTATAATAATATCTTAATAATTAACTTATTTTTAAATATTATTATTATTTAAGAATAAAGAATTAAATTTAATAATATAATTATTGTTTGAATATTTAATTATTCAAATTAAAATAAAAAAAACTAGATATTATTATCTAAAATATTTTGACGAAGGATATTATCGTTTTTTTTTTAATGTTTTAAGGGGGCAAAATGCTATTTCTCCCTGATCATTTATCTGATTAATTTTTAAGGATTATTTTCTAATTAAATCGTCGATCTCCGTTACTGGCTGCTCATTTTTGTTTCACGGTTCGAGTTTCTTCCGTTCCTATTTCCGTTGTGGTTCTTACTTTGGGAATTATGAAATGTGTGATTTTTTCACATTACTCGAGTTCATGTTTATCATAAAGGAGTGTATTATTTGATCGGTGTAATTATGAGCTTATTAATTCGCTGTTTTGGTGATGACCAATTGTTTGACAGCTCAATTCCGTGGGTCTGTGTTGCTATTTCTTGAGGAATTTGATTTTGTTGGGTTCTTGCGTGAAGAAGCTGGAAATGGAAATTTGTTTTACTTTATGTTCAAGTTCGTTGCCTAGTTATTGTATGATTTTTGAGTCCTTAGAAGTAATTTATTAGGTTATTAGCCGGAATACTTGCAGAATTGTATACATCTTTTTGGAACTGTAGAGAGTCATTGCTGGAGTTTGAGGGAATATATTGATAGGTTACCTGAACACCGAAAGTATGTTGTATAAATCATGAAATTGCATTATTTGATATATTTTTCTCACCTGACATTTATCAGTGAGCATAGTTATCAATTTTAGAGAATATTGAGTATTAAATGTTTAGTGATGGGTATTGAGTAGATGTCTCTTGATATTAATTCTACCCGCTAGATTTTGTGTTTGTCTTCTTTTCGGTTTTATTCAGTATCCTTTGATTTGGGATGGTTATTCTTCTGTATGCTTCCTGTATTTCCCTTTCCTAGATTTATGTCGCTAATTTTCATACATAATATGGATATGAAACGAATGTGATTTTTTCCAGCTTACGATTAGGTCAATTGGTGCTAATGCTGGATCATTTTAAAGTAGATACTGTTTCTGGGTTACATATTCGTGTTGATAAACTTGTGGATCGAATGTCGTTAATGTATATTTTCCTTTCTTTACAGAATTGATGGGGACAAAGCGCTCAATGCAATCTCTTAGAAATGGCAGTGAAGAAAAATTATCAGTTCCACCTGGATTCGTGTCTCTAACATCCTTGACATTGAAGAGGACAGCAAATGGTAGTGAGGAGGCTACTGATGATATGGCCACTGAAAGAATCGATCCACTTAGCAAACACGCCATCAAAAAGTTCAAGACCTCATTCAGTCAGAGACCATGGATACTTCATAATCAATTTGATTGTGCTTTGCAAAATGATAACCTTGAAGAGACTGAAGTTGACACGGTCTTCTCATCTTTCGGATGTTATTTTTACGTACCCTTTCTTTGAATTTGCACCTGTATAGTTCTTTCTTTACCTTCCATGTGTGGCATTTGGTTTTTCTTTTAAATATTTAGGCATAAGCTCACTAAATTGGTTTGCCAAGTTAGATGGTGAACCAAGTAAGTGAACCATGTAAAACATGGGGGAATCAGTTTAGTATGGAGAAAATCTAAACATAATCTCAGAAAAATCTTAAGAAACTAATAAGATAAATGGTTTATTCTTGATTTCCCAAGTGGAGAAAAGCTTTAGTTTCATTCGGAGAATCAGTTTAGTATGGAGGAAATCTAAACATAATCTCAGAAAAATCTTAAGAAACTAATAAGATAAATGGTTTGTTCTTGATTTCCCAAGTGGAGAAAAGCTTTAGTTTCATTCGGAGAATAAAGAAAATAACTTCTGAGGATTTTCTCACAATGAAATTTGTTATCAGTATATTAATCTTGATTTTGGATATGCTACTTTTGCATGGACAGCTATTTGCCAGCTAGGTGATATAACTGTTTTGGCTTTGGTATCTGCTATTAGCTAAGATGTTGGGGCACTCGGAAAACTAGTAGTTCATGTGTATGACACTAAGTCACAACATGACAGTCTTGGAAACTTCTTGGTTTCATGCTGGAACTCCAAAACATGCTCAGAAAGTTGTCAAAAGATAAAATAAAGGATGTACCTTTAGCATGGCCATGATATAACGAGCAGTGTTCGATAAACTTGGAGACAAGTTATGTGATTAGTTAGACATTGAATGGATTAATAGCATGATGGATTCTATTATGGGGTTGATATTAATACCTGTTGTTGAATTTAGCTTATTGATGTTTGTTAATCTCAAATTACTGTTTACTGAGTAGTTTGATGTAATTTTATAATCATTTGCAAGTCACCGTGGGCTAGCTAATTCTGGTTTTGATTTATCCCAATGTTTGCAACCTACGTGGAATTGACATATGCAGAATGTTTACCATCTAGTAGTCATGAATTAACAGAAACACATTTAGCCACTCCAGCATTTATTGTTGTCTGTTTTTTACTTTTTGTGTATTTGTGTGTGCGCGATCTTTTTAATGGGTGCAGTTTAGACCATGTTAGATAATTTCCTCTTGATGGATGACTGATATTGAAGCTTTCTTTCCCAGGATCACTCATTGAGAGTTAGCCTTCCAAAAGGAGTTTTCCGGGGATGTGCAAGTTGTCATGACTGTGTAAAGGTTGATTCAGTTCCTTATTTACTTATTTTCAGAATTAATTTTTTTATGGCATCGATTTTCTGTATATGGACTTTCTTAAAAAGATTCTGATAGGTCACTGCTAGGTGGCATCCCAAAGAGTCATGCCTGCCTGTGCTTGACGATGCTCCTGTATTCCATCCCACCGAAGAGGTATTCTACACATTAGATATATCCTGAAGCTTTTTGTCATTCCAATTTTGTATTATTATCTAGAAATGATTTAAATAGTGCTGTTGCATATCCGTATAACCTTATACAAGGAGTTCAAGGACCCTATGAAATATATTTCCAAAATACGAGTAAGAGCCGAGAAGTATGGAATATGCCGCATTGTTCCTCCTCCTTCTTGGCGACCTCCATGCCTTCTTGAAGATATCCAGACATGGAAAGAAGCAACTTTCAATACTCATATTCAGAAGATTGACGGGCTTAAAAATTTCTATGTAAAGAGAAAACTATCCAGAACTATGAAGAAATTTGAAGATAAAAGGCCAAAAGTTTCAGTAAGAGCGGAGCATGAGTCTCTTAATGGAAGGGCTGAGCTCAAGCAAGCTAACTGCGTTGCTGTCAGATCTGATTTTGAATCTGGGCCAGAACACACCTTGCAAAGCTTTAAGAAGTATGCTGATGATTTCAAGAATCAGTACTTTTGCAAGAACGACGAAGTTACAGATTCAGATGTAAACTTGAATGCGGGCCATAAAAATCAGGGACCATTAATTGCAAGATTGGAGGGTGAATATTGGCGAATCATTGAGAATCCCAGTGAGGAAATTGAGGTATCTCACCGAAAGTGTCATATTTAACCAATGTAAATAAATTATTACTATCAGCTCGCTTCAAAATGTTACTTTAATTTGTAAAGGTGCTTTATGGTACTGATATGGAAAGTCGAGCCTTGGGGAGTGGATTTCCCATAAAAAGCTGTTTAGAAAATAAAGTTGAACATTCTGAATATGCGGAATCAGCCTGGAACTTGCATAACGTCCCAAAGCTCTCTAGCTCTCTGCTTCCATTCGGATGTGATAGTACCTCTGCCATTTTAGTTCCTCAGCTGTTCGTTGGAATGTGCTTTACATCACAGTGTTGGGTAAGACTTAGATTACTCTCAACATCCTTTCTGAAACCATTATGTGGTGTTTGTCCTATTCAGATTGGTTTTGCTGTCTCTTCTCCTTAGTTTTATTGTCATGATTTAACCTGTTTTCCTGTCGGAATGTCGGAAATAGAGAAACGAGGACCACCATCTCTATTCTCTATGTTACTTGCACTTGGGTGACCCTAAAGTATGGCACAGTATTCCAGGAAGATATTGCTGCAAGTATGTCGAAGTTGCGAAAAAACTGTGTCCGGAATTGTCAGAACATCCTTCAATTCACGAACTTGTGAGTAGCATTATTGTTTTATCAACATTGCTCAATTTTTCGAGGTATGGTACAATATTCTTTTATCAATGGAGATTATTATGCTATGGAATTCACTTGGTAATTTCGCTGTGAATCAGTGAATGGATTGTTCTCTGCGTCTATGGGTATCACACATTTTGTCATGTTATGAATTGAAATATTGGAGCTTATGACATTCATTTGGTTGATATAAAAAAATTCCTTTTTCCAGTTTAACACTCCCTTCTGCTGAGGTTACTTCATTCACGACCTCTTAGGTGAAGTCCAATATTTTTTGGTTTACCTGGTGCATGACTTTTCTGTGTTTGTACAGGCATATCAGCTTTCCCCCTCAATGCTAAAGTCTGAGGGAATACCTGTGTACCGTTGTGTGCAGAACCCACGTGAGTTTATTCTCATCTTTCCTGGAGCATATCATACAGAATTCGATTGTGGCTTCAACTGTTCGGAATCAGTCTGTTTTGCTCCTTTCGACTGGTTACCTCATGGCTTGAACACAGTAGAACAGTATAATGATTTTTGTCGAAAGAGTTCAATTTCTTTTGATCGACTGTTGATTGGAGCTGCCATAGAAGCTGTGAATGCACAGTGGGAAACCTTGGCAATAAGAAATGATTCCGCGGGTAATCAACTGTGGAAAAGTGTTTGTGGGAAGGATGGGCTCTTAACAAAAGCACTTAAGGTATGTCTCTGATATGATGATTCTGCTAACGATGAAATCTTGTGAAGCTAACAAAAGCACTTAAGGTATATGTCACTGATATGATGATTCTATTAATGATGAAATCTTGTGAAGCACCTTACTTGTATTTTCTTACATATGTATGAGGTCTTGTATACATCTTTAAGTCATGTGAGTCAAGTTTTGAAACATGTCTCAGTTTCTAAAAGTGAACTGGTTTTTGGTTGTCTGAACTTAAAAACTGTGATACATAGATAATATAAATTGGAATTACCTGGGTGATGAATTTCGAACCCTTCATTGCAAGTCTTGAAACCTGTATTATTAGTTTCTGGGTTTTTTTGGTTTCACAAGATGACAAAGCCCCCATTAGCTTCTGCTAGTTGAACTGCTGGTTTGGACAGACCAATTGCCATTTTGGATCGTGGTAACATTTTTAGATTCAATCTATTTAAGTTTAAAATTGAACTTTTTAACTTCAAAATTTTGTATATATGTCACCCATTTCGCTCTATCATAGCTGCTGGACATTTGTTCATTGGCCTATAAAAGTGAATGCGCTTGTATGAGTTTTTCCTTATTCTACTTCTGAACTAATCTAATTTTTGGGGGGTTGTGAAAATTATTCTGAATTACGTATTTTTACTTGTTTAGTTTCGTGTTCAACTTGAAAGCATTAGGAGGAAACACATAAGCAATCCATCTCAATCAAGGGTGCTAGATGAAGCTGATACTGGCACAAAAAGGGAGTGCAGCGTATGCTTGTGTGATTTATACCTTTCTGCTACATGCTGTTCATGTTCTCCCGATATATATACATGTCTTCGGCATGCAAAGCAGCTATGTTATTGTACTTCCTGGGCAGATAAAATTTTCCTCTTTCGATATAAAATTGCCTCATTGGAGTCCCTCGTTGAAGCACTTGAAGGAAATCTGAGAGCAATCCATATCTGGGTGAAAAAGAAAAATCAACCAATTCCAGATTCATGTGCTATGAAAAATTCTTTACATCAACCAGATTCAGGTCATAAGCGTCCTGCAGCAACATCCATGTCTCCATGTCCTGTTTCCAGTGGGCAAGAGACTGTGCAACACTCAAATCCAGGTACAACCATACTACCCTCTGGTAGAGGAACTTTGGTAAAATCATCTGTTGTTCCACCTGACATCGTTGTCCTTAGTGACGATGAAGATGAAAAGCATTGATTATACGGTGTTTTGTAAATGTGACTCAGAGAAGTTCTGTTAGATAGAAATTGTTCTCATTTGCTCTCCATTCTCCCACCGAACTGGAACAAAAGCAAATCAAGTTGTCGATAATTTTATCAAAAATATATGTTTTGTAGGTGATGCATATTTTTGTTGTATAAGATAAGCAAAACCAAATCTTTGTGTATATTTGAGCGGTGACGAAATCCCAGTGTTTCTTTTCTCTGCAAGTTGCAAGATGGCGTGACTATTTTATAATCTTCAAGATTTTTGTTTATTATTTTTTAAATTTTTTATTATTAAAAAAAAATTATACGAGAATACAAAGAATAAGAAACTCAAAATAATATGTTAGGTTCAAATCACGGTTCATAGGTTCAATCACGGTTCTATATGAACCGTGAATTGAAATTGAAATCACTCTCTCAAAAATATGATCTTATAACTATTGGATCCAAAATCAGAAACTAGATTGCGCATTTGTTTTGTCGATTCCGATGCTTAGAAATAAGAAACTCTGATAATAAATAAAACGTGTAAAGAAATTTAATTTGTTGATATATTTTATTTATATAAATTAAATATAATCTCTATTCCTATTTTTTGAGTACAAAAATTAAATATTCGTATAATATAAAATCGTTAAATAACTAAATCTAAAATTGACTTACCATAATTTTTTTTCTTAACCACTAAAATACTCCCCCCAAAAAAAAAAACCATTGGCCCCAAAATGGGAAGTTTCAGACACCTTAATATTTGTGAGATTACCATAAAAAAAAATTATTTGTGAGATTAAAAGCTCCTTAATTTTAGTGTACATAAATAAGTTGTCAAATAAGCAGCCCAGTCCTTAGTCCTTACTGTTGGTTGTGGTATTCAAATATGACAGGAAAAGCAAGAAAGAAAATAATGAAAATAGTTTGTAGAGTCAAGTGTTGAACACTTTCTCTTTAAGAAGAATTTGACCCTCACAATGTGCTAGAAGTTTGTGGCAATCTTCTCCCAAGATACAACTACAACTCTTGAATAATGAGCACTCAAATATTCAAGTTCTATAACAAAGAAATGAGGGAACTCTTTCTTGTTGAAGAAGGAAGAAGAAAAAATGTGCAAAATGAGTATGTTATGTGTTATATGTTTTTTATTTTCAATATTTAATGTTTTTCATGTGAAAAGACATGATCTTTCATTCATAGTGGTGTCACTTGGCCATTGTAACTGACCACAATCATCAAACAATGCCAAGGAAATGAAAAAATACTAGAAAAATCCGAAGGGACACGAAAACCACGAAGGGACGCGTGCATGCGCCCCTGCGCGCGCGCTGCCTCGGCATCACCTGCCGAGAGCGCTCGGACGCGCGTGCAGGTGCGCACCTGCTACTGTTCACGACTGAATTTTTTTCTTCGGTTTTCGCCCCTTACATGTTCCGACTACTCGTTTGAATTTCTTTCAACATTTGATGAACTCGTTTCGAGTTTAATTCAGAACCACCGAACTTAATATTCGTTCATTAAGCTTCGTTCTTCCTTTCGAATTTTGTCAATCAAACACATTGATTTATTTGCTTAATTTTCATTCATTAAGCATCAAAATTCTAACACTTACCTACCCAAAGCGACCCTCAAAAGCCGCGTAAATCAAAGGTGAGAGTAGGATGACAAATTTTCTCCCAACCCGTCGGATAATTAAACATCTGACTCGTATATAAATTTCTTACCATATTTGATTTGCTGGTATTGTTTCTGCTCTCTGAATTCTTCGTCTTCAAAGATTTTAGCAGAACAAGAAATAACGGCTCAAAACAGAACAGAAGGGTGATCAACTTGAGGTTACTACAAAAGATGTGAGAAAACATTCGTTATTCAACTTGGAGGATTTGGCCTGTTACTTTAGGTGATGCTTCGATGAAAATTATTAATTTAAATCAATGGCATAGACTATTTTCTAAAAGTGCAGGTTGTCACTCAAAAGGGTGGACTACAGGGGACGGAGAAAATCTGAAATTTTCTTCAAGCAACTATGCCACTATTTCTTGGCTCTCACATAAAAATGCAGGTATCTTGAAATCAATCATGAATTACCATAGTTGAACTCACACATTCTTTTTAACGCATACATATATACAAATGTCTGTACAAACTTTTGCAGTAACAAAGCGAACCACAACTTAAAACCTCAACCACCATCATCTCATTGCAACAAATAAATAATTCCCGATGAGAATGGGCTTCTCAAAACCTGCCCCCTGCATAAATTTACCTGTAATCACATCACGAGACAAAAATAAAAAAATCACCAACAAATTGATATTGTTTATGTTTCCTTTCTTGATCTGCCCCTAGCCATGGTACTCTCACGTTGGTTCCGAAAATGGCCAAGCAGCTGTTGCGCCTGCTTCAAAATAACGAAAATGATCAAAAGACTATACAACTTAGCACTGGACACGAGATAAATGGAGGATATGCACCTTTTCTCTGGCTCTAGGAGTGCCTGATTGAGTCAAAGCAACGAGAGGTGGAACCGCACCTTCTTGCAAAACAATCCGACAATATTTGGGGCTATTAATGCACAGCTGCATCAGCACAGAGGCAGCATTCTCCTTTCCTCTTTGAGATCCCATATCGACAATCTCCACAAGAAGAGGTATGCCACCTTCTCGAGCGATGGCTGAGCATCCTTCCGCTATAGTCGACAAATTAGCAAGAAGAGCAACAGCTTTATCCACCATTTCTGTTGAAGGGTCCATCAATACAACCAAATGTTTCACAGCGTTTGCTTGAACGATACGAGCCTTGTTTTCGTGAAATATAGATAGGTTAAACAAGGCTGTTGCGGCATCTTTCTTCCCTCTGACAGTACCTGATCCTAAAAGATCAACCAAAGCTCGAATTGCGCTTGACCGACCAATTTTAATCCTATACTCATCTAACAGCGAGAGGCTAAAGAGAGCAGCTGCAGCATTTTCCTTGGCTACCGAGTTTCCATTTTTCAAAACATGGATGAATGGTTCTAGAGCACCTTCTTCCGCAATCTTAGCCTTCAAATTATCGTTAATTGACAAATTTAGTAGAGCAGTAACGGCATGTTCTTGAGCAAGGTTCATATCAGAGTGTAACAGGGTGATTAATGGGGCAATAGCACCACATTGGACTATAATGAAGCGATTTTCCACATTGTACTTCGCAAGAAACCGTAATTCTCCCGCAGCTGCAGTTTGCAGTTCAGTTGATTCGCTCTTCAAGTCTTTGATTAGTTTTTCAACATGGGAAGTAGTTGTCAAATCATTGGACCCCGAGGTGGATGAGAATGAAAGAGTTCTAAATGAGTTATGATTTCTATTTGTTGCCATTTCATCCACTGCTTTGGCGCTGTGATATTGTTTTCCACTAAAAGAAGAAACCCCAGAAATTTTATTTGAAAAAGAGGAAGAGGGATAAGAAGATGTTACATCGCCAGATCTATCACTTACACCATCTTGCTTGCTTGATATCCTGGAAATTTCAGACGACCCTGTGGGGAGAGATTCAACGCTGGAAATGGCACTTGATGTTGACTCACTCCTGCTATGTACATAAGAATGTTCGGGGGATGATCGATCAAATTTCTCAGCCTCCTTTATACAAACACCATTACCATCTACATCAAGCCCATTGGAAACACCAATCTTTTTCTCCTCAAAACCAGAAGAGGATATTGAAGTTGAACGTGGGAGATCATCTTCTTGGCTAATCCGTTCAGGAAAAATTCCAACCGAGAGGATATCTGAAGGGTTTCTGGAAAGTTCAACTTTGTTTTCGCTGCACCAGTTTTCTATAAGAGCTTTAACTGTATAATTGGGAATGAGACTGTTGTGAGAGAGTTTGTGCCGAGTTTTGGGGCAAGTCACGAGTCCATGATCCAGCCATTTTTGGATGGCCACACGGTCATAAGTTTGGCCAGAAGACAGAATCACAGGATCTGACATGAGTTCCAAAGATAATGGACAGCGAAAATATGAAGGGATCCGGATGCCATTAATGGCCGGAGTATTCTCAAGCTTAGCCACCGTAAAATCATGAATTTGATTCATAAGATCAACAGCTAGAGAGATGTCATCAAAGTTCCTGTTTGTTCTATTGTCTTCAGCATTCTGCCTTTCCTTTTCCAATGCAATATGTTCACTCAAGAGTTCTTGATTCGATCTCAAGTTGAGGGACTCGACAACCACAGTAAGATGCTTGGAATCAAAATTTTTCCCTTTGGTTTGACGTTTAAAAATCTCTTCTATATCTTGTGACAATTTTCCAAGATTCAGATTTTGAGATTCCTGCATACAGAACTGGAACAAGAATCTAGAATTACATATTCCTTCGGTATTATTGGATGTTACCCAACTAATATTATCGTTGTGCAGTGAATTAAAACACTCCATTTGCACGACTAGTGAGTACCAAAAAATGGAAAGTTAACCCGGATCATTACCTGAGCACGAGACAGACTCAAAGTGGTTGGTGATGATTCAGATAGTTTACATAGAACACAAGAGAGCTTGACCGAGGAATTCTGAATTCTGATGAACAAGGGCTTACATTCTATCACCTGTAAATTATTTATAAAGGAAAACAAGAAAAAAAAATTGTCAGCCAGCGCACATAGGTTTTGAAAATTTAAGGCATTATAAAATTTTGAAGTATGCGAGATTGGTGTTATATATTTGATGCACCATCCATCATTGGGTTGAGAGAGGAGGAATGAACAATTCTAGTAATTAGAGTATATCCTTTTCGCAATGTGAATATGTAAGGGCCAGAATTTTTCGATGCAAATTAAGCAATTAGAACAAATCTAAGTCAACCAGCAGAAATCAATCGTTTACGGTGTAACTGTAAACAGTCGGTTTATGATCAGTTGGAAGCTCAACAAGCTCGACGAGGCAAACTTTACACATTAAGCAGTCAGGACGTGGTGATGTCCAAAAAATTTTAGTATTGGGCAGTGAGAACAGAGCAGCAAGGAGTAGGGGTGGAAAAAAATACCAAATTTTCGGTATACCGAAGTTAGCGTACCGAAAAATAGCGAATTTATCGAAATTTTCGGTACGGTATGGTACCGATACCGAAATTTTCGGTATGGTAACGATATAGAATTTGAAATTTTCGGTATATACTGAAGTATCGAAATACTGAAATAATATATAAATTAAAATATATATTTTTTTTGGGTAAAAAACAATATATATCGATACCGTACCAAAATAAAGAATTTAACTTCTGTTTGAACTCATCATGTTGGAATAATCCAAATCAAAGTTCAGTGAAGCAACTCCACTCATAGTTGAGAATTTAAACTATTGAGAAAGTCTTATCTCTATAGCCTAACCTTACAGCTAGCTAAAGGACTAGATGCTGAGCCTCCACTTGTTGAAAAGCTAACAGGCTTCAGAAATCACAGGACCTCATACATTGTTGCAAAGATAGCGGATGAAGAAGTCGCACATGTTGCGGTTGAAGTTTATTGGTGTTTATTGATGTCTTGGATCTCCAGACACATGTTGCAGTTGATATTTATTGTCTTTATGGATTTGTTTTGTATATATATTTCCTGGTCTCTTTGACTGTTTCGAGGGATTTTTTAAGTATTGGTAATCATTAGCCTTGAAATTACAAGAAAATGAATTTTTTTATATATATTTTCATATGATGGTACTTTACCGATACCGTACCGACTTTTCAGTATGCCGACTTTGGGTATACCGTAAAGTAGGTAAGGTAACGGTATCATTTTTTCTCATATCGGCATTTTCGATACGTAAACGGTATCCGAAATTTCGGTACAATATATCGTACCGACCACCTCTAGCCAAGAGCTCACAATTACCAGATCAACAGACCATGTTAAGCACTCAAAAACTAAGCAATCCCAACGCGGCAATCTGAGCATGAGAACAGTTATAGAAGCTTGCAATAAGGAATAAGTAGATCTCAATTTCAACATGCAAGACATGAGAAGTGCTAAAGCAGATCCAGAGTACTCATAAATACTTAGTAAGCAATATAAATTCTGGAGATAATTTGAAGATGCGATGACATTCTAAGGTAAGAAGTCTAGCTTGCGAGGGTGGCCGAGTATCTCACAGAATGATATTAAAGACAATTATTGGCAAAAAAACTGAAAATCAAGTGCTATGTCGGACAAAGTGATAACATGCAGGGAGTTGCCTCTTAAAGCTATAGAATAAAGTGCTATACGCACTGCTTGAACATGAAGGAGATACCTCTAGAATCCCAAGGTTAGTGAGTTGAGGTGCTATATCACAGTGAAACACCGCGTTCTAAATTTAGCATGATTGCAACACCCCATCTCATATCTATCATAAAGCTACATAGTGACAATTATAACTGCTCGGATTAATAATTTTTTCTGGAACGAGAAATGATACAAATTAGTTGCTAGCAAAATACATTGTATAGAACTTCACTTGTGTGGACCTGTGGGCCCAAGGCATGGCAAAATTAATGCTAGTTCACGAAAGGATGCGAGTCCGACAATTTTCCAGAACAAACTTATATGCCGGCGGAAGCAAGGAAACAGCAGAGCCAAGTGAAGTTACTCACACACAGAATCTTGCTTGTTTTGGTAGACCATTTTTCAAGGAATATTCTGGCCTCATTCACTGCAAAGTCAAGCTCTTCACACTCTTTAGACAGAGCTTCATCCAACGGCAGTCTACAATCAGCAACACCATCAAGTACAGCTTTCAAATGCTTCAAGAAAGATACTATATTTTGGTATTCCTTCTCAACCGGCATTGCCTTTGACATGCAGCATGTTACCAGATGAATGAATAGAGAAATACTATTGACAAGGCTTCGTAACAATGTTAAATCCATTCACCTGTGTAAATAATGTCACCCATAAAATTAAACAATGGGACATGAAAAACGACAAGGATAAGCACTTATATGATTTACAAACTAATATACACATTCTGGAGGGGAAAGAAAGAGACGGTTCAATTCGAGGCATGGTTTCAAGCACAACAAACTTAATTTCACTCATTCAAGGTATTGATTCTTTGAATATATAGATAATTTCATGATAAAGAGTTCACTTCTGTTATAACTCATCAAATCAGATATGCAGTACTTACATCAAGTTATGAGAAAGTATAAGAGACAATGCAAGAAATTTAATATCATAGAACATCAGAAAACAAAACAGGAGTAATTAAATAGATACTAGGACAAAAGATAATAAAATTAGCATTAAACAGCCATCGAAGTCCTGATATACCTAGTCAAAACATAGAGTGGGGCTAAAGATTTTTTTTAGTATTAAAAAATAGCAATATCAGGATCAAACAGAAAAAAGAACTAAACTTATCACAACTAAAACTTTGAGAAAGAATAAGTTCAGGTCAAAATGCACAGAAAGGATATTCCACATCAATCGTCTCTCTCAATCATCAACCAAAAAGATAGAACACGTATCTTAAGTATCTCAACCAAAAATTCGGAACCTTGGAAGAACTTTATCAACATGAAACATCAAAATTGGTGGTAGAATGCATGAAATTCACATATAAACCTTCTACGTTCCAAGAGGTCGATAATTGCTTATCAGAAAATTACGACATACATTCATGCAAAGGGGTAAAATCAAGCAGCCTCCTTGACAAATTAACTGACAAAAAGATAAGAAAATGACCATAAAAGTGAAATGATGCATACATTAATCTGACAAACATCAGGGCAAAAAATACCATCTATGTCACTACATGTTTTTTTAAAAATGTTAACTACAGAATTTACACTTATATTTCCAGTTTCCACAGACTTTAACTCAAAACAGAAGCAATGTATTTTCATGAGCAAAAATATAAACTTTGCCCCAAAATACATTAGCTTGCAGCTGAACTCGAAGGCGACTGACGAAATCACCGAACTTTTCCAGAACCACTCGGTTAATCTAAAACCCAACAAATTTTATCTGATACCCATGGTCAGAACCCCATTACACCCCAGTTCTTCTAAATTAATACCAACATACTAAAAATCCAAGAATGGTTTGAAAAAGTACCTCTGAAATTGTGTCGGAAAGCAAGAAGACTGTACAGCTGAGACAAGAACCAAAAAACAGATCTAGATGAATTCCAACGAACAATCGATCAGGCCTCAAAACAGAAACCCATGTGCCTGATCAATCAACTTCACAAAATCAGCAGGAAAATTGCATGAAAAACAACCCCTTTCGATCAAGACCAGTAATTCCTGCCACCCATCTTACTTCATTTCTGGAAATAATAGAAGGCTGGGAACACCAACAAAAAGTAAAAGTGAGGAAAAGGAAGAAGAAAACAGGGCAGTTGAATTCCTGGGTCCCCTACATATCTGCAAATCTGCTGGTTGTGGGGATGAAAAAATTAATGAGATGATTAATTAATTATTACATCATTGTCATTATTATTAGATAATTATGAAGGATTAGAACTGGAGAAGATCAGAAGAATATCTAATCATCGTCAAAACAAAAACAAAAACAAAAACAAAAAAAAAACAAAAACAAAAAAAACAAAACACCTAAAACAAAACAAAAAAAAGTGAATATTTTTTCAATAAACAGGCGAAGAGGATGACAAGATTTTGAGCAATTATTGTTCCGACATGACAAATTATCATTCGCAAAAAAAGAAATCATTGCTGTTTCCAGTTGGAAATTGTACGAGGAAGTGGCAGACGGGAGTCAGATTTTTCTCAAAATCAATGTTTTCATCAAAAAATAAAATGCAGAAGCTTATCGAAAATTACTTCCGGCCATTGAAAATTTGTAACTGATTTTCTTCTGGTTGAAGTCTTCTAAGAACTTCACGCTCTCTGTAGATGATGTATATTTCTTACGAGGTATGTGCTTAGGGACCTCAATCGCTCTATTTATAGGAGTTTCTCATGCCATCGATGAGTGTATCGGGAGCCGATATTCAGAAGGAGAATCGTGTACGCATCTAAATTTTTTTGGTCGTCGCCAATATCAATTTGTACATGCTACTTCTTTTAATATGTGTCACGTTTTTCTTACATTCTCTCACTTGACACATATATCTCATTTAACATAGGAGAAAACAAAATACATGAATCATGGCGATAAGTCATCTTAAAACGAATATTATCTTACATGTATTACAATGCATTATGTCTCTCAAATCTGTATAACTTAATGAATAAACCCAATGTTTATTCGAGGTCCAACTTTATTGATATTTATCAAATCAATGAATGTGCACACAACAAATATGAGAAAATATCACATCATAGTTTCATTTACTTTGTTCTTATAACAAAATTACATAGAGGAACCAAGTCTCATTCTTTCTGTATGATCCTTAAATTTCAATGATGGCATGCCTTTAGTTAAAGGATCTGCAATCATCAATTCAGTGCTAATGTGCTCGATAAGTAACTTCTTATCTTTAACACGTTCTCGTATGGCTAAATACTTAATGTCGATGTGCTTGCTTCGACTACCACTTTTGTTATTTTTAGCCATAAAAACAGCAGCTGAATTGTCACAATACATTCTTAATGGCCTAGATATAGAATCCATAACTCTAAGCCCTGAAATGAAACTCTTCAACCAAACACCATGTGAGGTTGCCTCAAAACAAGATACAAACTTAGCTTCCATAGTGGAAGTAGCAGTCAATGTCTGATTTGCACTTCTCCAAGATACAGGTCCACCAGCTAGCATGAAAATATATCCTGAAGTGGATTTTCTTGAATCAATGCAGTCAGCGTAGTTTGAATCAGAGTAGTCAATTACTTCCAAATTCTCAGTTCGTCTGAACATAAGCATATAATCTTTGGTCCCTTGAAGATACCTCATGACTTTCTTTGCAGCTTTCCAACGGTCTAAACCTGAATTACTCTGATATCTTCCCAACATCCCAACAACAAATGCAATGTCAGGTCTAGTGCAAACCTGAGCATACATCAAGCTTCCGATAGCAGAAGCATAAGAAATGTTTTTCACTTGTTCCCGCTCTAGATCATTCTTTGGGCATTGGCTCAAATTGAATTTATCACCTTTCACAATAGGAGCTATACTTGGTGAACAATCTTTCATCCGATATCTCTCTAAAACTTTGTTGATATAGGTTTCTTGAGACAGATCTATAATACCTCGAATTCGGTCTCTATGTATCTTAATGCCAATGACATAAGATGCCTCATCCATATCCTTCATATCAAAGTTTTTAGAGAGAAATTGTTTCACCTCATATAACAAATATTTATCATTGGTTGCAAGTAATATATCATCCACATATAGAATAAGGAAACAAATCTTACTCCCACTGACCTTCTGGTATATACATTGATCCATGGGGTTCTCAACGAATCCGAATAAAGAGATAACATCATGAAATTTTAAATATCATTGACGGAAAGCTTGTTTCAATCCATATATAGATTTCTTAAGCTTACAAACCAATTGCTCACCATTACTAGAGAAGAATCCTTTAGGTTGTTTCATATAAACCTCTTCCTCCAGTTCTCCATTGAGAAAAGCTGTTTTCACATCCATTTGTTGTAAATCTAAGTCAGAATGTGCAATTAATGCTAGAATGATACGAAGAGAATCTTTCTTAGATACAGGAGAAAAAGTCTCCTTGTAGTCGATTCCTTCCTGCTGAGTGAATCCTTTAGCTACGAGTCTTGCTTTATACCTTTCAATGTTGCCTAATGAGTCTTTCTTTGTTTTGAAGACTCATTTGCATCCAATGGCTTTTACACCATTAGGCAACTGAACAAGATCCCAGACTCAATTAACTGTCATAGAATTCATCTCTTCTTTCATAGCATTAAATCATAGTTTTGACTCATTACAACTCATGGCTTGTGAAAACATTTCAGGATCATTTTCGGCTCCGATGTTAAAATCCGATTCTTGTAAATACACAACATAATCACTAGATATAGCTGATCTTCTTATTCTAATAGATCTCCTTAGGTTTTTTGGTTGATCAACAATTTCTTGTTGTTCTTCATTAACAACTTGATCTACTGGATTTTCATCAGCGATTTGTGGAACTTCAGTAACTGGTTGTCTAACACTCATTTGGTCTTGAGGAGTGTGAATAACGACCAATCTGTCATTTGAATAAGAGGGTTGTGAATTAATGTGGTCTTTCTCAAAAACTATGTCATTTGAATAATCACTCCCACTAATCAAATCATTCTCAAGAAATTTTGCATTTCTTGATTCCACAATTCTAGTGTTGTGAGATGGACAATAGAATATGTACCCTTTGGATTTTTCGGCATACCCAATGAAATATCCATTTATAATTCTTGGGTCCAGTTTCTTTTCATGTGGATTGTAAACTCCTTATTTCTGAAGGATAACCCCAAACGCGTATATGTTGCAAACTCGACTTCCAACCTTTAAATAATTCAAATGGCGTCTTTGGGACAGCCTTAGTTGGAACTCGGTTTAATATATACACAGCTGTCTTAAGAGCTTCAGTCCACAAGGATCTAGGAAGTTTTGAGCTACTTAACATGCTCCGCACCATGTCCAATAATGTTCGGTTTCTTCTCTCAGCTACACCATTTTGGTCAGGAGAATCAGGCATAGTATATTGGGCAACAATCTCATGTTCCTGGAGAAACTTCGCAAACGGACCAGGTGCCTGTCCATTCTCAGTGTATCTATCGTAATATTCTCCACCTCTATCTGTTCTCATAATCTTAATATGTTTTTCACATTGCTTCTCCACTTCAGCCTTAAAAATCTTAAAGGCTTCTAGTGCTTCGTTTTTGTTATGAAGCATGTAGATATACATGTATCGTGAGTAATCATCAATGAAAGAGATGAAGTATTTCGGACTTTGCATGTCCATATCTGGACAACAAATATCTGAATGTATGATTTCTAATATTTCTGTACTCCTCTAGGTACCCTTTTTAGACTTATTGGTCTACTTTCCCTTAATGCAGTACACACAAGTCTCAAAATCAGTAAAATCTAAAGTACTAAGTACTCCATCATTCACTAATCTTTTAATCCTCTCTATGGAGATATGTCACAATCTCATGTACCACAATATAGAGGAATCTTCATTTATAACACATCTTTTGATACCTCCTTGAACATGCATAGTGGTGTTATTATTTTGTAAAGAAATAGAGAAAAGATCATCAATCATTGTACCATTTCCAATAAGATTTGATTTATAAAACAAATTTATTGATTTATCCAAAAACTGAAATGAATAATCAAGGGGTACAAGTTTTGAAACTGAAATTAAATTCCTATAAAAACTAGGAACATAAAAGGTCTTTTCCAATTTTAAAATATAATCACTATTCAACACTAGGCAGCAAGTCCCAATAGCCTCCACATACGAAAACATCTTAATTCCTGAATAGAGGCTCCGCTCATTTTCTATTGGCTTCCTTAGGTTTTGCATACCCTGCAAGGTATTTGTAACATGGATTGTAGAACCAGAATCAATCCACCATGTGTTATAAATCATATCAACCATATTAGATTCATAACAAACAAATGAAGTAGGAATACATTTCTTTTCAAGCAAGTCCTTAAATTTATTGCAATCCTTCTTAATGTGTCTCGTCTTTTTACAGAAAAAACACTTGAATTCTTTCTTGATGTCAGGTTGGGGTGGAATTATTCCTTTCCCTTTTCCCTTGACTTTGGCTTGCTTCTTATACTTTCCTTATGTAGTCATAAATACATTATCACTCGTTTCCATCAACAGCCTTCTTTCCTCTTGAACACACATGGTCATTAATTCATTAATTGACCATTTCTCCTTATATGTGTTGTAGGAAATTTTGAAGGGTCCATATTGCTGTGGAAGAGTGCATAAAATTTAGTGCACAAGAAAAGTCTCAGACATTTCCACTTCAAGTGTCTTGAGCCGAGCCGTTATGTCCCGTATTTTCATTATGTGCTCTCGCACACCTCTCACACTGGTGAGCCTTAATGAAGAAAATTCATAATTAGGGCTGCTTGCAAGTGCCTTATCTGAAGACTGAAACTGTTCATCAATAGCCTTCAGTAATTCTTTGACATTATTATGCTGGTCGACAGAACCACGCATACCAGCAGAGATTTTGGTCTTTATGAACATTACGCAGAGTCGATTAGATCGCTCCCATTTTTCATAAAGATCAACATCATCTGGAATGCTGTTTTCAGTAATAGCAGATGGTTCGTCTTTCCATATAGCATAATCAATATCCATCTACCCCAATTGAAGAAGAATTCTTTCTTTCCATATTTTATAGTTATCGCCCTTTAGTTCGGGAATGTCACATTTCATATAAGAAAAACTCGCAGGTTGCATAACTGCACAAAATATCATATGCTTAAAATTTTGAGACAATATCATGTTTTACCAATGTAATTCATGTTTTAAAAAATCTAGTGACATAAAATTTGCCTGTGGACTAAAATTTTAATTCAATAAGATTTTTTTTTGTAACTTTATGATAAAACTATCAAAATGTATTTTCCTCAACTCCTGTGGGTAAATTAAGAAAAATATAATTTGATATTTTAAACTAATTAGTTATATAAATATAATAAAATCCCAGTGGGGTAAAATTTATTATGTTTACATAATTAATTACAATTGATGTCCATTATGTGATTCAAATCCACTTAATACACAATTTTTCATAATTAAGGATGATGTGGCTATTACTCAATTATTTAAAATTATACGGTTCACCGGACAAAATTTTGGCTTTACTTTAATACTTATATAATAATTATTTAGTAATTTAATTAACATTTTTCAAGAGTGCTCCCAGGAAATATAGGTAGTGCTAAGACCCTTTAAATACCTAACTCCTAGTCAGAGCAACATTCCTCAGGGAGACCAGTGGCTAGTCAAGGCAGTTTAAACCGATCTATGAAGAACTCCCTCAGATCATGTTTTCTTACGTCACCTTATAATTATTATTCAACTTAATTATCTACATTTATGTGAATCTTTATAAGCCAAAATTTTTCATTAAATAACTTTATATTCACATTTTTACTTAATATGAACAAATACGTTTCACATCAGTTTTTCTCTTCAATTAGAGTAGTGATAAAGCGAGGATCACATTTACGTAAAAATGTGGGCTCCTCATCAGTTTTTCTCTTTTATAAGAGTAATGATAAAGTGATGATTATTTGTTCATTTGTGAACATCTGAAATATTTTATTTTATTATATTCACATCTTACTCGATATGTTCATTTCAAATTATAAGCAACTTAATATAATTTAATATGAACATAATGTGAATATTGATGTACCAATTAATTTTTAATATTATTTGCATTTTAAATTTCAAGAATAAATGCAAACGTAATATTAAATTTGCATGTACACATCAAACACTTATCCATAATATTTGACATTATATTTAACATGCAAAAATAATTTCTAAACATGTATTAGAAATTACGTCGAACTTGAAATTATTTTAATGTGTTCAATTATTTTACCAAATGCTATATGTATATACCGAATTATACATATAACTTAATAACACATTAATTATTATTTATTTATTTATTATTATTAAAATAATAATAATAATATATAATAATAATAATAATAAAACTAAATTATTATCGTGGGTCCAACATTAATTTAAATTTTTTTATTATTGTTAAATAAAAAATATATACCGACACTTTCATATTCAATGTATCCATCAGATTACTTTACTAACATTCATTCATACGTACATGAACTGGTTTAACAAATGAATTGTAAAATTAAATGGTGTGGGTTTCGCATGCAATAATTCCACATGTAGGATAATTGAATTCAAATGCATGATTGAATCAGAATTGCATGCACTTCATCTTCAACCTTCTCCATTTTTTTTCTTCTCGGATGTTTTGCTTTCAAAAATTCTCATTTCAATTTCAAGATTCAAAGAAGAACTTCAAACTCCGATCGAAAACACAATTCTCAAGTAAGTTTCTTAATATTAATCCAAACTTTATTTTACGTAAACTTTCAGAAATTCCAAAATTTCATTTTTTACGTAAACTTTCAGAAAATCAATTTCTTAAAGTTCATGTTATCCGAAAAATGAAAACAAATTTTCAAGGCAGAGGAACGTTGCTCTGATACTAAATGTTAGAGATTTTTCTCAAAATCGTGTTTTTACGTATACATGAACATGAAAAAACAACATGCGGAAGCTTATCGAAAATTACCTTTGGCCATTGAAAATTTGTAAGTTTCTCTGATTTTCCTTCCGGTTGAAGTCTTCTAAGCACTTCACGCTCTCTGTAGATGGTGTATATTTCTTACGAGGTATGTGCTCAGGGACCTCAATCGCTCTATTTATAGGCGTTTTTCATACCATCGATGAGTGTATCGGGAGCCGAGATTCAGAAGGATAATCGTGTACGCATCTAAATTTTCTTGCCCGTCGTCAATATCAATTTGTACACGTTACTTCTTTTAATATGTGTCACGTTTTTGTTACAATTTGCATCCACATACATAGATAGCTGGACTAGTTGCATTTAATGTTTATATCTACATATAAAAGCATGAAAAATTTGGAATGAGCCTGTTTTTGTACGGTTGTCGGTAAAAAAGAAAGACACACGGCAGACATGTCTTCCTCCAACAAGGAAGAGCTCGTACTGTCAAGAGGAGAACAAGCGCTCCTCTCCACCGCTTCCTTCAACCTCTTCCTTCTTTTTTTATCTCTGTCTTCTTGTTTTTTTTTTGCTCAGTTTTTGCATTTGTTGTTTGGTCTCTCTTCATTTCTCTACCTGATTTTCGCTCGCTCCTTCATCCTGCCGGTTCAGAATTACGAATCGTTGATAGGTGCGTGCTCTTTTGTGTGTTTTTTTTTATTTTGCTATTCTCCATGTGCTTTTCCCTTTCGTAGCTACGTTAAACGTGCTGGGGAGTGTCGTTCGGCACCCCGGAATGCCTTAGTTTGCCGTTGAATTCACTGTTTTTTGCAGGGGACTCCTTTTTCTTTTTTTTTTTTTGCCCGAGCGGAGAGCCCTTGATGTTTTTTTTCTTACAGATTACGTCCGTTCTCCCCTCCATTCTGTTTGGCCTTGCTCTTCATTTTTTCTCCCTTCCTCGCAAGTATAGTAATGGTGCTGCGAAGTTTCATCCGGCCCCCGTCTGCCTTACTCTGGTGTTGCTTCTCCCGTGTCTTGTTAGAAGTTCCTCGTTTTCTCTTTGTTTGAGCGGAGGCCCCTTGGTCTTACCTTCTCAGCCTTTTGTTATTTAATTGAGCTACTGAAGAAACTAATTTTATACATCGTTGCCTAGATAATTAAATGTTTTTTGAAATTCATTTGGGCTGATATGTTTCTCACTCTCTATTACCTATTACGTGCTTGGTTTTATTTTTTGTTTGCCCTAATTTTGGGTGTGTGGATGTCCAGACTGATTTTGGTGATTTTCTAGGCCACTTGCTTTTGGCTTTATGGTGCTCTATGTTCCTTGCCCCCGAAATCTCTAGGTTAATTTGCTTTTATTTTTCCCCCTTTAGCTTTGTTTCAATATGTAATTGGTGCCCTATTTTTATTTGTTAATATATCTTGCTTAGACAACAGCTTTTGGGATTTTGCCCTGCTTTTGAAAGGGATTTGATCTAGCTGTTGGTCTAAATAAAATGGCGTTTGGTTTGCTCAAAACAATAAATCGTTTTACGTATTTTATTAACTTCTCTTTTGCACCAAGAAATTGTATAGCCTTTTTCTGTTTTGCAAGGATAAAACATCATGTTTCTCGAACAAATTGTTGTTTTAGTTGTAAAAAATGTGTTGCTGTTAAATCTAGGTAAAACCTTAGAAGCTCGGTTTTGTTGAATATTCACAATTTTCAAATGTAAACAGAGTTATCTAAACACCACCAAGTACGTCGCTTTCTTAACTTTTACTATTTTGTTTTATCTATTGAGCTTGACAGTGCTGATTTACTTCCACAAATATTGGTTTGACTTGCAATTAATAAGAAGAATCAACAGATCGAAACTATGGCGAGCTTGTCCTTGCGCACTCCATATAGGTTCGGTCTTTATTTGCAATTTTATTAGTTTACTATTTAGTTTTCTTGTATTTTTAGTATGTACTTGTTTTTTTTTTTTTTAAATTTTCATTACCGTAGTAAAATTTTAACTATTAGATTTTGTGGTGTCAAACTATAGGTTATAGCTTGTTTTTGTGTTCTTACTTTCTTTTAAAGAAGGTGACATATCCAGCTTTGCTTAGAAGTTTCGTAGCCCACGAAACCATGTAATATTAAGATTAGCATTTTGGTCTACTTGATCTAATAAAATATCAGCGATGCTGCGACAAAGAAAAGACAATGCAATAGAAACCAACAGGATTAAGAATACTCGCAAACGAAAATATGCTTGCTACATGACCTAACTTGTAAAACATTACATGGAAAAAAATTCTGGCAATTTCATTTCCCAGTAGGCACTGCATCATAACGCTGGCACAAGAGTGCACCTGCGCATTCTACAAGTAAAAAAATGGCAGAAGGTTGCGCGCGCTTGCAGGATAAAAGCTTGCAAACGCGCGCATCCCTTCCAAAAAAAACCCCGAGGCTTGCGCGTTGTTACGCGTTATATCCGTGCAGCAGCAGCACACCACAAAAAGCCACAAAATACAGTCGTAGGCACGCCATTGCGCTCTATATCCACGGACTAACACCCTTTTTTACATGTCACACACAGAACTATATGTGCACCAGCATAACCAAGGTGCGCATATGCACACTCAATGCCCCCATATTTTTACAGATGTAGCCTCGCATTAACGCATTAAAAAAGCGCAGCAGCGCACATTCTCTTCCGGAAAAAAACACACAAAAAAAGCATTTTACCTCTCGTTCTCACAAAAAATCCCCTTTTTTCATATACCCTTCTCTTCTTCCCTCCAGCAGCCGCCATTAAAATCCAATATTTCCGCTAACCCTACAGCTGAGCAAGACCCGTTCAAGGAGCCCAACCTGAAATAATTGACAATAGATATAATAAGTAGAAACAAATGGTATACTAAAAATATTAGATAAAGTTATTTATGTATTGCAACATAAAAAAGGTGAATATCTGATTTAACATGTTATTACTGACCTAGCTAATGGCTAATGTGTTATTTGGTTTCTAATTTTAGTCCATAAAAGATATATATATCCTTTGAATCACATATGCTCAGTAAATACCAAAATATGATATAGCTTTTGCAAATATATTATTACTTATGATTGTCTACGAACAATAGTTTGTCATCATTAGTAGAATTTTTTTTTTTAATAAAATCTTCTCATTTTCACCCGATGTTTATTTCTAATAAGCTAAAATAATACCATGTAATTTTCTAGATTTTTTTATTTATAATAAGTTAAATTTATACAACTGAGTACCAGTTGATACACTAGAATTTAGCTCACCTTAATATTGGATTTGTTTTCTTCAGGTACAACCCCACAAGCAGAAACGAGGAATGAAATGATCTTGTAATAGTAGAAACATAACTAAGCTTTTTGTGTTTTCTAGGTATGTGCTACCTAAATACATTACATAGAATGTATGTAAATTAGCATGCTGCTATAATGTTTAGGCTTTATTAATATTTTGATAGTAAAGATTCAATAACTTATAGCTTGTTTCTTAGCTTTACCAAATGTCAATATTCACAAAAACTAAAAATATGATACTTTTGGTTTATAAATACATAAAAAATCCTCTAGATATCTACATATTTTTTCTCACACTTCATTATCTAAACAACGTAAAAGCTTCTATTTTTGAAAAATATAAATATCAAAAGTAATTTTTAAAAATCGAATATATATCTAAACCTACTTATTATTAACCCTATAAATGTTTTTTTTAAATTAAAAATTGTTGTTTTCACACGGATGTATATAGAATACTCATTTCTTATTTCGTATTAATATATCGAGTCATATCTATTATATCTGAACACGTACAACCTAATTTCACCTAGGTTTAGCAATAACTTTTGTTTGTAATATTTATATTGATAAACATATTTTATATCTTATTTTCTATAAATGCCATTATTCAAACAATATATTTCGTTAATTGTTTCGAAAAAATGAACATTTAGATACAAACGAAAATAGCATAGATTATAAATCATGTCCATTGCCAAAATTTTAAAAATAATAACTCCCTCAAACATATATGAAATATACATGTACTATTCTTATCCAATAGCTAGACAAAAATATCACATATGTTTTAATCAAATTATAACAATAACACCATTGATAGAATGTCCCAGATAAATAAAATAGAGTACATTACTTCTTATTCAAACCAATTTCTAGCTTTTGATTCCTAATACGCAAAAATATCAAAAAATAAAAAACTTTTAACTATTATTAGCCGTCTTTCACCTAAAAAACAAAACAAGGAAAAAATTTAACATTACTCTTCATATTTAACTGATAATTCCATGTTCATTCTTATTATTTAGACGCATTCAGCCCGGTCAATTTCACTACTTTTTAAGCAAGCTTAAATAAAAATTTTAAACACTCCAACATGCATACACAATTTTAACCAAAGTAAAGAATATTTTTTTAAACATTTTTGAATATATACATTCTTACATTTAATATATCATTTTACACCGATATATATTTTGTATACATAAACTTAACTCCTACGCTTTTTCATATCTATTATACTATTGTTTTTGCTCCTCATATTTAACATCTATAACTTTTCTTACACAAATAAATCAAACTTATTTAGTGTTTTAAAAACTCACAGTATATATTGTTTCTTATATTATTTTACCAAAAAAAATACAACTGTTTTAGTTCAGTTTATATCTATTTAATTGTCATCCATTTAAAAAAAAGCTCATACAATTAAATATATACATGTATGAATAAATATTTATCGCCTTTAAATTATAAACAAAATTTACCATTTACTGTATACAAAATTGGATAAACACCTAACAAAATTTATCATTTATCACGTACACTTGGGTAAACACCTCAAAAATTGGAGGTGCCTATACCGTGTATATATATAATATATATATATACAACCCTTCTACAATTTAAATATAATGAACAAATAAATATATCAGATTTAAATAATGAATTTTATTTATATTTAAAGTTTAAACAACATTAAATTTCTCTCTAGCTTTATTAGACTATAATCTATTTATCAAAAACTAGATTCAAATATTTATTTTTAATGAATTTAAATCATTTTATGCATTGTTAATTTGAATAATATAATCTAAACAATAAAAGAAACATCACACTTACTCAACCAATTTGTTAATAATTTCAAATGTCAACAATAATTTTATTTAGTATATAAGTTAACAATGCTGTGGAAAAAAATCCACATTTGGGACTTTTAAGTATCAGAAAATAAACAGGATTTTCAAGATCATAAACGTAAGAATTCAGAATATAAGTAATTTATGGTCGTTAAGTTTTTCCTAAACTTTTTATATGTTAGTGAGCAATTGAAACTTGGATTACATGATCACCAAGAATTACCAATCATCCAATCCAATGCAATCATATTATCATTTGATGCGACGATATATATCCTTTCAGAACATGGATAGACCCAACCTCAGTTCCTAGGAGCCATGGAAGGTTACATTAATCCAGATGTTTCATCATTTATCTCATCATACACGCTTTCCTAGGAAACATTGGGTCCAAGTAAGATTCAGAATCAGTTTCAATCGCTTTTGCTGTTGTATCATACAGATTATCCTCTGAGACATGATTAACAGAGTTGTGAGAGTAAACTATTTACATGGACTTATATGTGAATAATTATGTGTTGTGGGTTGTCTATTAAGTTAAGCCCAAAATAAAATGATCAATTAATGTTTCGAGTTATTGGGCTTTAATGTATCTAATGGGTTGTGGGCCTTTAATGTGTAGAGACATAAGTGTAATTTCTGTTTTTATGATGAGCTAAAACAAAAATATCAGAAGATATTGATAAACATTATCTATAAATATGGGTCATGGTCCCAAGATCTCGCGTTATCACTTTCACTATTCTCTCCCCCATTAAGAAAATAGTTCTGAAGAGAAACTAAAAGATTCTCTCAAGGAAAAGAGCGCGTAGATCTGGAAGATCAAGACACGTTCTAAAGAATTCAGGATTATGACTTCAGGTACGCTTCCAATTAAGTTTTCAGTCAAATTCTTAATAATTTAACGTGATGCATTCTACGGTTTATGGGTTTTCCCCAACAAGTGGTATCAGAGCTATTCATGTTTGAATCATTGAGATTTGTTTAAAGTTTGGCATATTATTTGGATCCAGATCTGGAAAAGAAAATTTTGTTTAAAACTTTTCTGTTATGGTTTTAGATCTAAAAAACTTTTTGATATGGCTCAAGATCTGGAAAATATATTGATATGTTTTCAGATCTGAAAATATTTTGATATGGTTTCAGATCTGAAAATTATTTTGGTTTAGATCTGAAAATTTTTTGATATGGTTTCAGATCTGAAAAATATTTTGGTTGAAAAACAAATCTTTTAAAGTTTCAGTTTTGATAAAAAGATTTGGTTGAAAATTTTAAGGATTTGGTATAAAATTTCTATTTTCCTTCTAGTTTTGTTCAACAAAATATTTTAGAGAAAAATCGAAAATTTGGATTAAATTTTTTTTAAAAAAAAAATTGGGTACGGTTTCGAGTCGGCCCGTACAGATTCGGGTCGACCCGTACAGATTCGGGCCGACCCGTACAGATTCGGGCCGGGTCGTATGGACCCGGGTCCGTCCGTACGGATTCGGAACCAAGTCGACCCGACCCGTACGGAATTTCCGAAAATTTAAATTTTTTTTTCCTGATTCAAGATTATTCGGTTAAGGTTAAATTTTCATTAATTCAAATAATGATAAGGTTATATGTATTTTTAAAATTGATTATTTGAAATAAAATGTCGCCAAAGTGACCTCTTTTATGGAAATTAATTTTATTTTGAAATACAAAAGGATTTTGGGTATATGTGATTTATATGAATATTGATCGGCCCAAAAGAAGGTTAATATTTAATATAATTACATATGCACTTGTGGTGGTAAAAACGTGATAGTTGTTCGGTTTTTTCATGTGAATAATAAATCGGCCCAAAGGAAGGTTGTTATTTGACATGATAATTTCTATCAGTGTTTGACTGCTGCGCCAGGATATCACTTACAAGTTAATCTTTTGTCCAAAGATGAAACATTAATGGAGTGCTCGATATTCTGTTTATGGGGGTTTACATTATTTGAATTTATTGATTATTTTATTTGGATATTTGGTTGAGCATGTATATTTGGTTTTTTTGTTCTCTGTTCAGATTTGACTCATGCAAATATTCATTCCAATATAAATTCTATTCATATGTTAAATGACTCGAATTTTAAATCGTGGCAAGAGAATTTATTGATAGTTCTCGGAGTCATGGATTTGGACCTTGCGATAAGGGTTGACTCTCCTCCCGCCATACGGATAAGAGTACCTCTGATGAAAAGAGGGAGTTTGAAAGGTGAGAGAGATTGAATCGCATGTGTATGATGATCATGAAGAGGGCCATTCCAGAAACATTCAGGGGCACAATGTCTAGCGACATTGCTACGGCCAAGGCTTTCCTTCAAGACCTCGAAAAGAGGTTTGCTAAAAGTGAAAAGTCTGAAATTGGTACACTTTTGGCAAATCTCATTTCAATGAGGTACAGAGGTAATGGCAACATTAGGGAGTACATTATGGAAATGTCTCATCTTGCTTCAAGGTTAAAAGCACTGAAGCTTGACCTCTCTGAGGACTTGCTAGTACATCTGGTCTTGATATCTCTTCCTCCTCAGTTTAACCAGTTCAAGGTGAGCTATAATTGTCAGAAAGAGACTTGGTCTCTGAATGAGCTCATCTCGCACTGTGTCCAGGAAGAGGAAAGGTTGAAGCAAGACAAGACAGAAAGTGCTCGTTATGCCTCTACCTCGAAGGTTAAGGAAAGAAAAGGAAGGATAAAGAAGCTGCGGATACACAGCCTCCGAAGAAACAACAGAAGAATCCTAGTGATTCTCAAAGTTCTGGTTGTTTTTTCTGTGGCAATGATGAGCATATGAAGAAGCAGTGCAGTAATTATCACGCTTGGCGTGCTAAGAAAGGTATGCTTCTGAATATGGTTTGTTCTGAGGTTAATTTAACTTCATTGCCTAGACACACGTGGTGGATAGATTCTGGTGCAACAACTCACATCAGTGTGTCTATGCAGGGTTGTCTGGATTGCCGAAAACCAAGTGATGCTGAAAGATTCATCTATATTGGTGACGGCAACAAAGTTGAAGTTGAGGCAATAGGAAAATTTAGATTATTGTTAAAGACTGGAATATATTTGGATTTTTATGAAACATTTGTTGTGCCGTCTTTTAGACGGAATTTGATTTCCATTTCTGCATTGGACAAATTTGGTTATTCTTGTTCTTTTGGAAATGGAATATTCAGTTTGTTTCTCGATTCAAAATTGGTTGGTTCTGGTTCTTTATCAGGATACGATAATCTTTATTCTTTGGATGTTATTGCTTTATTTAATGAATCCCTGCAAACAAGTAGAGGCACTAAAAGAAAATTAACCAGTGAAAATTCAGCTGCGTTATGGCACAAAAGATTGGGTCATATATCTGAAAAGAGAATAAGGAGACTCGTGTCAGACGAAATTCTCGAACCTTTAGATTACACAGATTTTAATAATTGTGTTAATTGTATAAAGGGAAAACAAACCAACAAAAGGAGATTTGAAGCCAACAGGTGTTCAGGCGTCTTAGAACTTATACATACTGATATTTGTGGACCATTTCCTTCGGCTTCTTGGAATGGTCAACAGTATTTTATAACGTCCACAGACGATTTTTCAAGATATGACTTCATTTATCTCATTTATGAAAAGGTACAGTCATTGGATGTGTTCAAAAACTATAAAGCTGAAGTTGAAAATCAACTTGGCTTAAAGATTAAAAGCGTTAGATCTGATCGTAATGGTGAATACTATGGTAGATATGACGGTTCAGGTGAACAACGTCCAGGACCTTTTGCTAGATTCCTGGAGAAATGCGGTATCGTCCCACAATACACTATGCCAGGTTCGTCCACTATGAATGGTGTTGCTGAAAGACGAAACAGAACGCTTAAGGACATGGTGAGGAGTATGATCAGTCATTCTACCTTACCAGAATCACTCTGGGGAGAAGCACTAAAGACTGCAGCATATATCCTTAACAGGGTTCCAACTAAGGCAGCGACCAAAACCCCTTATGAACTTTGAACGAGTAAAAAGCCCAGTCTTAAGCATCTGCACGTTTGGGGATGTCCAGCTGAGGCAAGGCCTTACAAGCCTAATGAAAAGAAACTGGACTCAAGGACGGTTAGTTGTTATTTTATTGGATACTCTGAAAGATCCGGGGGGTACAAGTTTTATGATCCCACAAGTAAGTTGATTTTTGAGTCAGGAAATGCCCGGTTCTTTGAGGATGTTGAGTTTGCGGGGGGAGATAAAGTAAGGGATATTTTCTTTGAAGATGAATATGTAAATATTCCCACAGGTGTCTTGGACATTGATCAGGATCATAATCCTCAATTTAACCAAGACACAATACAGGAAGACAATATTAGAGATTCTCCCATTCCAGATGAACAAACTCAAGTACCTCCAGAACTATGTCATTAAAGAGATCCACTAGAGAGCGGAGAAATGCAATGCCAGATGATTACATTGTATTTCTTCAAGAACATGAGGCAGACATTGGATTGATGGAGGATGATCCTATTAACTTCCGTCAAGCCATGAAAAGTTTTAACTCTCAAAAGTGGAATGGTGCCATGAATGAGGAGATAAAGTCCATGAAGGACAATGACGTATGAGATCTTGTCCCATTGCCTAAAGGTACGAAGTCCATTGGTTGCAAATGGATATTTAAAACCAAGAGGGATTCGAAAGGCAATGTGGAAAGATATAAGGCTCGTCTTGTCGCTAAAGGCTTTACACAGAAAGAAGGCATTGATTATAAAGAGATTTTCTCTCCGGTTTCTTCGAAAGACTCTTTAAGGATTATAATGGCTTTGATTGAGCATTTCGATCTTGAGCTTTATCAGATGGATGTAAAGACTGTGTTTCTAAATGGTGACATTGATGAAACGATTTATATGGTGCAGCCAGAAAATTTTGTGTCCAAAAACACAAATAATATGGTTTGCAAATTAAAGAAATCCATCTATGAGCTCTAGCAGACATCTCGACAATGGTATTTCAAATTTCATCAAGTGATCATCTCGTTTGGTTTTGAGATGAATTTGGTCGATGATTGTGTGTACCATAAGTTCAGTGGGAGTAAGCATATTTTTCTGGTTTTATATGTCGATGACATTCTACTCGCTAGAAACGATATAGAGTTGTTGCATGAAACCAAGAGATTTCTGGCTAAGAATTTTGAGACGAAAGATCTTGGTGATGCATCTTTTGTACTGGGTATTCAGATACATCGGGATCGTTCTCGGGGTATTATTGGATTATCTTAGAAAAGCTATATCGAGAAAGTCCTCAAGTGATACGGGATGCAAGATTGTAAACCAACATATACCCCTGTGGCTAAGGGAGACAAATTTAGTCTCAAACAATGTCCAAAGAATGATTTTGAGGAAAAAAAAATGCAGAAGGTTCCCTATGCATCTGCAGTGGGGAGTCTGATGTATGCTCAAGTTTGTACACGTCCAGATATTGCGTACGTGACAGGAATGTTGGGACGATATTTAAGTAATACAGGAGTGGAACATTGGAAAGCAGTCAAAAGGGTTTTACGGGACCTACGGACAACAAAAGATTACATGCTCATATATCGGAGGTTGGATCAGCTTGAGATAATTGGGTATACTGACTCCGATTTTGCTGGATGCCAAGATAGTATGAAATCTACGTCGGGCTACATCTATCTCCTTGCTGGAGGTGACATTTCCTGGAAGAGTGCTAAACAGTCACTTATAGCCTCTTCCACCATGGCAGCTGAGTTTGTAGCGTGTTATGAGGCATTCAATCATGGAATATGGCTGCAAAATTTTGTCACAGGACTGCGCATTGTTGATGGCATTGAAAGACCACTAAGATTACATTGTGACAATAAATCAGCAGTTATGTATTCCAATAACAACAGGAGCTCGACGAAGTCAAAACACATTGACATCAAGTTTCTGGTTGTTAAAGAAAGAATTCAGAGTGGAAAGTTGTCTATTGAGCATATCGGTACAAACTCCATGGTTGCGGATCCGCTTACTAAGGGACTACCACCCAAACAGTTTCATGAGCACACTGCTAGTATGGGTGTTATGTCAATTGAGGAAATTCAGTTTTAATGGGAGTTTGTTATTTTAAATGCTTTTCAGTTTAGACATTTTCAGTTACAGTTGCAGAAATAAATTTCAAGTTAAGTCACACTCTGATTATGATTTAAAGTTTGATCTCAATAAGGTTAAAGGGAAGATCAGTTGGAAATTGGCATGTTACGGTCACATTGGGCTTTAATGTATCTAATGGGTTGTGGGCCTTTAATGGGTAGAGACATAAATGTAATTTCTGTTTTTATGATGGGCTAAAACAGAAATATCAGAAAATATTGATAAACATTATCTATAAATATGGGTCATGGTCCCCAGATATCGCGTTATCACTTTCACTATTCTCTCCCCCATTAAGAAAATAGTTCTAAAGAGAAACTAAAGAGATTCTCTCAAGGAAAGAGTGCGTAGATCTGGAAGATCAAGACACGTTCTAAAGAATTCAAGATTATGGCTTCAGGTACGCTTCCGCTTAAGTTTTCAGTCAAATTCTTAATGATTTAACGTGATGGATTCTACGGTTTATGGGTTTTCCCCAACATAAACAGGCTCGGAATTTGACTGTCGGGTAGGGAGATCGTCTTGGGAAGTTTGATTTTTGGCCTGCTGAGATGTGAACCTTGGGCCTTCTTGTATTTCACGCCTCTTCACTCTGCTGCTAGACTCCAAATTATTCGAGTTCCTCTCTAGCATCGATGGCCCAATTGGTTCAGGCTCGTCCAGAATGAATCCCCTGTTACTGGCACTGTCAATGTTCTTCTTCCCTCGCTGAACTGAGTGTTTCCTTATAAGCTTGAGAAGAGAATCAACAGTTCCATTTTCTTTGCCTTTTCCCTGATCAGGATCCTCCACTTTCTTTTCTTCCTCCATTGATGTTCTTTCAAGAAGCTTAGCCTGCACCTTTCGGAATAGTTCAAGAATTTCCTTTTCTCTAGGACCAGGAGCTGAAGTTGCCTGAAATTTTTGACTTCCCGATGCGGAAAGCAAGGATCCATTTTCGAAGAGTATGTTTCTGATTCTTCAAGATATTCAAAACCATCCTTTTCTGCACCGTGCCTCTTTACGTTGTGGGAGTAGCCTGTTTTGCCTCGAGTAATCCGAGTTCATCCTATAGTTGCTCGGACTTGCATTACACAGAAAAGCCGTTCGCCTAGAAGCATGTCTCAAAGATAGAAGTTTCACATCAGAAACGAGCTTGATGCCACCGTGAGAAGAGTTAGACGATGTTTTTCCGGTAACACATGAGCAACGAAGACATCTGCTATCAGGTGCAGTGGCACGCATCCTGCAAGGAGAATTAAGAACGCCATTACAAACAAATCACGCAGAGATGCCCGGATAAACATCAGGTATAGACTATAGATAATCACATATATTTAGTAATACGTACAGGAGCAACCATATTTTGGTGGCAAAATTATATCTTTCTACCAGGAGGATTCAGGAACTCGGGAACGGGGCGAGGTAGGACAACAATCTAGCTTAACTGATTCATGTAATCAAAACTTCAGAATTCATTGTGATGGGTTTGGCCCATTTCTACCTACAAACTCAATCAACGGCTTCAAGAAAATCAAAATCACATTGCCGACCAGGGAAAATTTATCAAGGGGTCGAAGTTTAAAACATTCCTCCGACATTACCATATTACTGATTTTATTGGTGTAAATTATTAATATAACAGACAATATGTTGCGTTGGGTTTCTCCATCAGTTATAGCCGAATAATACAGTTGGCCAACTATCAAAAAATCGATCATGGCTAATCATGCAATCCTGGATAACCTAAAGCTATAAAACAAAATGAACTATGTATTAAAAAATAAGATTAGTTAATTATTAATATTAATAAAAAAATCTATTCTAAATGTCAAGAGCATCTCCAACCCATCTCTATTTTGGAGAAAATCTCCAAAATAGAGTATGGGTTGGTGCTCCAACCCAACTCCAAATGCAATCTCCAAATTGGAGATTGCAACAGTCATCCTCCATTTTTGGAGGATCACTATTCATATAGAGATTCCACCAAATTACTGAAATGCCATCATAACAATTGCAAAATAGTCCTTTTGTATTTTATGTATTTGTTTTGCTCCATTTTATATTATTATATTTTAAATTATTTAATTAATTAATTTTAATGTTAAATAATTTTTATACTTAGTTAATTTATTTTAATTGTTTTATTATTTTCATGAATTAATTATAAGTATATTGTTTATAATAATCATGAAATGGAAATAATAAACAAGATAATGATCACAAAAATTAATAACATAATTTATTAGAAACACTTATTGTCTATTTAATTTATTTAACTTGATAAACATGCGATTTTTTTAGATGACAAACAATAGACAATACTAAATGACATCACAAATAATTAAAAGACATCACTAACAATTTAAAAAACACAAACAACAATAAAGTTAAATGTGATTTTTTATTGTATTATGTTTATCGAATTAATTGAGTTCGGTTATATAATACATAATGTAATTATATAATTATATGTGTCTGTTTTTGAAAATGAAAAAAAAAAAGAAATGAAGTATTTTGTAATATTTTTAGAGGATATGGGTTGGAGAAGGTTTTTAAAATAGATCCCTGATCTCTATTTTAGAGGAAAAATAGAGGATATGGGTTGGAGATGCACCTAAGAAGATGCCACGTGTCCATATCTAACAGTTCCCACCAACCCTAACAAAAACAGCGAAGAGCCAGCAACGTTACCAGAACAAATTCTTGAATATTTCTTCCGACAGAAGAATCCATGGAGAAACTCGACTTATCGAAACTGAAGTTAGCATCTTCCTCCCTAGGAGAGCGGTTGAAGACGAGCGGCGCCCAGATGGGTCGCACAATCAGCTCAAAAATGAAGGAAATCCTCCAGACCCCAACCCCGGAATCCAAGATCGTCGACGAGGCCACCGCTGAATCCATGGAGGAGCCCAACTGGGGCCTAAACCTCCGTATCTGCGCCATGATCTCCCGTGATGAGTACGACGGCGCGGAGATCGTCAGGGCTGTAAAGAAGAAGCTGGTACCGGGAAAGAATCCGGCGAGCCAGATACTGAGCCTTGATTTACTGGAGACATGTACTTCCAATTGCGAGAAGGTGTTCTCCGAGGTGGCGTCGGAGAAGGTGTTGGAGGATATGGTGAAGTTGATCGAGGACCATAGGACGGAGCATGGGTGCAGGGTGAGGGCGATGCAGCTGATACGGGCTTGGGGAGAGTCCGAGGATCTCATGTACTTGCCTGTTTTTCATCAGACTTACATGGTACAGTGACAGTTTCGTTTATGTTTTGTGGTTTCTCTAATATTATTTCATTTGTTGGTATTCTCGAATTGTGTTTGCTTAGCATTGTTCATGTTGGAAACCGAGACAGGATTGAATGATTTAGGTGGGCTCGAATTTAGTTGAGTAGGCGATTTCATGGGTATTTGGGGGCAAATTTAACATTTTTTTTTATAATTACAGGCGGGCAAATTAGAAAATACCTTTCTAAGAATATCATTTATGGAGTATTGGGCAATTCCTTACTCTTTCGAGAAATCAGGGATGATGGACATGAAATTGGTGTATATTTTATATGCAAACCTGGCAATTTTCAATTGTTCTCTCTGAATGATTCTTGAATGTTTAAATCCAATTGTAGCCTATGATTCCAGATTCCCAGATGACTTTTGGTCAGACACTCTTATTTAATGAATCATCTTCAAGAATTTTGAAGAGTGTGGTGTTGCATAAGTTTTTCGTTTCCCGATATCTAATTTTGACTTATTTTTTGTAGTATTTGAAGTCGAGGGTGATTCCTCCAACTGCACATGGAGAAAGTTTACCTTCTAATCAACTCACCCTGGAATCTTATCTTGATCCGCAGCCACTAATACCTCATGAAAGATACCCTGTTTCCCCCACTGCCTTAGAAAATGAAGAAGATGCCACTTTCATGCATTATGGCTTCCAGACCATCGAAGAGAATAAAGAGTTTCTTGTTGTGACTCGAAATAGTCTTGATATTCTGTCCAGCATATTGAATTCTGAAACTGGACCAAAGCCAATCAAGGTTACTATTTTTGCATTTTTCCTTGTCTCTTATGCAGTTATTATGATTTTCTCGCATATTTTACAGAAGTGTCACAGCTATCACAATGTATTGATCGTGATGAATTTTCTTGTCTGGGACAGTGTGAATGAGGGTACTAGTAATTAAAAGACAATTTTTTTTACCGTGTCAATGTTTTTGTGAGGTTTCTCTGAAATGTTGTTCTTCTTTACTAGTACATAAAATTTGGTAGTTTTAGATGCTCTCTGATTACCCCTCAGCCTGATTATCAATTGTCTTATTAATTTTTCTTAGCTTTCAATAACTCTCAAACCAAAGCACCTTCTCATTCACACTTGTGTTGATTAGTGACATTTTGTTTTGAAAGTTTCTTTTAATGGTGTAAGAAACTTAATGAATAAGACAAAGCTTTTGTTGATTACATATTTTTGTTGATTACATATCCGATGCAGAGGTATCAGCTACAGATGCATACTAAGGTTCTGAGAAATCGTAGAGTGTAGGTGTGTTAGGTGACGCACTCATATTAAAGCGAGACACCTTATGGTTGAATCTAAATATCATAAGAAAATTTTATCGCCTATAATCAAATATGTAATTAGCAAACTATTAATAGATAAATTAAAGAACTCTGTAAACAGAAGGAAACAACTGTTGGTTTATGTTTCACATTGAGTTTATTATCTTCATATTTAAGGCGCCTTGAGAAGTGCATTTAGCCATCAAAGTACACGAAGATCAGAACTTCACATTTAAGGCATCTGTTTCATCGAAATTAACAAAATTCTCAAGGAGCATTTTGGACTTTTTTTGCAGGATGAGCTAACAGTGAGCATGCTAGAGAAGTGCAAGCAATCTCTACCTGTTGTACAGAGAATAATTGAAACCACATCTGATGATGAGGTCATGCTTTTCGATGCTCTTAATCTCCTCGAGGAACTTCAACTGGTCATATCCAGATACAATGAAATGACAGCTGCCTTCGAATCAGGACATCAACTGAATCAAGGGGAAGAAGAACCAGCTCGTGACTACATCTCAAATGAAACTACTGTACCAATTCAAAGAGAAAGTGACGGCAAAAGTGAAACTCCGGTTAATATATCGACAAATAGCGCGAAATCAGGAAAACCAAGTTGCCCAGAAGAGAGTGTTGATAAGATGGGATAAGCATGAGAACTTACTTCCTATCTGACAGATCTGTGTTCTTTTCTGCGGCTTCGAACTCAGTTTAGCTTTAGGATGAATAAGTTTCTTTTTCAATAGCCTGTTGCGTGCGATGTAGTTTTGTAGTAACCAGTCAGTATGTAATTAGTTAACTGGTCTACCCGCTTTGGGATGTTTGATGACTGTTTATGGTTTAGTCTCAACATGGTGCAAATAAATTGTTCGAAATTTTATTTCGAAATAAATGAAAATGCTGTCTTGCTCATCTTATGTGCCTAGACCAAACTCTGGTGTTAGGGTCAGTGTTGCCACGATCCTTGGTTAAGGTCGGGGATGGACCGAGCACTTTGGAACAGGACAAGAAATTAGGTTTGAATGAATCACTTGATGCATTTTGCCGGCAACTTGTTTTTCATGTGAGTTTGGTGTACTCAAATTTGATCAAAAGCTTGTTTTGGAAATGAAAAGTAGATAATCACTTTGTTTTAGAGGTTGTTAGTATTCTCTGACATGATCGGAAATATGTAGTTGATTACTTATAAATTAATTACGGATGAACATCTGTGGTTGGAAGCATATGTAACATACTTCACTTTATAATCAATTTTTGTCTCATAACTTTTAAACTGCATCTCTTAATACGAGGTTTTAATTTGATAAGAAAACAATACTTGCATTTAAGATTTGAATGAATTTTTGTGAGTTTTTTTTTTATATAATCAAATTAAGCTGGAAAAACTCTGAACATTCATTTAGTTCGTTTGATTTAGAAATTTGGATGCTCCAAACAATATCTTTTTTATTTAAAGAAAAAGAATTGATCAATTCTTGTCTCAATTATTTTCCTATAAAATCATATCTCAACCTCTTTAAATTATTGATCCAAAAGTAAAGTAGATTTTTCGATTACCCATGCAAGATACACATATAAATATTGTAGTTATGAAAAAGATCCATTTAAAAAATAATAATAATATTGTATTTACTTAATTACCGAAGAGATGTAGCATTTTACACGAGGCAGCTCAAAAGTCAATACACTCAAATGACTTTACTCTTCATTACGGAATATTTCACCCTACATGCGGGGCAGTGTCCCATGTGTAGATCCAGGGTCAAGATTTAAGCACAAGTATATGAGGTCCACTATTTTTTTTTAAAATCACAAATGTGGCTAAATCTGGACCATCTAAGTCCTGTGGGGCACTGCCCCACAGGTAGGATCGAACGAACCGTTAATTACCCCATTCCCAACCTCTTTAAATTATAGATCCGAAGCAAAGTAACCTTTTCATTTTTCAATTCAGCTACCTTCAAAGTCAACCATTATATTTTTAGTATTAGTGTAATTATTCATTCAAATAATAATGTTTCTGTTGAAAAATATATTTAAAATGTGTGTATTGAATATTTGAATGTTGAATATTTGAATGTTGAAAATAAGAATTATAAATATTGAAAATTAGTGTGTGATGATGTAGGTAATGATGTATTTTATTTTTGGATTATTTGTAAAGATTTCCTATAAATAGATCTCTCATTTGTGAAGAAAATCACAATTGAGTAGAGAGAAAAATATTATAAACTGTGTAGTTTGGTAAATTTTGAGGATTTGAGATTTTTACTTTTTACCATAAATTTTACTTTTCACAACACGTTATCAGCACGAAGCTCTAAAAGTACTCCATCCTTTTCCAAGCTCCAAACAGAAGAAAAAGGTAACAAAAGTAATAATATTTATTTTACTGTTATTTATTTATTGTGTATATATTTAATATATAATATAATGTTATTATTAACAATAAAAATAAATTTTTCAAAAACTTGTTATAAATCCTGGGAGGATGTTAAGACGACATCCCACACTCCCGGTAAGGGATACGACAAGTAGAAAAGCCTATAAGATTTTTAAATAAAATATCTTATGACACATCATTATAATAATATGATATGATATACATAATTATTTAAATATGTCTAATATTATATACACCATATTATTACCATAAAATTATACAAATACATACCTTTATTTTTTTATACACCAACGGTCATAAACGGTAACAAAATGGCTAGTTTTTGCCCTATAAATATGATTTCATAAACACATTCAATCACTCCAACTTTCTCTTCTTCTCTAAAAATTATTCTTCACTAAATTTTCGAAGAAAAAAGAAGATGGCTTTCTCAAGGTTATTTTTAATTATTTTGGTTATCATACTCACGAGTCTTTTATTTATTGGAGAATATCCTCCTCGTGTGTTTTCTTTATTTTTACAAATGCTTGTACTTGTTATTTATCCATTACTTTGTATTGCAATATTCATTAACTAATAAAATGCATCGTAATTTTTTTAGTACCACCATGTCAAATTTGACAAAGCTCGAATTTGTTGCGCTCGACATCACGGGAAAAATTATATGCCATGGACTCTCGATGTAGAAATGCATCTTGAGTCATTGGGTCTAAGTGAGACAATAAAAGAAAATGGCATATCGACATCACAAGAAAAGGCAAAAGCCATTATATTTTTGCGTCGACATCTCGACGAGGGATTGAAATGTGAATATTTAATTGAAAAAGATCCCATGGCTTTGTGGAAAGGATTGAAAGAAAGATTTGAACATATAAGAGAAGTTATACTTCCGACCGCCCGTGATGAATGGAATATGTTAAGATTCCGAGATTTTAAGAAAGTCAGTGATTATAATTCAGCGATGTATCGAATAATCTCGCAGCTAAAATTTTGTGGACATGAGGTCACAGAATCTGAAATGCTTGAAAAAATATTTTCCACGTTTCATGCATCAAATATTACTCTACAGCAACAATATAGAGTACGTGGATTTGCGAGATATTCTGAACTCATCGCCTGTCTTCTTGTGGCGGAAAAGAACAACGAGCTATTAATGAGAAATCATCAGTCCCGACCCACTGAATCAACAGCATTTCCAGAAGTAAATGCTGTAAGTAAAAATGAATTTAAACCTCGAAACCAAAATCAAATTCAAAGACAAGATTTTGGTCGAGGTCGAGGTCGAGGTCGAGATCGTGGACGTGGACGTGGACGTGGACGTGGAATTGGCCGTGGTCGTGGTCGAGGCCGTGGTTTTGAAAACAATAGAGATAGTTATTTTTATAATTCATCTCAAAAGAGCGTCCCAAACCATCCACTGAAAAGGCATCATGAGAATACAAGTGTTAATGAGAATCACTCAAAAAGATATGAAAGTTCTTGTTTCAGATGTGGTACTCCAGGACATTGGTCCAAAATTTGTCGAGCCCCTGAACACCTTTGTAAACTTTATAAAGAATCATTAAAGGGGAAATAAAAGGAGACCAACTTCACTGAACGCAGTGACCATTTGAGTGATTCAACTCATTTTGATGCTGGTGATTTTATGAATGATTTCTCTGGAAATGATCAATATGTTGGTGGGATATAAATGAACAATATTGATGCTGCAGATTTTCTCAATGATTTCTCTTAAAATGAACAATATAGTGGTAGAATATAAAAGTACAATAATTTATTTTTCATGTATCCATATAATGTTTTATTGTATAATTATGATATGCGTTATATTTAAATATATATTGCCAGTAATTTTATTTCATTGCATATTTTTTTGAAGTTCAAAAAATGGAAAATGCTATGAGCAAAGCTGAAGTTTGCATACCCGATAGTGGTACAACGCACACTATCCTCCGAGATAAAAGATATTTCTTGGAACTAAAACCAACAAAAACAACGGTGAATACAATATCAGGTCCTGTAGACTTGATTAAAGGATGTGGTAAAGCACAATTTTTGTTACCTAATGGTACAAAATTTTTGATCAATGATGCTTTATATTCACCACAATCGAAAAGAAATTTGTTGAGTTTTAATGATATATTCCCATGGGTATGATACTCAAACAATGAATGAAGGGAATAAGAAATATATGTGTCTTATCACATATAAATCAGGAAAGAAATATGTGATTGAAAAACTACCAATGCTCCCTACTGGATTGCATTATACACATATAAGTCCGATTGAATCAAACATGGTAGTTGATAATTCTTCAATATTAACCAATTGGCATGATCGATTGGGACATCCTGGTTCAACAATGATGCGAAGAATTATAGAAAATACACATGGTCATCTGCTGAAAGACCAGAAGATCTTTCAGAATAATAAGTTTCAATGTAAAACATGTTCTCTTGGAAAACTTATTATAAGACCATCACCAGCCAAAATCCAAACTGAATCACCAATGTTTCTTGAACGTATTCAGGGTGATATTTGTGGACCAATCCATCCACCATGTGGACCATTCAGATACTTTATGGTATTGATTGATGCCTCCAGCAGATGGTCACATGTATGTTTATTGTCAACTCGAAATGTTGCATTTGCAAGATTACTTGCTCAAATAATAAAATTGAGGAATCAATTTCCCGATTATACAATCAAGAAAATTAGACTTGATAATGCTGGTGAATTTACTTCCCAAACTTTCAATGATTATTGTATGTATATGGGAATCATTGTTGAGCATCATGTTGCTCATGTACATACACAGAATGGATTGGCTGAATCATTGATTAAACGTCTGCAAATGATTGCTAGACCAATGATTATGAAAACAAAGCTCCCTATTTCTATATGGGGACATGCAATTTTACACGTTGCTTCATTAATTCGCATCAGACCAAGTGCATATCATAAATAGTCCCCATTGCAGCTTGCATTTGGTAAAGAACCAGACATTTTTCATCTGAGAATTTTTGGATGTATGGTGTATGTGCCTATTGCACCACCGCAACGAAAAAAAATGGGACCTCAAAGAAAGGTTGGAATTTATATCGGTTATGATAGTCCATCAATCATTCGATATCTTGAACCTCAGACAGGCGACGTGTTCACAGCACGTTTTGCTGATTGTCATTTTAATGAGGAAATCTTCCCAATGTTAGGGGGAGAACAGAAACATACCGAAAAAGAAATTACATGGCATGTATCATCATTGTTACATCTGGATCCAAGAACAAAACAATGTGAAAAGGATGTACAACAAATTGTACACTTGCAAAGAATAGCCAATCAAATACCAGATGCATTTGCAGACACAAAAGGGGTAACTAAATCATATATACATGCTGCAAATGCCCCTGCTCGAATTGAAATTCCAAAGAAACAAATGGAAGATACTCATGATGTCATTAAACGCCTGAAGCGTGGAAGGCCAGTCGGTTCCAAGGATAAAAATCCTCGAAAAAGAAAATTCATAGAGAAACACGATGATCACAAAATAAAGAATGACGTTTCTGAAGAAACACATGATGATCACAAAATAGAGAATGGTGTTCCTGAAGAAACACATGATGATGAAAATGTTCTGTCAGAACCACAAACTGACGAGAATCATGAAATCTCTATCAATTATATTAATACTGGAAAAATATGGAACCGAAAAGATATAGATGAAATTGATGATATATTTTCTTATAATGTGGCAATCGACATCATAAATGATAACGAAGATCTTGAACCAAAATCTTTTGGTGAATGTAAAAATCGGCAGGATTGGATAAAATGGAAAGAAGCCATCCAGGTTGAATTGGATTCGCTAAATAAACGTAATGTTTTTGGACCTATAGTCCTTACACTTGAAGGTGTAAAACCTGTTGGATACAAATGGGTTTTTATTCGAAAGCGAAATGAGAAAAATGAAATAGTGAGATATAAAGCTCGACTTGTTGCACAAGGTTTTTCTCAAAGGCCTGGAATTGATTATGAAGAAACGTATTCTCCCGTGATGGATGCAATTACGTTTCGGTATTTGATTAGCATGGCGGTATCTGAAAATTTAGAAATGCGTCTCATGGATGTTGTTACAGCTTACTTATATGGATCACTTGATAGTAATATATATATGAAAATCCCTGAAGGATTTAAGATGTCTGAAGCACAAAGTTCAAAACCCAGAGAATGTTATTCTGTGAAATTACAAAGATCATTATATGGGTTAAAGCAATCTGGTCGAATGTGGTATAATCGACTAAGTGATCACTTGATGAAAAAGTGATATGTAAATAATTCAATATGCCCTTGTGTTTTCATTAAGAAAACAACATCCGGATGCGTAATTATTGCTGTATATGTTGATGATTTAAACATCATTGGAACGAATAAGGAAATTCAAGAAGTTGTGTCATACTTGAAGGAAGAATTTGAAATGAAGGATCTTGGAAAAACCAAGTATTGTCTGGGTTTACAAATTGAACAAAAAGAATGTGGAATGTTTGTTCACCAGACAAATTATACAGAAAAGATCCTTAAACGTTTTAATATGGATAAATCAAATTCTTTAAGTACTCCAATGGTTGTTAAATCATTAAAAATAGAAAAGGATCCATTCCGACCATGTGAAGAATATGAAGATATTCTTGGTCCAGAAGTACCATATCTAAGTGCTATCGGTGCCCTTATGTATCTTACAAATTGTACAAGGCCTGATATATCTTTTGCCGTAAATTTGTTGGCAAGATTTAGCACATATCCAACAAAGAGACACTGGAACGGAATTAAACATATATTCCGTTATCTACGAGGAACGACAGACTTGGGACTTTTGTATTCAAAAGATGATAATCCAAGTATAATTGGTTATGTCGATGCTGGATACTTATCTGATCCACACAAGGCACGTTCCCAAACTAGATATATTTTTACTCGTGGAGGCACTGCAATTTCTTGGCGTTCACAGAAACAAACGCTTGTAACAACTTCATCAAATCATGCCGAGATTATTACACTACATGAAGCAAGTCGTGAATGTGTGTGGTTAAAATCAATGACCCAACATATCCAAATCTCATGCGGATTATCATTCGACGAGAAGCCTGTGATATTATATGAAGATAATGCTGTATGTGTTGCTCAAATGAAAGAAGGATACATAAAAAGCGACAGAACTAAACATATTCCTCCTAAGTTCTTCGCATTCACCAAGGAGCTTGAGAAGAATAAATGTATTGATGTTCGTCACATTCAATCAAGTGAAAATTCATCAGATCTCTTCACAAAGGCGCTTCCTACGTCAATATTCAGAAAGCATATATATAATATTGGGATGCGCAATCTACGAAATTTGTGAAGAATTGTTCGTGTCAACATGAGGGGGAGTTTACGTGACTGCACTCTTTTTCCCTTGCTATGGTTTTTATCCCACTGGGTTTTTCCTAGTAAGGTTTTTAACGAGGCAGTATAAAAACACGTAATGAAGACAATCATTATGAACATCATCACAAGGGGAAGTGTTGAAAAATATATTTAAAATGTGTGTATTGAATATTTGAATGTTGAATATTTGAATGTTGAAAATAAGAATTGTAAATATTGAAAATTAGTGTGTGATGATGTAGGTAATGATGTATTTTATTTTTGGATTATTTGTAAAGATTTCCTATAAATAGATCTCTCATTTGTGAAGAAAATCACAATTGAGTATAGAGAAAAATATTATAAAGTGTGTAGTTTGGTAAATTTTGAGAGTTTGAGATTTTTACTTTTTACCATAAATTTTTACTTTTCACAACAGTTTCCTTGCTTGTTAAGCTTTAAGAACAAAAATTTTGAGTTTTTGAATTTATAATTTGACCTTTTGGTTATAACATATAAGATCGAAATTAGCCACGTTACTATTCATTTAATATTTTTAAAAAATTAAGACCATTAATTAAAATTTCGAATCTCAATAAGATATCTATGTATTCATTTTTTTTTAAATGTTTATTTTGATAAGCCAAACCATAAATAAATATTGTGAGGTGTGGACGGGTGGTTTACTAGTTTAATTCATTAATGATGTTAATGACCAAAGTTAGGGATGTAAAAGCGTCAAACTTAACAGTATCAGCTCGACTTGTTTAAGATATATAGACTCGAACTCTATTCGAGTTTTTATTGTTAGATTGAAGCTCGGTCAGTTTGAAAATTATTAAGCTTACAAATAACTCGAGCTCGATCTGTTTATAACTTATCTGTCATATTTAACGAGACCAACTCGAGTTTGGCTCATTAAACATGTTCGTTTTTTAGCTCTTTGAGCATTCTTAGTCAAAAAACCAATTATTATTCCAAAATTTAAGAAATAGGCTTCTGATTTTATAATATTTTTTAGCATTCTAAGTCAAAAAACCAATTATTATTCCAAAATTTAAGAAATAGACTTCTCATTTTATAATATTTTTATGTCTTTTCTTTCACTACAATTTCAATTGAGACAAAACAAATAAACAATGTTGACTTTCAATGCGACATTTACGACCCAACAAACTAGCTGAGATCGAGCTTAAAATCAAGCTCGTGAGCTTTCGAATCGAATATCTTTAAACTCGAGTTCGACTCGAAAAATCTGTCGAACTCGAGCTCGAATTCGATAAGATTAATGAACGATTTCAAAAGAGTTTTTTGAGAGCTCGTAAAATAAATTAATAAATTTATCATGATTAGATATTAGATCTAATCTTGTCTATATATATGTATATGTATGTATATATATAAAATAAACAATTTCAAGAAACCAACAAAAATTTAGCAGCAGTTCCCAGGTGCGGCGTTCGGCGTAAAATATATACAATTTGACCGAAAGGATCATCCACAATTATAAAAGAATACACATTCAAATTACAGTATACTATATTTTATAAATTTAAACCTATAAAGTATTTTTCCAATGGAACTGGTGTAAAGCTCATAAAACAAGTAAAATATTTGGTTAGCTGATTTTAAGTATGGCAACCGGGACCGGCTCTCCTTGCGGAGCATGCAAGTTCCTCCGCCGCAAGTGCGTGTCAGAGTGCATCTTTGCACCGTATTTTTGCTCGGAGCAAGGCCCTGCAAGGTTCGCAGCCGTTCACAAAGTAGTCGGAGCAAGCAACGTGGCCAAACTTCTGCTGCATGTGCCTGTACCTGATCGGTGCGAGGCGGTTGTCACCATTGCCTACGAAGCTCAAGCCCGAATTCGAGATCCCGTCTATGGTTGCGTCTCCCATATTTTCGCCTTACAACAGCAGGTAAGCGGCGAATCATACATGAAATATATGTGCAGATTTTAATTCGTGGGATTGGAGATTTAACATTAGTTCTTGATTCAGGCGGCGTATCTGCAATCCCAACTTATACGGGTTAAAGCTCAGCTGAGACAGAACCTGATGGAGTCATCAAGAAATAATATTGAAAATCAATGGCCAAGCAGCATGATTTCGGGAGGATTAAACGTGGGATCATTACATGTTCATGAATCTCATCCAACTTACATGAATTATTCGGTTTGGCCACAGAGTTCTCTCAATTCTTCGATCGAGCATAGTCAGAATAATGCAATCAATATTAATGTGATTCAAGAAATCCAAAGCTGCAGAGATATTGAAACAATTTACTACGTACAGCAAGAAGAGACCTTCACAGACTGACTTAAGTGAGCTCCAAGCTTTGGCATTCAGAATGATGAAGAATATTGAATACTAAATCAAATGTCATTTTTGAGGTCTTATATTTCAAGATACGTGTCCTAATATTTAATCTTTCATGAACATTTGAAATAGAATTTGATAGTTGGATTTGAACGCCAGACTAATTTGAACTATAATATGTATATTTCCTGATTATGAGTTGTATTCTTTATTCACTTATTAAAATTATTTATTATGAACAGTATAGTTTAAAGATATTCGATTCGAAAGCTCGCGAGCTTGATTTTAAGCTCGAGCTCAGCTAGTTTGTTGGGTCGTAAATGTGGCATTGAAAGTCAACATTGTTTATTTGTTTTGTCTCAATTGAAATTGTAGTGAAAGAAAAGACATAAAAATATTATAAAATGAGAAGTCTATTTCTTAAATTTTGGAATAATAATTGGTTTTTTGACTTAGAATGCTAAAAAATATTATAAAATCAGAAGCCTATTTCTTAAATTTTGGAATAATAATTGGTTTTTTGACTAAGAATGCTCAAAGAGCTAAAAAACGAACATGTTTAATGAGCCAAACTCGAGTTGGTCTCGTTAAATATGACAGATAAGTTATAAACAGATCGAGCTCGAGTTATTTGTAAGCTTAATAATTTTCAAACTGACCGAGCTTCAATCTAACAATAAAAACTCGAATCGAGTTCGAGTCTATATATCTTAAACAAGTCGAGCTGATACTGTTAAGTTTGACGCTTTTACATCCCTAACTTTGGTCATTAACATCATTAATGAATTAAACTAGTAAACCACCCGTCCACACCTCACAATATTTATTTATGGTTTGGCTTATCAAAATAAGCATTTAAAAAAAAATGAATACATAGATATCTTATTGAGATTCGAAATTTTAATTAATGGTCTTAATTTTTTAAAAATATTAAATGAATAGTAACGTGGCTAATTTCGATCTTATATGTTATAACCAAAAGGTCAAATTATAAATTCAAAAACTCAAAATTTTTGTTCTTAAAGCTTAACAAGCAAGGAAACTGTTGTGAAAAAGTAAAAATTTATGGTAAAAAGTAAAAATCTCAAACTCTCAAAATTTACCAAACTACACACTTTATAATATTTTTCTCTCTACTCAATTGTGATTTTCTTCACAAATGAGAGATCTATTTATAGGAAATCTTTACAAATAATCCAAAAATAAAATACATCATTACCTACATCATCACACACTAATTTTCAATATTTACAACTCTTAAACATTCAAATATTCAATACACACATTTTAAATATATTTTTCAACACTTCCCATTGTGATGATGTTCATAATGATTGTCTTCATTACGTGTTTTTATACTGCCTCGTTAAAAACCTTACTAGGAAAAACCCAGTGGGATAAAAACCATAGTAAGGGAAAAAGAGTGCAGTCACGTAAACTCCCCCTCATGTTGACACGAACAATTCTTCACAAATTTCGTAGATTGCGCATCCCAATATTATATATGTGCTTTCTGAATATTGACGTAGGAAGTGCCTTTGTGAAGAGATCTGATGAGTTTTCACTTGATTGAATGTGACGAACATCAATACATTTATTCTTCTCTAGCTCCTTAGTGAATGCGAAGAACTTAGGAGGAATATGTTTAGTTCTGTCGCTTTTTATGTATCCTTCTTTCATTTGAGCAACACATGCAGCATTATCTTCATATAGTATCACAGGCTTCTCGTCGAATGATAATCCGCATGAGATTTGGATATGTTGGGTCATTGATTTTAACCACACACATTCACGACTTGCTTCATGTAGTGCAATAATCTCGGCATGATTTGATGAAGTTGTTACGAGCGTTTGTTTCTGAGAACGCCAAGATATTGCAGTGCCTCCACGAGTAAATACATATCCAGTTTGGGAACGTGCCTTGTGTGGATCAGATAAGTATCCAGCATCAGCATAACCAATTATACTTGGATTAGCATCTTTTGAATACAAAAGTCCAAAGTCTGTCGTTCATCGTAGATAACGGAATATATGTTTAATTCCGTTCCAGTGTCTCTTTGTTGGATATGTGCTAAATCTTGCCAACAGATTCACGGCAAAAGATATATCAGGCCTTGTACAATTTGTAAGGTACATAAGGGCACCGATGGCACTTAGATATGGTACTTCTGGACCAAGAATATCTTCATCATCTTCACATGGACGGAATGGATCCTTTTCTATGTTTAATGATCTAACAACCATTGGAGTACTTAAAGGATTTGCTTTATCCATATTAAAACGTTTAAGGATCTTTTCTGTATAATTTGTCTGGTGAACAAACATTCCACATTCTTTTTGTTCAATTTGTAAACCCAGACAATACTTGGTTTTTCCAAGATCCTTCATTTCAAATTCTTCCTTCAAGTATGACACAACTTCTTGAATTTCCTTATTCGTTCCAATGATGTTTAAATCATCAACATATACAGCAATAATTACGCATCCGGATGTTGTTTTCTTAATGAAAACACAAGGGCATATTGAATTATTTACATATCACTTTTTCATCAAGTGATCACTTAGTCGATTATACCACATTCGACCTGATTGCTTTAACCCATATAATGATCTTTGTAATTTCACAGAATAACATTCCCTGGGTTTTGAACTTTGTGCTTCAGGCATCTTAAATCCTTCAGGGATTTTCATATATATATTACTATCAAGTGATCCATATAAGTAAGCTGTAACAACATCCATAAGACGCATTTCTAAATTTTCAGATACCGCCAAGCTAATCAAATACCGAAACGTAATTGCATCCATCACAGGAGAATACGTTTCTTCATAATCAATTCCAGGCCTTTGAGAAAAACCTTGTGCAACAAGTCGAGCTTTATATCTTACTATTTCATTTTTCTCATTTCGCTTTCGAATAAAAACCCATTTGTATCCAACAGGTTTTACACCTTCAGGTGTAAGGACTATAGGTCCAAAAACATTACGTTTATTTAGCGAATTTAATTCAACCTGGATGGCATCTTTCCATTTTATTCAATCCTGCCGATTTTTACATTCACCAAAAGATTTTGGTTCATGATCTTCGTTATCATTTATGATGTCGATTGCCACATTATAAGAAAATATATCATCAATTTCATCTATATCTTTTCGGTTCCATATTTTTCCAGTATTAATATAATTGATAGAGATTTCATGATTCTCGTCAGTTTGTGGTTCTGACAGAACATTTTCATCATCATGTGTTTCTTCAGGAACACCATTCTCTATTTTGTGATCATCATGTGTTTCTTCAGAAACGTCATTCTTTATTTTGTGATCATCGTGTTTCTCTATGAATTTTCTTTTTCGAGGATTTTTATCCTTGGAACCGACTGGCCTTCCACGCTTCAGGCGTTTAATGACATCATGAGTATCTTCCATTTGTTTCTTTGGAATTTCAATTCGAGCAGGGGCATTTGCAGCATGTATATATGATTTAGTTACCCCTTTTGTGTCAGCAAATGCATCTGATATTTGATTTGCTTTTCTTTGCAAGTGTACAATTTGTTGTACATCTTTTTCACATTGTTTTGTTCTTGGATCCAGATGTAACAATGATGATACATACCATGTAATTTCTTTTTCGGTATGTTTCTGTTCTCCCCCTAACATTGGGAAGATTTCCTCATTAAAATGACAATCAGCAAAACGTGCTGTGAACACGTCGCCTGTCTGAGGTTCAAGATATCGAATGATTGATGGACTATCATAACCGATATAAATTCCAACCTTTCTTTGAGGTCCCATTTTCTTTCGTTGCGGTGGTGCAATAGGCACATACACCATACATCCAAAAATTCTCAGATGAGAAATGTCTGGTTCTTTACCAAATGCAAGCTGCAATGGGGAGTATTTATGATATGCACTTGGTCTGATGCGAATTAATGAAGCAGCGTGTAAAATTGCATGTCCCCATATAGAAATAGGGAGCTTTGTTTTCATAATCATTGGTCTAGCAATCATTTGCAGACGTTTAATCAATGATTCAGCCAATCCATTCTGTGTATGTACATGAGCAACAGGATGCTCAACAATGATTCCCATAGACATACAATAATCATTGAAAGTTTGGGAAGTAAATTCACCAGCATTATCAAGTCTAATTTTCTTGATTGTATAATCGGGAAATTGATTCCTCAATTTTATTATTTGAGCAAGTAATCTTGCAAATGCAACATTTCGAGTTGATAATAAACATACATGTGACCATCTGCTGGAGGCATCAATCAATACCATAAAGTATCTGAATGGTCCACATGGTGGATGGATTGGTCCACAAATATCACCCTGAATACGTTCAAGAAACATTGGTGATTCAGTTTGGATTTTGACTGGTGATGGTCTTATAATAAGTTTTCCAAGAGAACATGCTTTACATTGAAACTTATTATTCTGAAAGATCTTCTGGTCTTTCAGTGGATGACCATGTGTATTTTGTATAATTCTTCGCATCATTGTTGAACCAGGATGTCCCAATCGATCATGCCAATTGGTTAATATCGAAGAATTATCAACTACCATGTTTGATTCAACGGGACTTATATGTGTATAATGCAATCCAGTAGGGAGCATTGGTAGTTTTTCAATCACATATTTCTTTCCTGATTTATATGTGATAAGACACATATATTTCTCATTCCCTTCATTCATTGTTTGAGTACCGTACCCATGGGAATATATATCATTAAAACTCAACAAATTTCTTTTCGATTGTGGTGAATATAAAGCATCATTGATCAAAAATTTTGTACCATTAGGTAACAAAAATTGTGCTTTACCACATCCTTTAATCAAGTCTACAGGACCTGATATTGTATTCACCGTTGTTTTTGTTGGTTTTAGTTCCAAGAAATATCTTTTATCTCGGAGGATAGTGTGCGTTGTACCACTATCGGGTATGCAAACTTCAGCTTTGCTCATAGCATTTTCCATATTTGAACTTCAAAAAAAATATGCAATGAAATAAATTACTTGCAATATATATTTAAATATAACACAAATCATGATTATACAATAAAACATTATTCTATGAATACATGAAAAATAGATTATTGTACATTTATATTCTACCATTATATTGTTCATTTTCAGAGAAATCGTTGAGAAAATCTGCAGCATCAATATTGTTCATTTCTATCCCACCAACATATTGATCATTTCCAGAGAAATCATTCATAAAATCACCAGCATCAAAATGAGTTGAATCACTCAAACGGTCACTGCGTTCAGTGAAGTTGGTCTCCTTTTCTTTCCCCTTTAATGATTCTTTATAAAGTTTACAAAGGTGCTCAGGGGCTCGACAAACTTTGGACCAATGTCCTGGAGTACCACATCTGTAACAAGAACTTTCATATCTTTTTGAGTGCTTCTTATTAACACTTGTATTCTCATGATGCCTTTTCTGTGGATGGTTTGGGACGTTCTTTTGAGATGAGTTATAAAAATAACTATCTCGATTATTTTCAAAACCACGGCCTTGACCACGACCACGGCCAATTCCACGTCCACGTCCACGTCCACGACCTCGACCTCGACCTCGACCAAAACCTTGTCTTTGAATTTGATTTTGGTTTCCAGGTTTAAATTCATTTTTACTTACAGCATTTACTTCTGGAAATGCTGTTGATCCAGTGGGTCGGGACTGATGATTTCTCATTAATAGCTCGTTGTTTTTTTCCGCCACAAGAAGACAGGCGATGAGTTCAGAATATCTCGCGAATCCACGTACTCTATATTGTTGCTGTAGAGTAATATTTGATGCATGAAACGTGGAAAATGTTTTTTCAAGCATCTCAGATTCTGTGACCTCATGTCCACAAAATTTTAATTGCGAGATTATTCTATACATCGCCGAATTGTAATCACTGACTTTTTTAAAGTCTTGGAATCTCAATGTATTCCATTCATCCCGGGCGGTCGGAAGTATAACTTCTCTTATATGTTCGAATCTTTCTTTTAATCCCTTCCACAAAGCCATGAGATTTTTTTCAGTCAGATATTCACATTTCAATCCATCGTCGAGATGTCGACGCAAAAATATCATGGCTCTTGCCTTTTCTTGTGACGTGCATATGCCATTTTCTTTAATGGTCTCGCTTAGACCCAATGACTCAAGATGCATTTCTACATCTAGAGTCCATGGCATATAATTCTTTCCCGTGATGTCGAGCGCAACAAATTCGAGCTTTGTTAAATTTGACATGGTGGTACTAAAAAATTACGATGCATTTTATTAGTTAATAATTATTGCAATACAAAGTAACGGATAAACAACAAGTACAAGTATTTGTAAAAATAAAGAAAACACACGAGGAGGATATTCTCCGATAAATAAAAGACTCGTGAGTATGATAACCAAAATAATTAAAAATAACCTTGAGAAAGCCATCTTCTTTTTTTCTTCGAAAAATTTGATGATGAATAATTTTTAGAGAAGAAGAGAAAGTTGGAGTGATGGAATGTGTTTGTGAGATCATATTTATAGGGCAAAAATAGCCGTTGTTTACCATTTATGACCGTTGGGGTACAAAAAAAATAAAGGTATGTATTTGTATAATTTTATGATAATAATATGATATATATAATATTAGACATGTTTAAATAATTATGTATATCATATCATAATATTATAATGAGTGTCATAATTTATTTTGTTTAAAAACCTTATAGGCTTTTATACTTGTCGTATCCCTTACCGGGAGTGTGGGATGTCGTCTTAACATCCTCCCAGGATTTATAACAAGTTTATGAAAAATTTATTTTTATTATTTCTAATAATAACATTATATTGTATATTAAATAAATACACAATAAATAAATAACAGTAAAATAAATATAATTATTTTTGTTACATTTTTCTTCTGTTTGGAGCTTGGAAAAGTATGTAGGACTTTTAGAGCTTCGTGCTGATAACGTGTTGTGAAAAAGTAAAAATTTATGGTAAAAAGTAAAAATCTCAAACTCTCAAAATTTACCAAACTACACACTTTATAATATTTTTCTCTCTACTCAATTGTGATTTTCTTCACAAATGAGAGATCTATTTATAGGAAATCTTTACAAATAATCCAAAAATAAAATACATCATTACCTACATCATCACACACTAATTTTCAATATTTACAACTCTTATTTTCAACATTCAAATATTCAATACTCACATTTTAAATATATTTTTCAACATTAATAAATTTATCATGATTAGATATTAGATCTAATCTTGTCTATATATATGTATATGTATGTATATATATAAAATAAACAATTTCAAGAAACCAACAAAAATTTAGCAGCAGTTCCCAGATGCGGCGTTCGGCGTAAAATATATACAATTTGACCGAAAGGATCATCCACAATTATAAAAGAATACACATTCAAATTACAGTATATTATATTTTATAAATTTAAACCTATAAAGTATTTTTCCAATGGAACTGGTGTAAAGCTCATAAAACAAGTAAAATATTTGGTTAGCTGATTTTAAGTATGGCAACCGGGACCGGCTCTCCTTGCGGAGCATGCAAGTTCCTCCGCCGCAAGTGCGTGTCAGAGTGCATCTTTGCACCGTATTTTTGCTCGGAGCAAGGCCCTGCAAGGTTCGCAGCCGTTCACAAAGTAGTCGGAGCAAGCAACGTGGCTAAACTTCTGCTGCATGTGCCTGTACCTGATCGGTGCGAGGCGGTTGTCACCATTGCCTACGAAGCTCAAGCCCGAATTCGAGATCCCGTCTATGGTTGCGTCTCCCATATTTTCGCCTTACAACAGCAGGTAAGCGGCGAATCATACATGAAATATATGTGCAGATTTTAATTCGTGGGATTGGAGATTTAACATTAGTTCTTGATTCAGGCGGCGTATCTGCAATCCCAACTTATACGGGTTAAAGCTCAGCTGAGACAGAACCTGATGGAGTCATCAAGAAATAATATTGAAAATCAATGGCCAAGCAGCATGATTTCGGGAGGATTAAACGTGGGATCATTACATGTTCATGAATCTCATCCAACTTACATGAATTATTCGGTTTGGCCACAGAGTTCTCTCAATTCTTCGATCGAGCATAGTCAGAATAATGCAATCAATATTAATGTGATTCAAGAAATCCAAAGCTGCAGAGATATTGAAACAATTTACTACGTACAGCAAGAAGAGACCTTCACAGACTGACTTAAGTGAGCTCCAAGCTTTGGCATTCAGAATGATGAAGAATATTGAATACTAAATCAAATGTCATTTTTGAGGTCTTATATTTCAAGATACGTGTCCTAATATTTAATCTTTCATGAACATTTGAAATAGAATTTGATAGTTGGATTTGAACGCCAGACTAATTTGAACTATAATATGTATATTTCCTGATTATGAGTTGTATTCTTTATTCACTTATTAAAATTATTTATTATGAACAGTATAGTTTATAAAATAGATAAATAAATTCACGAAATGGCCCAGATTAAAATAGTTGAAGAAAGCTCAACCCATTTCCTGAATTCTGGGAATGGGTTTCCTAAAAACCCAGCCCAGTTTCTGTTTAAGTAACTAAACCAATTTAAAAAATATACAAAAAATCTTACTAATAAAAAACATCAACAAAAGTCTAGTACATTATTTCTTTCTTTTCTATAGATTATAGTTCAATCTGGAGACACATGTCATGTTAGTAAGATCGTAATTTTATCAACAATTTTTGATGTCACATCAATGTATACTAGATAAAATATGGCTAAATGCCAAAAAAACAAAAAACAACACAATGACCATACTTTGAGAGGACCAGATTTGAATAAGCTTACTTATATGACGAATTTAGTCATTTTACCTTGAATATCATAAATCATTATTAGTATAATTATTTTTTCACTAGTTTACAACACTTCAATTTTTTTTATCAATATTTATAAAGAGATTGAGCTAAAAACTAGAAAAAAAGAAAAAAGAAACTTCTTTGTGGTTTACTATTTAATTAATACATTATTTTCCGTTGTTCGAGAATAAACTATTCGATATGTTCTTCTTTATAATATGTGGAACACTAATTTTCCACATGTATAGCTGAAAGAAACCTCTTCATTATGATGAATTATTTTTTCCTCTAATCACAATCACTGAGTTAATGATATATGTTGAACCAGCAAGAAAACTTGTCCACCAAATGCTTAAAACAATATCTCACGTTCGAGTTTTATAAATGAAAAAATACGTAATAACTCTAGCATATGACTTGATTCTGGATTAGTATAGAGCCGATATATATATGTGAATCGTGATCATGTATAGATCAGAAAACAAGGTCTAAGTCGTCCCCATATCAGAGTATATATTCGTATCAGAATGTTAATGCAAGAACAGCTAGCTTAATTTGGTTGATGATAATGGATTATATAATTAATCAAGTATATGTATACAATTATGCCTTAATTAATTAATCAAGGTTTAAGATTATACTATCTTAATCCTAATATTAAATTAACTAGCCCAAACCAGAACACATGAGAATATTACGCATAAAAATAATTCTACTTATTAATTATACATCCAATGTTACAAATGGTCTTAGATAAAACTAAACAATCATATAGGGTGGGATTTGATGGCCTGGCACTAGAACATTTCTAGGTTTCCCTCCTTTTGGAGTCTCCAAAAATGCTTATTTCTCATTAAAATTTGTAAATTTAGTAACATAAAATTGCCAGAGTATCTCTTCATGACCTCGCCCAAGAATTGTGTTTCCTTGAAGCCTTTTCAGTTTTCGTGCTGAATGTACCTGAAAGCCATCGATTGAAAATCATCTGAATCATCTTGACAAGGCCACTTCCTGTTATTTGATTGGTTCAGATTCATGGCTCCATTTGCGTAGTAGTCAGTGTTGCTTTCAATGTTGTTGGAGATAAAGTTTGCATCATGTTGAGTAATATTGGTGCCGCCCAGATTCTGGTGACATTGCCACCATGTTTGGATATCTTGTGGGAAAGAATGGCTTTCACTGTAGAACTTTTGAGAATTAGGGTTTGCAGAGCTATTTATGATGTCTTGAGCTGCTACTTCCTTCAGAGAAGCCAGTTGGGCTTGCAAATTCACAACCTGATAATATCGAAGGAAAAAAAGGTTAATGGAAATAAAACAAGATTTTTCCTTTGCAGGAACTCAAAAACTCAGATGGGATGAGTCAGGAATTTTGTTTTAGGAAAGGACAGGGCAAAAATCTGTATATTTACAAAAATATGCTGTAAAATTTCGATATTTTCATTTGAAAAGGACAATATATCGGCATTTATGACAAGGATCGCTCCAATTGCTCACTCAAGGAAAATATTTAGCATAAAAATCCACTAAATTATATATTTCCCTCGTTCTTATTCTCGAATTATTCCATAATTCAGTGATCGAACAAAAAAAAAACCAGCGTTTAATTCGATCTTTTTCCGTGACGCCTTATATCAAGTGATATATATGTATATACACTAATGTTGAAATGAAAATATAGAGTTGGACGTAATAAGAAAAAATGAAAACAAATCAAACCTGTTGTTGGAGGGAAAAAATATGTGAAACGCAGCCATAAATAGGATCTTGCAGCCTAGCTTGAGCTTCATACGAAATCGTGACCGCTGCTTCACACCGATCACTCACCGGAAGATGAGTTAGCAGTTTGGACACATTACTGGCCCCAAAAACCTTATGTATAGCTGCAAAATGTGTAGCACCGTTTTCATGGCAGAAATAAGGTGCAAAAACACAACCCCTCGCACATTTTCTTCTCAAGAATTTGCAGGCGCCGCAAGGGGAACCAGAACCCGCCATTTTAGAACAAGTTTCTTGATCTTTTTGGGGTTTCAGTGGCTGCTGATCTTTAATGGGTTTTGATTATATTTGCAATGGTACTAAGGTTAGTTTATAAATACCAGAGAGATCATATTTTATTGTGTAATTTATTACATGTGGTTCCCTTACTGGGCTACATTCTCGTTATTTTTAATGATAAATGTGCTCTTTAACCTCTGTCATATATATTTTTTTATAAATAAAATTTGGTTTAAGATTCCATTCAGTTTCCTTGCATGACAAAAGAGCTAATATAAACCAAACCCATTCTCTTCTTAATTTTTCCTTCTACGATTAGATTTTATAGCTTGGCTTCTGATAATTGTCAGAAAATTTCTACTGAAATGACTGCAAGGATGGGGGAAATTCTATGTTTTATTGTCAGTATTATTTTCCAACATTTCAACTGGCTCGTGAATTCTATTCAGATAAAATTTGATGATGTAATAAAAATATTTGTAACATGTTTTTTTTTCAAGTTATTTTTAATATGTTTTGTGAAAACTAGCTAGCGATTTCGTCGGAATAAAAATAGATTTTAGTTAAATAACTTGATTTATTTTGTACTTTATTTTTTATATGCATATTGATATAGTCAAATTTATAAATTTTTTATTTTTAAAAGAATTAAGTTTTGTGTCAAATTTCTTGAAGATTCGAGCTGGCAGTGAGTATTCAACATTATAATTAATGAATGAATGACGGTGAGAAATTAACTCAAGAAAATTACATTAGCAATATAGCTTCAGACCGATGCTGATGTCCTACCAAAAAATTAATCAACTTCGATTAATCATATTGTAATTATGGACCAAATATTTAATGCTCCAATTAATACAAACTTTGACTGGTATTCCCTTGTATAATGTATAGCTATTCGATATGTAAAGTTAGTGAAGATGTGAAGATGAAGAAATCTCTTTCATTTGAATCGTTTAATTTAATTAATTGTTAGATTTTCTATATATTATAAATCCTAGTTTAGAACAGTTTGATTTCAGCTGTTTTCCTTTCAACTCCTTTTATAGAATACTACTTAAAGAAATTTGAGACAACATATGCTTTTAAGTGTCTATTTTATTATTCATCAATCAGAGTTTAAATACAAGAGGAGGAAAAACTAAAAAGCTAGAATAAAGGAAACAAACTAACAACCCTTGATAATATCAATAGTTTAAAACTTAAATACACTATCGGTAATTCCTAAGATAAGGAAACTAGAATATGACACATATTTCTATACTCCCCCTCAAGCTGAACCATAAACATTCATGAGGTTTAGCTTGCCACACAAGTTATTAAACATAGGACGGAGTAAGGCCTTAGTGAGAATGTCTGCAAATTGGAGACGTGATGGAACATAGTGTAATGCAATATCTTGATTCTCAATCTTCTCAATAATGAAATGTCTATCAAGCTCAATGTGCTTAGTTCGATCATGGTGAACTGGATTCTTGGCTATGCTCAGGGCTGCTTCATTGTCACAGTGGAGATGGATGGAGTGTTCAAATGGAATTTGTAAACTTTTGAGTAGGCGTTTTAGCCAAATTCCTTCGCAAATCCCGTGAGCTAGAGCCCTATATTCAGCTTCTGCACTACTCCGAGCAACGACTGATTGCTTCTTGCTCCTCCATGTAACCAAATTACCCCAAACAAAAGTGCAATAACCTGAGGTAGACTTCCTGTCAGTTTTCGAACCAGCCCAATCAGCATCTGTAAACACTTCTAAGCTTCGACTGGTGTTCTTTCTGAAGAATAAACCTTTGCCAGGTGAACCCTTTAGGTATCTAAGAATTTTGAAAACAGCTTCCATGTGAGATTCCTTGGGATTGCTCATAAATCGACTGACAAGGCTCACTGCAAAGCTAATGTCAGGTCTGGTGTTAGCTAGGTAAATAAGCTTTCCAACCAACCTTTGATATCTCCCCCTCTCTACTGCAGTTTCAGATTCTCCAGCATCAAGCTTTAAATTCGGCTCCATAGGTGTTTCAGATGGTTTACATCCAAGCATGCCCGTTTCTTTTAGAAGATCAAGAGTATACTTGCGTTGAGATACAGAAATACCTGTCTGGGAACGAGCTACTTCCATGCCTAGAAAATACATTAAATTTCCTAGATCTTTCACTTCAAATTCAGTAGCTAGAATCTGCTTCAAGCACTTAATCTCCTCCTCGTTGTCTCCTGTGATTATAATATCATCGACATATACACTCAATATGGTAATCTTTCCACTGTGTGTATGCTTAGAGAACAATGTGTGATCTGCCTGACTTTGAGAATAACCATATTGTTTGAGTACTCGTGAAAATCTATTGAACCATGCACGTGGACTTTGCTTTAAACCGTACAGAGACTTCTTCAATTTACACACCTTGCCACGAGTGCGTTGATTTTCAAATCCAGGAGGGATATCCATATATACTTCTTCTGTGAGATCACCATTGAGGAATGCATTCTTCACATCAAGTTGGTGAAGTGGCCAGTCCAAATTTGCTGCTAAAGATAAAAGAACTCGTATGGTGTTGTGTTTAGCAACTGGAGCAAAAGTCTCCTGATAATCAATCTCATATGTCTGAGTGTAACCTCTTGCAACAAGTCGAGATTTTAGCCTTTCAATTGTACCATCAGCATTGTGTTTCACCGTAAATAGCCATCTGCACCCAACCGTACGCTTTCCAGGAGGCAATACAGTGATCTCCCATGTATTATTTTTCTCCAGTGCTCTAATCTCTTCATAAGTAGCCTTTTTCCAATCTGGAATGGCAAGTGCTTCGTACACTGTATTAGGTATGTTCACTTGATCCACTTGAGAAACATAAGCTCGGTATTGAGATGACAATTTCCCATAGTAAACATAGTCTTCAATCTGATATGGGGTGTGAGTACGAGCTGTTTTTCTCAATGCAATAGGCAAATCTAGTTCATTAACAGTTATAGAGTCAGTATTGGAGCTGCTACCAAGTTCAGATGTACCTGGATCATGGTCAGGGGACATTGGAGTTGTGGTTGATTCTTGGCAGCCCTGAACTCGAATATCTGGTGGAGCTTGAATTTGAGTTGTAGGAACCGATGCAGTAGGAGCATTAGAAACACCTGTGGTTATCGACACAGAAGGAACCACAGAAGGAACATCAAATTGATCTTGGTATGTGTACTCCCAATTCTGATATTCGCTCACATTCTCCCCTTGAATGGAAGAGTTGGGGTAAAAAGGTTTGTGTTCTAGGAAAGTGACATCCATAGTGTGAAAGAATTTTCTGTGAGATGGTGAGTAACATTTGTAACCTTTTTGGGAAGGAGCGTACCCTAAGAAAATGCATTTAAGGGACTTTGGAGCAAGTTTACTTTGGTCATATAGATGGATAAAAGCTGAACATCCAAAGATTTTTGGTGATATATTGAGGAGTAACCTAGTGCTTGGAAAGGTTTTGAGTAATATTTGACACGGGGTTGAGAAATTTAGTACCCTGGATGGCATTCTATTGATGAGGTAAGTTGCGGTGAGTACAGCCTCCCCCCAGAAGTGGTTTGGAACGTTGGACGTGAACATAATAGACCGAGCAACTTCTAAGAGATGTCTATTTTTTCGTTCTGCAATTTCATTTTGCTGGGGAGTTTTGACACAAGAACTAGTATGAACAATACCATGAGAGACGAAATAATCACCAAGAACAGAATTGAAATATTCGCTTTCATTATCAGTGTGAACAATTTGGATATTGGTATTGAATTGAGTTTGAATCATGGCATGGAATTGTTTAAATATTTTGCTAGTTTCTGATTTGGCTTTCATTAAAAATACCCAACTTAACCGAGTGTGGTCATCCACAAAGAGTAAGAACCATTTGGTATTAGTTACATTAGGTACTCTAGATGGACCCCAAATATCACTATGGATCATAGAAAAATGATGAGTAGCTTTGTATGGTTTAGGGGGATAAACATTACGTGTATGCTTCGAGAGTTGGCAAATATCACAGTGCATTAACTTGGCATTCTTATTCAAAAATAACGATGGAAATAATCGTGAGAGATACACAAAATTAGGGTGACCAAGTCTACAATGAAGCATCATAATTTCTTGATCATTATTACCAGAAATTGAACTAAACCTAGATGCCAAGTTTGAAGTTGGAACTGGTGGTGGATCAGGGTGTTTGAGAAGATATAATCCTTCTTGAATATCAGCACTGCCAATCATCTTCCCCGAGTCCAAGTCCTGAAAAACACATGAGTTTGCCGTGAATTGAGTGAGACATTTTAAATCTGTATTTAGCTTATGAACAGACAGTAAATTACAGTCCAAGTTTGGAACAAAAAATACAGATTTAAGTTGTAATGTAGGAGAGATATTCACGGTCCCAATACCCACAACGTCTGACTTAGAACCATCAGCTATACTAACTGTAATTGTCTTATCACAAGGTGAGTATGCTGAAAATAGACTCCGGTTACCAGTCATATGATCAGAGGCTCCAGAATCAACTATCCATGAGGATGAATAATTTGATCTGGTGTGAACAGCCTGAGATATGTTACCTCTTTGAGCAACATTAGCACCTCCAGTAGTTGAAGGAGACGGAGCCAGTGGAGCTTGAATCTGATGTGACTGGTTGATTAAACTCTGGAGAAGTTCTAACTGATCCTTGCTAAATAGTGTGGTTGAGGCTGCATTTCCTCGGGACTCTTGCTCAATGGATCGAGATGACTTCCAGTCATGAGGTTTGCCATGAATCTTCCAGCATGTTTCTCTCGTGTGTCCTGGACGACGGCAATGCTCACAATAGGGACGTGTTTTGTGGTTCCTTTTGTCATTTGAAACCTTGGTAGCATGTATCTGATTCTGTGGTTCAACAGAGGCTGCCAAAGCAGAAGCATCTGAGACAGGTGTTGTGGAATCACACATCATAATTTTCCTTCGACTCTCTTCATGTTGAATAACAGAGAATACCTCTCTGAGTGAGGGTAATGGCTTGATGCTTATGACACGCCCACGGGCCTCATCCAGTTCTTTGTTGAGTCCAGACAAGAACTTAAAAACACGCTTGGTTTCAACGATTTGTCTATAGAGTTTACCATCTTCAGGACAAGTCCACTTTTGAATGTCGATGAGATCTATTTTCTGCCAATGTCTCGTGAGTGTGCTAAAATATTGAGTGACAGAAAGATCACCTTGCCTTAGCTCATAGAGGAGGCTCTCAGTCTCAAACACTTCGGAAGTGTTTTCAGAACTGGAGAAGGTTACCTTGGCTGCTTCCCATATCTCGGCAGCAGTGGCATATAGCAGAAAATTCTCACCAATTTCAGGAGTCATGGAGTTGACAAGCCATGACATGACCATATTATTGTTGGCTTTCCACGCTTTGAATGTAGAATCATCTTCCTTCGGAGCTGTAGCTGCACCTGTGATATAATCATCCTTGCTTTTACCACAAATGAACATTAAGACAGATTGAGACCACTGCAAATAATTTTGCCCGTTGAGTTTGTGACTCGTGACTTGGGCAGAGAAGTGATCTGTGTTTGGTTGGGAGTTTGTGGTAGGATCAGATGAAGTCGAGGCGAAGCCATAGTTGTTTCCATATTTTGTCATTGCTCTGATACCATAAAGAAATCTGAGACAACATATGCTTTTAAGTGTCTATTTTATTATTCATCAATCAGAGTTTAAATACAAGAGGAGGAAAAACTAAAAAGCTAGAATAAAGGAAGCAAACTAACAACCCTTGATAATATCAAGAGTTTAAAATTTAAACACTATCGGTAATTCCTAAGATAAGAAAACTAGAATATGACACATATTTCTACACTACTCTATCAAGAAAAATTATATTTTTGATCTTGTAACTTATGATTTTTCATTTTTTTGTCATCGTTTTTTAAAAATATTAAAGATCGATAATCGTGATCAAATTTTACACGTAAGTGTTTAATTGTAGGTGGAGATTTTGTACTTTTCTAGTTAATGGAGAAAGTTAGGAGGCTTGTAGGGTGATCATGTTTCCTTGTGATCAATTGGTAGTTCCTATGTTTTTAATTTATTTTTATTAAAAAAATTAAGCACGCAGAACAATGGTGGCTCTCAATGATTCTACAATTATTTAGTAATTTGGCAGGTTCTTTACCCTATAATTAACTTTGAGCTTTTCACGTGTACATTTCTGTGCTTCATCGTCGTCGTCGTCATCAAAAAATGAAAATATTTTAAAATTATTTGAGACATGTATGAGTTGATATTAAATATATTTTCCCTAATTTTTACTTTTAACATTACCTGCATCAATCTATTTCTGACAAACTAAAATTTACAACACACCTTTTTTCATACTTGAACTCCATTCTTGTTTGGAACAACAATTACTTTTATGGTAAAACGATCAAAATCTTGCATTTTACGTTGTAAAATATTTGAATTGTATGATTATCGCAAATCATATCTTTTGATAAAGTAGTACCCAATGCTCAGTCTTTAATTTTAGTAATAAATCATAATAGTATCATAAGTTAATTTTTTATATGTCATGTTTTGGACATCATAGTTGATTGATAATACATATAGTACACATGATTTTGAAGGTAAAATGCATGGTGTCCTTTTCGCGTGTGCCGTTGGTATATATCTTGTCTCTAATCTCTTCGACTCTCAATAATTAACTTAAATCAAGTGTATTTGTTGGCCACTAAACCAAGAAGACAAAACAATTATATATTCAGACAAGAAGTAATGTAAACTCATCGTGATCCTTAAAATAATCAACTTATAGGGACAATAATGTGAGGAGGGGTTCTCAACTAATCTATCAGAAACACTACACCATATGAACTTAATTATCTAGGTAATCCTTGCTTGTTCACACTTTAATGAATGAGAAATTAACATCCAAAGTTGCTCGTTCGAAATGTCAAAGTATAGACCTAAGAAGTAGCTTTTGTAAAGAACCAAAATCGCAATGTGATCAGATATATAAAAGATTGAAATTGTGATTTTCATACATATTTAAAAATAGGATTGCGAATAAATTTTTACTCCGGTATATGTGAGACACAAAAACTCTTGCGAGACGGTATCATGAGTCAATTTTATGAAACATATATTTTATTTGGGTTAACCATTGGCAAATATTTCTTTTATTGTATATATGAACAGAGTTGACCCATCTCACAAATAAAGTTTCGTGAGACCGTCTCATAAGAGACTCACTCATAGATAAATAATATCATTATTATCTATTTGATTTGTCAAACTAATGAATCATAAATTCGTGTTAAAAATTAATCGCCACACATGTTTTACGTAAGTGGGCAAAATATATTGGATTTAACTAATATTATGAGTATATAAAAAAGTTAAAAAGAAAGCCGAAAGAGACATTAATCACCTAGATTCGTGGTATATAGTACGTACAGATAAACAACGTGGTCAATTATTAATTCTTTACCCTTATAAATAATAAACAATTCGAGATCAGTTCAACTTCTAAAGCTGTACACAACTTGTTAATGAATTAAATATCCAATATCAGCCTAATTAGGAACATTAAATTAAAATATATGTTCCGACGTACATATTTATAATATACTAAAATTAACTTATAGAATATTGATCATCAATAATTCTATTTTTTTAATCAAATTATAATTATATAACTTAGGATATATTTTAAATAGACAAAAACTTGTGTGAGACGGTTTCACGAGTCGTAATTTTTGAGATGGATATCTTATTTGGGTCATTCATGAAAAATATTATTTTTTATGCTAAGAGTATTACTTTTTATTGTGAATATCGGTAGAGTTGACCCGTCTCACATATAAAGATTTGTGAGATCGTCTCACAAGAAACCTACTCTTTTAAATATTATCTCCGCTCTCTCATAAAAAATATTAAGTTTTACGTGCAAGATTAAAATGGGTTTTTATCTTATCTTTTTATGTTTTTGTTTTTCTTCCGAACAAAAATTGAATCCAGGTGAAATCCTGTTTCTTGGTTAGACTTTTTGTGACCTTAATACATTCTTTAAAACAAGATTGTTTTACATGTATTATTCCAATTTTCGTACTTTGGAGAGTTAATTATAACAATTTCCAAGTCATTTTGTTTAATTTATTCATGAATTATACATACATACATATATATAAAGAAATTATTAAAGAATATGTCGATGAGTTATAGCCTATCAAACACGAAAATATCAAATTTGTAATGATATTTTGAGTTCAAGATACAATTATACATAACATCTAGACTAAAATAAATAAGGGTTTTGAAGTGAAAGAAAGGGCATGTTTGGGTTGATTGATAAAAGATTGGTGTTGGAAAGCGATGCCGACATACGGCCATTCCTATTTCTAGTCAAGCAGACAAACAGTTTGCACGTGGGTCCGACGCACGTGTATGGATGATTGCAAATATATCTAGGGTTTTTCGTTTCTTCATATAATAATCATAAAATAATAACATTATATTGCTAATTTCTCACTTAAGAAAACAATTGTCTCATTAAAGCTCGAAATAACTTTAAGTAATTCGATTTGGTCAATGTTATTTACGCTCCAACGTTATTTACGTAATATAAATTTGGGTGCAAATAATATCTCTTTCAAACATTTCTGACTGGGGAAAAAAATGAAATCTTGGATACTACATATCATTGTTTGACAATCACAAAAACTCATGTGATACGATCTTACGAGTCAATTTTATGAGACATGTATTCTACTTTGGTCACTCATTAAAAAATATTATTTTTATTGTAAATATGAACATGATTGACCGTCCGTGAGACCGTCACATAAAAAACCTACAACTATATATTAAGATGTTATTTTAAAAAATATCAAGCTTAACATAGAAAATAATATTCCAAAACTCGCCAATGATTAATGTTTTAATTAAAGTAAAGTGTAGTTTGAAGAGGAGGCAAATCTTCAAAGTCCAAACCATAATATAGGGATTCTATATCTAAATAATTTAGTATAAACATTTAGGATGCCTTATTAAGAGATGTAATGAAAGGGATGTTTTTGTTTTTGTTCATTAAGAAAAGGGACTGGACTTGGACGTGACTTCTAGCTTCGAATATATATATATATATATATATATATATATATATATATATATATTTGTATAATAATAAGACAACTTCTAACCCTAGACATTGGAAGCAACATACTCGATTATTAATAAGTAAATAAGACGTAATTAATTGATGTAATAGATATTGGCTCAAAAAACTCTTTTACTTAGAATTAAAGAGAGAAATATATTCTAATTATTTAATGGATAATTAATTTTGTTGGCTTGCTAATCAAGAATTCTATTTTTTTAAAAATAAAGTTTAGGATTTCATTTACGGAAAATATATTAGCTCAAAAAACTCGTTAAAAACTTGATTCGCTTCATTGATGTATAATATCCAACATGATGATTAATCAAAGATTATGGGGCTAAAATACTTCATTCTAAACTTATCGTAACAATGCTTGACTCGTTTATTTCTAATTATTGCAAAAAAAAGCAAGAAATAAAACATAAATGGTACATGGAATGAAGCCAAGAAGTTTTATTTGACTAGACAGGCGACGGAGGAAACATGCCGCCGCATATTTGCCTCCAAAGTTGTCATGTTCTGCATAATGGCGTCACAACGTGGGTTCTCAATTTGAATAAAGTACTCTTGCTTCCACGTAAATTTGATGAATGAGGTCCCATCATTCCCAAAGATGTCCTCCCTCTGTTTAAGGAAAATTACTTTCTTCGGCTGCTAATGATGCTAATCCATCTAATTTTATATTATAAAATCCGTAAACATGAATTTTATTTATTTATTTTTTTAAAAAAAAATAACAGAGAAAAATCCATCATATTTTCATGGATTTTACAAGACTAGATCAAGTTCAAGAATTGAATTACACATCAACTTCAAGCTTTTGCCCCATCTCCCATTCTTCATCCTTTTATAGGCCAGGAAAAAAGCCCATCTCCATTATTAATGGTACCAACAGGCTAATTAATTTCCAATTCAAATTTATCTAAGTCACGAAGAGGTTTACAAACTCACAATATTCGAAAACATCGTCACTTTACCTCCCTCACATAAATGCAAATTAGAAAACATTCAACAGATTAATCATACTTAAAATCCAAATGGTGAACAATTTATTCAGAAAAAAATATAAACTTTTTCTGCAAATACATTGAAAGATAGGATAAAACACAAGAACCTGCCGGAATAGCCCACGTTCACAACTGTAAAGCGGGTTCCATAGCTTTAGCGATCCAAGCAATATCCGGCTTTCATTTTTTATTATAAATGCTAAAATCATCCTCCCCTGAACTATACCTGCTGATTCTCGAATCATAATTTGCGAGGTCTTTATCGAACTTATCAAAATCCTTTCTTCCTTTGAACTCATCATCACCTGCCTTCGACCACTGGAAGCGCTTCACAATACAGCTGTACACGTATTTCTTGTAAGAACCATCCTTCTTAAACAATCTAATGCTTCTACTAAAATATACAAGAAAATTAAACGTTAAAAATTATTAATTCATTTAATTAAGAAGAGAACAGACCCACGATGTTGAAGAACTGTTTAATGGGCAATTCGAACATTTCACGGTAGTAGGTCGGTGAAATATGGAGACATCTCGAGGACTCCACCGGGACCGGGTGGTGGGGATGGGGAAGGACAAAACTTTATGGGCTTCTTTCTCTGTGAATGTGTTTTATGGCTATAGGCCCAATCCACACATATCGTCCAACTTCGATTTCACATTTTGTTGGACGTATTTATATAAGAATGGATCGGGTTTAATGTTAAACTCGTTCCATTTGAGACGGGTCTAAATTCGGTTAAACGGGTTGTAAATAATTATTTTTATAAAATATTTATAAACATAACTTAAAACTCGATCAACGGGGTTTAGAAACTGAATATTTTCGTCTATTATGGTTAACATATTATTGAAACGTAATGGTTTAAATGTAATTTTAATGAATGCACTAATTTTTAAATTTTTTTTATTATATATTAATACTTTGATACATGTGTTGCGTGTTTATGTAGTTCACATCTTTCACGAAAACAAAAAATGATAAAATAAAAAAATGTAACATTTTTGTAAACAAATAGCCACCGAACACAATAGACATTAATTTTATTATTTTATAAAAACGGGTGTCATTTGGTCAATAAAAAATCGAATTGGACCCGCCTGATTTGTGGACGGCAAGGCAGATTCGGGTCCAAGTTATTGTTGGGGTCGCCCCGTTGCCATCCATTTAGTATATTGTTGGAGAATTTATTATTATTTTTTTTTGGCAATTAAAAGCTAGCTTATTATTCTCTCAAAAAAAGAAAAGAAAAAAAATAAGCTAAGCTTAATTATGATGCGACTATAGCTTATTACAAATGCCAAATTTTGAAGCGATCAAAATGTAGCATCGACAACCGATAATACATATTTGAAAACCATAACACACGCGAATTTCTTAAAAAGAAATCTCACTCAATCTATTAATCTGACAAAAATGCCAAAAGAAACCAGATATTGTAAGTGACAACAAGAAGAAAATACACTCAGTGGTCATAGTGAAGAAGCATGAAAATTAAATTCCCGTGGTCGACAGCTGCCTCTAGAGGTTGAATTTGAGGTGAATGGATCACGAAACCAATGCTTAGAGAAAGAGGAGACTAACTAGAACTCTTAGATTGCAAAATCTGCATCAGAGACCATAAAACATCCATCCGGTGCATGCTTTTGTTGTTCTGTCCCTAGGCAGGTAATGCTACCATTAGAAAATGAACGAATAAGAGAGAAGCTTGTGCATAACAAAAGAAACTTCACGAGTCAATGATCGTGAAAGACAACGTATGAAAGTCTTGGGATTCTAGATCTCCATATTCCAACAATCAGCAACTGCCTTTACCAATTTTTTTGACACTATTTACTTCACCAAATGGAATGCCACTTCAGGAAACATGCCAGATGTGAATCGATTCCCTGAATATATATATATATATATATATATATATATCACTTACAGTAAGATTTATACCTCAACCACAAAGCATATCCAGGTCTTATTTCCATATGCTTCTGAAACACCTTTCAGAATAGTTAAACCCAAACTTCTGATGGTTTCTGCTATATCGAGAAACTGGCTGCGCCGTTCACACAACATCTACGTAGATAAAAAGGGGTAATAATGAAGATTAGAAGATAAGAATATATATATGATGTGTTTTCTTTTCCCGCCACAGTCAACTCTTGCTATGCAAACTTCGACGAGTATAAACTTTCTACTCTTTGATGAGAAAAATTCCATTTGATGGTTAAAAACTATGCATTCTTGTCGTTGGCTGCAGAAAATATGAATGGATAACGAAACATTTCGATACCTTAACAAGCATTTGTCCATGCATATTTATGTTTTCCACTATTATTGGGAAAACTTTGGAGTTATTTCCCACTTCCATGGCCCAACTCGAACCCTGCTCACTTGAAAATCTCCACATATCTGTGTTCTTGTCAAGCAACTGTAAAATCACATTTGTTCTTAGATTAAAACAAATCATATATAACATGTAGCAAATTCAATCCAGTTGGTACTCAATTCTTGGCTATCCATACACAGTTTCAATAGAATTTGCATTCGAAAGATGCAAACATGCCGCTACAGAATTCACGATAACGTCTTTGTGGAATGGAAGTTCTCCTTAGCAAACATATTATGCTCTTTTCGTTGCAAAGAATTCATTTTATAAAATTCCATCACCAAATTAAGTTGTTAATGCAGTTGTTCGAGCTTACTGGCAATACAAATGAACCTGTGTGGCCCACAACAGGGTTTATTACAGTCACATTTCTAAATTTATCATCTCTTTGCATTTATTCTAGTGAACCTCAAAAGCATCACCACAATAGTAGAACCTCGAGATTGTGTGCCAACTCCCACTCATTAGTAAATATATTCCAATGAGTGAGAAGAAAGGTTGAAGTAGTGAATTCCAACCAATAGGAGTGATAGGACCTTGGATTGAGCAATATTAAATCCTTACCTTTGATGCAGAGCATTTATGCAGCTTCTCCGCATGCTTGGTGATGCTTTGCAAAAAGAGCATGTGTTTGATTGTTTGCTCAAGAAGTGAATCAATACTGCACTGTGTCATTTAGAAGTTTCAGCACATATTATATGGAAAATAAAAAGAAACGCTTCAAAATCAGGAAAAAAATAGGTATCGACACCACTTTTGATCCACTGGGAACAAGCTCTCGCAACTCCTTTATTCGATCTTGTATCAATTGCCTGTCCCTTGGCCTTGGCCTAGAATTTTCACCAGTCCTGGTTCTCTTTTTATTCATCTTAACTGGTTCCCGCGGCCTTTCCAAAAGTCCACTCCCTCTGCTAGAGCTGGGAGACAAAAGACCTTTCAAAGACTCAACACCACATGGTACCGAGTTCAAGCTACTTGATGTGGCTCGATCAAATGAGTAGCCTGTGGATCTAATGGTACCAACACTGCTGCAAGGTGTTCTTTCTGCAGAAAAGAGACTCTCCTCGGTCTCTTGGCATGATTTCGCAGTGTTTGCATCATCATCTTTACCACTAACTTTGACCACCAATGCATCCAAAAGGTGCATATCAGGGTTCTCCATCAGCAAACTGCTACTACCCATTCCCTCGGGATTTTCAATAACCATATCAGAGTTTTTTTTTCCTTCTTCCCAGACATAGCCATTCTGCTTTCTAAAAGAGGGTCCCAGTGCTTCATACAGCTCATAGCCAGAAGAAAAACGGAAAGGAGAAAGATGCATCTCAAAATTATCAAACTTGCTTTCTATTTCTAGATTCCTCTCGAAGTCTGGATGCAACTGCTCACTTGGAGTTTCTGGAACATAAAATTCACTTTGATCCTGAAATGGGAGACTCAAGATTTCTGGTCTTTTTCCCAAATCCTTGAGGTCATTTGTTTCTTCTCCACACTTAATCTCACGAAAAGATCCCATTGCTTCTTGTCTTTTCTTCCTTGTAAGAATACTTTCAGAACTTGAGGGAAGTGAAATTTCATTCTCCGGCATTGAGCACTCTGATCTTTCATGCATCTTCATTTTGAGTGTTAAACAGCCTCCCGATAGAGGAGAAATAGACGCGTGATTACTCCCAATGGATGAAAGAAACTGAGAACACAAACTCGTCCCATCGTCATAAAAAGAGCTGCCCAAAATCATTTTATGGTCATGATTTCCTGCTGAATTCGGAATTCTCACACACGCATCTGACTGACAAGTCATGTAGCAACATGCAAGAGGGGGAAAATGAGTTTATCGACTTTATACGTAAATACACGTGGATAAGTAGAAAGTGTGATAATAGAGAGAAGAGAAAGAGAGACTCACTAGACAAGAATTTTCTAGGGTATTATGAAGTGAACTGTGAATACCACCAGCTAAAGAATCTTGCAGATCAGAAAAAACATTTCTGATGTGCTTGATCAATTTCAAATCCTCAGAGATCTGATCAGCTCAAACATAAAAAAAAAATTAAATGTAATTTCCATATCAGGAGAACGGGATTAGGATTACGGCATTAACTATTAGAGGCCCCTTTATGTAAGTATTTTTAAACTAAGTGCTTATTTAATGTCATCATCCAGACAACCAATGATGGTGGCTGGAAAAATATCAAGCAGAATTCAGGAAATTTGGAGCCTAATTTGTCGTTCCTGTCTGTTTCTTTAGGTTTTTAAATGTAGAGGTGAGTTGTTACTATATTGCACAAACAAATGTTAACCAAAGGAAAAAATATATTTATTCATCAACTCGTTTAACTGAAGTATAGACAATGATGCAGGATAGGGCAAACAAGGTCTACCCAACTTTCTCAAATCAAGAAAACATCATGATATCAAGCACAAATGACCTCATGGCATCTGTGATTAGAACACATATATAATAACATACCTCATCTATCAAAATATTTTTATCAAAAAAGAAAACATAAGTTACTTCATTGGCTATGCTACCGATACAAAGCACTATCAGCCAACAAGCGCATGTAATTGATCAATTTTTCCAGTGTGCCCAGCATAAAAAATCACAAGAAGCAAAGAGGACAGTTGAGTTAGAAAATGGCATACTTTATGCAAACAACCAATTTGTACGACTCCATGTGGAATAACTGCCACAACTGCAATGGTCTGCGAGATAAGAAATCCGCCATCATTAACACACCTCAACAAAATCCGAAGAGGGTCAAGGTTGTTATATACAACATAGGTTCAGAAGCTGCTTTCCAAAAGAAACAAAATGGCCAGTAGAATTTCGAAGGACATGAGATATCACTTGAGCTTTCTTAATAAATCAAAAGCCGATTGTTACAAACACCAAGGAATTATTTTGTCTTGGTGCGATGAAAAAGGAAGAACAAAGAAATGATGAGAAATAAATAGCAAAATGTGAAGATATTAGCGAAGAATTTGCTCAGCTGGTTTTCTCTACCATTTCCATCAGGCTGTAATTGAAGCTGCCAATATATTCTTGACAATGTTTAGATTCAGATTGGTACTTATCGAGCTCGAGCCAGTTTAGAAATGAGTTCATTTAAGCAACAAAGCTGATTATTTTTATCATTGATCAGGATTCACAACCGGTCATGTAATTTTAAGTACTCAATTCAAAATTCAAGCTCCAGCCACAAGCATTATTAGTTGAGCTCCAACTCAACAAGTTTATACTCATGTACAAAACACACTCAAATCAAACATGTAGCCCAACTTCAACACCAACTTCAAATATTTCCTCAGTATTCTACTCAGGTTCTTATTTCGTAGCCCTAACCATTGCCATAAAGGAAATATATATATATATATATATATATATATATAGACACACACACATATATTTTTTGAAATATAAAGGAAATATTTTCAGAAGCCACTTAAGCATGAGTTTAGTTGCCACTCTGTTTGAATGGATGATTTCACTTTATCACTGAAACAATCACATAATGACATAAGAATTGATAGTATAAAATAGAAACAAATAGGATGACAGATTCACCTTAATGCCAGCTGAAAATTGATTTTGCCATCCATCAAAAGTCTGGAAATAATAAACTTTTTCAATTAGAACGGGTGAAAAGGCACCATGTGATTTGCAATAAAGAAGCAAAAAGTTTCACAACATTCATCAACACTTTCATTGCCATATCTCCCATTTCAGTTTCATATTCCAAAGACTCTTCTATTGAGAGGGAAATAACCACCGTACTCCGTACCACAGTTCTCATAATTAAACCAAAATTCATAAACATGAGACCCCTTCCTGTTGTGATTTCCAGTAATCAAAGCATCCCTAACCTGGTACAAAAAATCACGCCCCCGTATATTCCAAATGGAAAATTCTAACACTAGGACCACGTGCAACAATCAAAGTGTGCTTTTTATCTTTCTTACAAATATGTGAGTGGGGACCAAATATAGGGCACTAAACCAGGTGAACTATAACAATGCAATTACACTAAGAATTACCAAATTCTTATGCAATTAACAACTACTTAAGTTATAACAACAATGTCTCAAGTAAAAAAGCTAAATTTTAGTTAACAACATAATAATAAAAAACTACGTAAACCGCACTATTTTCTCTCACAATAACCATCAGTTTTGTACTGGATGTCACAACAAGAATTAAATTATGAAAATAGCTCTATTCCATAAATGAATCATTTCAACATCGTAAGAAAAAGATTCCAGACCTCCGATGTGGAGGAAAAATCGGCAACATGCTTATCTGAGTAAATCCATGAATGCTTCCCAGAAACTGCCACTTGTCCAACAATCCTGCGCAAATAGAAAGATGAGAAAACTCAAACAAATCAAACATGTGTGCATCTTTCAAGAAACAAATCTTAAAAAAAAAAAGAAGTTAAAGAAATCATTGGTTTCTACAAAATTCACTCATAAAACATTGACCCTCAGAGACATATTGATGTTGCCACAAGCATTAGCTACAATAATAGTCGATTTTAGTTATAAAAAAAAAAAAACAAAAACAAAAACAAACACAAACAAACACAAACACAAGTAAAACAAAAACAAAAACAAGCCCGGTAAAATATGGATGTGAGGAAATTTTGGACATGCTAAAAAACAAGCCATACCCTTCCCCGAGAGAATATACTTGATATGACATCTTTGCCACGGCTAAGCCCAACAGATCATGCGAATATAGCCCATAATTCAAGCTGTGAGCTGCCTCGATGAAATATTTCTTATCTGGGTATAGATTGCCGTCATAATAGGCATCCTCCCAAGTCAATATCCTGCATAAATTTGCAGGTGTAAAAGCTGTTAAAATTAGTAAATAAAGAACCAATCTACAATGGGTCACTACCCATGAAAATTCTTTGACAAGCCGAAAACTATCAGTAATGGTGATTTTATTGAATAAAAAAATCTTGAAATTCAGACCAGAAACTAGTAATGGCACTCACATCTGTTCTTGATGTTTGAGCTTCCAGAAAATTGCATACTTCCAGCCAGTGTTAAAACAAAGGCTCCTCAGCATCTGCTGTAATTGGCTTTCCATCTTTCCTCCTCCCAGCAAACGAAAATCCTAATTCAGAACCCAATTCTAAATGGAAAGAAACCCGCAAAATACCTATGTTCAACCCCGTCTTTGAAGTAAAATTCCTGATCCTAGCTTCCCCTGTAAGATCCTCTCCCGGCTTGTTTCCTTCTCACCCGTCTCTTGATTACAGGACCCACCGTTGGCAGCAACATTCTATCATCCTTCTCCATCTCCTCTCCCACTATTACACACTAACCCAAGTGCCAAGCAACAATCAAAGTACAAACTTTTGTCTCACAAAAATACAACAAAAAAAAACAGCACAAAAATCTAGGAAAACACCATTCATGTCCCACCCTTCAAGCAATTCTCCATATTTGATCACACTTCAACCTGAAGAAACATCACAGAAACCCTCAGAATAACCTTTACTGAAATTCCTCACAGAAGAGCAACAAACCAACCACAGCCTTCCAGAATTCACTACAACCAAAAGACTCCAACTCCAAGAAACTAAAAAAAGATTTAGAAATCCAACTGAAACACTCAATCTAACGAACAAGGAAGCAAAAAACCAGCTAGTTATCGTATATCAAACGACATTGAGCAGTCCATGGCAGTTTCTTTCCGTTCATTAACTTTCAGCTTCCGGAATACAAATAACTCAACACACAGGTTCAAAACGAAACTCAGCACAGAAAAAACGAGCAACGGAATCCGTTTGCTGCCATTAGAGTTTCGATCACGAATATCAAGCATCAATCACAACATTTCAGGGGAGAAGAGAACTCGAAAAAGACAACCCTCTACGTTAAAGGAGAAAAGAAAAGTGGGTTCTCGAGAATAGAAAGATGAAAACTTGATTCAATCGTATATTTCCTCTAAATTTTCTTCGAACTCAAAAGCTTTGCTCTTTATATACAAAGAAAGTGTTCAGCTTTTGTCGACGCTACAGTTGACACCCGCGCTTTCTCTAATCCTCCGCTGGGCACTTTGCGCCGCATATTGTTTAAATGTCCATTATATCCCGAAATATTTTTCGTTTTGCCTTTTCAAAAAACAAAATAACTAATATTAAATAATTCGATTAACTATCATAAATATGATCATTTATAAATAAATATTAAATTTTAATATTTAGAATTATCGGAAATCTTTTGTTCTATATTAGTTATTTTCATTATAAAAAAAAACATGTAAGGATCTAACATATAAATTGAAAAAGAGAAAAATGATATAAGCTAAACAAAGAAAGCAAAAATTTATGCAAGGCGGTGTTACGAGTCGTATTTTGTGAGACGGATCTTTTATTTGTGTCATCCATGAAAAATATTATTTTTTATACTAAGAGTATTACTTTTTATTGTGAATATCGGTAAGGTTGACTCGTCTCACAGACAAAGATTTATGAGAATATCTCACAAAAGACCTACTCAAACAAAAAATGATTAAATATTATGCAAAGCTACTGGAAACTTAAAATGAAATTACATAATATTATTGTTACATGTATCACATTATGATGGAAAATGAGGTGTGCTTTTGAATTTAGTCCACTTTTGTGGCAAACAAAATAATATCAGTGTGAATAAATTTGCTTCTTATTCTCCCCTCATCAAAATTTTCTTTTACACCTTTTCGCAGCCCCACCAACTCCACAAATCTAAGCACATTTCATCGGAATTTTTTTAGATTAATGTATTAATAACATGTAGTTAAGACATAGCATATGAATATGCTATTTCGCCTTTTATATTCAGGTTTATATGTGTTTTTTTATTAATCAAGAAAGTTATTAAAAAAATAAATTTTAGAAATTTTTTATTTTATTTAATTAATATTTAAATAAAATAAAAAAAATTGTTGAAATTATTTAATGTATTCAATGATGAGATAAATTGAAAAAAAAAAGCAAAAACTTGTGTAAGACGGTCTCACTGGTCGTATTTTGCGAGACAGACCTCTTATTTGAGTCATCCATGAAAAAATATTACTTTTTATGCTAAGTGAATTACTTTTTATTGTGAATATCGGTAGGATTGACGCGTCTCACAGATAAAGATTCGTGAGACCGTCTCACAATAGACCTACTAAAAAAAATATACATAAAATAATATAAACTATGAAAAGTTGACTATATATTCGTGAATTTTTTATTTAAAAAAAATGTGATCTTTGTGTTTGGGAGAATGAAGGTTAAGAAATAATTAATGTAAAACATAATCTATCTCTCTTACCAATTTTTGTTTTACTTTTGGAATGTATCGAAATAATTCATATTGCGTTTTCTTTTGGAGAGATTTCAAATATCGATTAACAATCCAATTTAAAACTCAAACTAAACTAGATAAATTAAAATCCAAAATAGAGTATACTGAATTCAAATCAAGATCTCAATTGCCATTCAGCAATAATTTTTACTGCTAAAAGTTGTGACACCTCAATTACATTTGTCCCCTTTCTTTTTTGCCATATAATTTCATGGTTTCAAAGTGGGATTTTAATCTAATTATTGCCAAAGCCACTAACAAGTAGATGGTACTTGGCAATCAATCATTAATTCAGACAGCTCGCAAAATTAGACATATTGCCTTGCTCCACTTTCGATTTCTACCCCCCTTTTTTCCCTATAAATTTCAACTGTAATTTTTGGTTTGTTCCATGCTAGCAGTAATTTATGATTGATGTAAATGATTTATTATCATCTTTTCAAACATTTTGAGCCCACGAAAATATCGCATTACATATATTATATTTTTAATGGGGTCGAAAATTAAATGTTAGAGCATAATTAAACCTTGTTTTCTATATAATAATTTAATTTAATAAGATACACTGCATATTATAAACTATATTATATGTTTTATGTAGCAAGACTAGATGAAGTGGCCACCAAGCTTTTTGTCATTTGCATCATTTCCCACTTTTACTTTGTGGGATTTATAATGATCCTAAGTAGATCTCTTAGCCTAACTTTTCACTAGCATTGTGAATACACATCATAATGATCGAGTAGTCGTTTGATATACGTCTCTAAGCCAATAAACTTTGTTTGATATACTTGTGTCAAATATATAACTTGATGGCCAATGTTAAATTTTACCATTTTTATTTTACAAATGTTGCTATTTTTGATTTGACATCGGTGGAACAGTTATAATAAAAATATACATTGTTCGATGGTTAATTATGTGTATGAAAAGTGGAAAAAGAAATGCAGAATACATATGAACTTGAAATCTCAGCATTAAAATCGAGTAGCCTTGTGCTTTTCTTGCGAGAGAATCTAAAGATTGGGACTTGTCTCAACCTTAAAAGATAGCTCAAGAAGAATGATTGTTCAAGTCTATAGGACACTCAACACACTCTCTAAAGCCCATGAATGAACGACTTGAACGTGAAGTTTATAAGACATTATCGGGTGACCTATATGGCAGTTCAACACATAACCCGAGCTCTGATACCATGTAAAGTTTGAAACTTGAATATAACTCAACTCCAAAAACTAGCTATTTGAGAAGGATTGTTCAATTCTATATATGCAAACCTCGAATCTTAACCTAGTCGATGTAAGACATTTAAAGATCCAAATAGCCATCAATGATCAAGGGTCGAATTCAAGAGTTTAATGGAAAATTCTATTTCATCGCACTCGTCAAAAAATATGAAATCTGAAATGATAGCAAGATGACATAATTCAATTATTCCTCCATGCGATTGTCTTTGGTTTGCTGTTGAGAAACTTGGACCTTGATCTTCGGTAATGTAACCGAGGGATCTTGCTGGAGAATAGCACGAGCTTTTAACAAGTGAATGCTCTGTTCCAGTTCCTTTGCTACTTATCTCTGTAATGATCTTCATTCTGTGCAATATCGGAATATAGGTCAATAACCACTAAATATAAATTGAAATAAATCAAAAAACATTCGATGATTGCCGATAATCAGCTATAAAGAACCTCTTGGTGAGGTGCCTTGTTACCCAATCAACTCCGAGTTTATCAATTTTTTTGATAGCCTTGTCGGTCAAATTATTATCATATCTCTCAAATTCAAATGTTGTTTGTTCAAACAATTTCAAAGAAAGATATCAGCTTCATACAAAAAACCACGACGTAATATTTAAAAAACAAATACCACATAAAGGTTTACGTAATTTATTTTACGATAATCTTTTTTAAATTTAAAAATTAAATGAACATATAATCTATTTCGCCAAATGCATTCAACCGTGTGTTTTAAAAGAAAAATTATACGAAAACAGAAGCCCATTTAACCGAACCCGACCCTCTTCTTCTACCGGGTTGAAAGTCAAAGGTCAAAACCCTAACCTCGCCCAGAATTCTCACTCAGTATTTTCAATTGAAAAGAGACGATGGAAGTAGAAGGATCGACTGCGGCAGGAACGATGGAAGTAGAGAGAGAGCTTAGCAACCGGGTAATGTGTCAGTTGGCCGACTCCGAAGGTACACCTCTTGGGGCCCCAATTTTTCTTCCGGAGAGCGCCGGCCCTAAGGAACTCCAGCAACTCGTCAATAAAATCCTCAACAACGTAAGTGCTGGTGACACTGAGGTTTTTTTTTTCAAGTTGTGTTTCTGTTATAATTTATTGAAACGTAGTTTACTTTCATTAATCCTGGTTTTCTTTTTGATGTGTCTTCTTCAAGGTTCATTTTATATAGAATACGTGGTTTTTCTTCCGTGTTTTGATGGGTTGATTTGCTAATTGAAATATATGGACCTTGGCATGAGAATTGTGATGATCGAAGCTTTAGACATTGTGATAAAATAAATCGGACATATCATGTTAGATTATGCGCCAATGATACGTTAACATCCATTTTATCTTGAAAAGAAAAGAATTTTAACATGTGCAATTAAGTGAATGACTATATAAATATATGCCATGAGCTTCTGATGCAATGAGACGTTAACATCCAATATACGTTAACATCCAGTTTAATGGCTTCAACTTGGTGGTGGGTCTGTCATTAATTTCAGGAGGAAAAATTGCCTTATGCATTTTATGTATCCGACAATGAGCTTCTGGTGCAACTTGGATCATATTTGCAGAAGAAAAAGGGTGAGAAGTTCTGCTTATCTTAGTTTTCAGTACCAAAGCTTATGTTGTCTAGCAGCATACAATACACAGTTGGGAAGACTGTCATTAAATGTTATTGCAGTGTCTGTGGAGAAGGTTCTGACGATTGTTTACCAGCCACAAGCAGTATTTAGAATACGCCCAGTAACTCGCTGTTCTTCAACAATCGCTGGTATGAAATATATTAACTTTCCTTCCAGTGTTGATACAATTTAATTGTGTTGTTTGGATTGTGGACTATGCATGAATCGAACTTCTTTCAGATTTATGTTCTGCAAAGTATTATTCTGGTTGTTTTTTTCTGATATGGTAGGCTGTTGAAGCCTGATTATTATGTGGGTTCTATTTCCCTATAATTATGTCACAATCAAAGTTCTAAAAAGCGTGAGTCAAGGTCAATTGATAGATAATAAAATGATAGTTTCCGATGAAAAAAAATCATATCAAATCAATTGATAGATTAAAGAAAATATAAACGTACACAATTTAATAATTCTTTTTTTACCATCAACAGTAACCATTAAAGAAATTTTTGGTGCCTTTAAGGTTTTTTTATAAGTTTTATGTTATCAAAAGTTAACATAAAATTTTACCTAAAAAAGCTCACGTTTTTTTGCACTTAATGTGATCAACCTTGGGTTGACTGTGATTTCACGCTTTTACCCGAAACAAATTTTTTTCTTCACGCGACGTGCTTAAATATGTCATCATCAAAATTAGAAGTCTTATATATGTTTTTGGAGAGTTCTTTGTGTAAATTTTCAATCCTCAAGTTATGTCCTCTTTGGTACTGATAAATACTTGTATTTTCCTGCCTTTTAGTATTTTTATCTTATGTACATTACATCTGTTATGAATGCAGTTTATTTTTGAAACTTTTTATTAGTGGGCCAGATACGTTATGGTTGGATCTTGGAAGTTCTGTCCCCACATTTTTCCCTAACCTTGTACGTATTGTATGCAGGTCATAATGAGGCCGTGCTTTCAGTTTCCTTTAGTCCCGATGGACGGAATTTAGCTAGTGGATCCGGTGATACCACTGTCCGTTTTTGGGATCTGAGTACACAGACACCATTATTTACATGTAAAGGTTGAGATATATTTATTCTGCTTGATTTACATTCCGCACACTTGCTTTATCTTTCCAATTGAAATTTACATTTTAGCATGTTCTCGTGGCATGTATGGCCATTCACGGTTGACTAATTTTGTTGTCCGTTTGAAATCACCAAGTCCAAGATGTCTGGTTTGTAATAAAAAAATGAAATTTTACTATCAGGAAATTTTATATTATATCATTACTAGACGTGTGTGATTGTTATAGAGCTTTATAATTTCACAAAGATCTCATCTGGGTTTCAGTTGAGTTTAGAAGCGGTACAACATCTGAACTTATAAATCTGTGCATGATCTTTCTGAATCGATGCTTAAGGACTTCTGATGGAAGAAGTGACATCTTAAATTCATCTTTTTCCTCCTCTGTGTTGGCTCTGCCTCTGTTCTCCAAATTCCTTGTCTCGTTTATTTATCCATTTCCGTCTGTCGCCTTTGTACTTGTCTGCTACTTAGTTTGGGGCTTTGTTTCATTGCTTCTGGAATTTTTCTGTACTCTGATGCAGCTTTCCATTGGGGCTATATTTTCCTTTTCTTTAGGACACAAGAATTGGGTTCTGTGTGTTGCATGGGCGCCAGATGGTAAGCATCTTGTAAGTGCAAGCAAAGCTGGAGAAATCTTATGCTGGAACCCACAAACTGGGGAGCCATCAGGCAATCCACTTATTGTAAGCTCGCAAAAAGTTAATGGAGGCCTTCTTAATTTCTTTGCTTTAAGTTGATGAAAAAGATTATGATATCAGAAAAACATAAATTTATGTCCATTTTCTGGTTGTACTACCGAACTTGTTATTCATTTCTTCACGTCTTTGCGCATATTGGTAACGACGTGTAAAAATATATGACATCATTGACATCTCAGGGTCACAAGAAATGGATAACTGGAATTTCGTGGGAGCCTTTGCATCTCAATGCTCCTTGTCGTCGCTTTGTTAGCGCCAGTAAAGATGGTGATGCAAGGATATGGGATGTTTCACTAAAGAAATGTGTTATATGTCTTAGCGGACACACACTTGCCATAACTTGTGTAAAATGGGGTGGAGATGGAGTGATATATACTGGGTACGCTCCCCTCACCAATGACAATATGGCTTTCAAAGTTGATATGATGCCTTCATTTATTTTTCTTGAAAATTTGAGGCGTATAGTATTGAGATACTTACGTGACAATTCATACATGTGTGTATGAAAGGTTTAACTTGTTATAAGTGCAGCACAGTTCACACCTTCTCATTTGCAGATCTCAGGATTGTACTATTAAAATGTGGGAAACCTCGCAAGGGAAGCTAATACGTGAATTAAAGGTACTTGCCTATGTGTTGGCAATGTTTTTTTTCAACCTGACTTCCTTTTTATATTTTTCTATTAGAGTATCTCATTAAATGGATACTCAAAATTATCTTAACTTCTTCCTTTACAAACCTTCTCTTGACAAAACAATGAGGTTGCTGATTTTTTCTCGATTCTAACAGTTTGCATGGCATTAAATTACACCTTTACTTAGTTTTTGTGTGAACTAGTCATTGTAAATTTTTATTGTCTGCTACACTCTTCAAGAATGTTATATTTCACTCTGTCTAAGTCTGTTGTTTGACAACTTTCTCATCCTTGAGCACACCAAATCTAATTTGTTTTGTTGTTAAATATTTTAATTCTCTCATGAAATGTAGGGCCATGGGCATTGGGTTAATTCTTTGGCACTGAGCACCGAATATGTTCTCCGGAGTGGTGCCTTTGATCACACCGGAAAACAGTATTCATCTCCGGAGGAAATGAAGCAGGTATCATCAATATCTTCAGGGAAAAGAGATGATATGATATATTTTTTCTTTTCCTTATAATTATTATGTCAAATTCTCTTATTTGGATTTACATGGATATTCATTTTGGTAGATATTCGGTCTGCTACCCTTTTAAGCTCTGTTCTCCCTTCCAGGTAGCTTTAGATAGGTACAACAAAATGAAGGGGAGTGCCGCAGAAAGGTTGGTCTCAGGTTCAGATGATTTTACCATGTTCTTGTGGGAACCTGCAGTGAGCAAACAACCCAAAACTCGTATGACTGGTCATCAACAGGTATGATTATCTTATTCATATCATTTTTTGTTCTAGTTGCAGTATATCATTAAAGGTCGTATTTGGTAGCTCTTTAGTTGTACAGAAACTTGATATTATGTTCAATACCG